>NC_091433.1:29883804-30523294 GCF_964237555.1 Oryctolagus cuniculus
TAGAAAGCACTACACATTCATCAGAATGAATAAAATAAGAAGCCTGATGATAATAAGCATCGCAGGAATTGTGGATCAACAAGGACATTTAGATAATTACCCTCTCATTTTCTTGGTCCCCACGGAGAGCTGTTTGCTTCAGTTATTACCTGATATACTTCATCAATTTGAGTATTCAGCAAAGAACAAAAATAATCATGCTACTTTAGGACAAATGCTTATGAAACAAATTGATCAGTCCAGAGTAAACATTCCAACCTCAGCTAATTTACAGTGGCAATGAGGACAAGGACTTGTAATCCAGGGAAGACTCTACAGGATAACAGGAACAGATTGTCATTAAAGGGTGGGCTTAGGAAACAGCTTGACATGGATTTTACCTACTCTAATAAAGATTTCAGAATTCCTGTCAAGATTAAATGAGATAAGTATGTGAACTCTCCCAGAAGAATTTTGGAACAGATGTTCAATAAATATTAGTTTACTAATCTTCTTTCTAGTCATCTCTTCATTTTTATTTCTTTTTTCTTATTTCCATTACCTCTTCGTAATATTTTATCCCTGCCCATGATTTAATTCTTTACTAATTTCCTTCTCTAATAATTTTCTAAGTTATTCTCCTTCCTTCTTATCTTCTTTATTTTCTAACTATCTTTTCAGAGAGTTGATGATGGATAAATAGAAATCAGATCACAGGGATGTTATGCAAATGCTGAATTTTTAATCACATTTTCAGAAGTTTAATTTGTGTGAAGCTCATAGTGCTATGACGGAGCATACATCCTTAAAGAGAGGTGTAAAGGAAGGCAGTTAAAGTTCCTATTCAGCCCAGAACAGGGCACGACCCAGCCATCCTTCCAAAAGTCTTGTCCTCTATTGTTCCCATAAAAGTCATTCGTATAAATTTCAGAAAAAAAGACTTGAGTGATTGTACTACACGTGATTCTTAGAACTTCTGTATCTCTGAGCCTTGGTTTTCTGACTTTAAAAATATTAACATCATTAACAATCAGTTATTGTGATGAATAAAGTAAAAAGTTATTTTACAGCATATATGAATAAATGAGGTATTTGTTAATGTTCCAATGATATGTTTGCATTATTCATTTTATTGTCTTAGTATATCAAAGTCTGTTACTCCATCTTCATCATGAACTTTACTTCTGTTTTTTTCTTGCTCATCAAGCATTCTTTTTTAATCATACTAGCAAGTAAGAAAATGTTATCAAGTCATCTAAAATTTTGAATATTAAACTGAAATAATGATATAAAACTATGGTGTAAGTGATTACTGTTCAAGTAACATTGTCCTTTCATTTTTCAAAACTAATAGAACTTCAACTGACAAAAATAAAAATATGATCATCTAAATTCTCTTAATGTTTGGAAAATTAAATGAAATTATTTTGTTTATGTTTTGGTGCATTCCTAAGCTTGTCTGACTCCCCTTCTCATAATTAATGTTAAAGGTATCAGCTGAATGAGACTAAGATGTAGAAATTCTTTATTATAGAGAAAGGCATGCCTACGATTATTTTCACTGAAGATAATCTATAGTTGAGAAATTTGAGGGCAAACTAAAATATTTAAACCAATGATGACGTTTAAGAAAACTAGAGTATTCATTACAAAGATTATTAAAAATTATTTAAATCTTCTTATTACAATTACGTGTAATTTAAAAAATATATAACAAGGAAAATGTTCATACTATCCTCTGGTAAAAATTCAAGATGCAAAATTATATATTATTATAATATATTGAATTTGTAAATATATTCCTTTCAGCCATTTCTTAAAGTACCTTGACTAATGATATCTTTTTTTTTTAAGATTTATTTATTTATTTAAAAGTCAGAGTTACACAGAGAGGAGACGCAGAGAGAGAGAGAGAGAGGTCTTCCATCTACTAATTCACTGGCTAATTGGCCAATGCTGTGCCGATCCGAAGCCAGGAGCCAGGAGCTTCTTCTGGGTCTCCCACATGGGTGCAGGGGCTCAAGAACTTGCACCATCTTCTACTGCTTTCCCAGGCCATAGCAGAGAGCTGGATGGGAAGTGGAGCAGCCGGGACTTGAACTGGCGCCCATATGGGATGCCTGCACTTTAGGCCAGGGCATTACCTGCTATGCCACAGCGCCAGCCCCCGGACTAATGATATCTTAGCTTTTCTGAGTTATGAATCTGTTACCTCTTCTTTCAGCCATAATTATCAAAACATATTCTCAGATAAATTCTTTTATGTTTGTTTACTCTGTGATTGCACTGGACACATATATACTGCTATAGAACTTTTCATCTGGGTTTTCAGTATTCATTTGATAATTCTGATGGGAAATTTTCTTTTAAAATACATCTTTCTATCACTATTTTTTCCAGTGTATTTTTTTTAATGTAAAAACCATGCTGACTCACCATGCTTGAACAGTGTCAGTGATGAGGGGTTTATTGTGCTGGACACTTCTGTGTGGCTTCTACAACCAATCTTTTATTCTCTATGGTGAACTAGAAAAGACATAACAGCTCAAATATCCCCAAATATGTTCTTTGTGAATAATAATTGTGCATTCTTTATAAATCTTCTTCTTTTGGCAAAATGGTATATATTTGGAGAATTATTTCATGTCATCTCAAAGTTAGGCTTTGGTTCTCAACAAGAAAATGGTACTTCAATGTATCATCACTAATAAAGAATATATCCTTCATTGGCTAAACCAGTTTAACCAAGTTTAAATTCTTGATTATTAGCAAGAACCCTCTTACAGGTTCTTAAGAATTCAGCATCAAAGCATTTCATAGTAAAAAAAAAAAAATTCTCATTTAGCTCTTCTTTTAATCTCCGTGTGAAAATAAATCTAATGTGAAAGAATGATATATCCGCCAATATGAGTTAAAGGAGAGTAGAAAAGAGTCTGGGGAACATTAAAGCCTTGTCTTTCCAATTTTACTTTGAATTTGCAGGGTTCATATTTTTGTTAGCACAAATATTCACATGAAACTCATCACTATTAGTCTGTGATACCCATTTTGATATTGAATACAGAGTGACAGCCTAGTGGTTAAAATGCCAGCTAAGACACCCTTGGCTCAAGTACTTGGATTCCAGGGCTGACACTGTAGTGTATTAGGCAAAGCCTCCACTGGAAGCCCTGGCATACCATTCAGGCACGATTCGTGTCCTGGCTGCTCTGTTGGCTATCCAGCTCTCTGCTTATGGCCTGGGAATGCAGTGGAGGACAGCACAAGAGCTTGGGCTCCTGCATCCGTGTGCAAGACCTGGAAGAAGCTCCTGGCTCCTGGCTTCAGATTTGCCCAGCTCCAGCCGATGTGAACATTTGGGGAGTAAACCAGTGGATGGAAGTCCTTTCTCTGTGTCTCTCCCTTTCTCTGTCTGTAATTCTACCTCTCAAATAAATAAACTCTTAAAAATATTTTAAAAATGTACTGGGGTTCATGACACCCCTGCCCACGTGAGAGACTCAGATATTGTATCCTGCTCCCAACTGTTGCAGATATATTGGGAGTATAATAGTGGATGAGATTCTCTCTCTCTCTCTCTCTCTCTCTCTCTCTCTCTCAATATTCTGCCTTTCAAATTCATAATAAATAACTTCTTAAAACATAAGAATATATTAATTAAGGAGAAAGGAAAAGAGATGTCTATGAATTATTAATTAAGGTCAACAACATCAAGCAAAATATCTCCACTCTAACTTTCTTGCTGCATTTTCTTTCTCTTTTTCAGTATTTTTCTTTTTAAAGTATATCCATAAAGGTAAGGTACAAATAATTGAGTAATAATGATTTTTATACTCCTGTTTCTATATATTCCATAGTTTGAAGGAAACATTTTATATTTTAGCTGCTTCTAGATATTCACTGACCAATCATATTGATATGTTTAAAAATGAAATTATCCAGAAAATGCTGATTATAAATATATTGTAGCATTGCTATTATAAAAATTTAAAAGAACTTTAGTTACCTCTAATATTAACATTGAGGGTAACTTGTCCTTTTTTTTTTTTTTTGCAACCATAATAAGATATCTAAGCTGTTATGTGTTGTAAATGACTTAGATCACATTTTTTCTTCCTTACTCTAATAAATTTATGTCAAAATATCTTCAAACAACACAATCATTAAAAAATGTGTAGGTTCCTAAATCGGTAACAAAGAAAAGAACAAAGAAAGATTCTAATATGTGTTCAGCTCCAATTTTAAAGGAAAGCTGAATTCGTATAGGCTATATTATTTTCTTTCCTATATATACATTTACTTAATAATAAATTCAATTATTCTGAAGGAACATAGACCTTGACGTTTGCCAGAATGCATGAGAAAAGCAAGGAGAGCAAATTTTGGTATTTCATTTGTAAATGCGTATATATTTTATGAAGTTTCTCTGTATTTTTAGGCATTCCTTCTCCCAACCCACCTCCTGTAGAACTAGTTTCAGCTGCTTAAGCAAGGGTATTTATTTATTGCTGTCACTTTTTTTTATTGAGTAAGATAGTAAAAGCCATCATGATATTCAAAATTGAACTGCTATCATTTGCAAATTATTTTAATTGCAGGAGAACTGACTATTCCCTATTGTCACCTGAATTGAGAATAACTATGACAGAAAATTTTAGTGGTGCAAGGGGAAGAAAGCTCTGCAACTCGTGCATGTGCTGCTCATTATTAGAAGAGAGGAGCTTGTTTTCATTAGTGCTCAGATCCATCCCTGGAGAAGTGGTTCTACCACCCATGTTAACATGCAAGATATTAAATATCATTTACAGAGGTTATGCACTTTGTGCAAGCTACTCAGCAATCCAAACCTGCTGGGTTCCTCCATTCCCTGTTAGTTTTCATAAGGCGTCAGAGAATGGCTGTGATCAGTATTTGTGATGAGGCTCCAAAATCTTGGAACATCTCAGGCAGCAGTATGAGCCAGAAACAGATGCTCAAAAAGTGGGGCTTTCAGAAAAGAATCAGTGCATGCTGAATATGACGTCCCTGATACACTGATAGCTGGATAGTCACTATCCTCTTCCTCTTTGTCCCCCTAATTACTCCCTACTCTTCCTCTCCCGTGTTCTCTCTCAATTTTATTTCAGTACCAGTAGCTCCTCTGAAAGGAGGTTTAGTGATAACCAAAATGCTCTCCATGCACATGGAGTTCTGACTTGGAATATACCATATTTTTGTTTGCCTGCTTGTTTTTTTGTTAGTACATCTCCTGTCTGCATCAGCATATTCTCCACCAATGGATCTCATTTGCTCATACTGGCATACGTTTCTGTTGATGACTATATATGGAGCCACGATGATATTGTAGACCATGGATGTGATCTCACTTACTTCAACTGACCCTGTGTTCCCTTAAATCTGCTGGGCATTAATTTTATTAGCTTTAGGTTTGTACTCATAATATCTGTTTCATAGGGTCAATTAAATAATTCAAAATAACATTCATTTTAAAAATCACTTATAATTTTATGTGAGATTTCCATGTTTAATTTAGCTTTTCTATTAACCTGTAATTCCATAATTTTGTCTATGGATTATAATTTTTTGAGCCACTATTAAGGACCATGTCAGAAACAGAATTTTTGATAAAAGATCTCTTTTCATGAACAATATACCACCTTTTTTATGTGAAATAGCTCATTTTATTTATATTTTTTGTATTTGTGAAACTTACTCTGAACCATCTTATTAGACAATTAGTTTTTTTAAGATTTATTGAATTTATTTGAAAGGCAGTATTATCGAAAAAGGGGGGGAGAGAGAGAGAGAGAGAGAGAGGTCTTCCATCTGCTGGTTCACTCCACAAATGGCCACAATAGCTGGATCTGGGTCTATCCAAAGCCAGGAACCTGGGGCTTCTTCCAGATCCCCCATGTGGATGCAGGAACCCAAGGACTCTGGCCATCCTCTACTGCTTTCCAGGCCATAGTAGAGAGCTAGATCAGAATTGGAGCAGCCAGGACCTGAACTGGTGCCCATGTGGGACACTGACACTGCAGGTGGCAGCTTTTACCCACTACAACACAGTGCTGGCCCCTGGACAAGTAATTTTTAACATTTTTCATTGCTCTCCCATCGTATTAGGATACACAAGTTTATAGTACATTGCTTTAGTCTTTTTTCTGGAGTATAATAAAATACAAGACTGGGTAATTTATAAAGCAGACATTTATTTCTTATAGTTCTGGAGCCTCAGAAGTCCAAGAGCACAGCATCTGGCTA
Organism: Oryctolagus cuniculus; assembly: GCF_964237555.1. Classification (NCBI taxonomy): domain Eukaryota; kingdom Metazoa; phylum Chordata; class Mammalia; order Lagomorpha; family Leporidae; genus Oryctolagus; species Oryctolagus cuniculus. The sequence continues at coordinate 29,890,045 of NC_091433.1, forward strand.
TGGCTTGCACATGATATCCTAGGGTGGAAAAAGGAAGGGCAAGAGAACACACACACACACACACACACACAGGGGGGGGGGAGGGAGGGAGGGAGGGAGATATTGGAGACATAACTTATTGTTTTATCACTATGACAACTAACTCACTCCAACTACCGTGGTGTTAATACATTCCTGACTGGAGAGCCCTCATGAACTAAGCCACCTCTGAAACGTCACACCTCATCTTACCATTACAATTGCAGTTAACTTTCAGCATGAGTTTTGGAAGGAACATTTAAACAATATTATCTATGCACACTTCTCCAATTCCACTTCTGCCAGACTTAGAGAAAACATAGGGTAAAAAATCAGTTAAGGGTATAGTCTCTTTCTAAAATTTCTTATGGCAGAACCATTGCTTGATCTGAAATATTATTTCTTGCCAGATAATGACCCTTTCATTCTGTCCTGTTTAGCAGGCTTCCTATGTGAAGGAGTTTTGCCATGCCTGGTGCTTTTACAGTTAATTATGATGGATTCACTGCAGATTGTCCAAGTGATTTTATCTTTACTTACAAAAGAAACCTACTGGGTGATGGAATGACGCTTTGTAACACTAACAGTGCACTTCATTTGTAGTTATTAAACACCCAGCAGGTTCCTCACTACACTGACATTTGTTCCCCAGTCAAAGCTCTTGTCTGACATGCCCCCAGTGTATTAGGTGCCATTTACTGAAAATGAGAATTCAGGAAATGCATAGCAATTTTGGAAAAAATAATAGAAGATTTTACATTTTACAAGAAATTTCCTCTTTACTTATTTGCTAAGCAATAAAATTTTCTTTTGAAAATAAATGTTTTTCTAATCAGATAGCCATCAAAAGTATAAATACTGTTAAAATTTCATTGTGAATAATTTTCTTCTTCCAGAAAAAGGAAGTAAAGCAATTAGAATACTGAATCTTACACGTGCAAGATTATCAGAGCATATGTTACTTAATAATTCAAATTCAAATTCCATTCAAAATTATAAGAATAATACAATTTTCATTTATAATTTTCATAAAGTTATCTGCATCATGAGGAAATGCTGGCTGGTTCATTGTTTCCTTTTTCTGCACAATTAGCACATAATTCTCACATTATCAACTGTTGTCATTTTGATAGCTCACTCTCCCCAACAAGACATAAGAATATTTTGCTCAGTTAGTTGTCACCTATCAGGGAGAACAAGTGCTATTTGTCCCTTTGGGATTGGCTTATTTCACTCAGCATAATGTTTTCCAAATTCCTAACAGGGATTACTTTTCAGTTAAAATTTAAACACCTAAGAATAATTGTGTGTTAATTACAGAGTTCAACCAATGGTACTAGAACAAAAAAAAATACTAAAATGGATAAAGTATTACATTGTACATCAACCGTCAGGACAAGAGCTGATCAAGTTACTGTTTCTCACAGTGTCCATTTCATTTCAACAAGTTTCCCCTTTGGTGCTCGGTTAGTTGTCGCCAATCAGGGAGAGCATATGATATTTGTCCCTTTGGGACTGGCTTAATTCACTCAGCATCCTGTTGTCCAGATTCCTCCATCTTGTTGCAAATGACTGCACTTCATTGTTTTTGACTGCTGTACAGTATTCTATAGAGTACATGTCCCATAATTTCTTTATCCAGTCTACTGTTGATGGGCATTTGGGTTGGTTCCAGGTCTTAGCTATTGTGAATTGAGCTGCAAAAAACATCACTGTGCAGACAGCTTTTTTGTTTGCCAATTTCATTTCCTTTGGGTAAATTCCAAGGAGTGGGATGGCTGGGTCGAACGGTAGGGTTATATTCAGGTTTCTGAGGAATCTCCAAACTGATTTCCATAGTGGCTTAACCAATTTGCATTCCCACCAACAGTGGGTTAGTGTCCCTTTTTCCCCACATCCTCTCTAGCATCTATTGTTGGTAGATTTCTGAATGTGAGCCATTCTAACTGGGGTGAGGTGGAAACTCATTGTGGTTTTGATTTGCATTTCCCTGATGGCTAGTGATCTTGAGCATTTTTTTTATGTGTCTGTTGGCCATTTGGATCTCCTCTTTTGAAAAATGTCTATTGAGGTCCTTGGCCCATCTCTTAAGTGGATTGTTTGTTTTGATGTTGTGGAGTTTCTTGATCTCATTGTAGATTCTTGTTATCAACCCTTTATCAGTTGCATAGTTTGCAAATATATTTTCCCATTCTGTCGGTTGTCTCTTCACTTTCTTGACTGTTTCTTTTGCAGTACAGAAACTTCTCAATTTGATGCAATCCCAAATGTTAATTTTGGCTTTGACTGCCTGTGCTTCTGGGGTCTTTTCCAAGAAGTCATTGCCGGTACCTGTATCTTGCAGGGTTTTTCCAATGCTCTCTAATAATTTGATGGTGTCAGGTCGTAGATTTAAGTCTTTAATCCATGTTGAGTGAATTTTTGTGTAAGGTGAAAAGTAGGGGTCTTGCTTCATGATTCTGCATGTGGAAATCCAATTTTCCCAGCACCATTTATTGAATAGACTGTCCTTACTCCAGGGATTGGTTTTGGATCCTTGATCAAATATGAGTTGGCTGTAGATGTTTGGATTGATTTCTGGTGTTTCAATTCTGTTCCATTGGTCTATCCATCTGTTTCTGTACCAGTACCATGCTGTTTTGATTACAACCGCCTTGTAGTATGTCCTGAAATCTGGTATTGTGATGCCTCCCCCTTTGTTTGTTTTTTTTTTTTTTTTTTTTTTTTTTTTTTGTACAAGATTGCTTTAGCTATTAGAGGTCTCCTGTGCCTCCATTGAATTTCAGCATCATTTTTTCCAGATCTGAGAAGAAGGTCTTCGGTATCTTGATTGGTATTGCAATGAATCTATAAATTGATTTTTGGAGAATGGACATTTTGATGATATTGATTCTTCCAATCCATGAGCATGGAAGATTTTTCCATTTCTTGGTATCCTCTTCTATTTCTTTCTTTAAGGTTTTGTAATTTTCATCATAGAGATCCTTAATGTCCTTGGTTAAGTTTATTGCAAGGTATTTGATTGTTTTTGTAGCTATTGTGAATGGGGTTGATCTTAGAAGTTCTTTCTCAGCCATGGCATTGCCTGTGTATACAAAGGCTGTTGATTTTTGTGCATTGATTTTATACCCTGCTACTTTGCCAAAATCTTCTATGACTTCCAATAGTCTCCTAGTAGAGTTCTTTGGGTCCCCTAAATAAAGAATCATATCATCTGCAAAGAGGAATAGTTTGAGTTCTTCCTTCCCAATTTGTATCCCCTTAATTTCTTTTTCTTGTCTAATAGCTCTGGCTAAAACCTCCAGAACTATATTGAATAGCAGTGGTGAGAGTGGGCATCCCTGTCTGGTACCAGATCTCAGTGGAAATGCTTCCAACATTTCCCCATTCAATAGGATGTTGGCTGTGGGTTTTTCATAGATTGCTTTGATTGTATTGAGGAACGTTCCTTCAAAACACAGTTTGCTTAGAGTTTTGATCATGAAAGGGTGTTGTATTTTATCAAATGCTTTCTCTGCATCTATTGAGATAATCATATGGTTTTTCTACTGCAGTCTGTTAATGTGGTGTATCACATTGATTGTTTTGCGCACATTAAACCATCCCTGCATACCAGGGATAAATCCCACTTGGTCTGGGTGGATTATCTTTCTGATGTGTTGTTGCATTCTATTGGCCTGAATTTTATTGAGGATTTTTGCATCTATATTCATCAGGGATATTGGTCTGTAATTCTCTTTCAGTGCTGCATCTTTTTCCGGCTTAGGAATTAAGGTGATGCTGGCTTCATAGAAAGAATTTGGGAGGATTCCCTCTTCTTCGATTGTTCTGAATAGTTTGAGAAGAATTGGAGTTAGTTCTTCTTTAAATGTCTGGTAGAATTCAGTAGTGAATCCATCTGGTCCTGGGCTTTTCTTTGTTGGGAGGGCCTTTATTACTGTTTCAATTTCTGTCTCAGTTATGGGTCTGTTTAGGTTTTTGATGTCTTCCTGGTTCAATTTAGGTAGGTTGCATGTGTCCAGGAATCTATCCATTTCTGATAGGTTTCCCTGTTTGCTGGCATACAAGTCCTTGTAGTAATTTCTGATGATTCTTTTTATTTCTGTGGTGTCTGTTGTTACGTTTCCTTTTTCATCTCTTATTTTATTGATTTGGGTTTTTATTTTTGTAGTTAGCTGGGCCAATGGGGTGTCAATTTTGTTTATTTTTTCAAAAAACCAGCTCCTCGTTTGGCTGATTTTTTGGAATGTTTTTCTTGATTCAATCCTGTTGATTTCTTCTCTGATTTTAATTATTTCTCTTCTCCTACTAGATTTGGGTCTGGTTTGCTGCAGTTTTTCTAGATCCTTGAGGTGAATTGAAAGCTCATCTATTTGGTGCCTTTCCAATTTCTTGATGTAGGCACCTATTGATATAAACTTTCCTCTTAACACTGCTTTTGCTGTATCCTATAAGTTTTGGTATGTTGTGCTGTTATCCTCATTTACTTCCAGAAAAATTTTGATTTCTCTTTTAATTTCTTCTATGACCCATTTTTCATTCAGGAGCAAGTTGTTCGATCTCCATGTGTTTGTGTATGCTCTAGGGTTTCCTGAGTTGCTAATTTCCAACTTCATTCCTTTATGGTCTGAGAAGCTGCATGGTATGATTCTAATTCTTTTGAATTTGCTGAGACTTGCTTTATGGCCTAGTATGTGGTCAATCCTAGAGAAGGTTCCATGTACTACTGAGAAGAATGTAAAATCTTTAGCTGTAGGATTGAAAGTTCTGTATATATCTGTTAGATACATTTGGGCTATAGTGTCGTTTAAATCTACTGTATCCTTGTTGATCTTCTGTCCTGTTGATCTGTCTATTTCTGAGAGTGGAGTATTGAAGTCCCCCAGTACTATTGTATTGGGGTCTAAGTCTCCCTTTAAGTCCCTTAACAAATATTTTATATAAACCGGTGCCCTGTAGTTAGGTGCATATACATTGATAATTGTTATATCTTCCTGTTGAATTGATCCCTTAATCATTATATAGTGTCCCTCTTTGTCTCTCTTAACAGTTTTTGTGGTAAAGTTTATGTTGTCTGATATTAAGATGGCTACGCCCGCTCTTTTTTCATTTCTGTTGGCATGGTATATCTTTTTCCAGCCTTTCACTTTCAGTCTTTATTTCACATTCATTCACAAATGATAACTTTGCAGGATATAATATTCTGGGCTGGCAGTTTTTCTCTCTTAGTACCTGGGCTATATCTTGCCATTCCCTCCTAGCTTGTAGGGTTTCTGATGAGAAGTCAGCTGTGAGTCTGATTGGAGATCCTCTGAGAGTAATCTGATGTTTCTCTCTTGCACATTTTAGGATCTTTTCTTTATGTTTCACTGTGGAGAGTTTAATTACAACATGTCGTGGTGAGGATCTCTTTTGGTCGTGTTTATTAGGGGTTCTGTGAGCTTCCTGTACTAGGATTTCTCTGTCCTTCTCCAAACCTGTGAAACTTTCTGCTAACATCTTACTAAAAAGGCCTTCTAATCCTTTCTCCCTCTCCATGCCTTCAGGAACTCCTAGAACCCGAATGTTGGGTTTTTTAATAGTATCCTTAAGATTCCCGACAATATGTTATAGATTTCTAATTTCCTCTTCTTTTCTTTGGTCTGTCTTATCCTTTCCTGTTCTCTGTCTTCTAAGTTCGATATTCTCTCTTCTGTTTAACTCATTCTGTTTGTAAGGCTCTCTAATGTATTTTTCATTTGATCTATTGAATTCTTCACTTCATTATGATTTCTCGTCACTATCACAGTTTCCTGTTGTACTAGTTGCTTCATTTCATTTTGATTCCTCCTTAATATTTCATTTTCACGAGATTTTCTATCTTGTCCATTAAGGATTTCTGTAGTTCAAGAATTTGTTTTTGAGAAATTCTTAATGTTCTTATCAATTTTTTGAGATCTGCTTCTCGCATTTCTTCTATCTCATCATCTTCATTCTTCATAATCTTGAATTGGGGTGTCTTTTTCATTTGGGGGCGTCATAGTGGCTTTCTTGTTTTTATTACCTCAGTTTTTGCGTTTGTTATTTGGCATATTGGAGATATTTGGTTTCTTCACTGTGGTGCTTTTTCTTGTTATACTATGACTCTAGATTAAGTGGACTGTCTGTTTTTGATGGAGCCTTAGAGGCTTGAGATGGGTGTGGCCTGAGAGCTCTGTTTGGTGTGCCAAAGGTGACACTCTCAGGTTAGGCATGGCAGATCTCTCTCTCTCTTTCTTTCTTTTTTTGATTCAAAAGGGAAGTAATTCCGCACAGCTGAACAAAGTTGGAGGTAGTTATCAGGCAAATGATATACCCACAGGAGCCAGAGATCGGAAGCTCTTTCCCAAGGACCACACAGGGAATCTGTTCTGCCCTGAGTGAGCTCAAATTCTCCTTCAGTCTCCCACTGGGTTGCCAAAGTTACGGAATTGTAGCGTCTCTGGAGAGTGCTCACGTGAATTCCATGAGTTCTCTCCCCCACCGTCTCTTTTTTCACAGTCTCAGTTCAGTAGCACCACAAATTTACTAGGTCCTAATCTCCTGTTAATTCACCCCGCCCAGAGTCAGGTTTTTCTGCTAGGCTCAGGGCCAGTGCAGACCTGAGGTCGCGCTGCTTATGACGTATGTCCAAGATGGTGCCTGCTCTTTGTCTTGCTCACCTTTGAGAGGTGAGCGGAGAGAAAGAAACCTGTGTCCTTATCAGTCACTTTTTTTTTCTCTCTCTCTCTCTCTTTTCTAGTTAGCCTGGTGAACTTTTCCCCCTGGGGTCGTTCCCTCTAGTTTCCTCTTTCCACTTGCCTGCCGGTGTCTCAGGATACTGCGGTTCAGCTCACCTCACGTTCCAGCGCTGGTGTGTTGAATCTGCCGCTGGTGTCCCGAACTGTGGGCTCCCACGCTCTCCATGCAGGTCCACTGTGAATTGCTCGTTCCGGAAGAGTTTCTTCTGCTGTTTCTTCCCCTACTCTTCCTTGAACCTGCAGTATCTCCACTTTTATTAAACTGTCTCTCCCCGGACTATCAGTGTGCTCCCTTCCTATTCTGCCATCTTGCCTCCTCTGTCTGCCTTTTGCCATTGGTTCACCCTCCAATGGCCGCCGCAGCCAGCATGCTGTGGCCGGCGCACCGTGCTGAACCAAAGGCAGGAGCCAGGTGCTTGTCCTGGTCTCCCATGGGGTGCAGGGCTCAAGCAGTTGGGCCATCCTCCACTGCACAACGGGCCACAGCAGAGAGCTGGCCTGGAAGAGGGGCAACTGGGACAGAATCCGGAGCCCTGACCGGGATTTGAACCCAGTGTGCTGGCACCGCAAGCCAGAGGATTAGCACCAAAAAGGAAACCTGTTAAAGTGAAATGAACACTATGAGAAACGGTGACTTGATCAGCCCTCACCCTGACTGTTGATGAGCAACTTGATATGTTATCCCTCTTAGTATTTTTTTTGTTTGTTCTACTTAATACTTTTGGTTGAATACTGTAATCAATACACAATTCTTCTTAAGTGCTGAAACTTAACTGAAAAGTGATTGCTGTTAAATATAAGAGTGGGAATAAGAGAGGGAAGAGATGTGCAATTCAGGACATGCTCAAGCTGACTTACCTCAAATAGTAGAGTTAGAAACATACCTGGAGATTCCAATTCAATCCCATCAAGGTGGCATGTACCAATGCCATCTCACTAGTCCCAGTGATCAATTTCTGTTCACAATTGATCATAATGACAGGACTAAGAACCAAAGGGACCACATAAACAAGACTAGTGTCTGCAAATACTAGCTGATAGAATCAAAAAGGGAGAAAATGATCCAACATGGGAAGTGAGATACACAGCAGACCCATAGAATGGCAGATGTCCTAAACAGCACTCTGGCCTCAGAATCAGTCCTTAAGGCATGTGGAACTGGCTGAAAAGCCCATGAGAGTATTTCAGGCATGGAAAGCCAAGACACTCTGGGGTGGGGGGGGGGGAGAAACACCTAAATGAAAGATCTCCACTAGTGAGATTCCAGTGGAAAGAACAGGTCATCAAAGAGGGAGGTACCTTTCTCTGAAGGGAGGAGAGAACTTCCACTTTGACCATGGCCTTGTCTAAATATGATCAGAGTCGGTGAACTCAGAGGGCTTCCATAGCCTTGGCAGCTCATGACAACACCCTAGGGTGATTACTGATGCCATAAACAAGACTGTCAATTTTTTAAGTCCACAACAGGAGTCACTGTGCACTTACTACTCATGTAGGATCTCTGTCCTTAGTGTGCTGTACATTGAGATTTAATGCTATAACTAGTACTCAAACAGTATTTTACACTTTATGTTTCTGTGTGGGAGCAAACTGTTGAAATCTTTACTTAATGTATGCTAAACTGATCTTCTGTATATAAAGAGAATGGAAAATGAATCTTGATGTGAATGGAAGGGGAGAGGGTGTGGGAAAGGGGAGTGTTGCGGGTGGGAGGGACCTTATGGGGGGGGAGCCATTGTAATCCATAAGCTGTACTTTGGAAATTTATATTCATTAAATAAAAGTTTTAAAAAAAGAATATTTCGCTTGTATTATGGAGAATCTATAATAAAAGGATATAAGTGCTCATTCTCTAGGCATAAGTAATACCTCACTTTGTTTATAGCTGAATGCCAGCCTATTGTTTAATCTAGCTTATTTCTCTAGTACACATTCATGAGAAGGGCTCAAAATTTTCCATTTTTGAAAATTATTTTTAACATTTTCTTATATGTTTATATAAAAATAGATAATCAAAACCATTTAGAGTTTCATTATCTCATCCACTCTGAAAATATGATCAGCTTTCTGAGGAAAACTTACGGTAACTTTGTTCAGTATTTAAAGCCAGGAAGTTCTCCCTTTTGAGTAAAGAATCTCAAAACTGCATTTACCTTTTCCATTTTTAAAGACCGACTCTAGTTAAGTATTCAAAGAACTTTAAGCAGATGCCATCAATCCATGTTCCTTTAAAGAAAAGTGAAACTAAATTATTTAATACAAAATTTTAGCTTCAAAAGGACACATTTATAATAAAACTATATTTTACTGGGTAATAACAATGTGCTAGTCATTATAAGCAAAAATTTTCATGCATTAACTAATACAATATATTAATTCAAATTGATGAACCAGGTACTCTGGATTTTGTAGATCTATATGTAAATGTAGAAATCTGTACATTGTGGTAAATAATTTGCCTAACACCACACAATTATTGAATGGGATAATATGATTGAAAGTTTAGTTACCATTCAAAAATGTTGACACTTTTATTCCTGGTAGCTGTGAATACATACTTTTTATATAGATCGCAATGGGGAATTAAGGTTACATATGAATCCAAGGTGGCTAATCCTCTGACTATAAAATAGGGAGGTGATCATGGATTGTCCATAAGGGCCCAAGAAAAATCGCAAACATATTTAAGAGGAGTAGGATGTAGGAGAATAGCCAGGGTTCACAGTGATGCATAGGCGCTGTGGAATAGTGGGTAAAGCCACCACCTGCAGTGCTAGCATCCCATATGGGCACTGATGAGTCCTGGGTGCTCTGCTTCCAATCCAACTCTCTGCCATGGCCTGGAGGAAGCAACTGGCTCCTGGCTTCGGATTGGCCCAGCTTTGGCTATTACGGCCATTTGGGGAGTGAACCAGCAGGAGAAAGATTCTCTCTCTCTCTCTGTCACTCTCTCTCTCTGCCTCTGCCTCTCTGTAATAATAACAAATAAACAAATGTTTTTTTTTTTAAAGTGATGCCATGTGAGAAAGACTTATCCACCCATGTAACCAGATATTGTTGGTTTTCAAGTTGAAAGGCAACTATGAGCCAAACAATGCAGGTAGCTTCTAGGAGTTTGATAGACACTAAACTGGACAGCTATACAGACTCCAGTAGCAAAGCACCTCTATTCATACTTTGATTTAACCCAGCTAGACCTCTATTACACATTTGACTGCCAGGAATAAGTAATAAATTTAGTGGTGATTTTTAACCACTAAAATTGCGCTGATTGATACAGCAGCAAAAGAAAATGATTATACATTTTCTTTCATTCCTTCATTCATTAAGGAATAAAATTCTCATTACAAGTACAGACCTTTGGGATATATAAGTGGGAAACATAAGCCTTTGGAATACAACTGTAAGCAAGATAAATAAAAAAAAAATTATTCTCGTGGAGCTTCCATTCAATGGAGACAGTAGAATTGGAAGCCAGGTAGTAAAGTTCTAAAGATTTTATGTTGTGTTTGCTTGTCTCAAAACAAACATTGTCATGAATGCTGTCTGTATCTAAAATTTAGAAGCTGTATTTAAGAACAAATGTATTTTAAGCAGTAAAAATGTGTTATATTTTATTCAGACACCCTTAAGGAGCTGCCATTGTGGCACAGTGGGTTAACCAACACTTGGAATACCAGCATGTCATATGGGAGTACTGATTTGAGTCCCAGCTGCTCAGCTTCCAATACAGCTTCCTGCATCTGAGAAAGCAATGGATGATGATCCAAGTAACTGGGCCTCTGTAACCCAGATAGGATATTGGGATGGAGTTCCTGGATCTTGCTGACAATGGGGAATGAAATAACAGAAGCATAGAATCTCTCTCTCACTCTCTCTCTTTCCTTGGCTCTTGCCAACAACAGGGGAATGACCCAACAGAAACATAGAAGCGCTCTCTCGCTCTTGCTCTCTCTCTTTCTCTCTCTATCTCTCTTTCTGTGTCACTTTGTCTTTCAAATAATAAATTTAAATAACAACTTTTTTTAAAAAAGACACACTTCAAATCTCTTATTAGTACATATCCATAATCATATATTGAACCCTGGTTCAATTCACCAATTATTGTTGTGCTTTATTATTACTGAACAGACAGCAGGGGTATAACAAAAGTAACTTTTAAAAATTATCTATGAGGGCTGGCGCCATGGCTCACTTGGCTAATCCTCTGCCTGTGGCGCCGGCACCCCGGGTTCTAGTCCCGGTTGGGGCACCGGATTCTGTCCCAGGTGCCCCTCTTCCAGTCCAGCTCTCTGCTGTGGCCCGGGAAGGCAGTGGAGGATGGCCCAAGTGCTTGGGCCCTGCACCTGCTTGGGAGACCAGGAGGAGGCACCTGGCTCCTGGCTTCAGATCGGCGCAGCTCGCCGGCCATAGCGGCCATCCTGGGGGGTGAACCAATGGAAGGAAGAGCTTTCTCTCTGTCTCTCTCTCTCACTAACTCTGCCTGTCAAAAAAAATTATCTATGAGATTGATTTTAATGCACCTTTCTAATAAAATGTGCTTGTTTCAAATATACCATGGCAGAGCATCTAAATTATGGATTTTATGCAGACAGAAATGTTGAATTTTGAAAGTAGGGAACAAGTACATTGATCATATAATAAAGAAAATAATGATTTGTTTTTTATATAAGATGAGATTATTGAAGTACATCTTGCTGATACCTTCAATATGATTATTGTAGTTTAAGTATTAAAAAAAGATGAAATTTCGAGTCGGGCTGACCCCGGTTCCTCAGCGCTCAGGTCCCTCGGCTCCATCGTCGTTTCCAGACCCTGCTGGGGGCTCAGATCTTGCCAAGGAAAATGTCTGATGAGTTTTTGTTGGCAGATGCACTACCTGAACACTCCCCTGCCAAGACCTCTGTGAGCAATACAAAGCCTGCCCAAGCGCAAGGCTGGCCAGGTTCCAACCCTTGGAATAACCCAAGTGCTCCACCTTCAGTGCCATCTGGACTCCCGCCAAGTGCAGCCCCCTCTACCGTGCCTTTTGGACCAGCGCCAACGGGAATGTACCCCTCCGTGCCTCCCACTGGACCGCCTCCAGGACCCCCCGCCCCCTTTCCTCCCTCTGGACCATCGTGCCCCCCACCTGGTGGTCCTTACCCAGCCCCAACTGTGCCAGGCCCTGGGCCCACAGGGCCATATCCTACACCAAATATGCCCTTTCCAGAGCTACCCAGACCATATGGTGCACCCACAGATCCAGCCATAGCTGGCCCCTTAGGTCCATGGGGATCCATGTCTTCTGGACCTTGGGCACCTGGGATGGGAGGGCAGTATCCTACCCCTAATATGCCATATTCATCTTCAGGCCATATCCCGCTCCTCCTCCCCGAGCACCAGGGGCGGCACCCCCTGTTCCCTGGGGCACTGTTCCACCAGGAGCCTGGGGACCGCCGGCACCATATCCTGCCCCTGCAGGGTCGTATCCTGCACCAGGACTCTATCCTTCCCCCAGCAATCCTTTCCAAGTGCCTTCAGGACCTGCTGGTGCTCCACCGATGCCGAGTGGCCCCCATTCATACCATTAAGTTAACAATGGATGAAGAGATGACACTTTGCTTTTTGAAGTACATATGTATGCACATGAATGCATATACGACATTTGCTGGTTTCACTGTTAGAGGGCATTCATGAAAGAACAACTCTTGCACCTCTCAGAAGATATCTGCCTCCTGTACTTGGATGCGTAGTATATCAGATGAATACAATCAGATAAAAATGGGAAAGCAGATCATTCAGATGTGATTTTGTTTGGTTTTCACACAAAGTTAAAGTGACTAAGTGTGTTGAATAGATCTTGGATACAATTTGTTTGAATTATAAAGCTATACACATAAAATATCTCAGATGATGTGAATTATTGTTAGAATCTGCAACTTCATTGGCAAATTTCAAGTATTTTTATATAATCACTTTTCCCCCTAAGTAAACTTTGGAAAACAATCACATTATAATGTAAACAAATGATGCTGCTCAACATTTTGAGCTGCTCTAACTACAGGATAAATAAACTTAGTCCTCTTGAGGTTAGGTGTTAGATATACATTATAAGACTGTAAGTGATTATTGTCAAATATTGAGTTCATAGCCAACCAGTATTCATTTTTATCTTTGAGCTTGTAGCACCAATTTGTGATTTATTTTAAGCCATATGGGCTGTAAAGCACTAAAATCTGGTGTTTATGAACATTAACTTTGTCCTTAATCCAGGTCAACGTGTATCTAGATTTTTAAGGAATCAATGACCTCTTTGTATTACTTTCGAATGGATTATGAGATGTGAATATTGCTTTGGAAAGAACTCAAGGACAGAAGTCATTTTCTCCTTGTTTTGAACCTCAAATTAGATAAACCCTAGGAATTGCTTCATTGCAAAAAGTAATTTTCATTCCCACAAAAACTGAGGCAGCTTTTCTGTCCAGATCATTCGATCTTTGTTCCTCCCTGGTCCCTCAGTTCTATACAAGGAACACATCCCTTGATTCCTCCCTGACAGGGAGAACTGGCGCACTCTAGATAAAGTCTGTCATAATAACAGAGCAGTTATGTTTAGAGAATCTGAAGTCATACAGACATGACTGTTGTCTTTGTACGGGTGTGCATTGGAAGTCTATCCGTCTCTCAGAGTCTGGCTAAGCTATGGCATTGTCTCCTGCATAGTTCCCTGGATCTGCATGTGAAGTGCTTACGGCCAGTTGTTCAGTTCTGTATTTGCTAACTGGTGCATAAGTGAAATTGAGCGCCATCTTTGAAAAACAAAATCTAGCTGTAACACTGAAAGTAATAAATTGTAGATCCCTGCAAGTGACTTTAAAGCAGTGTCACTCTGTTGCTTAAATATTAACTGTTTAATATTTAAATAACATACAGCATTGGTCACTTTTTGACACCTTACCTCTAAATCAGATTCTTAGTTTTTGAATAGACCTGACCTTATTAAAAAGTGTTTTGAAATATTGAATGTATCCATTGGGTTTCTAAAGTGTAATGTGAATTTTTCAGACCAATGTAGTAAATATTTATGCTTGAATTCTGCTTTTGCCTAGAAATAAAGTATTCTGCAGCTTAAAAAAAAAAGATGAAATTTCATCCCAAAGCAGTTATCATATGGATCTTACTCCTGGATATTCTCCAGCATTCTTAAATCATTGAAATTTGACTTTAACTACACCTAATTTTCTATGAACTTACAATTTCATTTTCATATAATGCCATCAAAATCACTATGTGTTTGAAAAACTTACACGAAACCTTAAGTAGAAATGTATTTTATAGAAGGAGGAAAAGTCGTATACATTATAACTGAGGTTTTCCTCTGCACTTTCACAAATTTATAGCAACTTGAAAATAATGCAACTCATTACATTGAATCTTTAATCCGCAATTCAAAGTTTTTAGCTGAAACAGGAACATGGATAGAAAAAAACCCAATATTCTCTTTTTGAGTATTTTTTTTTCTCATGGGGATCACCTATTTAAAACTTAAAAAAAAAACAGCACTTATGCATTATTAGTGAGAGAGTTTAGCTGGCAATGTGACAAATAGTTTGCAGATATCTTTATAAATAGATGTCTGATTATTTGAATAATTAAAAGCTGTTTTAGAAAATTCATATGTAATTGTCGTAATCTATTCTAAACAGCCCTTTTTGTTTGTTTGTTTTTTTAAACTTTTATTTAATGAATATAGATTTCCAAAGTACAGCTTATGGATTACAATGGCTTCCCCCCCATTACGTCCCTCCCACCCGCAACCCTCCCCTTTCCCACTCCCTCTCCCCTTCCATTCACATCAAGATTCATTTTCCATTCTCTTTATATACAGAAGATTAGTTTAGCATACATTAAGTAAAGATTTCAACAGTTTGCTCCCACACGGAAACACAAAGTGAAAAATACTGTTTAAGTACTAGTTATAACATTAAATCTCAATGTACAGCACACTAAGGACAAAGATCCTACACGAGGAGTGAGTTCACAGTGACTCCTGTTGTTGACTTAACAAGTTGACACTCTTGTTTATGGCATCAGTAATCACCCTAGGCTCTTGTCACGAGCTGCCAAGGCTATGGAAGCCCCCTGAATTCACCGACTCTGATAATTTTTAGACAAGGCCATGGTCAAAGTGGAAGTTCTCTCCTCCCTTCAGAGAAAGGTACCTCCTTCTTTGATGACCCATTCTGTCCACTGGGATCTCACTCGCGGAGATCTTTCATTTAGTTGTTGTGTTTTTGTTTTTTTTTTTTTTTTTTTTTTTTTTTTTTTTTTTTTTTTTTTTTTTTTTCCCAGAGTGTCTTGGCTTTCCATGCCTGAAATACTCTCATGGGCTTTTCAGGCGGATCCGCATGCCTTAAGGGCTGATTCTGAGGCCAGAGTGCTGTTTAGGACATCTGCTATTCTATGGGTCCGCTGTGTATCTCACTTCCCATGTTGGATCATTCTCTACCTTTTTGATTCTATCAGCTAGTATTTGCAGACACTATTCTTGTTTATGTGATCCCTTTGTTTCTTAGTCCTATCATTATGATCAATTGTGAACAGAAATTGATCACTGGGACTAGTGAGATGGCATTGGTACATGCCACCTTGATGGGATTGAATTGGAATCTCCTGGTATGTTTCTAACTCTACTGTTTGAGGTAAGTCAGCTTGAGCATGTCCCGAATTGCACATCTCTTCCCTCTCTTATTCCCAATCTTATATTTAACAGTGATCGCTTTTCAGTTAAGTTTCAGCACTTAAGAAGAATTGTGTATACAAATATCATATGTTCTCCCTGATCAGCGACAACTAACTGAGCACTAAAGGGGAAACTTGTTGAAATGAAATGGACACGATGAGAAACAGTAACTTGATCAGCTCTTGTCCTGACGGTTGATGTACAATGTAATACTTTATCCATTTTAGTATTTTTTTTATTCTAGTACCGTTGGTTGAACTCTGTAATTAACACACAATTATTCTTAGGTGTTTAAATTTTAACTGAAAAGTGATCCCTGTTAGGAATTTGGAAAACATTATGCTGAGTGAAATAAGCCAATCCCAAAGGGACAAATACCACTTGTTCTCCTTGATAGGTGACAACTAACTGAGCACCAAAAAGGAAACCTGTTAAAGTGAAATGAACACTAGGAGAAACGGTGACTTGATCAGCCCTCACCCTGACTGTTGATGAGCAACTTATTATGTTATCCCTCTTAGTATTTTTTTGTTTGTTCTACTTAATACTTTTGGTTGAATACTGTAATCTAAACAACCCTTATCATGTGTCTACAGCTGTGAAAGATGCTGGATGAGGTAAGGGAAGGATAGACTTTAGTGTCTGTGCTTTGGGAACTGAGCTAGTACAGTGTTTAAAAACAGTGTGTGATGGGGAGGCAGGATATTCTGCTACCCTTGGGGCAGTTTGTAGTATCTGGGGAGATTTCTGATTGTTACAAGTTGGAGGAAGGAAAGGTGGTATGGTGGTACCTGTATGTAGTGAATAAAATGTAGGAATGCTATTAAACATCCCATAGTTCACAGAAGAATCCTTTACATCAAATCCTTTACACCAAAATACCAATGGTCCATCAGGAACATCAAGAAACTCTGGTCTGGTGGAAAAATACTAGACTGGATGTCAGAGTTACATCAATGAATAATTACTTAGTGATATTATCTGTACATGAATATCACCACTTTTCATAAATCTAAAGCTTCATTTCATAAACAAGCTTCTAGTTTTGACTGGAAATTTGTGTTGAGTCTAAGATGGAGGGCTTTGCATTAAGAGATCAGATTCAAAATATATTTCTGTATTTCTTTTTTTTTAATTTTTTGGCTAGACACTGTGGCGTAGCTGGTAAAGGTGCAGTCGGCAGTGCCAGCATCCTATATGGTAACAAAATTCATGTATTTCATATATACAAATTTAGCAGCACAGTGATACTGTCCACCCTAACCTCTCTCCTGGCACACTCTTAGTCATTTTGTTCTTCTGTAAAAACAGGGAAATAGAAATAATGTTGTAGGATTCCAGGAACTTAATGGAGAAACAGTATATAATGTGCCTGATATGAGGAGGGTGTTGTAAGTTTCCACTGAATTACATTTTAGTTTGGGTCCTGTTCAGAGCAGAACCTACAATAACTAATTGGTTGCAGTGTTGCAGGTGAAATATTGATATATGTTGGAGGTGAACCCTGGAGAGAGGAAGGAGACAGGATGAAGAGTGAGTCAAAGAAAGAGGTGGGGCCGACACTGGTGTAACTGGTAAAGGTGCAGTCTGCAGTGCCAGCATCCCATATGGGAACCAGTTTGAGTCCCAGCTGCTCCAATTCCGATCCAGCTCTCTGTTATGGCCTGGGAAAGCAGTAGAAGATGGCCCAGTCCTTGGGACCCTGCATCCGCATGGGAGACCTGGAAGAAGTCCCTGGCTCCTGGCTTTGGATTGGCACAACTCCAGCTGTTGCGGCCAACTGGGGAGTGAACCAGCGGATGGAAGACCCTTCTCTCTCTGTGTAACTCCAACTTTCATATAAATAAATAAATCTTTAAAAAAGAAAAGAGGAAATGTTGGTATGAAGAAGCATAATTGAGTTCCTGAGATCATTCCTATGAGAAACAGGTTATTTGTGTGGTACTTTCACAACGTCCAAGAAATTCTTCCCAGAATTAAAAAAATAAATAAATAAATAAAATGGACAGGGACTTTTGTATACAGCATGGAATCCATCCTTCCTTGAAGATTTTCCCCCAGGACTGTTAACCGGGACCTGGATGAGTTTCTTGTTTGCAGAAAGCCTTCAGACAGGCAGTTGTGCTGCTTGTGCTGAGGTGAGATGCTAGCATGGAAGAGGGGGTTTGAAAAACCACTGAACCATGTGTCCCCGGGAGTCAGGTATGTGCCAGTGACATTTGACAAAAGTGACAGAAGCCTCTTCTTTGCATCTTTATGTTCAATAAATATTCATGATAATATTTAAAACAATAGCTTTAAAACTACACATGAATATTGTAATACAAAATGCCAAATTGTCACATTAAGCAACAAGTGATTATTTTTAATTGATGGATGATTTTACATTTTTATTTGTACAGTGTAATACATACTTTCAATGCATATTTTCAATGCATACAATTCAATACATATTTTCAATGGATAATGATCATATCATGGTAATAGGCAAAAATCACATAAAATGTATTACTTCTTTGTGCTACAAGCATTCAAAATCATCTCTACTAGCTATTTTAAATATTCAGTAAATTGTTTCAACCATAATTGTCCTACTGCACTACAGAACACTAGAAGTTACTGCTCTAAGAAAGAAAGTTAGAGGAAAGATGGTGGGAGGGAAGGAGAAACGGAATATCATTATATCCTTTGAATTGTATCTATTAACTATATCAAATCTGTTAAAATGATAAAACAATTTTTTTAAAAGAAGTCATTCCTGGGGCTGGCACTGTGTCACAGTGGGTTCAAGTCTCAGCCTGCAGTGCTTGCATCCCATATGGGTGCCGGTTTGAGTCCTGGTTGCTCCTTTTCCCATCCAGCTCTCTGCTATGGCCTGGGAAAGCAGTAGAAGATGGCCCAAGTCCTTGGTTCTCTATACCCGCATAGGAGATCCAGAAGAAGCTCCTGGCTCCTGGCTTAAGATCAGCTCAGCTCTGGCCATTGTGGTCGTTTGGGGGGTGAGCCAGAAAAATGGAGGACCTCTCTCTCTCTCTCTTTCTGGCTCTACATCTCTCTATAACTCTGTCTTTCTTTCAAATAAATAAAATAATTCTTAGAATAAACATTCATTCCTCTTATCTATGTTCACTCCTGTACCAGTTAATCATCCTCCCTCATCTCCCTCTCTCCCTGGTAATTAAAACTCTACCTTCCACTTGTATAACTTTTTTGACTTTCCCATATAAGTGAGAACATATTTTATTTGTCTTTTCATGCTTGACTTACTTCACTTAATATGCCTTCCATGTTCATCCATGTAGACACAAATGACAAGATTTCACTCTTTTTAATGGATTGATAATATTCCATTGTGTACACATAACAGTATGACTAATTTCATACTAAACTATGAAAAATCTTTTGAAAATATTAAACACAAAACTTAGTATTTATTTTTGCTCATGATAATCAATGGATAGTTGAAATTCAGCAGTCAGACACAAATGTACAGAAAACCACAAACTAAAACTGATGTTATCCTATGTGGTACTGTAAGAATCTGATATTTTTAGGCACACTTTAACTTTCAGTGAGTAAGGGAAAATATTAATTTGAACTTCTATCATTTCTTTCAAAAGTGCATGCTAATTTTCTTAGACAAAATTATTTTTAAGATAAATAACATAAAAATGTTCATGTCAATATTCCAATACAATCCCATCAAGATCGCAAGTACCAATGCCATCTCACTAGTCCAAGTGATCAATTTCTGTTCACAATTGATCATAATGATAGGACTAAGAACCAAAGGGATCACACAAACAAGACTAGTGTCTGCAAATACTGATAGAATTAAAAAGGGAGAGAACAATCCAACATAGGAAGTGAGATACACAGCAGACTCATAGAATGGCAGATGTCCTAAACAGCACTCTGGCCTCAGAATCAGCCCTTCAGGCATTCGGATCTGGTTGAAGAGCCCATGAGAGTATTTCAGGCATGGAAAGCCAAGACACTCTGAAAAAAAAAAAAAAAAAAAGAGGACCTAAATGAAAGATCTCTGTGAGTGAGATCCCAGTAGAAAGAACAGGCCATCAAAGAAGGAGGTCCCTTTCTCTGAAGGGAGGAGATAACTTCCACTTTGACTATGACCTTGTCTAAATAAGATCAAAATCAGCGAACTCAAGAGGCTTCCATAGCCTTGACAGTTCATGACTAGAGCCTAGGGACATTTCTGACACCATAAACAAGAGTGTCAAATTGTTAAGTCAACCACAGGAGTCACTGTGTAGTTACTCCTCATGTGGGATCTCTGACATTAATGTGTTGTCCAATGTGAATTAATGCTATAACTAGTACTCAAACAGTATTTTACACTTTATGTTCTGTGTGGGTGCAAATTGTTGAAATCTTTACTTAATATATACTAAATCAGTCTTCTGTATATAAAGATAATTGAAAATTAATCTTGATGTGAATGGAATGGGAGATGGAGCGGGAGATTGGAGGGGTTTGGGTGTGAGAGAACAAAAGCCATTGTAATCCATAAACTGTACTTTGGAAATTATATTTACTAAATAAAAGTTTAAAAAAAAAGTTCATGTCAAGAAATAGATGTCAAATACAATGAAAGGGTCTGAGACTTTAAACTAACAGGTTAGCCTGTCATAGTTCAATGGATGATGGTAAAAGACTCCTGGGTTGGATCGGAGGGAAGTTTTATTACTCACAGAAACAGCAGTAATAATCAGCATTTTCATTGGTCTCCAAACTCCAATTCCTACAGGGCAACCCAGAAAGGCCAGATAATAGCTACTTACGAAGTTGGCTCTGGGGTAGGAAGAGGAAGCCCTGGCTTAGGGAACTCAAGCTTTTGAATACAAGCAGCAACCAAGCTTGACCTTAGCTTCAGAAAGAGATACTAACTCTGTCTTGAAAGATTGCAAGCAAATGTGCCCTTTTTTGAGGATGTGGACACTCTCTGTCTTCCAAGGCTAAACACCACACAACTGTCTTGAAAATGTGGTTCCGGGTTAAGTTCAATCAGCTCTTTGCCCACAAGATATGGGGAAATACCAGTCATTGTTAGAGAATTGTGTCTCACAAAGGCTATTCAAGATTATTAATCTATTCCATTTGAAAAATGTAATAGTACCTCAGGATAAGGATAAAATTTAATGCACATTGCTTCATAATCAATTTTATATCAGAGATTATTTGAGGCATTAGGACAACTTAACCAATAAATTATTAAATACCTAATATAAATTATATACTATGAAAGATGTTAGAAATTTTGTGCTACAACAAATGAATTTAGCAATAGATTTAGAAATCTAAGTTTCATTAATTAAAGTTCTTTTAAGATGTAACACAAATAAAATACCTTAAAATCAAGAAGTAAAACAATCACTTATAATAATAAATAAATAAATAATAAATAGCTGTCTCACTGAAACATTGCAAGGCCTAAAGTACTCCAATAAAACAGGGAAATAAAAGACACTCTCAAGAATTAATCTCCTTGATTTCACTCCTCTATGGCTATTAATATCATAGTATCATTTCATTTTTCTGTGATGCTAAAGACACAGCTTCTGTGTTTTCTGCCCTATTCATCAGATCCATGTTGCTCACTTCACAATGCATAGTCTCAGAAACCCAATGAGAGCCCCAGATTCTGCCTTTGTATCAAAAATTCAGATACCCATGGAGTAAAATGATTTGTCCCCTCTGGCTAATCAACTATGCAATACTCAAGGATGTGGCATATGGTAGGATGCATTTACGTCATTCAGAAGGTGATCCACAGTACCTTCTCTAGAAATTCATGGATATAGAAGGAAACTGAGACAGTTTTCAGAATGCAGGGTCAGCACAACTAATAATTTTTTCTCAAGTTTTGCCACTGTTCCTTTTGGTATATAGTAACTGATTTACAATTTTGCATGTAGGAAGTAGCAACAGCCTTTACCTTACTACAACTAAAGAGAAAAAAATAATCAGTGATTTGTATCTCTGCTATCCTAAGTGACATCTTCTGGTGTAAAATAATTCCAGTGTCACTCTCAGTAGCACATTTCATTTCTTGTGACTTAGATACTTCATGAGTTAGAGAGTGTGAGTCATTGGCAATATCATCTAAAATGGGGAAAGCGTTTCAAAGCTTACAGGATTTATTTTAATGATTACAGACTTTTCTTGCTTATTTATTTTGGTCAGCCTGGATGATTTGAGAAGCTAACACAAACGAAAAATCAGTATGTACATAGCATGTTCATAAGATTTGCAGAACTACTGAAGCCTATCTATAAATTCCTTAGGAGTCCATGGAATCTAAGATGAGAAATCCCATTATACTGGAACTTAAACCATGTGAGTCTGTCTCATTAACTCTGACAGTCCAGACAACTAGCCAATCCCTAGAGTGATCAAGATCCTATAAAAATGAACCGTGTATATGGAAAATGCTAGTTCATTTAATAGTTACTGCATTTATGTTTAAGATTATTATTCAACTAAGGTTCAGTAAAAAGACAAAGATGATAATTTCTTAACTAATCTTGTATGTAGGTATATACCTAAGATATTTCATGTCAGGAAAAAATTCAAGCAGTATGTTATAATAATAGTATGTTATTATATTTTAGAAAGTCAGGAAGTCAACATGTGTTTTGTTATTAATTAATACAAAGAAACCAAGCATAATTGATTCACTTCTATAGTTTGTGGAAGTGTCCTGATAGTAAATGACACCTTAGTGAAATGATAAATTTGGTAATACTCTATCTAATCAGTTTTGGAGAAGAGCACATATTTTTGAGCAGTTATATTTCTAAACTTATTCTAAATATTTATTACAAATGAATTATACTGCATCACATTTGGGCAAATCCTCACATCTATTTAAGAAGTATTTTGTAAAGACTGGTATATATAAGAACAGAGCATGGTTATTGTTATGAGCCACTTATTAAATTAGTAAACAAATATTTAAAACAGTAGAAAAGCGGCTCTATGCACTCAACAAGAGTCACATTTGTATAAAATATTAACTTTGTGTTCCAATTTTGCTGTTAAAATGACTTAAATGTGCAAGATATTATCACCCAATTCTAAACAATGATTCAAAATATAAGCATCTAAAAGACTATGTACATGACTCAAATTTTAGAAATCTCGGAATTTTGAAAACTGTCTAATCAATAAGCTTTATAATATAATTTATGCTCATAAAATAAGCTTTGTGCAATGTCATTAATTCAAATATGTATTTGATACATTTGGATACCTAATTGCTCTTTATATTCATATTTTTCTCAGAATTTGGGTTTTTGGAATAGTAATACACCAGAATATACTCAAAAGTCCTTGCTTTAATGTATAATATACACATATTTATAAGTATATTACATTATATATAATATTTAGGATATTTTAATTATAATGTTCACTCATTCATTCTGTCTATATTTAAAGGTATTAGTTATTACATATTTATATTATTGTTATGTAAACATACTACCTATTATATATATTTTATTATAATGCCTACCTTATCATTTTGCTGTATTTAAATGTAATATTTATTGCTAATGTGAGAAATGTCACCACTTCTACATTTAATAATAATTGTTCCAGAAAATACATTCCTTGGGGCCGACACTGTGGCATAGCAGGTAAAGCCGCCGCCTGTGATGCAGGTGTCTCATATGGGCATTAGTTCGAGACCCAGCTGCTCCACTTCCTTTGCCACTCTCTACTATGGTCTGGGAAAGCAGTGGAAGATAGCCCATTTGGATTGGCATAGCTCCAAACTTTGCAGCCCACTGGGGAGCGAAACAGTGGATGGAAGACCTCTCTCTCTCTCTCTCTCTCTCTCTCTCTCTGCCTCTCCTTCTCTCTCTGTGTAACTCTGACTTTCAAATAAATAAATAAATCTTTAAAAAATGCTTTCTTCACAAAAATTATCCATCTAAGAGCATAGAAGATGCAGGGAGATTATATAATGGGTGGAAGAATGACCTTAAAGCATACTTTGTACTTTTTGTCTGTGCTTTCCTTTCAAATTTCCTCTTAGATGATCATTGGTACATTGAAAATTGTAGTGATGTTTTGAATATATTCACTTAAGACCTGATCATCTGATCATCTGTCTCATGGCTTAACGGTTTGTCTTACATTTGGGCTGGAGAAATAGCCAATCAAATAAATAAAATTAATAGGATGTCATACACACTCACACACATACACACATGCGTCCACACATGTATGGATACATATACATATGAAAGCTCCAAACTCTTTCACGTCTACTTACCTATTGACATGCATATATTCTCTTTATTTAGATATAGGTCACACTAGCAAAGAACATACCTTAATAGCTCATGCATTATCTGTCATTCACCTACTAAAGTGAAATCAACAAATTTAGCTTTTAAAATTAAAAATCATAGTAAAATTTTCTCTGAAACAAAAATGGAGCTTGTTATGTGATGCATTCATGTCTAATTGCTTTTGCCCAGTTGAAGAAGTTCAGTTGACAGATACATAAAATCAAAACCTCTAGTATAACATGTGGAATCTATTTCCAATCATGGAAATCATCTCCATATAGCTGGCTACTTATGAAAGAAAGGAATTTAAAATAAGAATAGAGACAGATGACAATAAACCTCTAGAGAAAAAAATAAGAATTACTGGAATTTTTAAATTATTAACAGAAATAAACAGCTGACAAGTTGAATAATAAAGTATATATTTCTAGAAGTGTATATGGCCATGGAGAGAGAAACTTCCAAGGTTTGGCATAAACTTCGAGTGGGATGAAAAATAAAAAGGGACTGGCATTTAGAGGATGATAGTTGGCTTTAGGAAAAACATTATCAGGTTAGGAAGACCAAATAGGAAATTCAGGAGTCACTAAAGGACTGTTCTCTAAGGCACCACTCAGAAGTCAAATCCTCCATGATGCCAGCCTTGATTCTTCTAGTTTTTATTAATTCAAGAGAAAAGAGTAGCAAGCATAGAAAGAAAAAGTTAGAATAAAAGAAGATGGTTGCTTTCTTCATTCCCTTTTTTTCATTATTATATTCATTATCTGTATCAAAAAATCATGATTACGCAGGTTTATATATTGTTCAATGGTAATTTCCAAATATCAGAATTTTAATGTACAAATACATCATTTTTAATAAGGAGGTTATTTTTCATTTGCTAATTTTCTTAGATAGGTCTAAAACTGATTGAAAGGCACTCCTATGATAAGTATAAGTAGCATCCCTCCTAATTTAGGGAAGCACTGTGTATGAGAGATTGAGAAACCAAGGACAAATGAATTTGACATCATTGTCTGCAGTGTAATTTAAAATTTCTCATCCTAGACTAGTGAAATCTCTCCTCATTCTAAATATTGTTTATGCAAAAATAGTGATAAATGACAGACTAAGCAATGAAATGAGAAGAATGTATTTAGGTGGTAAGAAGTGTTCAAAGAGAGCGAAGTAGAATAAAATGGGTGGAAGAGGAATAAGATCTGATTCTAGAAAATCAATTGGAGGGCAGGACTGGCAAAGTAGAAGTGGGGTTGCAGAGACTTCAAGGAGCAGTAAGAACTTTAATTTCTAATATTTAAGGTGAGGAAGGAAGTAGAAAGAGAAATTTAAAATTTGCCAATTTGTGGATAATGCATGGGTTTGAAGTACAAGACAAGACAATGAATGAGTTCAAGTTTTAAAACGGTATATTAAATCCTTAAAAGTATTCAAGTGAAGAAGCCCTGAAGAGGATCATATAACAACATCCAGAGAAAGAGAGAAGTGTATTTATTGTAATACATTTCAGGATCTATATATTATAAAGTGGTTGAAGTAATGGGAGTGCCTAATGTTACCCAGAGAGAGTGTGGCAAATAGAATCAGGGCATAAGAAAGAAACTCGATGTAAACCAGAATTTACAGTCTTCTTTAGACTATAATTCAGGTGTCAAAGATTTATAAGTGTGATATGAAAGCATTGCAAGGCAGAATCTTGCCAAAGGTGTCAAGTGTCTCAGAGAAACCAGCAAAATAGAACTGAGACACAGCTGTTTGAGAGAACTGCAAGGAAGATGTAGTGATTTTAATGAGATTAGTTTTAATGAATTTTAATTGAATTGATTTTAATGAAATTAGTAGATACAATATTAGGATAAAAGAACAGGCAAAGGCTCAGAACTTAACCTGAGTGGGAGATCCGTTAAAAAGGAAGATGGAGAGAAAACTGTACCTAAATAATAAAATAGATTTGGGTAAAAATGTGCTATGCTTTTTATGTGTGTTTCACATTTGTTCATATTTCTACTTATGCTGAGGGAAATATGACTGAAGTCAGGAAGAATTTTTAAGACTTAAACAGAAAAGTTCCAGAGGAGATAAAAGGGATGAGTTCGGAAGTCAAGCCAGAGTAAAAGCCGTATGAAGAGGGACAACCATTAAATCACACAAACGGGAAGGTAAATGTGCAGCATGTGTAAGTTTTGAGACTTTGTGGTTGAGAGTTTTCTAGTATGAATAATTATTACTCCGAGAACCAGAGATAAAAGTACCTCTAAACAGGAAGGAGAGCTGCAAGTGGACTCTGTGAGTGGAGGGGGTTACAGATATAGACTTCATGGCAGCTGTAGCACGTTAGGGATTTGTAAGAACCATAGTGCAGAACAGTAAAGTTTTCCTATGAAAATTTACAAAAAAAATTTGATTCCATAATGGAATGGGATTTTAATAACAGATCACCTTAGCTGCTCTACAGGAACCCTGAATTCATACATTGTATATTACTAGGATTCTGTTTTCATATGCTAGAACTGTTCTTTTACACTAATTTTATAGTCAATATTTTCCAATTATCTTTGCAGCATTACCCTCTGTTAAATCACCTCTGTCATTTTCCACATGGTGTATGTTACCCCGTTTTTCAGAAGTCTCTCCAGCTCTGAAGAAACGAAAAGACTATCTTTTCTGAAGAGACGAAAATCCATCTCGGCTTTATACAATACTATCATAAGTACATTATGTATTAGAATATAATTATCATCATTCCAATACTTCCTTTACTGAGAATATAGACGCTCCTTTACTCAAATCACAAAAATAGAGTTGTATTCAATATGCAAGAGTCAACAGAGTGGTAAATATGGTAAATCATATATATATATATATATATATTTGTATATATATGTTTCAAAATCATTGAGAGTAAATTGCATATGTTTTCATCACATGTAATATTTGAGGTGATATACATGCTAATTTTATTTAAATTGAATCATTGTCCATTATATTAGTAAATCATAACATCACTTTGTACCCCATAAATATACACAATTATTTGACAATGTATTATTTAAAAAATAAACATTTTTAAAATGTTAGTGTTGGGGCCGGCGCTGTGGTGCAGCAGGTTAACGCCCTGGCCTGAAGCACCTGCATCCCACATGGGCGCCGGTTCTAGTCCTGGCTGCTCCTCTTCTGATCCAGCTCTCTGCTATGGTGCCTGGGAAAGCAGTGGAAAATGGCCCAATTCCTTGGGCCCCTGTACCCACGTGGGAGACCTGGAAGAAGTTACTGGCTCCTGGCTTCGGATTGGCACAGCTCCGGCCGTTGTGGCCAGTTGGGGAGTGAACCATCTGATGGAAGAACTCTCTCTCTCTGCCTCTCTTCTCTCTGTAACTCTGTGACTTTCAAATAAAATAAATAAAATCTTTAAACAAATAAATAAAATGCTAGTGTTTAAAAGTTTAATAGGCTATTCAACTCATGAAATAAACTCAGACCTTATTTCTAAATTACAAAGATATAGTGAAATAAATTTTATAACTATTCTGTAGTAACATGTACTAACAATATTTCATTCAAATATTTTAGTCATCTACCTTTTAAATTCTGGAATGTGGTATCTATCAATTTTTGATATTTAGAGGCAAGAAAATTCCAGATAAACAAAGTATATCTAAGCCTAACTTCTTATGAGGCATAATCCCTCCCTCTAGTACAAATTAGGATTACAAATTCTATACTCTCATTTCAAATGCATAAGGAAATGTCAGATCCTAATTATTAATATATCTTATTACAATATAGGGGGAAGTGTATGTTAAAAATGTCTGTGTCTGCCTGTTACACTATAGGAAGTGTATTCAGAGTCTGAAATACATTTAATGTGATTATCTGGGACAGACTTTGTTTAAAACACACACACAAAAACACACCCACACATACAGAATACAAACATATTCAGTAAGTTCTTTTTCCAAAAAGTGTTGAGTAGATAAAAGAGTAATGAGTTAGGCTGTATCTCACCTTGAATTATTATTAAACTTTCTTATTATTGAATTAGGCCTTCTACTAGACCTAATAGGTTCCAAACACCATAGCCAGCGGAATCTAACCAACTCATCTGGCCATTCCATCCACCTACTAAAAATGCTTCAAAAGAATGTTAGTCATTGGATTGTAACTCACCTGATTAATAGTAATAGAAAAATATTTTTGTTATTTGCTTTAAAGTGTTCCTACATATACTATAGGGATGCTCTTAGAATCTCCAGATTATAAGATGGGAAAACTTAAATCTAACCTTCCAAATCTAGTAAAGTATGTTCAGCATATTAATATTAGGACAACAATATTTTATTCAAGTAGCATTTTTGTTTATTTCAGGTTTCTGTCTCCAAAACACTATATGCTTCTAGAGGGTATAAAGTACAATCTACTAAGTGTTGGAGGAACTATGCAATTTAAGATAATGCCTGGATCAAAATAAAAATAAAACAATAGAAAGAACAGAATGCATAAATGTTTTATTCAATGATCTTGCAGATACATAAACAATTTCTGAAATTTTAAATTTAAAATAGCCTTCCAAAAATGAACATCAAACTAATATCTAGATTTCTCTATAGAAAAAATTATTTCAAATCAATGGTATCAAAGATTTTTTTTAGAATTAATGTTTTGAGACAAAATTCAAGGACTGAAATGCTTATCTAGTTCCCAAAGCCAATTTTATGATTTAAATTACATTATAAAAAACTAATTACATTATGCATATTACATAGCTACTAGTGTGTGTGTGTGTGTGTGTGTGTGTGTCAGAGTAAGAGAAAGCGAAAGAGAGAGAAAAAGAACATTTAAGGTCTACTGTGTAGCAAATCTCAAGTATGTAATAGTATTATTAACTAAAGTCATCATACTCTGTATCAAATTTCTGCAATTTATTCTGCCTGAATGACTAAAAATTTGTACCCTTGACCAACATCTCTTCAATGGCTTAATCCTCATCTCCTTTTGTAGGAACATATTCATGTCCACAGCATAGTTTGTTGTTTGAAATTCTAATATCTTCTGTAGTTATTAAGATTTTTTAAGCACACAATTACCTAATATTTGAAGTCTCCATTCAGGTAATATTTTCTTTTTTAAAAATATTTTATTTATTTATTTAAGAGGTAGAGTTTTAGAGAAAGAGAGAGAGAGACAGAGGGAGAGATTGAGAGATATCTTGCATCCACTATTTCATTCCCCAGATGACTGCAACAGCCAGAGTGAGCCAATCTGAAGCTAGGAGCCAGAAGCTTCTTTCAGGTCTTCCTTGGGGTGCAGGGACCCAAGCATTTTGGCCACCTTCTGCTGCCTTTCCAGGTGCATTAGCAAGGAGCTGAATCAGATGTGGAGCAGCATGACTCAAACAAGTGCCCATACCACCCATACCGGGTGCAAATGTCACAGGTAGTGGCTTTATCCACTGTGCCACAACACTGACTCCTCCGGCTGTATCAAGTGCAGAAACACCTCAATTAATCCAAATGGGAGAATTTTGGAGAATTCAGTTAAGAGTTCTTACTGCAACAATATGAAAGATGGAAAAGGAGGATCAGTGTGTCCCTTATTCTGGAGAATCTCTCAGGATGAAATGCTGGAGAAGAGGAGGACATGGCATTAGAGCACATCTGTGAAGCCTGGAAAGGTGACCCTACCTGCAAATGGAGGAAGAGACTCAGCCCCTGGAAACTCCCCAAGATTTGTATGACCAATATCAGAGATTACAGAGGCTGTGGAAACTGAAGCAAAGGATGGAAAGTTGTAACTGTTCTAGTGAACATTTTTGTCACCTGAGCAGGAGGTCTCTCTCAGCTGAGCTCATCTTCTGGTGGGTCTTTGCTCCATCTACAGAAACCTATATGGTATCTGTGTGGGACCAAGTAGATATGATTTCATTTCATAGAGTAAGTCTTTGTGGTGATTCATTTGCATCATTCCAAGCTGAAGTTCTGCTTTTTCAAAACTCTAGAGCATGCATGACAGCTACAAATAATACATCATCTTTATTATTAGAAAGTTTTTGCTGGTTTGGAAGAGAACATGCACAGCACCTTCTCCTGGTAGTAGAAGGTATCATTAAAAAGTTCACAGAAAATGCCTATTATGGAAAACTCTGCATGGATATCACATTTTCATTGCACTAAAATAAGCTAATATTTTAATTCTATTTTCCACATTTTGAAGTCACTCATTCAGCAGTGCCAAGTCTCTCCCTATAAGGTCACAATCCATGAGATTAAACCACTTTACTAATCACTTGATTTCATGCTGCATTGTCTCACATAGTTCATGCAGTGGAAGCATCTCATCTTTTTAAAGGCATTACTATCTATTTATTAATTTTCAAAATTATTTATTTGAAAGGAAGAGAGAGCAAGGTGGAGAGACAGAGTGATTTCCCCTCTACCTCCCCTCTTCCTCAATGCCTTCAACAAAGAGGGCTGAATCAGATAGAAGCTAGAAAAAAAAATTTTTTTTTGACAGATAGACAGTGAGAGAGAGAGTCAGACAGAAAGGTCTTCCTTCCATTGGTTCACCCTGCAAATGGCCGCCACAGCCGGCGCTGCACCAATGCGAAGCAAGGAGCCGGGTGCTTCCTCCTGGTCTCCCATGCGAGTGCAGGCGCCTAAGCACTTGGGCCACAGCAGAGAGATGGACTGGAAGAGAAGCAACCAGGAGGAGAACCCGGCGCCCATATGGGATGCCGGCGCTGCAGGTGGAGGATTAACCAAGTGAGCTGCAGCACTGGCCCCGAAGCTAGAAATTGAAAACTGAATCCAAGTCTCTCATGTGGTGTCTGGGTTCCAACTACCTGAGTTGCCATCTGCCACATCTCAGGGTGCACATTAACAGAGCTGGAAATAGGATTCAAACAGAGGCACTCTGATGTGAGATGTGCATGTCCCAAGAAATAACTTAACTATTATCCCAAATGTCTATTCCTCCATCTATTCTTGAAAGATTTAAGGAATGAATAACAATTTTAGAGTATTTTATACATAAAAAATTAAATCAATAAATCCTTATGTTTTGAGGTGGAACAAAAAATTACCATTCCCCTCTCTCCTCCACTTCTTTTCTTCTCTCCTATTTTATGCAATTATTTTACATTATGATTTAAGAATTAGCAGCATCTAAACATCAGATTCTAAGACACAAATCCATTAAGGTTACACTATTTATGTTTCATTACCCTTCAGTAGTTTAAAGTCTTAAAAATAATACATATTGTAAATTTTTGTCTTATAACACAAATCATCCATAACTATATTATTTCCATGTCACAATTTATTTAACAAATCATATTATAAAGCAAGTATCCAGGATTCACAAATAGATGCTTCAAAATATGGAAAGAGGCATGAAAATATTGGAAATGAGAATTTCTTAGTCTATCTCTTGAGATTCACCATTTAATCAAGCATTTAATTCTCAAGAAAAAGTCTGTCAATTTTATAGCCAGAAAGATCAATTTCAGATCATTCTCTCCTGCCTAAAAATTTCAATTATGCAAGGTCTTTTGTATCTATGAAAAACTCTCTAGAATCTTACTTCTCTCTGACTCCATTTTCATCTTTTCATCCCAGCATGTGACAGGTAATTGCTAAAATAGATAACTTCTATAAAGAATAAAATATACTTCTCAGTTGATAATGCAGTTATAGGTTTTTTCTTCTATCTTGAGGTCATGGAGGTTTATTCCATTTATTTAGACATTTATCTGCTAGCTACTTAGGAAAGATAATTGCACACTGAGATTATTAAACTCCATGTACATTATAAAAGGCATCCAAAGTCTCAACCCAATATCCATTACCAAATACACTAGGAAATCTGTCTTTATTTATCTGCAGATAATGGAGAATTTTAATACAAGGCTTTTATATCCACTTTTGATCCTTTAAAGAGTATAAATCAATGTGCTTAACCTGAAATTTGTATTTATCTGTAGCAGACAATTCTTTGGACTTCACAACTCACATGCTACGGAAATAACTTTATTGCCAGGCTTTTAATTTCTTTATTCAACAAATTAGAAAATAATGATGTTATCATCTTATTTAATTGATTTTAAGACTTCTGAATTTTTCATGTATTAAATATCTTAAAATCAATATTTCTCTAACAGCCAAAGCAAAATAAATTCCAATCATCCAGGTATTACATAACATCATTCCTTGCAAATGTTCAAATTCAACTCACCTCTGAATACAAAGGTAATATTCATATTATTTGAAACTTTGCACATAATTGATGTTTCCTTCCTGAAGCAGAAGCTAGCATTTCTCTGCAACATTATTTGCAGAGGAGTGCAGACATGTAACCAAAATTCCTCCATTGGAGACCTCTATGCTTTATAATTTTTTCAGCAGAATGACATGAAGAAGAAAGCTGCATGAGGTAGCAGGCTTGCAAATATTGGTCAATTTCCATACACTGGAATTAACATAACTATCTTTGACACAGAGGCAGTATCAGCACTTGTGTCCAGTCTCCATCATCAATGTTATGTGTGACCACACCCACTTCACTGTGGCAGAGCCTATAGAAAATGGAAATTTCATGGTTTCATTTAGTTTCTGTAGCTCTCATTATGATGTAGTATGCAAACCTGCTTTCCCAGTTCTCCTGGAGAAATTACTTATTAGTTGGTGTTCTTTGATGAACTGCCTTTCTGCTTTACATAGGAAGGAGCATAGAATTACGAGTAATATAATTCTCCTCAGTTATTCATTTCATTTATGTATTTGAACACATGAACTCGAGTTTGGATCACCAATTGTCACTTAAAATATATAAAAATTATTCTATCATGTAAAGCTACAGAACATGTGGAAGACAGCACATCACATTCCATGCATTCCAATAATTCATTATGTAATTTCCAAATGATTCATAGTACTTAAAGAAGTTCCTAAGGCAGAAATGTGGTTTGCAAAAAAACTTATGGGCTATGAACTCTCATTCAAATGCTGAATACCTGTGTGTAATAAGTTTCTAGTTCCTTTGGAAAAAAAAAAAGTTAAAGATCTAGAAACATTTAGCATAATTAGCAAAGAGATTTCAAAATAAACTTAAACAGATAAGAATTATAAACAATACCTCAGTACCTTCATTATGCCTTGTATTTTTCAAGATATCAACTATAAAATCTAACGTGAAAAGGTATATTTTCTTTAAACAGAATATTAACAAGCTGTAATAAAATCTTTAATAATTTCATGGTTTACAAATGAAAGAACTTTAAGACACTGATCATCACCGAGGAGGAATATGAGTGAAGGAGTAAAGTCAAAAGAGACCAGAACAAGCTTTCCATAGTAATTTTTGTTCTCTTAATCCTATAGCCACAGCAAACATTAATCAGTCCATCTCCTAGCCAGATTAAAATAAAACTTCACACTAAATACCAATTCATGTCAGTTTCTGTACCTGATAACAATTTGTTTAGGATTCAACAAAACCTTATGGGGTCTAGCAAAAGGCATGCTAAGATATGGACTGAAATGATATAACAAGAATTAGAATCAAAATCAGAAGTAGGGGCTGGTGCTGTGGCATAGCAGGTAAGGCCGTAGCAGGTAAAGCGTAGCAGGTAAGGCCAACCCATATAGGTGCCGGTTGGAGTCCCTGCTGCTCCTCTTCAAATCCAGCTCTCTACTGTGGCCTGAGAAAGCAGTACAAGATGGCCTAAGTGCTTGGCCCCTGCATCCGCGTGGGAGAGATGGAAGAAGCTCCTGGCTCCTAGCTTCAGATCGGCGCAGATCCAGCCATTGCGGCCAATTGGGGAGTGAACCAGTAGATGGAAGACCTCTCTCTCTCTGACCCTCCCCTCTCTGTGTAACTCTGACTTTCAAATAAATAAAATAAATCTTTAAAAAAGAATCAGAATTGACACAGAAGTTGGAAATTTTAAACAGGAAATTTAAGATATCTATTATTAATATGTTAAGTATTCTCATGAAAATATTATGAAATGTATAGAAACAAATGGATACTGATAGTAGAGAAATGTAAATGCTAAGAAGACATCAAACAGAAATGTGAGATTTAAAAAACATTTTAACAAATGAAAACAGCTATGATAAACATTCTTCAGAAGAAAAAAAAACACATTACTACTATCAGAAATGAAATAAAATATGGGTCTGATCTTATAATATTTAAAACAATTTTATGTCCACACATTTGATAAGTTAAAAAAAATGAACCATTCTTTGAAAAACACAAACTACCAAAACTCATACAAAGAAAAAGTGATCATCAGTATAATCAAGAATTTATTGAAGAAATTGGATCAATAAGTTACCAAAATAATTTTCTAAAATGCAACTTGGATGTCAAGTAATTTGTCTTTACAATTTCAGACAATGGCTGGAAATCCAGATCTTTATATTAAGTGAACTATGCCAGGTAGAAAGACAAATACCAAATTTCAATCATTTGTGCAATATGAGAAAAGTTGATTGCATAGAAGTTCAGAATGCAATAGTAGTTACTGGACCCTGGGGAAGCATGGGAGAGGAAGAAATGGAAAAATATTGATAAACAACTACTAAGCTATTTTTAGATAACAGAACTAAGTTCTGGGGTCCCATTGCACAGTAGTGTAACCATAGATGATGTATATATGTGAAAAGATTTCAAAAAGTTTGTGGTGGGTGATTATTTTGGCATAAAAGGTTAAGTGATTACTGGGACATCTACATACCATATCAGAGGGACTTGGTTAGAGTCCTGGCTACTCTGCTTCTGATCCAGCTTCTCGCTGATGACTCAAGTGCTTGGGTCCCTGCCACCCATTAGGGAGATGGGATGGAATGCATGGGATAGTCCATACTGAGAAATGGACTCAAACTTAGTGGCCTTTAGTATTGGTGGTACATACCAAAATGAAAGTCTTCTGCTGTAGTCTTTGATTTAGTACCTCTTTCACTATTTTATTGAAAGATGTGGCATGATGGAGTGCAAGACAGGAAACAATTATTTTCCATTCTAGCTTTTGGATGAGTTATGTCGGAGCTCTTCTCTCTGTGTCCGGATAATAAATCTAGCAGAATAAACCTTTGAAATCAAATCCAAGCATTAACAACATTTTCACGTGTATTAATGTCTATTCTATATAGGTTTTAAACCTGTAATCTCATTTTTCTTATTTTTTCTTCTCAGAATGCATAATTTTATATAGTGTGCTAAGTTTTAAGGTTCATATTTTCTATTTTGTACTAAAATATAGAAAGTACAAGGGATACCTCATGTGTGCAAAGCAAGCTAACTTCCTAAAGTCGATTAATGTTGTTACACTTCACACATTTTTTACCATAGCAATAAAGTGTCATGATTGTTAAGGCACTGAAGCCACATCCTGGTCTTGATCCTGGGTCTCTTTTTCTAGCTCTGTTCCCTTGAACATCCTTTTGAGTATTTCTATGCTTCAATTTTTAAAATGATCTTATTTATTTACTTGTGAGGTAGCGTTACAAACAGAGAGAAGCAGAGAGAGAGAAATGTCTTACATCCACTGGTTCACTCCCTAAATGGCCACAACAGCCAGAGCTGGGCCTATCCAAAGCCAGAAGCCAGGAACTTCTTCCGGGTCTCTCATGTATGTTCAGGAGCCCAAGCACTTGGGTCACCTTTCACTGCTTTCCCAGGCCATTAGCAGAGAGCTGGATGGGAAGAGGAGCAGCCAGGATGTGAACTGGCACCCAAATGGGATGCCAGCACCACACCACATGCCAACCCTGCTTCAATTTTTTTAATTGTAAAATAGGGTAATGACACAACCCAAGACATAGGGTTATTGAAAGTGCTATTGAAATAATACAACAAAAGGCTTACCACAGTGTCTGGTATATGATATATACTAAAAGACTAAGAAACCTGGGTCTTTTAAAGTTTGTTTGGTTTGAATATATATTCAGTCACATTTTTAATATGGTCAGGTAACAGTGTATCAGTGATATTTAAGCTATGTATTGAATAAGGATAGATGTAATTTGGAATATATATGTATATATATATGTATCTTTATCTCTGTGTGTTAGGTATAAACGTATGATATTAAATATTACTATATCATAGTTAAGCTATAATTTTAAATAATATTTCAAAAGAATAACAGATGCATACAGCAGAGAAATTTGGTTTTGAATATTGAAAGAAAAAAGAGAAACCCGTCCATTAGATTTTAATTTATTTGTTGTCTTTAATATTTATAATTGTGTGTAACATGATTTTATTAGTAATGCTACTGTTCACTCCAATCCTTAAAATAATTAAAGCCAATCTATGGTAGGTAATGGAATGTCAATCTAACTTAATGATCAAATGTTTTCTATTCTTTCCTTATAAAATCACTTTAAAAAAAGTGTGTCCCAAGTAGAAGGGTTATATGAAAATCAATGAGCTAAAAAGGGGGAATGGTAATGTAAGGCATTTGTCATTTGTTTAATGTGTCAGTTTATTGCTCACAGTAGGAAGCATTGTGAAAATTCCTTTTTATCACAGAAACTGTGAGAATCATATAAAATAGTGAAATATACATATTTTATAAACTCCTCTCCTTTAATTTAAATTTTAATTAAATCCCATTTTGTTTTTAATAGGAAGCTTAAGTCTGAATAAGTAGTGATATTACAAGCCCACTGGGCAGGGAGTCTGGGACAGGACAATAAGTGCAGGCTAAGCAATTTAATTTAACTTTTCAAGTAGCAAGGTATAAAAATCTCATGTTATGATAAATCAAAAATAAATGAGGGAATTGGTATGGATTTAAAGAAGCAGACCCTGTCTAAGTCTCTCTAGAACTTTCAGATTTTCATTAATTAAAGCAATAAATCTAGGGAACTAAAATTGTGACTTTTCTCAGACATTATGGGAACCATTGCTTTCTTAAAAGCCATAAAAACTAATTATAAGTGTGATATTCAAATTACATAACTACCATTGTATTTCCAATATTTCTTGGTTTTGTTAAAATCAGCTTTTACAGCTAGACAGAATAAGGGATTTTCAGATGTGTCATGAATCTATTAGTTTCAGGAGTGATAATGAAAATAATAACTAGCATTTATTCTGGATTTTGTTATCTGTACATAAGGTTTTGTGAACATAACAAGTACCTCATATACATTTTTAATTTTAATTTCTCACATAAAGACTTTGAAAGTAATATACTTTTCCCAAAGTTGTAATAGTAAAGTGAGTTTCAAACTCAGCTCCTTCTGACATCATGGTTTTGTGCTCTTTAACCAGCAATTTCGGAAGGAACTCAATCTAATATTGTCTTCTATTCCTTTCTAATGAGATCACAAAACCACACTATGTTGTCATTAAAGATTTTACTGAATAACATAGCCCTGTAAAATGATAGATAGCTTAATCAATCAGTAGATACCCCAATAGGTCAATAAA
This sequence comes from Oryctolagus cuniculus, assembly GCF_964237555.1. Classification (NCBI taxonomy): domain Eukaryota; kingdom Metazoa; phylum Chordata; class Mammalia; order Lagomorpha; family Leporidae; genus Oryctolagus; species Oryctolagus cuniculus. Next base: position 29,927,307 of record NC_091433.1, read on the forward strand.
TTGATAAAGGAGAAAAAGAGAAGCAGAGAATGGCAAATATTGGCATACACTGGAATCAAAAAGCAGAGGAAAGGGAGACGACCAAAACGGGAAAGCAAAGAATATCAACAAAAATTTAGGGAGCTCCTCGGCCACATAAGCACAAAACTAAAGGTTTAAAGTAAAGTACAGGGCCTGCGCCGCGGCTCACTAGGCTAATCCTCCGCCTTGCAGCGCCAGCACACCAGATTCTAGTCCCGGTCGGGGCGCCAGATTCTGTCCCGGTTGCCCCTCTTCCAGGCCAGCTCTCTGCTGTGGCCAGGAGTGCAGTGGAGAATGGCCCAGGTGCTTGGGCTCTGCACCCCATGGGAGACCAGGAGAAGCACCTGGCTCCTGGCATCGGATCAGCGTGGTGCGCCGGCCGCAGCGCGCCGGCCGCGGCAGCCATTGGAGGGTGAACCAACGGCAAAAAGGAAGACCTTTCTCTCTGTCTCTGTCTCTCTCACTGTCCACTGTGCCTGTCAAAAAAAAAAAAAAAAAAAAAAGTAAAGTACAAAAGTGTCAATTTGTTAAGTCAACAACAGGAGTCACTGTGCACTTACTCCTCATGTAGGATCTCTGTCCTTAATGTGCTGTACATTGCGATTTAATGCTATAACTAGTACTCAAACAGTATTTTTCACTTTATGTTTCTGTGTGGGAGCAAACTGTTGAAATCTTTACTTAATGTATGCTAAACTGATCTTCTGTATATAAAGAGAAACGAAAATGAATCTTGATGTGAATGGAAGGGGAGAGGGAGTGGGAATGGGGAGGGTTGCGGGTGGGAGGGACATAATGGGGGGGAAGCCATTGTAATCCATAAGGTGTACTTTGGAAATTTATATTCATTAAATAAAAGTTAAAAAAAGGAAAGTATTTTACTTATTCCTAAAACAATATGAGAACTATTTCATTGTCTCATTTTAGCAATAAGAAAACTGACCCCAACTAAAAAAGGAGAGACACATCACTATGTAAATTCTTATTACTAAAAAGCAAAGGTGAAATTCTCTATAACATTGAAAATTATCTTGTGAAATAACTACATTATTTTATATTCACACTGAAAACATAAAGATCCAGTAGTATTCAATGCCACTTCTTATTTTTGCATCAACGATTGACTTATCTCTGAACTTATATATTATTAAATTTTATTTCCTACATGAAAATTCTGAAGAGGCCTTTGCCCTATCATTGTCAAAATATGTAGGAAGGAATTTTAAATTTTTATTCCTAACTATTTTTAAGATTTACTTTATTTGAAAGGCAGAGTTACAGAGAGAGGAGGACAGATATATCTTTCTGGTTCATTCCCCAAATGGATGCAACTGCCAGTGCTGGACCAGGTTGTAGTCAGGAGCCAGGAGCTTCATCTGGGTCTCCCATGTTGGTGCAAGGGCCCAAGTAATTTGTACATCTTCCACTGCTTTTCCATGTGAACTAGCAGGGAGCTGAACTGGAAATGGAGTAGCCAGGACTCAAATGTCATCCAAGGGGATATCAGCATCATAGGTGGCAACACTTAATGTGCTATGCCACAAAGCCAGCTCCTAACTCCTATTCCTATTTTAAAATTAAAGCTATACCTGCTTTTGGAGGCTCACACAAGCTAGATTCCTGGATGGTAATTATACTTCATGGGGATGGATAGAAAGAATCCCACAAAGAAGAGCTTCTCAGCTGTCAGGCTGCAGTATTATGTAGGCTGTTGTACATTTTATTAAAAAATGAGGCCCAACTTTTTCATCTTTTTGGAGGAGAGTCTTTTAATTTTTATAAATTTAGAAGTTAAACTTTCTAGATAATTTTTATTATTTCACAAAAAGAAGAAAATTGACTTTATCCCACCACATTTGTTTTCATTTTTAAAAGTGAAGCTCCTTTAAAAATTTTACTTGAAAGGCAGAGTGAAAGTGAGAGATATCTTCCATCTGCTGGTCCACTCCCCAAATGCCAGCAACAATGAGCTGAGTTGATCTGAAAACAAGAGAATGGAACTCTACTCACATTACCCATGTGGGTCGCAAGGACCCAAGTACTTGGTCCATTGTCTGCCACCCCTCAGGATAAATTACATTACCAAAAGGTTGGCTGCTGTCCTCGGTGCTGAATTAATATACGAATAAGGTTTAGGGATAAAGGCAAGAAAAAGACTATTCTTTTTTTTTTTTTTTTTTTTTTTTTTTTTTTTTTGACAGGCAGAGTGCACAGTGAGAGAGAGAGACAGAGAGAAAGGTCTTCCTTTACCGTTGGTTCACACTCCAATGGCTGCCGCGGCCGGCACACTGTGGTCGGCGCACCACACTGATCCGAAGGCAGGAGCCAGGTACTTATCCTGGTCTCCCATGGGGTGCAGAGCCCAAGCACTTGGGCCATCCTCCACTGCACTCCTGGCCACAGCAGAGAGCTGGCCTGGAAGAGGGGCAACCAGGACAGAATCCGGTGCCCCGACCGGGACTAGAACCCGGTGTGCCGGCGCTGCAAGGCAGAGGATTAGCCTAGTCAGCCGTGGCGCCGGCCAAGAAAAAGACTGTTCTGTGTACAGGCGAAGACAATAGCAGATTAGCAATCTCAAGAAATACTCTCCTCCTCAGTGGGTATGGTCTGATTTTACTAAGCCTTCTGAGTAGGGGGCTTGTTTCACAGTAATGAAGGGGGAGCTGCAAGTTTTCAGGTTGCAGCTGCCAAGAAGTTTGAAACCTGGAGCCAGGAATAGAGTTTGCCACAAGATTGCCTCTTGGTCCTTGAAAAGGTCTGCAGGCCCTACCCCAACTGAGTTGCCCAAACTGCTTGTAAGGGATATTGAGGTAAAGATTAAAGATTAATAGTTAAAGCATTCCCAGGACATAAAGAAATGATCAACCAGAGATTTAGCCTAGTTTTTGGCAAAAGCAGCCTGAAAAACTTCATGTGACTGGAATTTATGAGAGTAAAGCTGTGCACCAAGGCAATTTGCTGACTTGTCTTCAACTGTGGCAAAAAGCAACCCCTTCAATCTTATGTCATTCCGTATGGGTTACTGCAGGAAGTTGGAATTGGAAATAGAGTTGAAACTCAAATCTAAACACTCCGATATGGGATGCAGGCTATACAAGCAACCTCTTAACTGATGTGCCAAATGCCCACCATGAAAGTGAAGAATATTAAAGCATACACTGGTCGAATTTGAGATGAGATAGGTATGCTATTTGTTTGGTTATTCACATAATAAATAGTTTTCACTCCCTGATTAGAGAAACAGTGATATTTAGATCATTTTGTAAAACTAAACTTGAACTCATAAATGTACATAGTATTGCCTGAGGAAAGTCTATAGAAGAAAAGAACTTCTAAGACCAATCCTAGAGTACCCCAATATTCCATACAGAGAAGGCAAAGCACACAAAGCATGCCAAGGAATCATAGATAATAGCCAGAGACACAAAGGGTGTGTGGAGAGAGTGTTATCTCATAAAATTGAAGAGTCATGATGGTTTCATAAATGAGTGAAAGATAAAAAATAAAAAGCATGTCTCTGTATTTAGAAAAATTAAAGATCTTTATTTGAATAAATGAGAATGCTTTAGGTGAAGTGTTAAAAGAAAATTCAGATTTGTGTGATTAAGGAGTAAATGAGCAATCTACAGAGAAGTTAACAGAACAGAGAGAAGGATATAGTATGTTGTCTAGAGTCAGTGGTTGTATCTAACAGAATTGCAGTTGAAATATATTAAGCCAAAGAAAATAGACAATGTGAAAATATCGATGTGAGGAGAAGTTGTGAAAGAATGTTATTTATGGATAAAGAGAGCAGGAGTAATTGATTACTTCAAAAATTCAGAAAAGATTGGAGAACATGGAATAAATTAACAATTTAGGACATACCCTGGGAATAGAAAAGAAATCTTCAACTTTTGAAAAAATATATATTTATTTTGGAGGCAGTGTAATAGAAATTCATAAATAGTTTGTATTTTGTTTAGGAAGAAAGCCACGACTATCTCCAAAAGCATTTTGATCAAAAATATGTCAGAAATAGTGAGATATAGAAAACATAAAAATAGTCATTCTTAATAATAACTAGGATTAATTTTTTATTTCTTAAATTAATGGAGTTATGGATTATTTTAAAGAAACAAAACTCATCATTTTATAACATAAAATAAGTGTGGCTTTTTTAACTCATAAAAATCTATTCCTATTAAAAGGTGAGTATATGCAAATATCCAAAAGAATTGGTTTGTTTCCAAAACAAAATTGTAACTGCTAATGAAATTCATTGATGCAGGAAGCTCTTGAGTCAAATATTATGTCTGAATTCTGAAAAGGACTATATAATTTTACAACCGATTATGCTGCTTTTAGCTTTTCAGATAAACCAAATGTAATTAGCCTTCTTGCTTCAGGAAATAAACTGAGAGCCAATGCATCTCTACTACAAGTGAATTCATTAGGTAACTGCTCTAATTGCAAATATCACATAAAATTATCAAAAGGATGCCAGAAGGAGTGGTCTTGTGGCACAGTCAAGCTTCTGCCTGGGATGCATGCAATGCATATCAGAGTGCCCAGGCTTGACCCTTCCTGCATCTTTCTACTGCATCTGGGAAGCAGCAGACGATGGTTCAAGTATTCGAGTCCCTGTCACCCACATGGTAGATGGAGTTCCTGTCTCCTGTCTTTAGCTTTAGCCAGGCATTTCTGAATTGAACTGGCAGATGAAAACTCCCTTTGTATTTTTCTGTGTCTCTTTGACTTTCAGATAAATAAAAATGAGTAAACAAAGGAGTTTTTTTAAAAAAAGATCAAATGTAGACAGTTGGAAGTAAATGTATCCATTGAGATATTTTTGGTACATCTTTGGTATATTATAGATGAAGTATTTATAGGGTAAATTTATATTTAGTGTTTATTATTTAGTCTCCAAACTAGAATGAATTCATAAAAATGACTTTTAATAGCATAAGAAATAAAACTATTTATTCTCCTTTATTGTATCAACTGTGCCTAACAGAAATGAAAGTGTTGTTTCAGAAGGGTCATTCTTAAAGATTTATAAGAGCGATTGAAGAGGTGTGAGCCATCGCTAAATATATCTTCTTAGTCAAGTAGTATTTAATCATTCCGTTCACACCTCTTCAAAACCTCATACTGTCATCAGAAAGTCACATTTGCCCTTTCTCAAGTAAAGCTTAGAGATGAAATGCAGAGGGAAAAATCTTATAAATACATGTAAGTATTCCTGAAAATATGGGGAATTTAGAAGTTATGTATTCTTCAATAATAAATACATAATAATGTCAAGTGATACAAATTTAAGGAATTTAAGGTGATGTATCATCTACTACATTTTTAAGACATGCTTTCCTTAGAATTTTTCATATGTATGCATATTTATCTTATTATTATATACAGACTTATTTCAAACTAAGTTAACTTTATTGAAATAAGCAGATGCTGTTTCCCCTATGTGGTCATAATTCCACACATGGTACTATTTATAATTTTATTTTAAAGATATGCTGAAGACAATAATGATAAAATTGGTATAAGGATTTTACATATTTTAATCTCTTATAATTTTTCTCAAACCAATTAAAGAGAGGTTGTAATTATCTCCACTTTGCAGAAGAGAAAGCTGACATTTAGGGAGGTTTAGTTAATTTCCCACATTCACATATATGTCCAGGACAAAACTATGCTTCAAATTTATGTCTGTGTATAAATAAAATGAATGTACTCTTATACCAAGGTGTAAGAGAATTTTAAATTAGAGTTAATTCTCCACCTAATAATTCTTAACCCAAAGAAAGCCAGTAGCCCCAGCAGATAGATAAACTGTCAGAACCAACTCCAATATTTTATTGGGATGCATAATGTTGAAGTCATAGGTGAGAAGTCTTAGACCTTCAACAAAACAAACAACTGAAAATTGATCCAAACTGGCTATGTTAAAATCCAAAAAAGCAAACAGTATTTCACTATCTCACGCCATTCTACAAGAAGAAATTTCATTGTGTCTTGTCCTTATTCAATAGATTCTTAGCATGTCCTTGCATTTACTCTTAATTCTCCCATAGTCCATTCTTAGTTAAGTGATTTGGAGACTGTTTCTCAAAGTGCATGTTGGACAAAGCCATTCCTCATTTTAAACACTGCAACGGCTGCCTGCTTTCCTCAGAGAAAAAGTCAGACATAATATTTAACCAAACCCAAGGCAATTGTACTTCTTGGCAGTCTTTCCTATTTTTGTCTCCTGTCCACTCTTTTCTAGCCACACTTGCTTCATTAGTGCTACTCGTACATATGTTTCCAAATCAGGGACTCCCACTGGCCCTTTCTCTTTAAAAATATTTTCCCGATCAGAGAGACCATATGATATTTGTCCCTTTGGGACTGGCTTAGTTCACTCAGCGTGATGTTTTCCAGATTCCTCCATCTTGTTGCAAATGACTGCACTTCATTGTTTTTGACTGCTGTATAGTATTCTATAGAGTACATATCCCATAATTTCTTTATCCAGTCTACTGTTGAAGGGCATTTGGGTTGGTTCCAGGTCTTAGCTATTGTGAATTGAGCTGCAATAAACATTAATGTGCAGACAGCTTTTTTGTTTGCCAATTTAATTTCCTTTGGGTAAATTCCAAGGAGTGGGATGGCTGGGTCGAATGGTGGGGTTATATTCAAGTTTCTGAGGAATCTCCAGAGTGACTTCCATAGTGGCTTAACCAGTTTGCATTCCCACCAACAGTAGGTTAGTGTCCCTTTTTCCCCACATCCTCTCCAGCATCTATTGTTGGTAGATGTCTGAATGTGAGCCATTCTAACCGAGGTGAGGTGAAACCTCATTGTGGTTTTGAATTGCATTTCCCTGATTGCTAGTGACCTTGAACATTTTTTTATGTGCCTGTTGGATATTTGTATTTCCTCTTTTGAAAAATATCTATTGCGGTCCTTGGCCCATCTCCTAAGTGGGTTGTTTGTTTTGTTGTTGTGGAGTTTCTTGATCACATTGTAGATTCTTGTTATCAACCCTTTATCTGTTACATAGTTTGCAATTATTTTTTCCCATTCTGTGGTTGCCTCTTCACTCTCCTGTTTCTTTTGAAGTACAGAAACTTCTCAATTTGATGCAATCCCAAATGTTAATTTTGGCTTTGACTGCCTGTGCTTCTGGGGTGTTTTGCAAGAAGTCATTGCTGGTACCTATATCTTGCAGGGTTTTTCCAATGCTCTCTAATAATTTGATGGTGTTGGGTCGTACATTTAAGTCTTTAATCCATCTTGAGTGAATTTTTGTGTAAGGTGAAAGGTAGGGGTCTTTCTTCATGGTTCTGCACATGGAAATCCAATTTTCCTAGCACCATTTATTGAATAGACTGTCCTTACTCCAGGGATTGGTTTTGGATCCTTGATCAAATATGAGTTGGCTGTAGATGTTTGGATTGATTTCTGGTGTTTCTATTCTGCTCCATTGGTCTATCCATCTGTTTCTGTACCAGTAACATGCTGTTACTGCCTGTAATATGTCCTGAAATCTGGTATTGTGATGCCTCCGGCGACAACTAACTGAGCACCAAAGGGGAAACCTGTTGAAGTGAAATGGACACTATGAGAAACAGTGACTTGATCAGCTCTTGTCCTGACTGTTGATGTACAATGTAATAGTTTATCCATTTTAGTATTTTTTCTGTTCTAGTACTATTGGTTGAATTCTGTAATTAACACACAATTATTCTTAGGTGTTTAAATTTTAACTGAAAAGTGATCCCTGTTAGGAATTTGGAAAATATTATGCTGAGTGAAATAAGCCAGTCCCAAAGGGACAAATATCATATGTTCTCCCTGATTGGTGACAACTAACCGAGAACCAAAAAGGAAACCTGTTAAAGTGAAATGAATACTATCAGAAACGGTGACTTCATCAGCCCTTGCCCTGACTGTTGATGAACAACTTAATATGTTATCCCTCTTAGTATTTTTTTTGTCTGTTCTACTTAATACTACTGGTTGAATACTGTAATCAATACACAGCTATTCTTAAGTGTTGAAACTTAACTGAAAAGCAATTGCTGTTAAATATAAGAGTGGGAATAAGAGAGGGAAGAGATGTGCAATTCGGGACATGCTCAAGCTGACTTACCTCAAACAGTAGAGTTAGAAACATACCAGGAGATTCCAATTCAATCCCATCAAGGTGGCTTGTACCAATGCCATCTCACTAGTCCCAGTGATCAATTTCTGTTCACAATTGATCATAACGATAGGATTAAGAGCCAAAGGGATCATATAAACAAGACTAGTGTCTGCAAATATTAACTGATAGAATAAAAAAGGAAGAGAACGATCCAACATGGGAAGCGAGATACACAGCAGACTCATAGAATGGCAGATGTCCTAAACAGCACTCTGGCCTCAGACTCAGCCCTTAAGGCATGTGGATCCAGCTGAAAAGCCCATGAGAGTATTTCAGGCATGGAAAGCCAAGACACTCTGAAAAAAAAAAAAAAAAAAACACAACAACACAACAACAACAACAACTAAATGAAAGATCTCCGTGAGTGAGATCCCAGTGGAAAGAACAGGTCATCAAAGAAGGAGGTACCTTTCTCTGAAGGGAGGAGAGAACTTCCATTCTGACTATGACCTTGCCTAAATATAATCAGAGTCGATGAACTCAAAAGGCTTCCATGGCCTTGGCAGCTCATGACAAGAGCCTAGGGTGATTACTGATGCCATAAACAAGAGTGTCAATTTGTGAAGTCAACAATAGGAGTCACTGTGCACTTACTCCTCATGTAGGATCTCTGTCCTTAATGTGCTGTGTATTGAGATTTAATGCTATAACTTGTACTCAAACAGTATTTTTCACTTTGTGTTTCTATGTGGGTGCAGACTGTTGAAATCTTTACCTAATATATGCTAAACTGATCTTCTGTATATAAAGAGAATTGAAAATGAATCTTGATGTCAATGGAAGGGAAAAGGGAGTGGGAAAGTGGAGGGTGCGGGTGGGAGGGAAGGTATGGGGGGGAAGACATTGTACTCCATAAGCTGTACTTTGGAAATTTATATTCATTAAATAAAAGTTAAAAAAAATATTTCCCTTTAGTATATCCATATATTTCCCCCTGATTCTTCTTATTCAAGTCTTTACCAAATGACATCTGCTAACTGGGATCTTCCTTTAATCTATTGAAAAATGTAATACTCAATATTCTCAGCTTTCCCTTGCCTGATTTATTTCTATTTTTTTACTTGAAATAGAGAGAGAGAAAGAGGAAGAGAGAGAGAGAGAGAAAGGGGGAGGAGAGTAAGTGACATTTTCAGGCTTGCTCCCCAAGTGGCCACAAAGGCCAGGGATAGATTAGGTGAATGCTGGGAGCCAGGAACCCAACCCTGGTTCTCCCATGTGGGTGACAGGGACCCAAATACTTAAGTTATTAACTGCTTCCTCTCAAGGTACACATAGTAGGAAGGTAGCACTGAGGAAAGAGCTGGATCTCAAACCCAGGCACAGCAACATGGGATGCAAATATCACAAGCAGCATTTTAACCATTATGTCAAATGCCTGCCCCTTGTCAAGGTCGATTATCTCCTAGTATCTGCTGGGTTCAGACATCATTCAGTGCTTCTAGAGAGTTAATTTTCATTTTTTACAGTATTTAAAACTGCTGTGTGTACGAGCACTAATTCAACAACAGCTACATTGCCATTTCTAGGATGTTCTTGCTAATATTTTTCTAAATGGTGTGAGTAGAAAACTTAGAATCATAAAGACAAATATTTGTCTAGTATTATCTCCAGGGATAGAAGTCACCTAAGTAAACAATTTCTTTAATGAAAAAACTAACAAAAAGCATGAAATTACTTTACTTATGTTTTAATTATCATATTAATTATTTATATCATATATTGTGCTTTATGTTAGGAATACACAGCTATTCCAATCAGCTAAGGGATAAAACCTTGTGTTCTATCATCTTCTTTCTCTATATTGATGATGGGTCATAACTATTCATTAAATTGTAGTTTTGCTTTTGAAAACATATGTGTTAATAAGTTACATGTAGACTGTTTTATGCTATTATTGTTTACTTAAAGTTATTTTCATTATTTAAATTATTTAATTGTGTGATTTTTATCATAATGGATTTAGACATTATTTGCCATTTGAAAATTACAAGGTCTCAAGCATGCCAAAAATGTGCAAATAATATCATTGTCAGTTAAGTCTTCTAATACAGATAAGACATTGGCACATGTTGTTTTTTTCTACAAAAACAATAAATATTCTGGACTGTTATTTCTCTAGCTGCTGTAACAATAATCATGCACGTGATGGGGCATCAAATTTAGAACTGGATTTGATGATATCTAGTCTCTAAGGGCAAAGATTTTCTCCTTAATATAATGCAGCTATATGATATCAATATCTGGAGATAATTATTGCAAACATATGCATAATCAAACATATGCATATAAAATACATATTATTTTTATGATTTTAAATTCTTAAAATACTGTGACATACACAATCATGAAGTCCTACTACACTCTGAGTTTTGGAAAGTCCTGTAGTAAAGACCAAACAATTCTTTTCAGCATTTTATGAATAAAAAAACCTTACACACAAACAAATGCAGGTATCTCCACTGTACTGGCCAAATGCCCCATTTAAAAAAAATGAAAAAGCTGAGCACAAAAGTTTTTATGTGTATTTATCCATTCCCTGATTAAATTACTGAACTATATACTGCTCTCTTCAATGCATTTTAAGGCAGAAGTCTTACAATGGGATTTCCTGAATGGCCTATTTTACTTGCCAAAGGGAGTAAAAACGGGAGGTATATTTGTCTCCTTGAAAAGGTTATGAAACTATTTTGTAAAAAGTCTCCCTTGGGGGCTTTGCAAAAACAACTGCACCTATTCTATGTCAAAACACAATGAACAAAACATATAGAAGACCACACTTTCTGAACCAGCAGCTGGACTACCTGCGGCTCTCCTTAACAAGTGGGCCAATTCCACCTGGAAATGGAATGAATACAAGATATAAAAAGATCAAAATTGTTTGAACCAGCAGCTGTTCTACCTGCAGCAGTTAATCTTTCCTGGCAATCTGTTAGAGACATGCATTCCTCAGGCTAACAGAACTCACAACCTTTTTTTGCTGAGTGCGGTGCCTCTGGGACATTCTTCCCACAAATGTGTGGAAGGTGTCAGCAAGGCAGTTAGCAAGGCAGTTAAGTAACATGGAGAAAGGGCAATATTTTACTTCAATTTAGACATTACGAGTGAATATTGATGATCATTCTTACCGAAAATGCAAGCCCAATCATTGTTTAAGTGCTAATTTCTCCAACAATATATTGAAGATATTTCAAAGTATGCTAGCAATAGTACTAAAATGAAGCCCACATTTAGAATAAGACAACGCCACAGTAAGTCAGTAACTTCATTTAAAAATAAATGACTATATATCAAATGACACATATGGGAACTCATTTTATCAACCAAAGTTTTAACTGAAGTACAGATATCAACTCATTTAACCAATCACTTGATGCATTAGGAAGCATAAAGACAAGTGACCAGAGACATTGCAAAACTAAGTAATTTATTGATGGCTACATAATTCATAATGAGCAAACAGTGATTCAGTCACATACTGTTGAAATACAGAGCCCATGTTCTTTAGAAGGCAATGCTGTAGCAAAATGAGTATTCATTGGAAATGTTTCTTTCAAAGAAGTGTAGATTGAAATATGCAGGAATGCTTTGAATTTTAAGTGGTTCAAAAAGTATAACCCAAATCTTCCCACATTATTGCTGGTTATTGAAATCATTTTTGTGTTCTACTGTACCAAATATAAAATCACCAGTTTCCAGAGTTTTTCACTACAGTGTTTGATCACAGAAAGAAGCACCAAGAAAGTATGCCTAACTCAAAACTTCTGGGAGAATCATAAAGTTAGTCCACTCGGAGGGTGAAGTTGGGCCCAGTAAGTTGTAATGGCAGGAAGATGCGTATCTGATGATTTAGTTATGTTATATAATCCCTTTGTTATAAATATACTTTTTATAGTCTGTTCTGTTATACCTGTAACATTCAGATTGACTACTATTATATCCACTTGTGAATAAAGACATTGAAAACTTTTAACAACAAAAATAAATAATAAAATAAACATTAGAGAAATAAAGAAAATAAAGATTTCCCTAAATATATTAATTGCTTAAAACATTTGTCACAATTAAGGTACCCTGTGAAATGTACAATTTGACTGTTACTGCTTTTTAGTTTTCTGTTTCAATTTGTGATGTACACATAATACATACAGTATCCCGATGGTAGTATAAATTGTTCAATTTATAACATTTTTTTTTATTTGACAGATAGAGTTAGATAGTGAGAGAGACAGAGAGAAAGGTCCTCCTTCCGTTGGTTCACCCCCTAAATGGCCGCTACAACTGGCACACTGCACAGATCTGAAGCCAGGAGCCAGGTGCTTCCTCCTGGTCTCCCATGCGGGTGCAGGGGCCCAAACACTTGGGCCATCCTCCACTGCCTTCCTGGGCCACAGCAGAGAGCTGGACTGGAAAAGTAGCAACCGGAGCTAGAACCCAGCGCCCATATGGGATGCCAGCACCACAAAGCGGAGGATTAATTAAGTGAGCGATGGCACTGGCTCCCATAACATATGTTTTAATCAATTCGCTTTCCACAGTCAGGTTCTAGGCAGTGTTTGGATAGAAATAGGTAATGTGCTTTTAACTTTAAAAGGCCAAATATCTTACCCTATGAAATCAAGATATGAAATCTGACTCAAGTATCTTTGTAATTATGACAAACATTTCAATAAGACATTAATACTATGGGAGAAGTTAAAATACATACAGATTGCATGGATAGATCAAACCAAAATTGAAGTAAAATGCTTCAATTTCATACAGATTTTACAAAATGTTATATTCTCAGTCATATAAGTAAAATAGTTATAAGTAAAATTATCAGTACAAATCATTAAGTATAGATGGGCCATAAAGAAACTTATCTGTTATATTACTTTTAATGCACTTATTTTTGTGCTTTCTAAAGATTTCAGATTATGAAAATAAACAAAGCTAGGTTTCAACTCAAGTTTTACTGGAGATTGTGTAGAATAGGGCATATAGCCTCAGTTCTTAAATTCTCATTTGGATTATGGTATAATAACAACTCTACTTCATACAATTATTATACACACCTATTAAAAGTGATAATGTATTAAATATATTTATGTCACAGATAAATGCAATATATTCACCCCACAAGGGTGACAAAGTATTCGAATTTCCCCAGATCACTCCAGTGAAATTCTTCATTCTCAGATAACCAGGACAGTTACTCACCTTACATCATTCACAACATGTACAAACAACTGAACTTCAAAAAGTTCATGTGAAATGGAATTAAAATATGTTTACCCCTATACAAAAATATTGAAAGTCTATGCACAGTATTATTATAATACACATTTCCATGAAGGTTTTGTAGTTACTGCATGTTTTAATTTTGTACTTTAAGGAAAATTATTAGCATGTAAAAAGATAGTCACATTAGCAATATGTAATACCTAAATTCAAAATTTAACTTTCTTAGAACTTCAATGATAATATCAATAACATGAGAGGTAAAACTCTCTCAAAATGTGAAGTGGATGCCTTATGTTTCATGAGTACGGATTATAGGTTTACTCATTCATAAAAGAAGAAACCAGTTTTAAACTATGTTACTATTCCCCAAAACAATTCTATCAAATTTTATTATTGCTTTCAGAAACTAATAGCAGAATAGAAACAGGAACATAGGAAGAAGAAACACTGCTATTGACAGCCACACTCTCAAAATTTAATTTTTGGATCTTTCTAATGGCAGTAATACTGTAAGAGTGTTATAAAAAGGTCAAGGCTGCCAAAAAATGGTTATAATTAAATATTTAATTATACACCATGTATACACTTTAATTGTGAGTTGGCAGCTTTAAAGAGTAGAGAAATAGGAGCAAATCACAAATCTGGTACCATTGACAGTGGGGATGAGTGAGAGAGAAATTAGGTGACTTGTCTTGCCCTAAGGTACAGAATCAGAAAATATAGAAAGTTGACAGTATGTGGTATTCTGTTGACCTTTTCCATTATTATTATTATTATTATTATTATAAAATTATTTTATTCACCCATATAACATGCATTTATTGAATGGCTTCTATATTCTAAGAACACAAAATTGAAAAAGACAGTTATTATCATTTTTCATTCTACTTGTAAAGAACAAAAATTAATGAAAAATAATACCGCATTGGAAAAAAGAATAGAAAAGAAACTAATGTGATAAAAATGACTAGGAGGATGCTTACTACAGAATTGTCAGAGTTGACTTCTCAAAAGACATTCATTTGAACTAATACTTGAATGATGAGGACTTCCCAATGCAGAGAATAGCAGGATGGGAGCCCTGAATAAATACAAGATTTCATCCATGGAAGAAGAGAAGAGAATGTGTACTATGGTTGGAGGGTATGGAATAGGAGGGTTATTAGCCAGAGATGTGCTTTGGATGAGTGGAAAGAAATGAGATCATGCAGATCATGCAATCATCGTAAGGCAGCAAATACATCAATCGAGGGTTTAAAGCAGAGGAATAACATAATCTGATTTATGAATGTATTAGTTTCCTAAGCTCCTGTAACAAAGTGCCATAAATTGAATGACTTTCAACAACATACATTTATTCTCTAGTATTTCTAGAGGCTAGATGTCTGGAATCAAGGTGGTGGCCTGGAAATGCTCTCTCCTTTAGAGGAGGCTTTAGGTTGCTTCTTCCGAATCCTAGGATCTTAACTTATGAAAATGTAATCTTAATTTCTGCTTCCACCTTCTCAGGGGTGTTTTCCTGGTATCTCTTCATTCTCTCTTAAGGGCACATTGGATTAGGAGCACATCTACCTCCAACATGACCTCATCTTAGTTAGTTACATCTGCAACGACTCTATTGACTGATAAAGTCACATTTTGGGTACTGGAACTGTGAAATTCAACCAATCTTTTTGGGGAAACACATCTATAACACATCTATTACATATTGAGGAAGAAGGGTTTTATGGGACAACGGTGGAAGGAGACCAGTTAAGAAAGTATTGCCGTAGTTCAGATAAAAGTGTTAGTTACCTCTTCCAAGAAATTAGTATTGAAAATTGAGAGAAGATGTGCTGGAAGTGAGTGAATCAGGTTTGGTTATGAACTAAATGAGGAAAGGAATCTGTCGCTCCCCGTCTTCGTGGGGGAACGACACAAGACCCTGCCTAGGCTTCATATCCGAGTCACGGCACCATTATGTCGCTCCCCCTCTTCGTGGAGGAGCGACACAGGACCCTGCGCTGTTCTTTCGTCTGCTCGGCCCTCCCCGGGTTTGCTGCTGGTTCTTCCCGGGTTGGCTACTATCCCTTCCACCTCCGTGGAAGGGCAGTTCCCCCTGGCCACATTCCCCACTTCCGCAGGGGAGCGGCACACCGCCGGCCGGCTCTACTCGGGGGCTGCACAGGTGTTCCTTCAGCTAGATGTTCCCCTTAGATGTTCCTGGTGCATGCCGTCTCTCTCCTCCTTTATAGTCCTCCTCCGCCAATCCTAACTCGGCTGCCCACACGCCGAGTACGCTGCTCTCCAATCAGGAGCAAGTCCTACAGTTTATTGGTTGAACTGGAGGCAGCTGGGTAGAAGCTGTTTTCTCCTCTCCCAGCGCCATATTGTAGGAGAGCAGATGCATAGAATAAGTCTTAATTCCAGTAACAGTCTAGTCCGAGCTGCTCCCCACAGAGGAGAGCAGATGCATAGAATAAGTCTTAATTCCAGTAACTTAGTCTAGTCCGAGCTGCTCCCCACAGGAATCAATTACAATTTTAGCGTCTTTAAAATTTACTTTTGGGATAGACGTAGTAGGAAGTTGTTATCCTATATTGGTGCTGGTTCATTCCCCGGCTGCTTCACTTTCAATCCAGGTTCCTGCTAATATGTCTGGGAAAGCAGCAGAAGATGGCCCAAGTGTTTGGGCCCTTGCCACCCACATGGAAGGCCTGGATGAAGCTCTTGACTCCTAGCTTCAGCCTGGCCCAGAGCCAAACCAGCAGATGGAAAATCTCCTCCTCTCTGTCTCTCCATCCCTCTCTGTAACTCTTTCAAAATAAATAAGTGAATCTTTAAAATTTACTTTCAATTGACTTATTTGTATGTATTTATGAAGTATAGTATTATAACTTGATACATGTATACAAATGTGTAATGATCAAAGTCCGGTAATTATCATTTCCATCTCTTCAAAATTAATTACTCCTATTTTTGGGGAAATAGAACAGTAGAGAAACAATTATTTGAAACAAATTGTGGCATATATACAAAATGAAATACTGTTCATTCATGAAAAGGAATGTAATTCCATCATTTGGTACAATGAGGATGAACAGAACTAGTGGACGTTATGTTAAATAAAACAAGCCAATCCCACAAAGACAAATATTACATGTTCTCAATTTTTAAAACTAAATAAAGTTGATATAGAAGTTGAGAGCAGAACAGTGGCCACTAGAGTCTAGGAAGTGTGGGTGGCAGGGAATGAAAGAGGTTGAATAAATTGCTATTTTCATGCTAATAACTGAAAGGTGAGGGACCAGTGTCTTAGCACAGTGAATTAAGTTACTGCTTGCAACACAAGCATCTGACATGAGAATGCCAGTTCCAGTTCTAGCTACTCTGCTTCTCATCTGGCTTCCTGCCAATGAACCTTGAAAGACAGCAGCAGATGGTTCAACATACTTAGGACCCTGCCACCCATTTAGGAGACTGAATGACATTCTTGGATCCTGGCCTCAGGCTAGCTCAGTCCTGGGAAATACAGACATTTGAGGAGTGAACCAGTAATTGGAAGACTGAGTGTCCCGCGCATGCTCACTTCACATCAGGGGGTAGAAACCTCCCACATGAACAAGCAGGTTTTTCAGCCCAGACAAGATTTTGCTGATAAATTACTTGGGATAGAAGAAATTGAGAAAAATCCGATTTTCTTAATTATGTAAAGCTATTGAAGGCTATCAAAATTTTCTATCTAAATATGGTAAGATAGTATGTTATCTCTAGAGTAGCAACTATTTTGAGAAGTGGAAATAGACACATGGAGCTTCCAAAGAGCAATCTTAATTAAATGTACACTGAACACTATGTTGTCCAGCACCGTGAATCATTTTCACTATCACATCTTAATAAGCTTCCCAAATGGAATGACATCTGTTCATGTATTTCACTTAGCAAGATAACTACTGAGTCTCTCTCTTATTAAGATTTCAGAAAATTTTCTGTTGTTTTGATGTCCAGCTTCTTTACCCATTATCTTTACCATTTAGTGTTATCGAATTAAAAAAAAAAAATTCTTTACTCCTTCATTCCTCTCTGTGATGAACCAGAAAAGGGAGGACAAGTGAGGGGATCACAGAAAATTTTCTCTGCCTCAATGAATGAATTAGTGAATTATGAATAAATGAATGAAATTTGTATTCAGGGAAAGGTACTATTTCTTATAGTATTTATTACAATTTAATCATATAATTGCACACATACACTAGGAATTAGTGTAAGTATTTTACCTTTATTATTTCATTTAATGTACACAACAGCACTTGAGAGAGATTATTTCTGCTTCTCTGTCCAAATGTAGAAAATTGAAATGCAGAGAAGTCAAGTAGCTTTCACAAGATTATCCAACTCATGAAAGAGGAAGCCTGAATTCAAAGCCAAGTTGTCTGGTTTCAAACCAGCATCGCAGAAGCAGACTTCACATTCTCCCTACCTCACACACTGGCTACAGAGTCAAGCACTTTCTACTCTCCCTGAAAATAAGCCTCCTGTATACTGTACATGATACTGTCACACACGTTGCTTCTGTCTAGCTTTACTATACTTTTCATTATAAATAAGGAATACTTTGTTCGCACCCATATTCTTCTATACTTTTGTTGATATGGACTTAGATTCTTTGATTTCTCTGGCTTTTTGTGCACTTAGCTTATTGGTAAATTAAGACGTTCCTACCCACAAAGGGCATGTACTCACTATCAGAAGCCTCCATGTCATACATGGTAGATCATGGCATGTGGCTCCCTCCATGAGGATTGGGTGAGCTGTACTTTTGATTGAATAAATATTAACAATCCCGAATCGGGTTCAAACAAAAAGAATAATGGGAATAAATTTGTCAAATTGTGAAGAAAATCCTTCATTAAATGGTATATAAAAATTTTTATTTTGTTACCTGTTTACCGCCATGCATAGGCAGCAAAAGAAATATGGAGCCTTTGGGCAGCACTTGATATTTCACATGAGCAGGTCAGGTCAGTTTCTTGCTACTTCATCTCCAGGTGAATTTTTAAGTTGCAGGTAGAAGCACCCTCAAGCTGATTATTTGAGCTACCATAGACTTAAATTAAAAACAGAGGCTAAAATCAGTTGTTCTAGGGACTTCTTTGGTTTAAGCACACAGGAGAGATAGATACATCTTATGGATACAAACTGCAACAACCAAGTTCAGCAAGCTTGTTGGCTTTAGCAAGCAGAAGTACAAGATGTCAAGTTAAATTTGAACTTTATGTAAGCAGTGAATTTTTTTTAAGTATACATATGTTGCTAATGTTGGAAACCCCAAAGTACAGGCTGCACAGTTTCAGATGCATTAACAAAGACTGAGGCTCTAGCAGGTGCAAAAGTAATTTAGAACTCCAGCTGCTGTATCTTGAACTTAAAGTACCCACAGCAAAAGTGGGGAGGTGGCAGAAGACTTGTATAGATTCATAAAAGTGTTAGTAAACAGGATAAGCTGAGATGAAGACTTGTGTTGTACACAAAAGAGTGTCATCTCACTTAGAAGTCTTTGAAGCATTAGAGGATAGAATTCTGTTTGCTAAATTAACCTATGAGGAGTTGACCTGTCTGCAATATAAGAACACTGAAAAAGGATCATTGAGGATAGGGCCCCTCCAGACCAGCTATCACCAAATTTATTTGCATTCAAGTCCAAAGAAATGCAGAAGAGTCAAGTAAGTTTGGTTTCCCATAGCTTGAACACCACAAGAGCCAGCCTGGCTCTGAGGTTATTAACTGCTTAAGAGGAAAAATCCTTTTATAGGAGGCAGGTGTCTCAGTTCCAAGCAACTTTACAAAGAGTCAGTAGGGACACTACAGCACAGAATGGTTTCATAAGGTTGGAGCCATTCTCCTGGATCTGTAGTACAATAGGTAGATAGTACACTACTAATCAGTTATTGAGTTATGAGTAAACCCAATCGGTGAAGAGGAAAAATAAGATTCAGAAATGATTCTTTCATTACCCCTGTGCCCCTTGACCTTCCAGAGAAATGATATGGCCCAGGAATTTCACTGATAAGATAAATTGCTGCTCAGTGTCTGCAGCATATTCCTTCTGGTATGCATTTCACTAATGCAGAGTCTGAGAGTTAAAAACCACCTCCCTGGATGCTTTGTATTCATCAGCAATAAACTCAACGCTTTACTCTTTCACTTTTGATTCTTTTTATAGTTCCAATTGGCTCAGAAACTGAAAGACAGAAATATTACTTCCTAAACTTCTTACAACATGTTACACTGAAAAAGAAATGTTAATTGAAGAAAATTTGGAAATTATAAGAAAACAGTGTTCTTTTCATTTTGAGTTTATTGTATTTTCCTTACTAACTGATAAACTATCTTTACTTCTTACAGTGATCCTTGGTCAGGCAAATACAATGAACTAGGGTTGAATCAAATTGACAACCACCATTACTCACATATAACTTTCATACCATTGTCAGAATTACCTTTCTAAAATTTAAAGTTAGTCATTTCAATCAGTTACTTGAAATTATCCATTTCAGGCAATGTAAAGTTATAATCTCTAATCTGGATAGAGTCTTTACTTGGTCAGTGTCTACCATTTCCATCTGTCTCTAACATTGGTCTCCCCTGCTCCATCACTTTGTCACTATTCATGCAAACCCATTCTCTATACATTGCATTAGCAATTTGAAGGTGATTATTTACAAGTCCCGCTTCACATTGTGTAAAATACCCCTATCATCTAATAGATAAAATAGATAAAATGTAGGCTTATTAGCATAGATTTCAAGGTCACTCACAATAGGACACTAGTCACACTCTGCAGCTCCATATTTTGCCATAGTTGACTTCTTCATGTCCTAACAGTATGACACTACACATAGGTTCCCTGGGACACAATCTAATTCCTAACCTATGAGTATTTGCTCATACAAGGTTTTTTTTTTAATTCCATTCCTTTCTCTTTTACAGACATTCATATAATTTTTAAGTCTCAACTTGGATGCCCCTGGCTCTCAAACTCTAAGAAAAATGAGACGGCATTTGCTGCACGCTGCCACAATATCTGTGCAGATATCTATGACAGCACCTTTCATATAATTTATAATTGTCTGATTGTATGAATTTCCCCCACTGGATTTAAGCTCCTTAAGGACAATGACTTAATTATACAATTACTTCCCTAATGCCTGAAGAATAGAAGGCACTCAATAATTACATATTGGATTGAACAGTGAATAAATGAAAGAATATATATCCTATGGTTAGTAGTCACAGAGAATTACTGAAAAATCTTTAAATACATTTTGCAATTTCAAAGACTGTTGGAGTGTAAATTGATGCAGTAACTTTGAATGATAGTAATTTTCATACTTAACACAAAAGTCCTTTTCCCAGCAATTCTACTTCTAGAAAAATACTCTACATAACATAGGATATAGCTATGTTTCTCTATCTATATCTATATAGCATAGAGTAAAGACAGTTTTCTGTATTATAATAACGAATAAATTGTAAACCACAATGTGGTTTATGTGTTTAATTTGGCTATCTCAGGATACTCAGTTTTTGGTCAAACACAAGTCTAGATGCTGAGGTGAATATAATTTTTAGATGTGAATAACACATAAATCTATATACTTGGGGTAAAGCTGATAATGCTCCGCAACATAGAGAGGCCTCCTCCATAAAGGTCCATAAAGGACCTAAGAGAGAAGACCGAGGTTCTGTAAGGAGCAAGGTATTATACTCCAGAAAGCCCTCCAACTTGGGCCCGCAACACTGCTACATCAACTCTTCCCTGGACGTAGGCTGCTCCCCTACCCTGCAGATTTTGGACTTACCAGACCCTACAATACCATGAGTCAAAGCCTTAAAATTTCTCCTCTCTCCTTTTCCCTTTCTCCTTCTCACCCTCTTTCCTCCCTCCCACTCCTTCTCCCTCTCTCCAAATATACAGTAGGTGTGTGTGTGTGTGTGTGTGTGTGTGAGAGAGAGAGAGAGAGAGAGAGAAACACACTATTGCTTCTAAGTCTTTGAAGAACACAGAAGAACTGACTTACACAACCACTTAAAAAGGAACAAGAAACTATTAGAGTACATCACCATATATTTCCCAACTAACTCTTCATCATTACATTATGTTAATGAAAAAAATGAGGCAGATTTTTATTTATTAAAATAGAAAGCAAGCCATGAAAATCATGTTGGCAGAGAATGACTGATCCTTTAAAAATTTATGGAAATGCATGTTTAGATATATAATAAGCAACAAATTGATAATCATTATTATCTCTGAATAAGTAATTATTATTTTTCTTGTCAGTATATTTTAATTTTAATTCTTTATAATTTAAGTCATTAGAAGGATAAAATATATTAGGCCTGTTTTCACTCACCTCTTCAGTAAATTTGCTTTTATTGAATTAATAGAATAATGATCACCCCTCTTTCTCCACTTTCCTTCTACTTGATAATACCTAATCATGTTCTAGAAATTCAGTTCATGAATCACTTTTTGTCAAAGGTTTTTCAAATGCTCTGTTTACTGATTCATCTACTTCTTCCTCTGCATCACCATTGAACCCTGAAAATAGGCAAAAATATCCAAAATAATATGCTATATTTGTAGTTATATTTGTATTTTTTATTGTTTTGATTTATTTCTGATGATTTATACATACAATAAGCACATCACAGTTACATGACAGGCAAGTTTCTAGTACTGGTGAAAGAAAACTTAACAAAATCACAGAAATCTATGTTTCCATGTAGTTTATTTTCTGATGACAGGAGAGTAGCAATTAGCAAAGCAGAGAAGTCAAACTTGTTTGTCTTTGAATCTCATATCTTCAGGCTGTCTCAGCTGTTCTTCCTCCTTGTTTCTTTTATCTACTAACTCCTAAGACTCTGTTTCTCTCTTCTTTTTATTATCTGCTATGCTTCTCATTTTTTTATAACCTCCAGAATCACTGCACCCTCTTCTGTATTACTCACATCATAATAATTATCCTAGAACCTTTAAATTGTAGTTTCTGAACCTCACTTTTTGTATCTCCTATCCTCCAGGTACCATGCCCTCTTTTCTCCATTACCAATGCTTAATAGAACAACAGCTACATCCTAGCCATCTCACTTTGTACCTTCAGCTACACAACTATCACTTCCAGTTTTTCCATTTACTCACATATTCTAACAAATCTTTGATCCACCAGAACCCAGAGTTCACAGATTCTATCCCTAACACTCCACATGTCCTTACTTCTTTCTTCACCTAGTTGTTATAATCCTTTGAAATCATCATCATATGTGGCTGCTCACTCTTGTTAACATACTTTCTTGATTAGTATTTCAGGCACGGAAAGCCAAGACACTCTGGTGGGGGGAGGGGAACCTAAATGAAAGATCTCCGCGAGTGAGATCCCAGTGGAAAGAACGGGTCATCAAAGAGGGAGGTACCTTCTCTGAAGGGAGGAGAGAACTTCCACTTTGACCATGGCCTTGTCTAAATATGATCAGAGTCGGTGAACTCAGGGAGCTTCCATAGCCTTGGCAGCTCATGACAAGAGCCTAGGGTGATTACTGAGGCCCTAAACAAGAGTGTCAATTTGTTAAGTCAACAACAGGAGTCACTGTGCACTTACTCCTCATGTAGGATCTCTGTCCTTAATGTGCTGTACATTGAGATTTAATGCTATAACTAGTACTCAAACAGTATTTTTCACTTTATGTTTCTGTGTGGGAGCAAACTGTTGAAATCTTTACTTAATGTATGCTAAACTGATCTTCTGTATATAAAGAGAATCGAAAATGAATCTTGATATGAATGGAAGGGGAGAGGGAGTGGGAAAGCGGAGGGTTGCGGGTGGGAGGGACGTTATGGGGGGGAAGCCATTGTAATCCATAAGCTGTACTTTGGAAATTTATATTCATTAAATAAAAGTTAAAAAAATAAATAAAAAATAAAACATAAACCTGGTTGAATCCAACCGTTATAAGAGCCATTATAAGAACCCTTATAACGGAATAAGTCTGATGAAAAAAATGTTTCTGCAAAGATAGTACTATTTCACACTAACGTAATTATTAATAACCTCAAGTGGCTATTAGTATTTCCTAAAAAATCATACTCTCCTATGTAATTCTTGAATTTTGTGAATCAGTTCACACCTTTTCCTCTCTATTTCTCCAACGGTGTTGCTTCCTTCTCATTCTCAGCTCTGAACTTTCTTCACACTTTACAAAGAAAATATTGGGTCAAAGGAGATTTTTGAAACTTCCCACAATCCTTCCATGCATATATAACTGTTTACTACAGTTTGTCTTCTGTGTATACAGATTTCCCATGTATGATCCTCACTGACCCAACCACACCGCTTTTCTACCAAATTTTATCCTCTTGCCTAGTTATAACGTTGCATCAAAAAATCTCCCCCAGTGTAAATCTCCAATATTCCCCTTATTATGTGATAACTCAATAATATATAAGGATAATTTATAGGGTTCATGTATAAATAGAATTTAAAGATGTTTATTTTGGTGTAAAAATGTTTGAAACCTATGCATACTTTTCTCATAATACACATTTTCCATGAACTTCTGTTTTGTAGATACACTTATGTGTCATGTTATAAACAGACATATTATCTTTCCCAGCAAATTCACAAAACTGGATATAAATACTTCCAGGGTTGCCATCAAGCTTCCCAAGATGGTCAGAGCTGACAAAGAACCATCTCTTGATATTTTAGGAAACAGCTACCTTTCTTGGACTTTGGGGTCTTCGAAGTAGCAGCATTCTTAGGATCTAAGGGTAGAAGAGAGCAAAGGCAACAATTGCAGTGCAACAGAATTCTAAGATGAAAGTGTCCAGTGACTTACAGGACAGCAGACTGGGCCCCAAAACTCTCAGGGTGGGAATCCAGGTGAAGGTAATAAGCTCTTGAGATGCTGCCCAATAGTGAGTAAGTAGTAGGGAGTATGCAGGCAGGGATAGGGTAGTAAGAGAGAAACGTCTGTGGGTTATTCTGGAGACAAAGCAAGCCCCATAAAGGCTAGTAACCAACTTGATGGCAGATGTAATGAACAGGGTCGGGAACTGAGTTTTTAAAAATATAGAGCATAGTAGTTAAGGAAGCAATGCAATCCATAAGAAAGTCATATTAAAACAAGGTATCGGGCCGGCGCTGCGGCTCACTAGGCTAATCCTCCGCCTTGCGGCGCTGGCACACCGGGTTCTAGTCCCGGTCAGGGCGCCGGATTCTGTCCCGGTTGCCCCTCTTCCAGGCCAGCTCTCTGCTGTGGCCAGGGAGTGCAGTGGAGGATGTCCCAGGCGCTTGGGCCCTGCACCCCATGGGAGACCAGGAAAAGCACCTGGCTCCTGGCTCCTGCCATCGGATCAGTGCGGTGCGCTGGCCGCAGCGCGCCGGCCGCGGCGGCCATTGGAGGGTGAACCAACAGCAAAGGAAGACCTTTCTCTCTGTCTCTCTCTCTCACTGTCCACTCTGCCTGTCAAAAAACAAACAAACAAACAAACAAACAAGGTATCAACACAAACATGACCTGCACTTCCCTCCTCCTTAGAGAACATGGAATTTATGCTTGGGGTCAGGGAGGTAAAAGCTCATGAACCAAGCTTTGTCAGCTAAGGACACAGGAAATTTTCTGAGAACTCATAAGGGACAGGCAGACAGCTGAGATCCTACTTTCCCAGAGAAGAAATGGCAGTCTCTTCAGTTTGACTTGTACTAAATCTTGATGCTGTCTTTGAACGCCTTGCCCTTTGTAACCTTTTTGATTGACTCTTACTGTTTGGTGCCTGGAACTGGTTCTCTCAGTTCAGCCAGGTGTTACTCAGGATCCTGAGATGTAGTTGAAGCTGCCACTGTCATGGTGACTTTTTTTTTTAACTTGTCCACATTACTCTCAAGCTGCTGCAGGCCTGGTTGACCCAACTCAGTTGACCCAACTCAGCTGCTCCTCAAGTCCTGACAGCAGAACCTCACAGCCCATACCCCACTCCTGAATGGATTAGGCAATGACACTGAGATCCTGGCATGGGATGAAGGGATGTTCTTCCAGATGCTGGAGTCACCATCCAGCCACTGATCACACTGGGCCAGGGAACAATGAAGGACATTGGATTCTCAGCCTCTATCACAAGGTCTTCCACCTGCCACATGTTATACTGGGCCAGGGTTTCCAGCAACACTGCACATGCGATGCATTTGACTTAAACAGCCATGGTGATCACTGATAGGTCTCAAAGCTTATCCTTCTGAGTATTTATGAGTGGGGGAAGATTCCAGGCTTCAGCTAAGTAGTTCTTCATATGTCTCATAGGAAATAATGTGAGCAGTAAGAACGTGGAAGCAAAGATACTCTCAGTAAGCTCTCTAACATTCATCTATGCAGCACATCCCCAAAACACATAGGAACCTGAGGCCTCAATACCTAGTGGATGAATAGGGCCAGTTCTGCCCTCTGAGTGGACTTGGCAAAGAACACTCTGCTGCTCTGCCTGTCACCCTCACCTCCTCACTCATGGCTGTACTGAGCTGAGGGACAGGCTGAGTGTCTGGAGCCTGTATCAAACTCTGCTGTGCCACGACCTGGAAGCTTCATCTGCCAACACACCAGGTGGGGCTGCCCCATGAACTTTTTGAAGACCCCCTATCTCTGAATTCCACTTCAGCCTCTACTACCAGCTCAGTGTTTCTTTTTTCTAATTAGCAAACTCCTCAAAAGAGGTTTCTGTGCTGACTGTGTCCAATTTTCCTCTCCCATCATCTCCTTAGCCCATTTCAACTAGAGGACTGCCCCCATCCTTTCAACAAAACTATTTCTTTAAATGTGACCAATGTTACTCATGCTGCAAAACCCAAAGATCAATTTGAGTTCTCATATTAACTGACCTATCAGCTGCATTGCAATTGGATGGTTATTCTGAATTCCTTTTTAAACTCTTTCATTTGGCTCCCAGAAATTCAGTCACCTTATTTTCTTCTTACATGTTGAACATACTTTCTCATTGCCTTCTGCTAGTTCCTCCTCCATTCCTGTCTCTAAATAGTAACATCTATAGGCACAGTCCTTGGTTTCTCTAAATATATTTTCTAGATTATCTAATCCAATGTCTTAAATATCATGTACCAAATTTACCAAATTTATATTTACATCATGTATTTTTCTCTACAATTTCACATTTAGATGATTAAATGCATACTTGACAACTTCACATGGATAACTTGGAGATACCTTGATTTAATGTACTGAAGACTAAATTTCCAGTAATAAGTGCCCACACTTTGACAATAGATAACATGAACTGAGAATGGGGATGGGCTACATTTCCAATGGAAAACTGAAGCTCCGATCAAGGTATAATAGATGCTAATAAAGAAAAAATAAATAAGGATCTACCATTTTTGAATTGCTAGATTGGCTAGAGACTGGAATTAAATCACCAACGTGACAATTGAAATGTAAGCATTATGCAAACGCTAAGCAAGCTCCCTTAGGAGCCACTCTTTGTAGATACTGTACATTACTTTTAGTAAGTAAGTTATAGATCCTGTGCTGTGTTTGTGCAAACATAGCCGATGGCTATGCAAATGAAGTACATGTGTTAAACCTTTGTAATAAATTTAATTAATTATGAACTTTGAGATGGAATAATTCCAAGATACTTTCCATTTAATGGCAATTTGAAAGGAAGCTACAAACATTCCCATCAAATGCAGTGGTTGTAAGCTAACAGGCATTATAATGACTTAGCATGGTTTTATAAGGTGCTTTCTTTGGTATGGTTGTAATTAAGTTCAAAATGCAGACTTATCATTCTGAATCTAAAGCATATGCTAATTTTAGAAAGATAGGGAAATGTATCAAACATTGTCACAATATAAGATAATTCCATAATTGTTTATCTGAGGACTTGTTTATAGTACCATACAGCCAAATTTTAGGCTAAATTTCCCATAGAATCCAATTACTGGGAGATACAAAAATGAAAACTGTTGAGTGGACTAATATAGGTTTCCATGGTGATAGAGAAGATTTATAAATCCTTGTCTTTATTTTTTCCTAGATTCATTTGTTTTTTCTTTTGTTTGTAGCACAATGAAATTTCAAAGGCTATTTAATTAAGGATTTGGTATAGTTGAGTGCCACTCCTATCAATGTTACTATCAAAATGATTCATAGAGTCCTTTGACCTTCCTTAATCTTAGTTTTTTGCAACTCTAAAATGAGGAACAAGTTTAGATGAATGTTTAACAGAGTAAAACATTTTAAAGCTGTGTTACATACCTGTCTAGTATCTTTCTTAACTCTGCAATTACATAAATCATTATGTAAACTGATTTTCCTGGGAAAGCAATTGTGGTACATTTGATTAAGCCCTGGATGGAGTTTTGGGCTCATGGCTTCAGTCTTGACCAACCCAGGATGTTGTGGGCATTTGGGCAGTAAGCCAGAAAATGGAAGATACTGTGTGTGTGTGTGTGTGTGTTTCAGATACATAAGTGAATAAGTAAACATTTTATTAAAAACTGGTTTTGTTTGCAACTTGCATGGCATGTAATTTGGATTGGCATTCTAAGATACTATATATTATCAATTTCAATAGCTACCTGGTTTATACTATTAGATGACTGTCTTTGTTTTAGAAGAGAAAAACGTGAATTTGAAAAAAATGAAGTAACAAAATATAAAAATCTAATAAACAGGATTATGTTTAAAAAATTAAACAAGGGACATGTATTGTGGCACATTGGGTTAAACTGCAACATCCGCATCCCATACATGAGCTCCTAGTTTAAGTACTACCTACTCTGCACAGCTGATCCAGTTTCATGCTAATGATCTTGGAAAGCAGCATATTACAATCAAATTACTTGTGTTATTACCACCCAAGTTGGGAAACCCAGATGAAATTCCTGGCTCCCATATTTGGCCTAGATCAGCTTCCACAGTTGTGTGCATATGTGGAGTGAATCCGCAGATACAAGAAGTTAAAATGGCTTATTGTAATCTAGTGAATTAATTCTTTTTTTTAAAGACTTATTTTATTTATTTGAAAGGCAGAGTTACAGAGAGGCAGAGGCAAAGAGAGAGAGAAGTCTTCTACCTGCTGGTTCACTCCCCAGAAGGCCACAATGGCTGGAGCTGCATCAGTCCAAATCCAGGAGCCAGGAGCTTCCAGGTGGTGGCTTTACCCGCTAAGTCACAATGCCAGCCCCAAATTCTAACGATGTTTTTTTCTGGTATCATTAGTCCTGAATGATTAGTTATTCATCTTTTTTCATCCTCTTACTCCTTCATATAGATTAGTAAATCAAAGAATCTGAATATTTTTCCAATACATAACTATTCATTTACTGTCTTATTTCTATCAATTTATTTGTTTCAAAGAGCTATGTAAGAGGATAAAGTATAAAAAAAATTAAGAAAATGTAAGGATTTGGGAAGACTTAAAGAGGAGTTTCCTATATTCCAAGCAGGAACAACCACCAGGACCAAGAAAAATAATGTGATTCAGTAACATGGATAGCACCATACACTTCACTGTGTGTGGCTTTTCAAGAATGCCTTCAAAGCTCTCAAACCTCACTTAATAAGACCTCCTCTAACTCACCATATGAAGACATAATGCCATGTGTCTCTTTTTCATTTCCAGTGAACAAATAAACAATTTCCACAGTTGAATTATATGTATTTTAACTATAAATGTAACACTGAGATACTGACTTTGCATAATTTCTTGATTTACATTCTGATACATATGAATCCTCCAGTGTGCTGATAATAAAGGTTGTGATATGATTAGTTCACAAATACTCTTGGTACACATTCTGACCACCATTGTAACATTTCAAATGGATTAGCTTGGAGTCAACACTGTGGCACAGCAGGCAAAGCCATTACCTGCAGTGCCAGCATCCCATGTGGTCACTGGTTCTAGTCCTGGCTGCTCCACTTCCAATCCAGTTCTCTGCTATGGCCTGGGAAAGCAGTGGAAGATGTCCCAAGTCCTTGGGCTCCTGCACCCACATGGGAGACCTGGAGGAAGCTCCAGGCTCCTGGCTCTGGATTGGTGCAGCTCCGGCTGTTGCAGCCATCTAGGGAGATATCTCACTCTCTCTCCGCTTCTGCCTCTGTGCAACTCTGCATTTCAAATAGATAAATAAATCTTTCATAAATAAATAAATAAAATGGATTAGATTGTCAGTTATCTAGGGATATCTTAATGCTCTTATCTGCTAATTTTACAGAGATATGTTTCTAGAGTTGATTACATAAAGCATAAGGGTTAGGAACCTCGTTAGCACAGTAGGTAGCGCATCAGTCTCACAAAGCATAAGGCTTTTACTATGTTCTTTGAAACTTGCAATGTAAGCTTTAAAAACATTCTGACTGTAATAGTATACAGCATACACACACACACTCACACATACATTTTTTTTTAAAGCAGAGTTGTTCTCATAGGATTTTGTCAAGTTGGGGTGTATGTAACACATTTTACAGAAATATAACCCACTGCATTTTAAATGTCTTCATTTCTGGCAATTATACATACATTTTTTACATCCTTTGGCTATATTTATGTAAAATATAGAACTAAAGATTTGAGATAAGTCTTAGTTGATATAATTCTCAACCTAAACTCAAGTTAATCTTTCCTTTTTTTTGATATCATTTTCTTCACTTTAGAAATAAATTTGTCAACTTAAAGCTTAGATTTTAGTCTTACAGATTTTCCCAAAGATTGTCACCTTCTACAACTGTTCATATATCCACAGAATGGCCTCATTTTCTCTCTTAATAGTAGGCTAGGACTACCAGTTAAAATATCACAGACTGGGTGGTTCAAATAGCATAAATTTAATTTTTCCCAGTTTGGGGGGCTGGAAGTCCATAACCTAGGCTCTGGATCCATTAGTGTCTGCTGGGGCCCTTCTTCGTGACTTGAGGATAGCTGCTTTTTCTCTGTGCTCCCACAGCATTTAATACACCCTAATTGGTTCCTCAAATAGAGTCACATCAAATGTTAAGGCTTCAACATAAATTTTGGGGTGATACAATTCAGTTCATAACATTCATGTTTTTTTTTTTAATTTTGATTGTTATTTGGATACTTTTTCACAGATCCTCAATATAATATTTTAAATTTGGAATATCAAAAATTTATGAGTATAAAGTAATTTTCTCCTAAATTCAATAAGTATCTACCTCCAAAAGGTAAAAGATAAAACTTATGAAGTCACTTTCTGCTTTACAACTTCAATAAATATCCAATCAGTGATATCAATCTTTTCATAAAAGTTTCATATAGTATCATAATATTACTTCTTGTAACCCTACAATAACAATGACAACATATTTTCTGTTTTCCAGAGATGAGTACCATAAAACAGATATTTGGTGTACATAAAATATACTTATAAAATGAAGAGTATATATTTATTTTCATATTTCTCTTTGAAATTTCTCAGTATTTGAAAACTGTAAAAAATCCTATTTCATACTTTAACATTTCATGCCAAATACTTTATTTTTTAAAGATATTTTATTTATTTTGGAATTCAGCATTATAGAGAGACAGGGATAGAGGAGACAGAGTTCTTCCATCCACTAGTCCACTCCTCCGATGGCTACAATGGCCAGTAATGCCAGAGAAACTGAAACCAGGAGCCATGAGCTTCATCCAGATCTCTCACATGGAAGGCAGGTATGCAAACACTTTGGACCATCCTCTGCTACTTTTCCCAGGTCACTAGCAGGGAGCTGGTGCCCATATGGGATGTCAGTGTTGAAGGCAGCAGTTTAATCTGCTACGCCACACTATCAGCTCCATATATTAAAACATTTTTAAATATTTTTTTACATGTGAAATACATTAGACACTTTGAGCAAAGTGTGATCCATCCCTACATATATTTGTGAAATATATTCCAAGTATACATGTACATTCACCAGATATATGGCAACAAATTAAATTACATCGGTGAAGGTATTAAATATGTTACAGCTAATTTTGTTCATCTATAAAAAGTAATTTGTATCACATTTATATTTTTAAAAGTGATTTATTTGATGCTACTTTGGTCATTATGCCTTTTGTAAAAATTTCAAATAATTCCCTGGGTTAAGACATTTTGATTTTTATGTTCTCCAGCATTTTCAAATGTGTAAGATTTATATCGTTTCAATTAATGGTTAATTTGCATATTTCTAAAGCATTTTCAGTATTAGGAATGAAACAGTATTTTTTGCATACTCCTTATATCAAATGGGGGGCTTAACAAGGATTCTTTTCCTCAACACAGCTTCACTTATTTTCCTAAACAGGTTGATTTATTTTTTCTTGCTAATGGAAAGCTTTAATTATCATATAAAAACCACATATTCATATATCAAAATGGTCCCAGATTCTCTATAGTAATAGTAATTCTCTATAGTAATGTAAGTATTACTTACTATAGTATATAGGTAATACTTATATTACTGTAAGTATTCTGGAAATGAAATTATATCAGTAATACAAAATAACATAAAATCTTCTGGTTTATAACATAAACCATAAAACATGAAGATTTCTGATAGTGTTTTACATAAACTCATTTTAAAAGTTTCACCGAAGAACTGTTTGCTTTTATTTTTTTAAATTCTGGTTATTCTCACTATTTCATTATTATATTATAACAAATAATATTAGTAATACTATTTGTCATTTAACATAAATGTATGTGTGAGTGCATGAGTGAATGTGTGTGTGTATTCGTCATTTTCTGTTATAAGACATCCATGAGTTATGTTATTCCTATTCTATTTATGGGTGGAGAAATTTAGTTTAGAAACTACAAATAATATGTTTTCATGCTACCTAACTGAAAACAATAAAACACAGTTTAACAGTCTGGATCCAGAGCCACAGTGAACACCTCTTGAATTCTGTCTCATCTCCTTAATACCTAATTTTCCTTGAGTAGTTATAAGCAGCTGTGCGCAGAAGTGACCTGATAGAACCTAGCCACATCCTCACAGGGTTCTCCTTACTTCCGATCTAAGAATTCTATGCCTTGAATATTGGGTGCAATCTGTTGAAATCTTTACTTAGTATATGCTAAGTAGATCTTCTGTTATAAAGATAACTGAAAATGAATCGTGATGAAGAATGGGATGGGAGAGGGAGTGGGAGAGGTGATGATTGCTGGTGGGATGGAGGTTATGGGGGGAAAAGCTGCTATAATTCAAAAGTTGTACTTTGAAAATTTATATTTACTAAATAAAAGTTGAAAAGAAAAAAAAAGAATCCATCTGGACAATTGAAGCAATGCACAATGTCACAATGGATGGCAACAGTATCATAAATAATGGGAGGAAACAATAGGAAATTTTCTGTTTTAAGCACCTGCACTATCCTTGATTCAGTCATCTGCAGCGATTCAAATTAGTTGAAAAAGAATGTTTCAGTATCCAGATTAAGGACTAAAAATTTTAAATAAATATATTTGATATAGTAAAAAGATGAGCTAAAATATAATAAAATAATTGTGGGTATTGTGGTGCACCAGTTGGGCCACTGTCTTTAGTCTCATCAGGAAGCTTGACTGGGGAAGAACTCTCTTCCAAACTCATTAAAACTGTCAGCAGAATTCACTCCCTAACATGATTAATGATTTTGACTTCTAGCTGGCTGTTGATTGGAAGCTGTACCAGGCTCTAGAGGCTGCCTATGGTTTCCTAAGAATTACCACAGTTCTAATGTGTGAACTTTCCCAATATAAGCCCTTATTTCATCAAGCTTACACAGAGTCTGATTTTTTTATCTTAATTATCTCTCCAAAACTCTTCTTCACTTCTGTATGCTTCTATTTAAAGCAAATCACAGCTTCTTCCCACATTCAGAAGGAAGGAATTGCAGCCAGTGCTGTGGCGTAGTAGGCTAAGCTTCTGCCTGCAGTGCCAGCTTCCCATATGGGTGCCAGTTCATGCCCGGCTGCTCCTCTTCCAATCCAGCTCCCTGATTACACCCTGGGAAAGCAGTAGAACATGGCCCAAGTGCATGGGTCCCTGCACCCACATGGGACCAGTCATTGTGGCCATTTTGGGGGTGAACCAGCAGATGGAATACCTCTCTCTGCCTCTCCCTCTCTCTGTCTGTAACTCTGCCTCTCAAATAAATAAGTAAAATCCTGAAGAGAAAAAAAAAAGGTTGAAAGAACTATACAGGATATGAACACCAAGGGATAGGAATCAGGGAAACCACACTCATGTCTGCCCATTGCACCACATGGATAGTAACTGTTGTTGTTTTTTGTCTTTTGGCATGTGTTTGAGATCATGAGGTTTGAAGCAGGACAGACATAAGTTAGAGGCTTGGCTCTGTTAATTGTTAACTTGGTGAAGTTTATAAATTGCTTTACTTCTTGAAATGTCAGTTCTCTCATTCATAAAGTATAGGCAACAATACATCTCTTCTGGAGAAGATTTCAAGATGATGTATTTGCCACATTAATATCATATCCACAACTTAATATCATACAAAATACACTAATTGTCATTGGTATTGCATTTATTCAAATTTGTATCTTTATGGGAATAATTTGTCCTAAAGAAATGTAATCTTGAGTTGTAAATATTTTTGAACAGTTTATTTCTAGAATAAATATAATATACAGACATGTACAGGGTGTCTAAATCTATCTATTTGCTAACCTCAAACATGTAAAAGGGAAATTGATGGGATCAGTCTTATAAATAAATAACTTCAGTGGAATCTTACAAGAATTTTCTTGTACTCTTTCAATTTTGAGTGCTTTGGAATTAGCTCCTAAAGGAAATAATTCTGTCAATCCTCTTATTTTGTTATTAAGTTCTCCAGGCACTATTTGAGTTTTCTCTAATGTTTTGTCTTTTTCCCCTCATTACATCTCTTTCTTTTCACCTGGCTCCAGATTTCAACCCTTTACAGTAGCAGTTAAATATTTATAAAGCTTAAACTACAGACTTCCTTTCAAAATGACTGCAAAATTGAAAAGTGAAACTGAATATCTAGTGATAGAAACACGAACAACTATGTTAACATGTTGAATTCTGGAAAGCATGAATAAATTCTGGAGAACTGTGATTATCAGGTTCTGTTCCCAAATTACAGAAGGACTATTTCTTCTAACTTTTATGAAATCTATTTTTGGAAATGACCCAGAAAAAAAATTAACAGTGACAATTTCAGAAGCTACAAACTCTATAGTAAAATCCAACTAGGATTTCAAACTTGGCATCTCTTCCCTCTAATAATGCCAAGTAGGGAAGAGAGGGGAACAGTGGAACTGACATTTATTGAGAATTACCTACCCACGAGCCCTTTTAGTTAACTTTAAAAATATTTTCATTTAGTACCTTCATTTCATGAAATTTGTTTATGGTAGGTAAAGGAAAATGTTCTAAAATGTGACCAATTTTGTAATTTATTTGGTAATCTTAAAATATTTAAAGTTTTAGACTTATACTTGTCAAAAGAAAGATAGACTCACATTTTTCAGTGTCTGTCAAATCCATCCACAATTTAAAAAAATAAAAAGATTGTTACTGCTAAGTTGATTCTGAAACACACACACACGGTTACTTCAAAAAGTTTATGGAAAAACTTAGATAAATTTGGAGTAGACACTGCCTAGCAATTTAAGCACCAGTTGAGATACTCACATCCCACATTAAAGCATCCAGGTCCCAACTCCAATCCCAATTCCAGTTTCCTGCTTTTGTGCACCCTGGGGGGCAGCAAGTGATGACTCCAGTGATTGGGTCCCTACCTCTCACTGGGAGATTTGGATTGTGTTTTCATTTCCTGGCCTTGGGTTCAGCTCCGTCCCAGCCTTTGGAGACATTTAAGGCATGAACCAGTGGGTTACAAAGCTCTCTGTCTCTGTCTCTCTTTCTTTTTCCCTCTCTCTGCCTCTAAAATGAATTAAATAAATAAATACATTTATTTTGGAATTAAAATGTGAAATCTGTAAATAATACATAATATTATCCAATCCAGCCTGGGATATCATTGCCAATTTTTCTTATTGACATTCAAAATTGAAAGAAACTGATTATATTTCAGGTTTACATCCTATGTTTTCTAGCCTAAAAGGTCCACCCACTGTGTTGCCAATGATTCATATTTCTTGCCACTTTTTTTCCCCTGTGGCTCACAATAATTATCAGGATTGTTCTTTGTTCCTATCAAAAACCTCCACCTGCCAAAGCCCATGCATTACATTAAAATTATCTCAAACTAATATGCCATCAACATCACTCCCTACCCCGTGTTATGCTTTCTTCCTCTGGACTCTCAGAATACCTAATATAATTTACTTGTATTAAAATTCTTTCCTTGTGTGTGCATATATGTGCTAGCATGCGTTTTCTTTACTAAATTCTAAGTAATTGGAAGGCACAAAGTCATTTTCTTTTGCATTTTACATATCTAATTGAATGTCATTGACTATAAAATGGTTTTGAAATTATATAATTTCAATTTCTCTTGTTTTAGATAAATTTTTTCTTAATAAATACTTATCTGAGCTCTCTCTCAGATATATGTATGTGTGTGTTTCTCTCTCCCTGCCTCCCAAATACATAAAAAAGTAATACACATTTTAAAAGAAAGTTAAAAAAATAATTCTTTGCCTATTGTTATATTCTTTTTTCCTCTGACAACGTAAGAATAAGGTTCTATTGGTGCCTTAGGCACTGGCCCCTGTTACCTGATTAAATGTAGCTAAAACATTAATATTCTCATTAAAATAAGCCCTCTTCCTGTCTTCTGGGCAATATCTGCTATTGTACTTCTTTCCAGAATCAAACTTTTAACTTTTTCTCAGGTTGTGTTTCAAGTTCTGTATTAAGAAAGCAGAATGTCAACCAAATCATTTTCCCTCTCATTAACTCTTACAATACGAACCCAAGATATTTATAAAGAACTAACAGTGCCCAGTCGTCAAGTACTCCTCTCCACGATGCCTATAGAAAACTGGTTAAGAAACAGGTAGTCAGGTATTTAATTTCTCTGAATGTTCAAACACAAAATAATTTTTCTGTGTACATTAAAATATTTTTATCTGTTATATTTATTAATGATACACTAATAAAGGATAGGTGGATTTAAATATAGAACTTAATTATCAAGAAATTCACAGTGGCTAGGATTTTATTTTTAAAATGTTTATCTTAGGCCAGCGCCGTGGCTCAATGGGCTAATCCTCTGCCTTGGGGCGCCGGCTCAGCGGGTTCTAGTCCCGGTTGCCTCTCTTCCAGGCCAGCTCTCTGCTGTGGCCCGGGGAGTGCAGTGGAGGATGGCCCAAGTGCTTGGGCCCTGCACCCCATGGGATACCAGGATAAGCACCTGGCTCCTGGCTTCGGATCAGCGCGGTGAGCCGGCCACAGCGCACCGGTTGCAGTGACCACTGGAGGGTGAACCAACGGCAAAAAGGAAGACCTTTCTCTCTGTCTCTCTCTCTCACTGCCCACCCTGCCTGTCAAAAAAAAAAATAAATAAATAAATAAATTAAAAAAATAAAATGTTTATCTTATTGTTGTTCTATTACTAGAAAATAGTTGATATTTCATCTCATTACAATGCTAATGGGTAACCCAAAAACTAAACCTAAAAAGTGAATTAAAGTTAGGTAGATTAGCCTTGGAGCTACATCCCATTACATCTCTCACTGACTGCAGGTTTACAGGTTAAATCCAATTGTTTAAGAACAAAGACCTATGGAAACCTTAACACATCACTTTCACCCATATCAAGATACAGACCACAGCAGAACATTCATGACCATTTTAAAGCATCAGCTTCCTACAGTGTGATATGGAAGCAACCCCCAAAATTACTCAGAATATATACATTTAAAATTTTAATACAGTAAAGGATCGGGAGGCATAGGAGAAGGAAAGCACACGCATCAGGAGAGCTGAAAGACGCAGGCACAGCTGCCTAGGGTTCCTGCTCAGCCACACAAAATCTGCTTTATCTTCAAATGAGAAATCAGGAAGACATGTGGGAGAAGTATAGGTTTCAACGAGGTCAGAGAAGGTTTTCAGCAGGGTTGTGTGTATAAGCGTCTTTTCATGTAGCCAAGCCAAGTTTCTGATTAAATCAGACACAGACTAAGCAAAAGGATAAACATCAAAATGCTAATTATTGGCAACATCCAAAGAGCTTTGAGGATTATCTTAAAGAAATATTTAATTTTAACAACTCGAACTTGACTTGTAATGCCCAAGCTTGGCATTTTTTTCATATTTTGCCATTGACAAAACTTAATTTTTTTTATAAACGTCAATAGATGGATCAATGAAGCAAGTAACTCTTAACCAAATCTAGTTTGTCCCCTAGCTGATCATTGGTATTCATTCCATAGAAATGTTGGCTCAAACTTCAAACATATTTGATGGTCTTTAGAAGTATTATCATGAGTTATATTAAAATAATCAAAATAACCTTTCCAATTACACTAGAATCTTATCAAATAGTAATTGAATTATTGTTCAGAATAAATTCTATTAAAATGAATTAGTTACAACTGTAATGCTTTAAACTACAAATTTTCTGGACCTCCCCCAAAATGTGTGCTCAATCCATATTCCAAATAGTATAGTATGATATATCAGTTACAAATATTTGTTGTCCTTTGGATTCAAAGTCTATTGTAAGGAAACAGCATACGTATTCTTTCATGTTATAAGAATGTAATACTCAACTTCCCCACCTGTGCAATCCTAATCAAGTGTAATAGGCCTTAAACTCTGATTAACTGCATTGCTGAACACAGCACATTTTGTTTCTGCACCTATGTGTTAGTTTGGAGGCAACTATGCAAATCACATGATCTCTTCATAAACTCCCTAAGGCAGGGAGACATAGCACCCCACAAGTTCATTTTTCATGCTTCAGCTGGCAACGTGCAGGGCCAATGTCCTTGAGTTAACTTTACCTTTATTTGTAGCATAGTTCCAAGCCCCTCTTTTATCAGTATGCGTGTTCTGTCCCATCTTCTTTCTCCAAGATGATGTCAGTTAAGGTTTTCATTTTTTTAATGTCCTTTGTTTTCCCCTAAAGTTCCATTATATATCTAGGCCACTTGTTGTCTTTCCTTCCTTCCCTTCAACAAAGCCAATATAGGCCCATAAATAATCCTTTTCAGTACCTCTCTCATTAAAGAAAAATTTGACCAGTCCTAGGAATACAAGACCTGTGCTAATTAAGCCTAAATAACTTCTAGAACAATTTAGCAAATATTATATATTGATTTATCCATCAGACTGACAATTGACCACAGAACTGAATGGCAACCTGTGCATCCTATTAAATGAGTGGTTCTTAATGTTTAAGAAGCATGAGAGTATTCTATACTTAGATTGTTCAACTACTTTCTAATTCTGGTTCATTGAAATGCAGCACATAGAGGGGATAGGAAATATATATCTTCATGCATTTCCCCTTAGATGTGTGTTCAAATTAAGTAATTTACATATCAAAAATATTATGGTTAGGGCAGGTGTTTGGTGCTGCAGATCTACCAGGGATGTCTGCTTCCTGTATCACAGAGCCTGGGTTCAAGTGCTAGCTCTGGTTTTGATTTCAGCTTCCTGCTAATGTGTACCCTGGGCAGCATGGTGATGGCTCAAGTACTTGGGTCCCTGTTACCCCAACAGGAGACCCAGATTAAGTCTCTAGCTCCTGGGTTCAGCCTTGCCCAGCTCCAGCTTTTATGTGTACTTGGGGAGTGAATCAGCAGATCGAGGATCTCTCTCTGTTTCTTCCTTTTCCCCTGTTTTTCAAATAATAAATAAATATGAAGATGAAAAATATAAGGGTCCTTTAAAAAGTTCATAGCACTCCATATTTCTGAAAAACTATACATGGCTTTTAAATTTTTTTTGCATCCAAAACTAATTTTGGTTCCATTTTTCTACAAACTTTTTGAAGTACCCATTTATACTGCTCAAGCTACAAGGTATATGGAACTCTATTCTAAATTCCCTGTATGGGACAATTAACTGAATTAACATCTTCTCATTCAGAAACTGGCACTATCTCAGATAACCTTTTCTTCTTAGGGATCAGTTACCAGAAGAAAGCCTGTCTTGTGCCGTTAAGTCTCCCTGCTCTCAATATACTTTTTAAATTAGACTTAAATTAGACTTTAAATGACAGACACATAATGTCATATTGGCACATACCCATAGAGGTACATTACAAAAACTTGATACATGTTCATACTGTGCGAGGATCAAATCAGAGCAATTCACATTTATGTCTCAAAGGTTTATTTATATGTGCTGGGAAACTTTGGACCCTTCTAGTTTTAAAAACTATATCGTAAATTATTGTAGACTACAGTTGCACAATTGTGCTATTGTGCACAAAGTTAATTTCCTCCTACATAACTATGTTTGGAACTTATTACCAAACATCTTTCTATTTCCATTTTTTTCACCATTCCTAACATTTAGTAGTCACTCTCCTACTTTTCATCTAAGAGATAGATACTTTTAGATTTCACAAATGAGTGATAACACTCAGTATTGATTTTCTGTGCCTGGAACACTTCCATGAACATAATGTCATCCATTTCCATCAACTTTGCTACAAAAATCAGGATTTAATTATTTGTATGTTTAAATAATATTTTGTTATGTGTATATATATATATATATATAGCACACTTTTTGTATCCAGTCATTTGTTGATGAATACACTGGTTAATTCCGTATCTTAGCTACTGTGAATAGTATTGCAATAAATATGAGAATGCTGATATCTTTTTGATACTGTGATTTTAATTCCTTTGATTCTGTATCAATTGTTGGGATTACATATGATAGTTCTATCTTTAGTGCTTTGAGGAACTTCTACACTGTTATCCTTAAAGGCAATCCTAATTTTCATTCTCACCAATGATGCAAAGGAGTTTCCCTTTCCCTATGGTCTTGCCAGTATTTATTATTTTTCATAATAGCCATTTTTTAAAGATTTTTATTTATTTATTTGACAGGTAGAGTTACAGACAGTGAGAGAGAGAGACAGAAAGGTCCTCTCCACTGGTTCACTCCCCAAATGGCAGCAACGGCCAGAGCTACGCCTATCTGAAGCCAGGAGCCAGGTGCCTCCTCCTGGTCTCCCATGTGGGTGCAAGGCCCAAGCACTTGGGCCATCCTCCACTGCCTTCCCAGGCCACAGCAGAGAGCTAGACTGGAAGAAGAGCAACCACGACCAGAACCCGGTGCCCATATGAGATGTCGGCGCCACAGGCAGAGGATTAACCTAATGCGCCTCAGCACCAGCCCCCTCATAATAGCCATTTTAACTAGGGTATTCTGATTTTGAATTGTGTTTTCCTGATAGCTAATGATATTCAGTGTTTTTCATGCATTGTTAGTTATTTGTATTTTTTTTCAGTACTGTCTATTCAGATTCTTTGTTCATTTTTAAGAAAAAAAATTTGTTTATTTGAAAAGTAGAGAAAGACACAGAGACAGGCATACAGAAAGAGATCCTCCAGCCACTGTTCCAATCCTCAAACACCTAAAACAGCTAGTGTAGGGCCAATCCAAAGCCAGGAACTCAATCTGAGTTTCCCCCATAGTTGGTAGGGCCCAAGTATTAGGACCATCACTGCTGCCTCCCAGGGTGTGCATTAGCAGGAAGCTGGACTCAGAGGCAGACCCTGGAATTGGATCTATGTATTCTGAAATGGGATGTGGGCATTACAAGAAGCATCTAAACCACTGAGGCAAATGCCTGCCATTGTTTCTCATTTTTAATCAGATTGCTTAGATTTTTGTTGTTGCTAGTTTTTTTAGTTTCCTATGTAAACTGGATATTGATCCTTTGCCAGATGAATAATTTGCAGATATTTTCCCATTTTTAATTTGTCTCTATATTCTGTTGACTGTATCCTTTTACGTGCAAAGGTTTCCTAGTTTTATGTAATACTATTCGTGTTTTTTTACGTTGGTTGCCTTTGCTTTTGAGTCTTTTAGAAAGACTCTTCTACACCAGCATCTGGAAATGTTTACCATATGACTTGTTTTATTAATTCCATGGCTCCAGTCCTGATATTAAGATCTTCAAATTCAATTTGAGGAATTTTTGTATGAAATAAAAGGTAGGCAGTTTGTCTTACTTTTCTG
This sequence comes from Oryctolagus cuniculus, assembly GCF_964237555.1. NCBI lineage: Eukaryota > Metazoa > Chordata > Mammalia > Lagomorpha > Leporidae > Oryctolagus > Oryctolagus cuniculus. Next base: position 29,968,921 of record NC_091433.1, read on the forward strand.
CATATGTACATCCAAGTTGTGGCAGCAATATTTTTGGAGCAAATATACTTTCTCACATGTACATTCTTTGTGCATCTATTGAAAATCAGTCAGTTCTTGGCCGGTGCCATGGTTCACTAGGCTAATCCTCTGCCTGCGGCGCCAGCACACCAGGTTCTAGTCCCAGTTGGGGCACCAGATTCTGTCCCGGTTGCTCCTCTTCCAGTCCAGCTCTCTGCTGTGGCCCAGGAGGGCAGTAAAGGATGGCCCAAGTGCTTGGGCCCTGCACCCACATGAGAGACCAGGAGAAGTACCTGGCTCCTGGCTTTGGATCGGCACTGTGCACAGGCCATGGCGGCAATTTGGGGGGTGAACCAATGGAAAAGCAAGAACTTTCTCTCTGTCACTTTTTCTCACTGTCTATCTCTGCGTGTCCAAAAATAAAAATAAAAATAAAAAAAGAAAAGAAAATCAGTCAGTTCTTTACATGAGGATGAATCTCTGGGTTCTCTCTTCTGTCCCTTTGGTCTGCATGCCAGCTTTTTTTTTTTTTAACTTTTATTTAATGAATATAAATTTCCAAAGTACAGCTTATGGATTAAAATAGCTTCCCCCCCATAACGTCCCTCCCACACGCAACCCTCCCCTTTCCCACTCCCTCTCCCCTTCCATTCACATCAAGATTCATTTTCGATTCTCGTTATATATAGAAGATCAGTTTAACATTCTTTAAGTAAAGATTTCAACAGTTTGCTCCCACACAGAAACATAAAGTGAAAGATACTGTTTGACTACTAGTTATAGCATTAAATCTCAATGTACAGCACACTAAAGACAGAGATCCTACATGAGGAGTGAGTTCACAGTGACTCCTGTTGTTGACTTAACAAATTGACACTCTTGTTTAGGGCCTCAGTAATCACCCTAGGCTCTTGCCATGAGCTGCCAAGGCTAGGGAAGCCCCCTGAGTTCACCGACTCTGATCATATTTAGACAAGGCCATGGTCAAAGTGGAAGTTCTCTCCTCCCTTCAGAGAAAGGTACCTCCTTCTTTGATGACCTGTTCTTTCCACTGGGATCTCACTCACGGAGATCTTTCATTTAGTTGTTGTTGTTGTTGTGTTGTTGTGTTTTTTTTTTTTTTTTCAGAGTGTCTTGGCTTTCCATGCCTGAAATACTCTCATGGGCTTTTCAGCTGGATCCACATGCCTTAAGGGCTGATTCTGAGGCCAGAGTGCTGTTTAGGACATCTGCCATTCTATGGGTCTGCTGTGTATCTCACTTCCCATGTTGGATTATTCTCTCCCTTTTTGATTCTATCAGCCAGTATTTGCAGACACTATTCTTGTTTATGTGATCACTTTGGTTCCTAGTCCTATCATTATGATCAATTGTGAACAGAAATTGATCACTGGGACTAGTGAGATGGCATTGGTACATGCCACCTTGATGGGATTGAATTGGAATCCCCTGCTATGTTTCTAACTCTACCGTTTGAGGTAAGTCAGCTTGAGCATGTCCCGAATTGCACATCTCTTCCCTCTCTTATTCCCACTCTTATATTTAACAGTGATCACTTTTCAGTTAAGCATGCCAGCTTTTAAGTTAGTATCATGCTGCTATGCTGCTATTGTTTTGTATTCTATCATGAAGTCCAGTATTGTGATGCCTACAGCTTGGTTCTTGGTCCAAAGGGTTTCTACAGGTCTTTGGGGCCTTTTTGGTTCAAAAAAGGTTTTATGATTTTTTTCTATTTCTGTGAACAATGTTGGTATTTTGATGGAGAATACATTCTATACAAACCTGAACCTTAAGTAGTGTGAACACCTTAAAAATATTAACTCTTCCAATCCATGAATGTGCAATTTCTTTCCATTGTGTTGTTTTCTCTTTAATTTCATTAATCAGAGTTTCTTAACTTTTATTGTAAAGATCTTTCACTTCCTTGGTTAAATTCATTCCTAATTTTTTTTTGCAATCTGTTAACATGAAATTATTCTGCCTTCTCAAGCAACCATCATAGATTATGAATAATTGTAATGATAAGCAAGTGTGTTGCAGTTTTCAACATAATTGAGAGATAAACTCTAAATTAATTCTAAAAATTACATTCTTATAATCTCTTTGTTCACTTTTCAAATGGAAGACATATTCATTGGACAAATAAGAAAAGCAAGCTTGAATATATATTTATAAATGAGAATGCTTTAATATTTGTAAAAATAGAATATAATTTCAAAAGTTTTTATAATGTATGTTCAAATTCATTTCTTGCCTCTCATTAACCTGAAAATATATGCATATGCAATTTAAAAACCATATTTATTCATAGGTGCCAATCTTCTGTATGCTAGCATTATAAGCTATTTGTTGCATATGTTATCTACATTTTATTTTGTAATTGTTTATTGGAAGAAAATAAAATAGGTTAATGAAATAAATATTGCTATAACTTGATTTTTTCTGTGTAGTAACCCAATTTCATTATTCAAATGAATCCATCAAGCATATCATAAAAATGAGCAGTTTCTTTGAATATAATCACAAGCTTAGTGGCATGCCATTTCCAACTCTGCTGAACTAATGAGGCATCTCACAGAACTTTTCCAGTCACAAGATACGTGGGACGAGGGTTAAGATTGTTGTGATCATTGTTTGACAAGGCAGAAAGCTTAAGCAGTTCTTCCGTTTTTATTGACTTTACTTTAAACTTCAGATATGCTTCATTTCTCAACTCTGAGCTGCATTTTCTTTCCTCTATAAATCCTCTTATATAATTTCTTGGGAAATAAATAAATGAGACCTAACAGGTCATTCTTAGCAATTACATCCACATGGCCCTAAGCCCCCCAGATATTCTGATCTCACAGCAGTTCCATTCCTTTCATCCCCCCTCCCCCAAAGGTATCTCACACCAACACGTTTGCTTATGAAATAATCTTCAAGTTGCTCTAAGCATACATTTTAAGAAAGTGAGAATAAGTTTTTGAAGTCTTAAATTAGCTGTTATTTCCAAGTTTAATTAAATTTTTGTAAGCTAAAGGACATTTATAAAATAAGCGATAATATATGTGTTCAAATATTCAAATGAATACTATTCTTTAATACTCATGTTCCAAAGATGTCTAACATTCAAATAGCTTAGCAAAATACAACTTTCACAAAAGGAAACCAGTGAGCACGGATGTTCCCCTTAATCCCGGTTTTCTTTCCCACTGTGAAAATCTAGGAAAATTACAAAGAATCTCAAAAATCCCTTCTTTTTTTCCTACTTGATCTAAGACAAATAACAGAGCTGAGCTAAGGAGCAGAGTTCCTGCTTTTTCTCCCCAGTGTTTACTGGGGCTTCCCCTTGAATCCACTTACAGTTCTAGCAATAAAACTTCTTCTCCATAAGAATGCAATGTTAACTAGATACCTATGTTAAAAAAAAAAAAAAAAAAAAAAAAAAAAAAAAAAAACCTTTGGCACTATGAGAAAGATAATGTTTCTGAAATTCCTTTTGGTTTGTTGTTCTTCTATTTCCTTTATGACATTTTGCCATCTTCAGAAACTACTCCATTGCCTTGCTTCTTATTTCAAAACATCCTAAAAAATAGGTTCTGCTGTTGCTGTTTCTTTTTTTTCCAATTTTTAAAAATTTACATAAACATTATGCTAAGTGAAATAAGCCAATCCCAAAGGGACAAATACCACTTGTTCTCCCTGATAGGTGACAACTAACTGAGCACCAAGAAGGAAACATGTTAAAATGAAATGAACACTATGAGAAACGGTGACTTGATCAGCCCTTGCCCTGACTGTTGATGAACAACTTAATATGTTATCCCTCTTAGTATTTTTTTGTTTGTTTGTTCTACTTAATACTTTTGGTTGAATACTGTAATCAAAACACAATTCTTCTTAAGTGCTGAAACTTAACTGAAAAGTGATCGCTGTTAAATATAAGAGTGGGAATAAGAGAGGGAAGAGATGTGCAATTCGGGACATGCTCAAGCTGACTTACCTCAAACGGTAGAGTTAGAAACATAGCAGGGGATTCCAATTCAATCCCATCAAGGTGGCATGTACCAATGCCATCTCACTAGTCCCAGTGATCAATTTCTGTTCACAATTGATCATAATGATAGGACTAGGAACCAAAGTGATCACATAAACAAGAATAGTGTCTGCAAATACTGGCTGATAGAATCAAAAAGGGAGAGAATAATCCAACATGGGAAGTGAGATACACAGCAGACCCATAGAATGGCAGATGTCCTAAACAGCACTCTGGCCTCAGAATCAGCCCTTAAGGCATGCGGATCCAGCTGAAAAGCCCATGAGAGTATTTTAGGCATGGAAAGCCAAGACACTCTGGGGGAAAAAAAAAAAAAACCTAAACGAAAGATCTCCACGAGTGAGATCCCAGTGGAAAGAACGGGTCATCAAAGAAGGAGGTACCTTTCTCTGAAGGGAGGAGAGAACTTCCACTTTGACCATGGCCTTGTCTAAATATGATCAGAGTCGGTGAACTCAGGGGGCTTCCATAGCCTTGGCAGCTCATGACAAGAGCCTAGGGTGATTACTGATGCCATAAACAGAGTGTCAATTTGTTAAGTCAACAACAGGAGTCACTGTGCACTTACTCCTCATGTAGGATCTTTGTCCTTAGTATGCTGTACATTGAGATTTAATGCTATAACTAGTAGTCAAACAGTATCTTTCACTTTATGTTTCTGTGTGGAGCAAACTGTTGAAATCTTTACTTAAAGAATGCTAAACTGATCTTCTATATATAAAGAGAATCGAAAATGAATCTTGATGTGAATGGAAGGGGAGAGGGAGTGGGAAAGGGGAGGGTTGTAGGTGGGAGGAACGTTATGGGGGGGAAGCCATTGTAATCCATAAGCTGTACTTTGGAAATTTATATTCATTAAATAATAGTTAAAAAATAAAAAAATAAAAAATTTTTAAAAGAAAAAAATTTATATAAAGGCAACAAACTTCACATATTTCATGTATACAGTTTTAAGAACATAATGATATTTCTCACTCTCCCTTCCTTCTCTTCCTCTCTCTCTTCCACCCTCCCTTTTCCTTCCTTTCTTATTTGTTTCATAGTTTTCACAAAGACATATTTTCAATTTACTTTATACTCACACATTTAATCCTCAACTAAATAAAGAATTCAAAAAGTAGTAAGTAGAAAGACCACTGACCCTCAGGAGTACAGACTAGGGATATGAATGATAATCAAATCTCAACATGTCAAATTCACTTATATACATTATATCTCTTTATATTCTATATATTAGTTACCACAAATCAGAGAAAACATATGGTATTTGTCTTTTGGTAACGAATATATTTCACTAAACATAATGGTTTCAAGCGGTATCCATTTTGTTGCAAAAGATTGGATTTCATTCTTTTTTATTGCTGAGTAGTATTTCTATATGTATATATACCATAGTTTCTTTATCTAGTCATCAGTTGATAGACATCTAGGTTGTTTTTGTATCTTAGGTATTATGAGTCGAATGGCTACAAGCATGAAGGTAAAAATAACTTTTCCATATGTCAATTCCATTTCCTTTGGTTTAATTCCCAAGGGTGGAATAGCTGGGTCATATGGTAGATCTATGTCCAGATTTATGAGGAATCTCTAAAATGTCTTCACTAAGGTTGTACCACTTTGCATTCTCACAAATAATTGCTGTTTCTAAATCCCTACATCATACTCTTATTAGACTTCAGCCCTCACTATGTGGTGAAACTATCCTTGTAGAGGACAACCACATGCTACAATTTTATGCCATTGTTTGCACTATTACACTCGGGAAAGAGATGATATAATAAATTTAAATAGTGTTGAACGCATGTATAATTCAAGAAACATTGAATCCAAAGTTTATATGCAAACTGTTTGATGACTCTGAAGAAACTATATGTAAAATATGGTATCCATGGTCAATGAATAGGGAGTCTATTATTAACCATAATACTAAAATGATGAAGAAAGGATATATTTACTAATAAAGGGAGTTAAAGAAAGAGAGCCATATAGAAAGTACTGGAACATAGTTCAAGGGAAGACTTCATGAAGTGAGTTGAGGGAATCAAGCTAGATGTGTATCAGTGGATGAATGAATAAAGAAAATGTGCACATGAACAAACTGGAATAGTAATTTCCATAAAAGTAATGCCATTCTGTCAACTGCAATGACTTGGATCTTACCAGAGGATAGTATGCTAAGCAAAATAAGTCAGGAAATGAAAGGTAAATACTGTGTTCTTACTTATATCTGTAACCTAAAATGTTGTTTTTATAGAACTATAGAGTAAAATAGAGGCTACTGGAGTCTGCAATGTGTGGGAGAAAGAAAGGAATGGAGAGAGAATTATTAATGGGTACAGGAATATGGTTGGATAGGTGGAAGAACGCCTATTTCTGAAGCACAGTAGGAGAACTATGGTTGACAAAAATTAATTATGCATTTAAAAATGTCTCGCAGAGAGAGAAGAACAGAAGCAAATGATAAATGTTTGATATTATGGAGCAGGGGTGATAAGCATTTGACAAGATGGATACATCAATTACTCTGATCTGATCATTACAAATTGCACACATGTATTGAAAAGTCATTCTGTATCCCATAATTGTATACGATTCTTATATGTGAGTGTGTGTGTGTGTGTGGTGAGGCAGGAGGAATAGAAGTTTACTTTCTGACCTCTACCAGATCTCATGCTGGAGATCCAGTTAACAAGAGTTGAGGCAAAAGAAGTCAGAAATTGAGGAAGATATTGATTAGTCCATACATATCAGTTTCCTGGGATAGAAAACAGGCAAGAAAATGATGGAGTGTTGCTCTAGAAAGTTTAAACAGAAGATATCATGCATGCGTTCCCTCATGTTTCTAAACAACTTTTAAGCATTATATATTCAGTTGATCATTCTGTACTTCTTGAAATGTTTTCCTCACTTGTTCTCCTTGCCACACCTTCTTGATTTTTGTTTGTCATTACCTTTTCCATCTCTTGTCATACTCAGATTTTAAATGTAGTATTTTAGAAGTAGATTTTAGGCCTACTCTTTCCATGTGCCCTCATTTTATAACGGCTTTAAATATTAAAATTGGTGGTGACTCTTAGTTTATGGCCTACAACCATTTATCAAGATTCAAATTCACATCTTCAAACAGCTTATTAGCATATCCACTTGTGTCCATTCATTAAACTATAAATTTAATATGCAAAATAAAATTACCACTACCTTATTTCCTTCCATTCCTGACCCAATTGCTATTTTTCCAATCTTTCTAAATCTCTGTAAACACAGCCACCATCTACCTACTGGCTTAAAACAAAAAATGTGAAATCATTCTTACTGCTACATTTTTTCTTGTACATTACAACCAATCTATGAAAAAAAAATAATCCCATAAGCTATATTTTCAAATGATCTCTATCAAGTATCACCTTTTCTCCTTATGTTACCATTTCCCAAGTAGATTTCAGAATTAACTTCACAATTGTTAACTCTGATTTCTCTCTTTGCCTAGCAATATTCTATAACAAATTCCAAAGAAGCCTATAATAACCTTTGAAAACATAAATAAGATTAAGACACATTTCTACTTATATCTTTCAAAGCTTTCACTTTGTATGCAGACACAAATCCAAAAGTTTCATCATAGTCAAACATTCATGTGTGACTTGATATCTGTTTAGCTCTTTGGCCTAATTTACACTTCTCTCAATAGTCCTTTATGCTCTTGCTTCAGAGCTCCTCTGACTGTTACTTAATCAAACCTTTGCCCTCAGCATTTCCTTCCTTGAATCATCTGTCATCATCCTTGGAGGTCTTGCCCTCTTACTTTTTCATTCAGCCATTTGCTCAAATGTATTTCTTCAGTATTGCCTACTTCTAAATTTTTAACTTATTTATATTTTAGAGACAGAAGGAAAGAGCCAGCATTCTCATCTACTGGTTTGCTTCCCAAATGTCCACAAATGCCAAGGTTGAGCTGAGGTTGAAATTGGGAGCCAGAAACACAGCCTGTTCTTCCACAGGGGTGTCTGGAACCCAACTACTTGAGCCATCACCAGTTCAAGGATTTGCATTAATGAAGCTGGAATCGGGAGTCAGAGTCCAGGATTAAACCCCAGTTTCCCAATATAGAACATAAGTATCTTATCCTTTATCTTATTTGCAAGGCCAAACTCCCAAGGAAAAAGATGAGAAGCACCCTGAGACAGAAGATAGATTATAAAAGAATTCTCTGCCAACCAGAGATAATATTCTAATTTGGATGAGTCAGCAGAAATACTTGGATCCAATAAGAGCATTTTGCTCACTTAGGAGGACACAAAATAAAAAGAATCAAAATTTTTAGAGATGTTCAGAGTCCTCTGCTGCAAGAAGGACATCATGAAACCCTAGATAAGCTCTATGAAGAGTATCTGAGGACTTTTTTTTTTAACTTTTATTTAATGAATATAAATTTCCAAAGTACGATTTATGGATTACAATGGCTTCCCCCCCATAACGTCCCTCCCACCCACTACCCTCCCCTTTCCCACTCCCTCTCCCCTTCCATTCACATCAAGATTCATTTTCGATTATCTTAATATACAGAAGATCAGCTTAGTATACATTAAGTAAGGATTTCAACAGTTTGCTCACACAAAAACAAAAAGTGAAAAATAATAGATGATTTTTTTTAAATGATGATGAAATCAGATCAGACCTATTGTCATGTTTAATCCCAGTGAGAGTCAAGTTGGGAGTTGACAATTTTTTTTTTTTTTACAGAGGATCAGTTTAGTATACATTAGGTAAAGATTTCAACAGTTTGCACCCCCATAAAAACACAAAGTGAAATATATTGTTTGAGTACTCGTTATAGCATTAAATCTCAATACACAGCACATTAAGGACAGAGATCCTACATGAGGAGTAAGTGCACAGTGACTCCTGTTGTTGACTTTACCAATTGACACTCCTGTCTATGGCATCAGTAGTCTCCCTATGCTCCAGTCATGAGTTTCCAAGGCTATGGAAGCCCTCTGAGTTCTCTGATTCTTATCTTGTTTAGACAAGCTCATAGTCAAAGTGGAGGTTCTCTCCTCCCTTCAGAGAAAGGTACCTCCTTCTTTGAAGACCTGTTCTTTCCACTGGGATCTCACTCGCAGAGATCTTTTGCCAGAGTGTCTTGACTTTCCATGCCTAAAATACTCTCATGGGCTTTTCAGCTGGATCCGCATGCCTTAAGGGCTGATTCTGAGGCCAGAGTGCTATTTAGGACATCTGCCATTCTATGAGTCTGCTGAGTATCTCACTTCCCATGTTGGATCACTCTCCCCTTTATTTATTCCATCGGTTAGTGTTAGCAGGTACTAGACTTGTTTATGTGCTCCCTTTGACTCTTAGTCCTTTCATTATGATCAATTGTGAACTGAAATTGATCACTTGGAATAGTGAGATGGCATTGGTACATGCCACCTTGATGGGATTGAATTGGAATCCCCTGGTATGTTTTTAACTCTACCATTTGGGGCAAGTCAGCTTGAGCATGTCCCAAATTATACATCTCTTCCCTCTCTTATTCCCACTCTTATGTTTAACAGGGATCACATTTCAGTTAATTTTTAACACTTAAGAATAACTGTGTATTAATTACAGAATTAAACCAGTCATATTAAGTAGAACAGACAAAAAAAACTACTAAGAGGGATAAGGGACCCAAAGAACTCTACTAAGAGACTATTGGAACTCATAGAAGATTTTGGCAAAGTAGCAGGGTATAAAATCAATGCACAAAAATCAACAGCCTTTGTATACACAGACAATGCCATGGCTGAGGAAGAACTGCTAAGATCAATCCCATTCACAATAGCTACAAAAACAATCAAATACCTTGGAATAAACTTAACCAAGGACGTTAAGGATCTCTACGATGAAAATTACAAAACATTAAAGAAAGAAATAGAAGAGGATACCAAGAAATGGAAAAATCTTCCATGCTCATGGATTGGAAGAATCAATATCATCAAAATGTCCATTCTCCAAAAAGCAATTTATAAATTCAATGCAATACCAATCAAGATACCGAAGACCTTCTTCTCAGATCTGGAAAAATTGGTGCTGAAATTTATATGGAGGCACAAGAGACCTCGAATAGCTAAAGCAATCTTGTACAACAAAAACAAAGCCGGAGGCATCACAATACCAGATTTCAGGACATACTACAGGGCAGTTGTAATCAAAACAGCATGGTACTGGTACAGAAACAGATGGATAGACCAATGGAGCAGAATTGAAACACCAGAAATCAACCCAAACATCTACAGCCAACTTATATTTGATCAAGGATCTAAAACCAATTCCTGGAGCAAGGACAGTCTATTCAATAAATGGTGCTGGGAAAACTGGATTTCCACGTGCAGAAGCATGAAGCAAGATGCCTACCTCACACCTTACACAAAAATCCACTCAACATGGATTAAAGACCTAAATCTACGACCTGACAGCATCAAGTTACTAGAGAACATTGGAGAAACCCTTCAAGATATTGGCACAGGCAAAGAGTTTCTGGAAAAGACCCGGGAGGCACAGGCAGTCAAAGCCAAAATCAACTATTGGGATTGCATCAAATTGAGAAGTTTCTGTACTGCAAAAGAAACAGTCAGGAGAGTGAAGAGACAACCGACAGAATGGGAAAAAATATTTGCAAACTATGCAACAGATAAAGGGTTAATAACCAGAATCTACAATGAGATCAAGAAACTCCACAAAAACAAAACCAACAACCCAATTAAGAGATGGGCCAAGGACCTCAATAGACATTTTTCAAAAGAGGAAATCCAAATGGCCAACAGGCACATGAAAAAATGTTCAAGGTCATTAGTAATCAGGGAAATGCAAATCAAAACCACAATGAGGTTTCACCTCACCCCGGTTAGAATGGCTCACATTCAGAAATCTACCAACAACAGATGCTGGCAAGGATGTGGGGAAAAAGGGACACTAACCCACTGTTGGTGGGAATGCAAACTGGTCAAGCCACTATGGAAGTCAGTCTGGAGATTCCTCAGAAACCTGAATATAACCCTACCATTCGACCCAGCCATCCCACTCCTTGGAATTTACCCAAAGGAATTTAAATTGGCAAACAAAAAAGCTGTCTGCACATTAATGGTTATTGCAGCTCAATTCACAATAGCTAAGACCTGGAACCGACCTAAATGCCCATCAACGGTAGACTGGATAAAGAAATTATGGGATATGTACTCTTTAGAATACTATACTGCAGTAAGAAACAACGAAATCCAGTCATTTGCAACAAAATGGAGGAATCTGGAACACATCATGCTGAGTGAAATAAGCCAGTCCCAAAGGGACAAATACCATATGTTCTCCCTGATCGGTGACAACTGACTGAACACCAAAAAGGAAACCTCCTGAAGTGAAACGGACACTATGGGAAACGGTGACTTGATCAGCATAGCCTTGACTGTTAATGAACAACTTAATACATTATCCCTCTTAGTAGTTTTTTTGTCTGTTCTACTTAATATGACTGGTTTAATTCTGTAATTAATACACAGTTATTCTTAAGTGTTAAAAATTAACTGAAATGTGATCCCTGTTAAAAATAAGAGTATCTGAGGACTTTTAAATGTGCTACATCATGTAATTTTCAGAGCTAAATTGAGCAGATTCAGCAGTGTCTAAAGCCAAACTAAGTGAAATTAGCTGGAGCCAACAGAAAGCAAGCCATGTATTTTATTAGCTATAGACTTCAGAAATGAACATCAATGCTTTCCCAACAGTTTTCATTGGTCAGCCCTAGTTGCTCAAAGACCAAAGACCAACAATTACTTATTAGAAACAGGAGCAAGCTTCAGAAAGAATTTTCCTATTGTGATGAAGATACATTATTTTTAACTGCAAAATACACTCCATTTTGCAGTGGATTCTTAGGTTCAAGTTGACAATCTGATTCATAAGACACAACAAATTCTTTTCCTGAGCTACATTTATCAGCTTAAGGATTCCTTATACATTCTACAAAAAATGACTGAAAATGGATCAAGGATATAAATCTTTGACCTGACACCATCAAACTACCAGAGGAAAACATTGGGGGAAATTCTGCAAGTCATTGGCATAGGCAAAGATTTCTTGGAAAAGATCTCAGAAGCACAAGCAATAAAAGCAAAAATAGACAAATGGGATTACATCAAGCTAAGAAGATCTGCACTGCAAAGGAAACACTCAACAAAGTAAAGAAGCAACTTACAGAATGGGATAAAATATTTGCAACTATGAAACTGATAAAGGATTAATATCCAGAATCTATAAAGAGCTCAACAACAACAAAACAAACAACCCAGTCTTGAAATGAGCAAAGGACATGAACAGGCATTTTTCAAAGGATGAAATTCAAATGGCCAATAGACACATGAAAAAGTGCTCAGGATCACTAGTCATCAAGTAAATGTAAATAAAAATCATGATGAAATTTCTACTAATCCCAGTCAGAATAGTGGCCATCCAAAAAATCAAGAAAACAATAAATGCTGGTTAAGATGTTAGAAAGAGGTATTTTAATACACTGTTTGCAGGAATTTAAACTAGTACAACCATTATAAAAGACAGTATGGAAAGATCTCACAAATCTAAAATAGATCTACCATATGACTCAGCCCTCACACTCCTGGGAATTTTACCCACATGAAATGAAATCAACATATGAAGGTACTATCTGTACCTCTATATGTTTATTACAGCTTAAATCACAATAGCTAAGGTATGTAAACAACCAGATGTGCATCAACTGATCACTGGATGAAGAAACTATGATATATACTATATGATATATAGATATATGGTATATATGTGATATATACATATATGATATATGATGGACTACTACTCAGCCATAAAAAAATAAAATTCTGTCTTTTGCAACAAATTGGATGGAACTTGAAACCATTCTGCTTAGTGAAATAAGCTAGTCCCTAAAAGACACATATCAAGTCTTCTCTGATTTGTGGTAACTAATATACGGAGTACAAAAAAAAAGATGTTTGTGAGTGAAATTGACATTTTGAGATTTGATTATTGTTACAACCCTTGTCTATACTCTTTAGGAACAGTGGTTTTACTTGTTGAATTCTTTATTTAGTGGAAGGTTAAGCTTGTGATTATAAAATAAGCTGAAAGTATGTCATTGTAAAAAGCTTTTATTTCTGTATATGTGAAATATATGGTTTGTTCACCATTTATAAATCTTAAAAGTTTTAAATGTGAAAAAAATTCAACAAAGCATGTTACAACACATAATATAAAACAACAGCATGGAAACAAGTTCAGCATCTGAAAATCTCAAAATAATTTTTTCCTTTTGATGGTCATAAGTGATGATGATGATTAGATGTACTCCATCTTTGTCAAGGAAAGCATTAAACTCAGTGTTTCTTTCAGGTTTTACACCTAACTATTACACTCAAGAACATATGACTCACTCTCATTCTTGATTTAACTACATATCACCAATACCAGTTAATATTGATAGTACATTATAAGTATTGGCTCTAGTTTCTAATTGTTGGTAAGATTCTCAGCTACCTTGGATCCTATATACTCCTAAAAATTCCTTTAGTTATTGTTACAAAACTTGTTTGACTGAAGATTAAATTTTTGGCATGTTGTGAGGTAGGTAAGAAGAACAAATTAAGAAAAAAGTTAATTCTTTCCTCCTCACTTCACCTCCTTTTCATTGCCAGTATCCTTTGTTAACATTTCTCAGTTTTTTCCTTAAAATTTGTGTTAGAGCAACTTCTGCCAGATTAATGTGATAATACACATACAAAATAGTATTAATCACTAAAATTTGTCATTCCCTCCATAGAGTAAATTTTACTGTGTTCATACATGTATATTTTTTCCTAATATTGCATTGCCAATCCTATTGGGATTGTTAGAACAATTGACAAAATATTGTCTATTTAGGCTTTATTTTTTTATTTATCTTTATAAGAAAAAGTACAATTTTTTATAGCATATAGTTTTAAAAATTTTAGTCAAAGCAATCTTTTGACTGATTGATAAATAAAGCATCTGAAAATTTAGAGGCTTAAAACAAAATCCTTTAAAAATATCATTCCTAATTTTGTGTATTCAAGAGGCTATGCTATGCTGTTGTACCCCTGGTTTCATTTGAAATGTATTATATAGACAACCAGAGGGTAGGTGCATCTAAAGTACTTGGAGACCCAACTGTGATGATGGGATTGCTGGGTCTCTACTCACCTTTCTGTAATGCAAGTCTCTCCTTTCCAGGTAGTTTTCTCATAAAATCTCTTTACTAGAGAACCTACAGTTTTTACATATTATTTCAGAAGTTTTGAAAGCAAGCATTCCAGGAAGGACAAGACTAGCCTGTTTAGCCGGATTCAAAGTGTGAGAGGAATGAATGAACCTACAAGGGCAAAATATTGTTAAGTATGATTCAGCAAATGTCTTCTTTTAAATATGTCTAGCACAGTCCCAATTAATGATTTCTTTTCTGTTGGTCTTTTGTATATATTTAACCATATTTGCAACTTCAATCTCTGAGAAAAGAATGTCATCATTTCAGTCAGCCTGGTATACTTTCTACAAATCTATGCCTGCTTATTTCACATACCAGGTAGTTGCCTCCAGAAGTCAACTCAGGTCACTTGCCTTGGTTTCACAAATGCCTTCTGATCTAGCAACTACGTTAGCACACTTAGTTTATCTCAGAGTTTCCACAAATATTTTTATAGTTGCATTTGACAAAAGGGTGCATCTTTAAATTATACTTTCCATGAGACAAACAGAGCAGATTTTCAGGCTGCATTGTATCCCTTATTTTGGGACTTCCATCAGACACACAGTTTGCTTTTTTCAGCATGAAATTGATTATTTATATACTAGTCATTAACAGTAACTGGAGGCTTTTCAGAGGACTCTATTGTCTGTGACCTCATTGTTACAGTATACCACTAGGGTACACCTGTAATCCATTTCTATATTACCAATAATCTTTGCTGGATTACCCTATCTTCATTGTGATATCTCTCAGATTTACTTGTGAAATAAAATACATTTCTGTTCTCAGATTATCTGATGTCTCTAGGTAATGATTATTCAACAAAGTACATTAACAAGCTGTTCTATATCTCTCAATGGAGCTTTATCTATACATTACTTCAGATAACTCATAAGTCAAAAATTAGAATAATTGTTGCTATGGGAGAATATTAGATTTCCATAATAGATATTTGTCTTCATACCATTTACTTCTAAAACCATTTGTGCAAATGCAACATATGATCTTAACAGTATTCCTTGGGTTTTATTTTCTGATTTCTGGCTGTTTGGAATAGATGTATATATGTGACTTTAATGTATCAAGGCTAACAAAAGATAAAGGTGAACCAGTATCAAAATTTTTAAATATGCCCAAAAAATATAAGTAGCTTGGTAACAAAGTATGCATTTTTACAAGTAAGATCTGGTAAAGATTATTGGTTATTAAATAATTTCTGTGGTATGTTATGGGATGTTCCTATAATAGACCTTTTTCTATAACAATATTCCTGAAGCTGGGTACTTATAAAGAAAAGAGGTTCATTTATCACAATTTTAGAGGCTAAAATTCCAAGATCAGATGATTTAAACTCTTTGGCTTCTGATGAGGGTCTAATGCTAGACTGTATCATGGTTTGGAGTATATGTGAGAACATGAGATCACATGATAAGACAGTAAACCAAAAGTAAAAGGGGGGGAGAGGAAGGATAGTTTCCCTCTTTCATAAAAATTAATTCTTGCAAGAAATAACACAATCCATATAACCAGCTTTAGTCCCTTTGGAATATGTTGTCTTTGATGATCTAATTATCTCCCACTAGGGCTCATCTAATAGGTTCTACTCTGTGTTAATACTGCCCTACTGGAGACCAAGCTACCAAAATTTGAACTTTTGGTGAACAGAACATATCCAAACTACAGCAGTCCCATATGACCTTCTAACTTATTCACAGATTTAACTAATTAGCTTGGCCCCTTTCTTTTAGCCTCATCTGCTCATATAGATTGTCATAATTTTTAAATCTTTTATGACTGCTTATCTGAAAGAGGAACTATTATCACATCAATTAATATTTCAGCCACCAAATCTAAATTTCATATAACTGGGTTGTGATATAGATTTAAAGTATCCCAGTAGGAAGATAATAAATGTATACAGGCTGTTCTTTAAGACTGACATCAAAAGAAAGGCTTGACTAAATCTCTCAAAATACACCAGTAGAGTTGCAGGCCTTATGACACAGTGGATCTGAGCTCCGGTTCAAATCCCAGCTACACCATTTCCAATCAACCTTTCTGCTAATGCAACAAATAATAACCCAAGTTTCAATGTATTATATAGGTCTAAAAAGTAACACTCCACACATAAATGCATTTGTAAATTACTTCTATAGAATTTTTCTGGCATTTTAGGATGTGTTTTGTTATTCCCAATGTCTCTGATTTATCTTTATGAGGAATTTTGCCTCATTTTTCCTGCTATTATTTTGTATCCTTATTTATTGACCCTATTCAAATTTGCAACTTCTTGGCAAATTTTATCATTAACAAAGATTACGATCATCACTCAGACAAAAATTGCACCCTAGCACAAAATCAACCTTACTCTGAGAAACTACAGTTCCCTATTCTTCTAAAGAGGACAATATGTCGCAGATAATGAAGTGTAAATCATGTTGGGTCATAGTTTCAGATGTAAAGAGATGTGAGGAGACAAAAGGGAGACTAGCAACAGGAAGTCCTTAGGTGTCTTTTCATCTTCCAGCCTGTCAAAAACATTGAAGTTTGAACTGAACACAATGTCTATAATTATAAAGCTAGTTGCCAAAAAGAGTCACTGTGTCTGTTAAAAAGATAATTACAGCTACTTTACAATTCAAATCTATGTTCAGTTACCTTGTGAAATCCAAATGAATGCTAATCTGACCTTATGTTCCAAAAGGCACTATACTTTTTAACACTTTAAAAAAAATATTACCAAGGCTGACAAATGCTTTCACATCTTCAAAACAGTTACACGTAAAACAGGCATTGTGACTACCACCCTGAACACAGTAAAGAATTTTAGCAATCATACAATTCATCTTTCTGAAGCATTTAACATCTTCACCTACTTCAGAAGTGACTCTTTGCACAAGCTTGGATCTAAAGAGAAAACACTTGGAACACTCAAACTGGGTGAGTCAATATAGTTTAATACCAGTGGTATGTACAGAGTGAACTGGGAAAATTAGGAAGGGATAGTTAATTCCCTTTAACTCCTGAAGATCTTGCAAAAGTAGATTCATTGAGTACTGGTTACCAGCCTGTTTGAGTCTAGTGAGACAATACACACATGCATACAACAAGTTACAAGTGGATTTATTACAGATAAAGCAGGGACAACAGAAGCCTAGGATGCTTGACAAACAGAGTCCTCTAAGACTCGGGAATGCCGCACCCAACAGACTGTGCTTTGTGTGCACATACATCACAGATGAAGGACCTTGGGAAGAATCCCACCCTTGGTTTTAGAGCCTGGCAAGATGTGACTTGCTGGGTGAAGGTGTTAAGGTAGCTAGGTAGATTAGATATCACCCTATGTGTGTAAGATGGGATGAAGAAAATGTGAGAAGAATGAAAGTTTTAAAGAAAATGATTTTTAATGCAATGCAGTGGGGGGAAAATTCCTGAAAGCAGAGCAGCAGTGACACTGAAGTAACTGCTCTTATCCTATACCCTATTGCATGGGTTTCAGCATTCTCCCTGGGGGAAGCTCCACGGGATTCCCCCTGCCCTGCACGGGAGAGACTATTAGGTCTGATAACATCTTGGGAGGATTTTGGGAACTCTAAGACCAGAAATCCTCTACCCACAATTTCCCAGAAGAGGGAGGAGGGGAGAAGAAATGGGGGTCCTGAACTCATGTCCACAAAAATGCCAGTTGAGTGTAGACTCTACCTCAAATCTTTCTTGCGATGCTCTCTAGACCTTTCCAGTGGGCTTTCATCATTATTTCTCTTCCATAAACTTTGCTACCTCTACTGTCTGTCTCATGTCTGAATTCCCTTTGCAGGAAGAAAAGAACTGCTGAGCTGCTGATTTCCAATAATAAAGGTATTGAAGGATATCCTGTTTTAGGAAGGACTGGCATGGAGCCCACTCTGTCCCACCCAGGTCCTCCTTAAATCAGGATGTTGCATTCCCAGCATATTCTACAGTTATTCCTGGTAACTACAGTGATGGAGAACTGGAGAAGAACTGGCTCAGTCCAAAGCCACTTTGAGAATTTCCCTGCAGGTCTAAATGGACACAGAGAGGAAGTATTTATCAGAACTAATACAGTGAGGATTGTTTGGAAAGAGCCACTTAACAGGTGTGACATTCAATGGATGCACTAAATTCTGTGACCTGGAAGAAAGGAAAGTCTGTACCTACCCTGTGTTCCCCTACCTTTGACTTTTAATCTCTAAAAATGAGCCTTTATGTTCAACCCACTAGAAAGCCATGGAGTAAAGTGACAGATTGATAAAATCTATAGATGCCTGCTCTCTGGGGCACAGAACAGAGTTAGAAAGAGTTAAGAATCGGCCAGCACTGCAGCTCACTAGGTTAATCATCCACCTGCGGTACCAGCACCCCGGGGTTCTAGTCCCTGTCGGGGCGCTGGATTCTGTCCCGGTTGCCCCTCTTCCAGGCCAGCTCTCTGCTGTGGCCGGGAGTGCAGTGGAGAATGGCCCAAGTCCTTGGGCCCTGCACCCCATGGGAGACCAGGAGAAGCACCTGGCTCCTGCCTTCGGATCAGGGCGGTGCGCTGGCCGCAGCGCACCAGCCGCAGCGGCCATTGGAGGGTGAACCAACGGTAAAGGAAGACCTTTCTCTCTGTCTCTCTCTCCCACTGTCCACTCTGCCTGTCAAATAAATAAATAAATAAATAAGAAAGAGTAAATAATCGTACTAAAGGAAGAAAAATAAAATACTCAATGCAACATATAATTCTGGAAATTTGGAAACAACTTTCAAAAAAGGCATTGTCACATCTTACAGTATTACCATCACCCCAAATTTTAAAGAATTAACTACAGGACCAGTACTGTAGCATGGCAGTTTAAAGCCTCCAGCTACAATGTTGGCATCCCACAGAGGCACCAGTTCTTTTCCTTGCTGCCCCTGCTAATGGCCTGAGAAAAACAGCAAATAACCCAAGTGTTTGAGCCCCTGCCATACACTTGGGAAACCCAAATGAATATCCTGGCTCCTGGCATCAGGTTGGCTCAGCCTTGGCTTTTGCAAGTGGGGAGTGAACCAGTGGATGGGAGATCTCTCCCTCTCTCTCTATAATTCTGACTTTCAAATAAATAAATCTTTTTTTAAGTACTCATTGAAAAACTACTCTGGATCATTTCTATAAATGAAAGGAAATTTTTCCTCTACTATTTTAAAGAATAATTTACTAACATTGTAGCCGGCGCCGTGGCTCAATAGGCTAATCCTCCACCTTGCGGCGCCGGCACACCGGGTTCTAGTCCCGGTTGGGGCGCCGGATTCTGTCCCGGTTGCCCCTCTTCCAGGCCAGCTCTCTGCTATGGCCAGGGAGTGCAGTGGAGGATGGCCCAGGTGCTTGGGCCCTGCACCCCATGGGAGACCAGGAAAAGCACCTGGATCCTGGCTCCTGCCATCGGATCAGCGCGGTGCGCCGGCTGCAGCAGCAGCCATTGGAGGGTGAACCAACGGCAAAGGAAGACCTTTCTCTCTCTGTCTCTCTCTCTCACTGTCCACTCTGCCTGTCAAAAATAAAAAAAAAAAAAATTACTAACATTGTTTTATTAAATACCCAATGCAACTTGAAGATAATAGGAGACACACTGGGAACACAGAATCTCAAAAACATAAATATGTTCTTCTAGGTCACATGACTAGGTAAAAAATAAATAAAAGGATGAATGTTATGTACTGAATGTTGGTCATATTAGTCTTATTATGTCTTATTATTAGACATTATTCTAAGCACTTTAAATAAATGAAAACATTGAATTCATGCAACATCTTATGAATTATACATTATGGTTACTATTCCCAATTCACTGATTAGTAAACCCAGAGATATTGTAGGCACTTTGTCCAAGGTCACCCTACTGTGTTCAAGATTCATCCTCAAGCTATATGTATGAAAATCTGTGTATTAGATAAACATTCTGTCAGTATTATTCATTTCCTGAGTGACTTATGCAGGAAGTAAACAATGTCAAGGAGATAAGTATTATGTTTATATTTAGATGTTGTTTGTAAAATAAATAGAAAAATAGATATATGTCAGCATGGTGTGAACGGAATTTTTCTAAATTGAATGTATATTAAATTTTATATATCCTATCAAGAGATCGTTTAGAGATAATGTCAATAAAATAGAGTTTTGTCACAAGATAATGATCTCCTGCTGTTACATAACCATGAATGTGAAGCCAAGTTGTTTATTTTCAAAGCAGGAAAAATCAATCCTAGGATCATATTCTATAACAGTGATTTTAGTTCTATTACACAAAATGATGCATGTTGATTTAATAATTTTTCCTGATGGATATTTGAGCAGGAAAATGACAGACGCTCCCTGTGTTGCTGCAAGCCAGAGGCATTCTGAAAGCCTTAAAGAATATACCTGTGGTGTGTTTTGCCCAGTCAGGTACAGTCATCCATAACAGTATTGATGCTTCACCCTCATTGAAATCTACACCCTTATGAATGAGATGATTTATTACCCAATAAGGAGTCTGTGGTTTTAAACCTTAATCAGGGAACAGTGGTCAACCCTGTGGCCTCTAAGAGAACAGGATATATATATATATATATATATATATATATATATATGACTTAAAAATGTGAACTGGCAGCCAAACAAGTACAGAAAAGTCTGTTGCACTTGGTAATAATCATGACTCAACTTTCATTTTAACTCCAGATGGAATTGTGTTGTAATTGTTTACTCAGGTCTTGGATTAGAAAACATTTCATTTTCACATAATCTAGGGAGTACCCAAAGATAACAAACTCCCAGAAAGACAAAATAATCAATATAATTTACATGAGACTATATTAAATAACACCTGTATTTTAATATTTGTGGTTGTTTTCAAAGTGTTCTGTTGATATTTATTCATTATTCATTTCATGTTTGCAAGCACCTGGAGAGTTAGATGGTTCTGCACTGATTAGCCATGTAAACTAAAAAATGAAAAAAGAAAATCAATAAAATGTTAGTTTGGATTCCCACTCCATATATTTCCATCCAATTATACTACAAGGCCCTTCAACCTTGAAAAAATTATTTGCTTTTTAATTATATATGGCTTAACATAGATTGCTCATTCTTGAGTAACTAGGATGTTCCCTACAATAAAAAAGTGTAATATCAAATGTATTTCAAAGCTAAGGTACAAAACTTATTTGGTCAGCATTTATTTAGTCAGTGGATATAATTTTCAAAAACCTGGACATCAATATCTGATAAAATTAATATCTTCTTGGCTAAGTTTTCAGGAATTAATAAGCTCTGAGGTTAATAGCATCAGTTTCGTGAGGTGCCACATGTAGCATGCCTCTTCCCCACACAACTTATAAACATCTATGGAATCGAACAACAAAGCTTATGATGGGATTCAGATATTAATTGATGAGAATGCTGTTGATACAGTTTACATAGGCAACAAAACTGTCTTGATCCCAAACTGCACATTTTGACACGTGTCTACTTAATCACAGCAGTACTATAACAAGACAGGCCATTCCAGTGAAAAATAGACCCTTTAAGACTTGAGAGATGGCGTAGCGGAGGAGAACAGGTAAAAAGGGTTCTCTAAGCGTGCATTCCCAAGAGAAAAGGAAAGAGAGACTGGGCCACAAATGTCTTTCCTTCTCCTAACAAGCTCAATCAATAAAAAATTTACTTCACTCTCCCCTTAGGTAGAACAAGGGAGAGGAACATAGCCAGCCAGGATTTGTTCCCTTCCATTTAGAGTTCCTTTCCATAAAGAAAACATTATTTTCCATTTTTCAATACATCAGTCATCTATATCTCTATTAATATTCTGTCAGAAAGAATTTAGTCTTATTTCTTCAATATCAGTATAATAAATACGATTTGCTTTATAGCAAATTTATCCCAAATCTTAGTGGCTTCAGTAAATTACAATTTACCATTCCTCGCTATTCTTTGTGTTGACTTTTCCCGTAGTATTAGATCAAGTCATTCGTGCTGGACTGGCTTGGCAGGCAGGTCTGAAGCCTTTCAATCTTAGCCCTGACAGTTGACAGGGATACCTGTTTTCCTCCACTTGGTGTCTTTCCATGTGCACGATGCCTCAGCCTTCAGGGTTCTTCATGATCATCTGTGTCTACAGTAGAATGACCTGCACTTCTTTGTAATGTGGCAATTAAGATGCAAAAGAGCAAAAGCAGAAGCTTCTGCCCTTTTAAGGGTGAAAGCCAGAACTACTTAAATGATGTCACTTCTGTCACATAATCATCAAGATGAGTCAGAGACCCAATTGGATGGAAACGGTCTCTACCTCTTGATGGAAAGATACACAAAAATGGCAGAAACTGTTGGCAGTCAATCTGTAGATACGTATTGTAAAAACCATAGCAATTTTCCCTAAGATTCTATTTTCTGATTAACCCCTTTTCATCTCAGCTAAAAGATATCCACCCTCAAGAATAATGTGTTACTTCTGAACCTGCTGCACTGAGACTTCCTTTCTCCGTCTCCTTTGCTCTGACTCCCTAAATTAATCTTACTTGATCTGCTGAGCTGGGCTGTTGATGGCTACGATCCTTTAATTCCTTTGCCTCCTCTAATAGGTGTGCCCCCATCAAAGATTTTAGCATATTTTTCATCATCAAATGGTTATAATTTACTGTTTCAATAGATTCTTTTAAAGAAACAAATCCATCATATCTTTTGAGGTGATATTTACAAGTAGATAAACTTTACATTTTTAAAAAGCAAATTTAATTCTTGCCAGTTTGAAACCCTACAAATTTAATATTTTTAATCCTCAAGTTAGCACTATGATCACTTTACCTCTTTGAGATATAGCTACTCTGAATGATTTCATTAAGGGATTCATGTTAGCAGCCATTATGTAAATAGAATTCTGATGCTTAGAACTCCAGTCAAAACTAACTTGAAAGTAATGCAAATGCATGCCATACAGAAAGACAAGCTCCAATGAAAGGTTGACATCCATATTGAGTGCTTATGGAAGGTATTATTTTTCAATCTGTCTCCATAACTCTGAGGTACACAATTATTATTAATTTAAGAAAATTAAGAGAGAATTGACACACACAAAAAAGCAGAGCCCCTGAAGGCAAGACAACAACAAACAAATACTGAAAGCTCCAGTAGGTACATTTTTCTTGAATATGAAACTAATAATAGGTTATGTGGTGAATCTGATACACAGCTTGACAGTAATATTGCTCTTGCTATTTCTAGTAAAGTCACAAAACCAGCACATGCTAATAAGAAGAAAATGCTGAAGTGAACTGTTTTGAGTTCCACAGCCTTGTCCTCTGATACCTGTCCCAGATTCTTGGTGCTAAATCACTTTTTCTGTACTTTTAAGGATTTCAAATGGCTGCCTCTAACCTCAAACTTGATATCACTGTTCTTTGTTTTCAACATCAGCAACCTGTGCAGAGTATAAATTCAGGAGATAGTGTCCTGCTTTATGGCTCTCTCTACTAGTTTCCTGGGGCTTCCAAAACAAAGTTCCACAGAGCAGGGGACTAAACATTGGACATTATTGCCTCACAGTCCTAGAGACTAGTTTCAAAATCAAGACGTCAGCAGGATTGGTTCCTTCTGAGTGCTACAAGGGAGAGTCTATTCCATGAGGAGCTCCAAGCTCTGGCATCTGCGGCATCCTTGGATTGAAGATAGCTTGGTTTTTGCCAACATTTTCATTATCTTTTGCCCTCAACAAGTCTCTTTCTCTGACTACATTCTTTCTTTTTCCTAGCACATCATTCATATTGGATTAGAGTCCACATTAATGATGTTATTTTATCTTAATCATAAGCAAAAGCCTTACTCCCAAATAAAGTCTAATCCACAGGTTCTAGGACTTGGGACTTCAACACCTTTTAGGGGGGACACATTAATTCCTTTATCATCAAAAGCATAAACAAAATCCAAACTCCTAGACATAACATAGGGTTATTGTTAGGATCAACTACTTTATGCTTGAGCCATGTTTTTAACCTACCTACACATTTCAATGTAAATTCCAGATTATTGAACAAGCAGTTCTACAACTTCAGAGATTATATATCACACTATTTGTGCCAGCATCTCCTTTTAGTTTAGGGCTGTTTGTCAGCTATGATTAATTTTAAAAAGTTAAAAAAAAAATAGCCTCAGATTCAGATTTCCTTATGCCTTCCTGTGATCTCTCCAGGTATCTGTATGAAACAGCCTATTTAATTTTTAACCATATGTTTTCCCTGATTGGAGGTAACTAACAAAATCTCTAAAATGTAATGTATTGGAGTGAAATGGACATTCTAAGATTCAATGACTATTTATAATCCTTGTCTCTTCTTTTGAGGACCAGCGTTTTTTTGTTTGTTTTGTTTTTTCCTTCACACTATTTGTTGAGCTCTTATACTTAGTGTAGGGTTAACTTTATGATCATTAAGTAAACTTAAATTTTAAAAAATTAAGAGTGGTAATGGGAGAGGGAAGATGTAGAAGGGTGGGAATATACATGGGAGGGAGGGTTGGATGGGAAGTATCACTATGTTCCTAAATCTGTATATATGAAATACATGAAACTTGTATTAAGTTTTTTTTTTTAATTGACACAATCTTTCCCCCTCAAACTTTTCACTTGGATGGAAGCTCATTTTATTTTCCCACATGATCACACCCTGTTCTGTATGTTGGTTGTAGGTGAGGTCATTATGTACACGTATTTGAGCATCTGACTAGTAATCAGTAATTAGACATCTTACTTAGAAATAATAGAAAACCCCAAACTAAGTTTGAGACACAAGGTTCGTGAGCTAGTGGCTGCCATGACTTTTTCTGTATAGAGGAAGAGCTGGTGGACTATTATATACAGACAAATCTAACCTGCTGCCTGTTTTTTGTATAGGTCATAAACTAAATTGGCTGTTACATGTTTATATTGCTGAAAGCAACCAAAAGACAACAGTATTTTATGTCAAGTACAAATGATAGTCAATAAAAATTTCAGTTTGGATAAAGTTTCATCAGTCCACAGCTGCATGTATCATGCACAGTGCTTTCATGCTACCACAGCAGAGTTTAGTTACAACCAAGAACAGATGATTTACACAGACTCCATCTATGGCTTCCCAGAAGTAATGTGATTACACCTTTATACATGAAAATATAAAAACTGGAGAGATGAAAAGAGTGTAAGAGGTGTGGACAATTGGTGCAACAATGAAGTCACTGCTTGAGGTGCCCACATTCCACATCGGTGTGCGGGTTCGCGTCCCAGCTCCACTTGTGATTCCAGCTTCCTGCTTTTGCACACCATAGGAAGCAGCAGTGATGATTCAAGCACTTGGGTCACTGAGCCGGCTCTCTAAATCAACTTGAACCTCTTGACAAACAAAAGGTCATGCAGACCATTTTTACCACTGTCAATAAATTGCAATGAATTTCTGACTAGCATGGCACTGTGATGAATCCTGGTGATAGTCTGGTGATTGCTATGCCTTTAGGTAAAGTTAGGTTTAGTTCTTGCTGAAATCTTTATGGAATCTAGTTTATTCCCCATCTATGTTTTCAAATCAGGGACTCTGTGACTGGAAAGTCTTGTGTTATAAATACCTTGTGTAAGAGTGAGATGACAGACAGTTTTGCCTCCATCATTGTAAATTTGTGGATTTTAAAATGTGAAGTTGCTGGTACTGGTATCTGCTTTTAAAGAAAGAATTATAGGTTAAGTATCAAATTATCTCCACCAGCAATCAGAACTTTAAATACTTTGGAAAAGCTCCCCACACTCATTTAACAAGCTATGGAATTATGTAGGATTCACAAACATCTCTTTCATTCAATTGTGAAGGATAATGTTGCTACAACAAAACTCTGGATA
The DNA here is from genome assembly GCF_964237555.1 of Oryctolagus cuniculus. Taxonomy (NCBI): domain Eukaryota; kingdom Metazoa; phylum Chordata; class Mammalia; order Lagomorpha; family Leporidae; genus Oryctolagus; species Oryctolagus cuniculus. The sequence continues at coordinate 29,995,121 of NC_091433.1, forward strand.
CTTCTGCCAAGCTATTTGATGCTGGTATAAACAAATCAAGTATTGTTTAAAGCATGCAGAGGATTATAATCCTAGTTCTAGCATAATCAAGATCAAGACCTATTGAGATGGTAGTCAAATTTTGCAAGATTTGCTACCACTCCTACAACTCTGCCCAAATATTGTGGGTATTGGATATAGAGGAAAAAATTAAACAAACTAATCACTGAAAAAAACAAAATAAACAAATCAGCCTTTGAAACTTAGCTTATGCACTAACCATGCAAATTTGGGAAATTTATATAATTCCATTTAGTCCTTGTTTTCTCATCCCTAAAATGCTTAAGATGATTTTAAAAACATAAAATTGATTTTAAGCCCAGATAAAAGCAATTAGCACATTTTTTGCAATATAGTATTTAAAAGTTGACATATATAAGACAGAGCCTTCAAGCATTTCCTTTTTCATAGCAAATACTTACTTTTACTTAAAAGGTGATAACAATTCTTATCTATCCTTATGTAATTACAATCCTTTATGTAACCACATTTTAAGTAAAAGAATGTAATCTAGTGGAGTCAGCACTCTGGTATAGTGGGGTAAGCCACTGCTGGCACCTCCTATGAGCACTGGTTTAAAATCCTGCTGTTCCATGTATGATCTAGCTTCCTGCTAATGAATTGGAAAGTAGCAGAAGATGGCCCTAGTGCCTGGGTCCCTGCACCCATTTGGGAGACCCAGAAGAAACTTCTGTCTCTTGGCTTTGGCCTACTACAGCCCTGGCCATTACAGCCATTTGGGGAGTGACCCAGCAGATGAAAGGTGTCCTTCTGTCTCTTTCTCTCTGTAATTCTGCCTTTAAAATAAATAAAAATATGTTTTTAAAGGTTGTTTCTAAGATTTATTTATTTATTTAAAAACTAAATAAAATAATGCAATCTAGTATTAATATACTTTAAGATATCTGTGATGAAAAATGAAGCACTTGAAGTATCTTTATTTAGGGGAGGGTTAGCTTGTGATTATAAACTAAATTGAAAGTGTGTCATTGTAAAAATTCAAAGAGAAAGGAAGAAGTGGAGAGGGTAGGGGCAAAGAAGAGAGAGAGGGATGGAAGGAGAGTTGGGTGGGAGTAACATTATGCTCTTAAAACTATAGATGAAAAACATGAAATTCATTGTTTATATAAATAAAAACATTTTTAAAAGGTGATTACAAAAGCCATGATGGGATTAGCATAGTTTTACTTGTACATGGTTTTACTGTCTTGCCAGACCCAACATTCCAATACAGGAATTCATTGAGCAGGTAAAAGTGTGATGTTGTAAAGCAAGAAATGTAAGAATTAACCTGTGCTATGGAAATCGTTTCAGAAACATGAGATACCTTGAGCCAAATGAAGACAAGTGGATCATGATGGGTCATTTCAATAACCTCAAATGTCTCTCTATGGTCCTAGTCATTAGAACAAATACATGAAGGCTCAAAAAGCAGATTTGTGGTAAATGAGCAATATTCAGTACCATCAGAGGATTGAAGTATGAGAGTAGTAGGTATGAATGAAATTCCTGGCAATGTAGATGTTGACAGACACTCAATAGAGCAATTGAAGAAGGGATTCAATCAAACATCAGATTGCTAATTAGACTATTTGTCCTTTAAGATTCATTGTGGTTCTGAAATGTATTGTCACTGTAGTAAGCTGTATCATTACAAGACTGTTCAAATTAGCTGCTTGAAAAAGAGATCTCTGATTTATTTCTGAGTATATATATATGTATATATATATTTATCTTTGGTAACCATGAATTCACAATAAATAATCATACCAATTCAAACTCATTTCTCTTCTCCAGGAAAATTTTTTGGAAAGGAGAAATTCTAATCTGTTCACACTTCAGTCCTACCAACTTTTGTTAACCAGATCACTTAAATTCACACCACAATGCTACTGCCCCTGAAGTTTGGGGAGCAATGGCTTTATTGCAAATATAAGCTGGGCTTCTGTAGCCTAGACAAAAAAAAAGGATGATAGTAAACATAATTTCCAAATTTTGGTTTATTTGTGTGTGGAGTTCTATTAAAAATGACTTTGGCACTACCTGTCCTCCTTCTCTGTAGACCTCTTTTATAAGAATCATGGGTATTCCATACTGTCCTTCACAATGGCTGTATTAGTTCAGATTCCCACCAACAGTGGATTAGAGGCACATTTTTGCCTCCATCATTGTAAATTTGTGGATTTTCAAATGTGAAGTTGCTGATACTGGTATCTGTCTTTAAAGAAAGAATTATAGGTTAAGTATCAAATTATCTCCACCAGCAATCAGAACTTTAAATGCTCCACATCCTTGCCAACATTTATTGTTTCAAGATTTATGTATGAAAGCCATTCTAACTAGCATGAGGTGAAACCTCACTGTGGTTTTGATTTGCATTTCCCTAATGGCTACTGATTCTGAACATTTTTTATGTGTCTATGGGCCCTTTGAATTTCCTCTTTTGAAGAATACCTGTTCAAGTCCTTTGCCTATTTCTTAATAGGATTGTTTGTTTTGTTGTTCTTGAGTTCCTTGAGCTCTTTATAGATATTAATCCTTTATCAGCTCCATGTCTTGCAAATATTTTCTCCCATTTTGTCAGTTGCCTCTCTACATGTTGAGTGTTTCTTTGGCAGTACAGAAGCTTATCAGGGCCAGCGCCACGGCTCAATAGGCTAATCCTCCACCTAGAGGTGCCGGCACACCAGGTTCTAGTCCCGGTCGGGGCACCGGATTCTGTCCCAGTTGCCCCTCTTCCAGGCCAGCTCTTTGCTATGGCCCAGGAGTGCAGTGGAGGATGGCCCAAGTGCTTGGGCCCTGCACCCCATGGGAGGCCAGGAGAAGCACCTGGCTCCTGCCATCGGATCAGCGCAGTGCGCCGGCTGCAGCACACCAGCCGTGGCGGCCATTGGAGGGTGAACCAATGGCAAAGGAAGACCTTTCTCTGTCTCTCACTGTCCACTCTGCCTGTAAAAAAAAAAAAAAAAAGAAGCTCATCAATTTGAGGTAATCCCATTTGTCAATTTTGGCTTTGATTGCCTGTTCTTCTGGGGTCTTTTCCAAGAAGTCTTTGCCTGTGCCAATGTCTTACAGGTTCTATACAATGTTCTATAACAATTTGATGGTATCAGGTTGTAGATTTAGGTCTTTGATCCATTTTGAGTGGATTTTTGTGTAAGGTATAAGGTAGGATGCCTTGCTTCATACTTCTGCATGAAGAGATTCAGTTTTCCCAGTCTGCAGACAGTTTCTGCTGTTTCTTAGAGCCAACTCTTGCTTCAAATACTAACACACACACACACACACACACATACAGGCGAATGTGCCACAGTCACTTTTGGGAGGAATACTTATCTAATCATTCAAAGACAAAGGTCAGCCTTAGCAACTATGAACCCAGCTTACATCAGTAATAGAATATTCGACAACTTAATTTTTATCTTCCTAATATTTCTCAGGAACTGTCTGAAACTGTAGCCCAGCCTGGGGATTTCTCTAAATAAAGAAATTTTTCATTCCCTTCAGCTTCACTTTTAAATCAGAAAAATTCTAGCAACTTTTACATGACTCCTTTACAACCACAAAAAAAATAGATTCAAAAGAAATCTTTTATTCCTGTTTTTATTTTGATTATGGCCAAACTTATTGTCAAAAATTCCATCTTAGAAACAAACAGGTGAAGATGTCATTGTTAATATATCAATGCAAATGCACAGAATACACTATTAGCTCAAAGCCAGTGCAGTGAGGCCAATGTCTGCACTTCCTTTCTCACCTTAAAAATCAAGGCAAAAGTTCATGCAGCTCACATAAATTTCTCAGGGTTTTTTCAGAAGCTTTGGCTTCTTGCAATAGCTCTATTCCTTGTACTCTTTCTACCCATATACCGCCTGTCTTCTCTGCTTCATCTCCCCTCCTTTCAACACTTCAAGCTACAGGGACAGGAGTTAAAGATCATGGAAGCCATAAAATTGGACTTGAAACCTTTGCAGATCTACAGTCTTTGAGGTCCCCATAAGTGAAAAGTCATGTACGCCCTTGGTGAAGAAATCATTGAACAACAATATTCCTGGATCTTTCATAACCCAGAAAAGTAAAGAACAAACTTTTCTTTCTATGAAATAACTGAAAATTCAAGTTTAGGTCAGAAAATGTTTTATCCATTAGAAATTATTACATTATACGGAGAATATTTGGAAACTGCTTGCTTTAATAAGAAAAAGTAACATCATTTAAGCATCAGCACATAATTTCAATTTGTTTATTACTGTATTGCTGATACATTGTCATGCCCACATATTTAGAAAAACAAGAAAACCTGATTAAACACAATGAAAGCTAGCTTTATCTGAAGGGCTGCTGCCTATACTCATGAACTGACTGGTATTATCATTTTGTAGAGTTTAATTTTATATATAAAAATCATATTTTATATAAAGATAATTTATTTGTATCTAATTTACTTGAAAGAGAGAGGGGGAAAGAGGAACAGACAGGGACACAGACAGAAGGATAGAGATCTCCCATCCACAGATCGATTCCCTGAACACTTGGTTGAGCCAGGCTGAAGCCAGTGACTGAAAACTCAATCTGGGTCCCCAATGAGAGTAGCAGGAACTCAATTACTTGATCCATCACCCACTACTTCATAAAATACTCATTAGTAAGAAGCTGGAATTAAGAGCCAAACCCAGGTACTTCGGTATGGGAAACCATCACCCCAAGCAGCAGCTTAACCACTACGCCAATGCCCAACTCTGAGTAGTCTGATTTAAAAGTCAAAGAATTCAGAGAAACTATGCTGTCATGTCACCATGATTTTGCAATATAAGGAAAAATAAAAGTCTTTCAGCAAAATAATTTTTCTACCTGAAATTAAGTGACAAATTTTGTTAAACTTGTCACTGTTTGCTGAATTGGAAGATAATATACGTCTAGATCAGATTCTCTAACATTTTATGTATCTGATTTATTGTAAAAGTTTTAGATTTATATATTTAAATATTTGATTTATTGTAAAAGGTTTTCTTTCTGAATATTATTAATACACTAAAGGTGAGATATTCTACTGTCTGTAAGTATTCTTTTCTTCTTGACTTCTGTAATTCAGACAGTGTATTGAACCATTTCAGAATACTTAAGTTCAACATCAAAATTGTCTCTAATATGCCAGTTTCTTATTCCTAAGCATGAAATCAATCAAGCGATATATATTGATTGCCAGGCACAATGTTGGAGAAATCAATAAGACAAATAAGGACACTGCTGTCATTGCATTTTTAGGTCTAGTATGGCATATAACATTGTGTAAATAATACAAATGTGATAAAGTTTAAGAATATAACTGTACAAGCAACATAGATACTATATGAAAAGGCAGGACTTCCTGAGGACATGGCAAGAGAGCTGTGGCATGGACAATAAGAATGTTTGATATAAATGTATACATTTGGGGGCAACAGTTGGTTAAAATAATTGTGTCTCTGACATCCATACTGGAGGCCCAGATTGAATTTCCAGCTCCTAGCTTTGGACTGGACTAATACTGGCTGCTGTGGTTATTTCAGGAGTGAACCAATACATGAAAGATCTGTCTCTCTCTCTCTCTATTTCTTTGTCTCAAAAAAAAATGAAAATTAATAATAAATAGAAATTTTAAGAGGATTATTGAGTTAAATGACGAAATACAGGCCAAGATTCCTATTAGGTGGGAAAAACTAAGATAAAAACATTAAAGACAGAATGTGATGAATTCGAGAGAAAAAAATGCTGTGGCTAGAAGTGGGATACAAAGCAAGAAGTGGAAGTATGTGAGTCTAAAGAGAAACAGAAGGAGCTGGTGCTGTGGCGTAGAAGGTAAAGCCACTGCCTGTAGTACTGGCTTCCCATACGCGTGCTGGTTCAAGTCCCAGCTGTTCCACTTCTGATCCAGCTCTCTGCTATGGCCTGAGAAAGCAGTGGAAGATGGCCCAAGTCCTTGGGCCCCTGCACCTGTGTGGGAGACCTGGAAGAAGGTCCTGGCTTCTGGCTTTGGATTGGCACAGCCCCGGCAATTGTGGCCATCTAAGAAGTGAATCAGCAGATGGAAGACCTCTCTCTCTCTCTCTCTCTCTCTCTCTACCTTTCCGTAACTCTGAGAGAGAGAGAGAGAGAGAGAGAGAGAGAGAAACAGGAACAAGATTCCTACAGGCTTTAAACCTGTATTTCTAAACTATTGTCATCACAAGGTTATCTCCTCTTCTCCCTTGAAAATTGAACACCAATTTCGTTGAAATATAAACCCCTGATGAATTTGATTTTACAGCTAATTTTTAAGTCAAATCAGAGTAACAATAATTTAAAATTAAACATAACACACATATCTGGTTATTCCCCTTCTGAACTGATAAAAAGCTTCAAGGGAAAACACGACCATACTTAAAACTTTTTGTTTTTCACGTGCAATGTAATATGTGTAAATAATTAACTAAAATTAATTGCCAGGGTGGACATTGTAGCACAGCTGGTTAAACTATTGATAGGATACCTTCAACTCATTTAAGAATACTCCGCGAGTGAGATCCCAGTGGAAAGAACAGGTCATCAAAGAAGGAGGTATCTTTCTCTGAAGGGAGGAGAGAACTACCACTTTGACCATGGCCTTGTCTAAATATGATCAGAGTCGGTGAACTCAAAAGGCTTCCGTAGCCTTGGCAGCTCATGACAAGAGCTAGGGTGATTATGAGGCCGTAAACAAGAGTGTCAATTTGTTAAGTCAACAACAAGAGTCACTGTGCACTTACTCCTCATGTAGGATCTCTGTCCTTAGTGTGCTGTACATTGAGATTTAATGCTATAACTAGTACTCAGACAGTATTTTTCACTTTATGTTTCTGTGTGGGAGCAAACTGTTGAAATCTTTACTTAATGTATGCTAAATTGATCTTCTGTATATAAAGAGAATCGAAAATGAATCTTGATGTGAATGCAAGGGGAGAGGAAGTGGGAAAGGGGAGGGTTGCGGGTGGGAGGAACGTTATGGGGGGGGGGAAGCCATTGTAATCCATAAGCTGTACTTTGAAAATTTATATTCATTAAATAAAAGTTAAAAAAAAGAATACTTGGGATTAAGTCCCACCTTTGCTTCTTTTTCTTCTTTTTTAAAGATTTGTTTATTTTGGTGAAAGGCAGAGTTAAAGAGAGAGAGAGAGAGAGAGAGAGGTCTTTCATCTACTGGTCCAACCCCAAAAATGGCTGCAAAGGCTGGAGCTAGGCCTATCGGAAGCCAAGAGCCAGGAGCTTCATTCAGGTCTCACATGTAGGTGCAGTCCCAAGGACTTGAGCCATCTTCCACTGCTTTCCCAGGTGCATTAGCAAGGAGCTAGATTGGACGCAGAGCAGCCAGGATTCAAAGTGTCACCCATATGAGATGCTGGCCCTGCAGGACCTGCTACACCAGAGCTACGCTCTCTGCCTTTGCTTCTGATCCAGCTTGTTGCTAATGCACACCAGGGAAGCAGTAGAAGATGGCTGAAGTACTTAGGCCTGTGCCAGCCAAATGGGAGAGCAGGATGCTCTGGGATGCTGGTTTTGGCCTCGCCCAACCCTGGCTAATTTGGGCATTTGTAGAGTGAACCAGTAGATGTAAAATCTCTCTCCCTCTCTCTCTCTCTCTCTCTCTCTATCTATCTCTCCTTCTTTCTTTCTTTCTAGATATGCCACTCTGCTTTTAGGAAAATAAATATGAACTTAAAAAATAAAATTAATTGCTATCTAACACCATTATCACAGTTACTCTTTAGAAGCCATCTTCTGCAGGTATTGTGCAAAGCATTTTGTACATTATCATATTTAAGACTAACAATACATCTATGACTAGCAAATACTCCCCATATTATAAATTAAGACATTTGGGCTTACAATGATGAGTGATTTTCCGATGATCATGCACCTGAAATGGGAGTATCACTTAAGCTTTGTAACCATGTATTGTAATTCTGTCATGCTATTTCCTTATCAGGACTGCCTTCTCTTGATAAGGAAATGTGCTTTCAGTGTGCTCTGAGGATCTAGCACTAGGATATCTGCATCAATTATTATTGTTGTAACTGTTGCTACAGGAGTGGTAAACACGAAGATACTTCAAAAAGTTTTTGACAAATTGAGCTAAAAATAGGTCTATTTTGTAGAAAAATAACTTGAAAATTCATGCATCTTTTTCCATAATACACATTTATTGTCCATACACTTTTTGAAGCCCTTTTGTAAATAAAGCGGCTTTGGATAAAGAATTTTCTTATGAATATATATTATCAATTGATATTCAGGTAAACTCAGCAAACATATTTTGAGTACACCACAACTACAAATCCTAGGGCAGAATCCTAGGACATGGCATTAAAGGAAACAGTGGAGGAGGACAAGGTTAGGAGTCACAGGGGAAGCCATGGGACAGCACATCCAAACTTGCATCTACACGAGTCAGTAGTGATGGCACAGCCAGAACAGATAGCACAGTACAGAGAGGGCACATACTACCACATAGGAAGAGAGCATTGAAACTGTGCCATAGTTCTATCACATATTCCAACATGCTGGAAATTCAATATTTGAACTTAAAGATGAAAATTAATTGGAAGCGATTTTGGGTTTTACATTTTCAAGTCAACCCCTTTATGTTAATTAATTCATTTTTTTTTAAAAAAAGACTCTCTTTTCCCAACAACTGATTTCCTTAATTTAATTTTAAAGAAAGTGTACTTTCAATAAGAGAGAGAGAAAAAAAAAAGATTGATTAAAATATCCTGATGCTATGCTGTGCTGCCTTTTGGAAACGAAATTATCATCCTGCTTTAAATGTTGTATTTGAGAGGTCCTAATGTTCACACAGGGGCAACAAAGAAAAGAAACCTGGAACACAGGAGGACTACTTCCTTCCCGGTTGATTACAGAGGATGAACAGCTGCAAAGCTTGCTGGTGTTATTTTACTAAGAAGAGGAACTTAAAGGGTAGATGTATTCTTGAATATTGAAGTATTGGAAACAATAAGAGTCAGGGGGTGATGACTCTATAGAGCATTGTAGTAATTTCATAGCAACTGAAACCCTAATATTTATGTCTTCTATATATACAAAAAATGACTTAACTATAAAATAAATGTGGATTTGTAAGCCTATATTAAAAATGCTCGTAAGATTTTATTAAACATGTTTTTAAGTACTGTATTTCTAAATAATCCAAGATATACAGATTCTAGATGAATCATTAATATGGTCCTTATGGGTGTGCCATGTCTCTGTGTTGAGCCAGGCATGTGAGGTTTGAATTAAACTGGAGTCATGCACTATCTTGGCAGAGATTGACGGGCAATCAGTATCTACGGTTTTCCTTTAAGAATGTTAACTCCTGGATTTCTCTAGGCTCACTCTCTCTTTATGTTATAAAAAGCAACATAAATGTCCACCAACGCCATACAAATTCATTGACTCATAAATACATCCTATTTAAATAGTCAACATCATGTTAGTCATTTTTAGAATGAATCCACATTATCAAATGTCACTAAAATTGCTCAATAAACTTGTACCTCATGTATGCATAAAGAATGTCTCCTTTGATTTTCAGAGTGTGAAATGCTGTTCTGAGCAAGGAAGTGATAAGAAATTCAAAGGCGGCATGAAAATTCCTATTGAATGGTTTTGAAGATCCTTCCAATGCCTTGCTGTGCATAAAAAGTCGGGATCAATGAATTATAATAATAAATGTAATGAAAAGCTTAACAAAAGTCTTCATAGTTCCATCCATTTGACTTTTCTGTAAATCCTGTTGACAAAATTCCTGTTATTCCTCTAGAAGCAAGGAAATTTAGATTCTCCAAAATTTCATGTATATTTCATACATATTTAGCCTTGTAAATGCGCAGACTTACTCCTTTCTTGGGAACTGGAAAAGACTTAGTCCTGACTCTTCTGAAATACATGGAGTCAGTGAATCAAGGAAATGCAAGCTATATCATGTACGCTGACATCATTCCATGTCTTCTGGCTTGGCTTATCTAATTTAGAAGTAATCTATTTCTTCAAACTTCATTTGTGTTTCTCATTATACCAAAAATTTTCTTACATATACTATGCACTTAAACAACAAAAATCCTGCTTGTGGTGAGAAAATGGGAAAAATAAAATCATATCCATCTGAAATAACATACCTGAGCCCAAGGTAAGAAATGATTATGAGTATTCTTTTTCAGAGTGGTGATACCTTGACATGTCTGGTAACAGATAACATTAATTACCAATTTGGGCATCTATTCTTCCTGATTTCTGTTCTCAATTTCACTTGTCCTTCAGAAAAAATTCTTTAGAAATAAATCACAAGGGATCATTTTACAACATTTCTGTTAGTGTTAGAAATATAGGGCTTATTTTCACTGGCTTCTTTATCCCTAAGTTAGTCACAGAAGTTAGAGCTTAACTTGATGGTTTCAAATACTCAATTTTTCATTGCAAGTTAAGTTTAGATGTCAAAATATTATTATAGGGCCAGCACTGTGGTGCAGTGGGTTAAAGCCCTAGCCTTGAAGCGCCACCATCCCATATGGGCACCAGTTCTAGTCTTGGCTGCTGCTCTTCCGATTCAGCTCTCTGCTATGGCCTGGGAAAGCAGTAGAAGATGGCCCAAGTCCTTGGGACCCTGCATCCACGTGGGAGACCTGGAAGAAGCTCCTGGCTCCTGGCTTCGGAACGGTGCAGCTCCAGCCATTGCAGCCATCTGGGGAGTGAATCAGCAGATGGAAGACCTTTCTCTCTGTCTCTACCTCTCTCTGTAACTCTGTCTTTCAAATAAATAAATCAGTGATGATTTAACAATATTAGTGCATATAATGTAATTGAATTGTATATTTAAGAATTGTTTAAAAAGTAAGTTTTGTTATGTGTAACAAAAAGATATAGATACAGATAGAGATAGAGATATAATTATATTTATAAATATAGGTATTACAGTAAGTAAGCAAAGTTTATTTCAAAGAAATACTGAGCCGGCGCCGTGGCTCAATAGGCTAATCCTCCACCTTGCGGCGCCGGCACACCGGGTTCTAGTCCCGGTTGGGGCGCCGGATTCTGTCCCGGTTGCCCCTCTTCCAGGCCAGCTCTCTGCTATGGCCAGGGAGTGCAGTGGAGGATGGCCCAGGTGCTTGGGCCCTGCACCCCATGGGAGACCAGGAAAAGCACCTGGCTCCTGGCTCCTGCCAGGATCAGCGCGGTGCGCCGGCTGCAGCGGCGGCCATTGGAGGGTGAACCAACGGCAAAGGAAGACCTTTCTCTCTGTCTCTCTCTCTCACTGTCCACTCTGCCTGTCAAAAAAAAAAAAAAAAAAAAGAAATACTGGCAAATTTTTAAAACAGGATTTAGATTCTATAAACACTGATGAAATAAATAACACTTTCAATTGTTTCTTAAAAAGAGCAAATTACAACAATATTTGAAAAAAAAAATCCAGAATTCAGATTGTACTTGCTTTATAATTTTTATCTTTCAAAATAAGTTCATCAAAAATGGACTTCCCATTACTCTTGTATGAGTTTGTTAAGGCTACTGTAGTGAAACACCACAAATGGATAGCTTCAACAAGAGAGACTTAGTATCTTACTGTTCTGAGGCTGATGTCCGGGACTAAGATGTCTGAAGAGTTAGTTCCTCCTGAGGACTGTGAGAAAGAACCTGTCCCAGGTCTCTCCCTTTCTGCTGTTGACCTGATGGAATTTCAGCATTTTTGGTTTATAGACGCATGGCTCACATCTCTGCCTTCATCTTCACAAAGCATGCTCCTTGTATCCCCTCACAGAGAAGGGAGATAGATACAACATAGAAGCAAACATACAACAAACTATACATCAGCAGGTCCTCACTCCTCCAACCTTTCAAGTGAGGCCACCCATCTGTTTTATCTGTAAATAGAATCAAGCATCCTTTTTCATCTCCGTGGAAGAGATATTAGCCTGAGTGATCTAATATATTTTTCCAAATAAACTGAAATACAGCCTTTTAAAAGATATGAAAGAATAGACAGATACTGACTAAAAAATTTTGAAAAAATTATGAGATACACTTTTATTGGAACTGACATGTGGCAGCTCCTTAGCAATTTCAAGCAGTAAATATACATCATTCATTTTTAACTTGTTTCTTTTTTAAAAGATTAATTTATTTTTTTGAAAGGCAGCATTACAGAGGCCGAGACAGAAAGAGAGAGAGAGAGAGTGTCTTCCATCCACTGGTTCACTCCCAGATGGCCACAATGGCTGAGCTGTGCCGATCTGAAACCAGAAGCCAGGAGTTTCTTCCGAGTTTCCCAGATGGACGCAGGGGCCCAAGGACTTATGCCATCTTCTATTGCCTTCCCAGGCCATAGCAGAGAGCTGGATTGAAGTGGAGCAGCCAGGACTCAAACAGTGCCCATATGGGATGCCCACACTGCAGGCAGCAGCTTTACCCACTATGTTGCTTCACTGGCCCCTTGAATTTTAATTTCTACCAATGTTTTACACCAGAAACATTAAATAATCAAATACTTCAAAAGGTTTTACAATTTTATACTCATATTTAATTAGTTTCATGAGACAGAAGAGAGCGAGTCAGACAGAACATATAAAGAAATAATGCCAGGTGCTGGACTCTGGTACAGCAGGCTAAAGCCATGCCTGGAGCACCAGCATCCCATATGGGTGCCGGTTCAAGTCCTGGCTGCTCCTCTTCCAATCCAGTTCCCTGCTTATGTGCCTGGAAAAGCAAAGAATAACGGCCCAGGTCCTTGGCTGCCTGCATCCATGTGGGAGACCCAGAAGAAGCTCCTGGCTCCTGGATTTGGCCTGGCCAATCAGGGTCATTGTGGCCATTTGTGGAGTGAACTAGTGGGTGGAAGATTTTCTCTCTCTTTCTCTCTGTCCTCTCTCTGTCTGTCTCTCTCTCCTCTCTCTGTAACTCTGCCTTCCAAATAAACAAACAAATCTTAAATTAAAAGATATAATAGCAAAGAATTTCCAAAGTTAGAGAAAAACATCAACATACAGATTCAAGTTCCCCAGTGAACTAGAAGCTAAATACAGAGTAAATCATACCAAAGCACACCGAAGTCAAACTTCAGAAAACCAAATGACAAAATTATTAAAGCAACCAGAGGGTACAAAAGTCACACAAGAGAACAACAATATAAAAGATGACATACTTCTCTTCAGAAAAAAGTGGGGGTCAGAAGAAATAAAATACCATATTTACATGGCTGGGTAGATAGAATTTCAATCCAGAATTCTATAGCCAGAGAGAAACATCGCTTTAAAAAAGGTTATTAAAGACATCCCCACATAAATGAATACATACATTCTGCAAACAGAATGATTTTACAAGAAATGATAAGGAAGAATTTGCCACTGAAAAAACAATGATACTAGAAGGAAACTCATATCTAATGAAACAACAAAGAATTACCAAGACGATAATTCTATAGGCAAATGTAAGGATGATATCTTTAATTTTCGTCTCAATTTCTATGCAGGTAGAGATTTAAATTAAATAACTCTGAAGAAATATTTATTAAGTATGCAGATTAATACGTGACAAAAGTACAGAATGTATTGGTAAGTAGAAAATGGATTTTTATGTTGCGGGATTTTAACGTTTTACAATTAAAGAAAAGTGTGGAATTCATTCTGAATACTTTGTGGTAAATTCCTGTAATTCTTAGGCAGAAAGTATTATAGCTTAGAATCCAATATAGTATTTAAAAGTGGAATAGAAATTCCAATTAATTATGATAACATAGGTACAACAACTTAAAAACATATGCAAATGGTTGACTTAACCAGATATATCAGAACTGTATTAAATGGAAATTAACTCAGCACTCCAATTAAGATAAAGATTTTCCTATAATTCAAAAATTGTAGGAAAAAATATGTGCTATTTCTAAAATATTCCCTTTGCATATAAAGATATAGATAGTTCCAAAGTAAAAGTATATAAATGTTGCACTATCCATATTATTAGTAAATTTGCTTAGCTTTATTAATAGCAGGCAAAGAGAAATCAAGAAATAGCGTCAAAAATAAGATTTTTTTCATAATTATGAAGGATTCATTAGTCACAAAAACATAAAAATCATAAATGCTACTTGTAAAGACATGAATTGAAACTGATGGAGGAGAAATAGACAAATTCAGAATCAGATTTGAATATGACTGAACATCTAAGTGAACAAAACAATAAGATATTGACTGAAGACCAGAATGAAACTGAGCTAACTGATATTTATAGAAAACACAACAGCTACATATTATACCTTATGTTCCAGTATTCAGTACACCTTAAACATATCCCATGATAGACCATATGCTTGGTAACAAAATAAGTCAAAAATTTCTAAACATTGAAACCTTAGACTATGTTTTCATATCACAATGAAATGAAATTAAGTGTTAATTTTTTAAAAATATCAAAAAATTCAATTATGTAACAACTTATCAATAAACTGATAAAGTAACCAACGGTTGAATACAAAATCTCAATCCAAATAAGAAAGTGTTTTGAAATGAGATTTAAAGAAAATAATTCATCTCCAAAGTTATGAGAAACAGCTAAAGCACTGTTGGCAGGAAAACTTTCATTTTAAATACTTATATTCTAATAGCAAGAAAGGTTAAAATCAAATCTGGGTCTACTCTAAACAAACAATAAAAGGGTATAACAAGCAACAATTAGTAGGAGGATAGAAATCAAAAGGTTAAAACAGAATTCAAGAAAAATAAAACAGTCAAAGAAATCACCAAAGCCTAAATGTGAATACTTGGGATAATTAATAAAGATGATAAACTGCTAGTAAGTGTGAATATGAAAAAAAAAACAATAATAGGAAAAAGTGAAGTTATATAACTACATCAAGTCATTAAAAAACAGTATCATTAACAACTTTTGGCTAAAGAAGTCAATTCAAATCTTTAGCTAAATTTCATGATATGTAATAATACTATGGAGTGGATTTTTGACCTAGTGGTTAAGTCTCTGTTTGGAATATCCACATGCCATTTCAGAGTTCCTGGGTTTGAGTCTCAGTTCTACTCAGATTCCAACCTCTTGCTAATATACACCCTGGGATGCAACAGTGATGGTTCCATTGCCACCCACATGGGAGACCTGGATCAGGTTCCTGGCCCATGGCTTCGGCCCAGCACCTGTAGCTGTGATCACTCAGGGAATGAGCTAGCAGATGGAACTTCGCTGTGTCTGTTTTACTTTCTCTCTTTCCATCTCTCACCTCCTCAATCTCTCTCTCTCTCTCTCTCTCTCTCTCTACTATGTTATTTTTATAATCTTGTCTGGTTAAATACACAATGACTACATTCAAAATTGAAATAACTTTTGTATTGGTGACTTTAGTTAGACTCCCTCTGCCTTTCTCTTAAATATTGTGGCAAATCTTGATGTGTGATAGAGTTAAACCAAACCAACAGCCCCCCACTTGTGAAATCATATCCAGTTTGTATTATGTAAAAACGTTTTATGATTTATAAGTTTTTCCCTATAAAAAAGAAAATCTGAATTTTTTACCTTTAATTGTGCCATGAATCAAAATAGGCTTATGCTATGAAACCACATCGTATAGGCATTTGTGCATAATTTGTAGGTAAGGTAATAAAAGTCACATTTACCAATGAATACATTTAGCTGCTGAACATATCTATTGGAAAACATTTTTAAATAATGTATTTATTTATTTGAGTGGCAGAGTTACAGATGGGAGAAGGAGAGACAGAGATCTTCCATTTCCTGGTTCACTCTCCAAGTGGCCACAACAGCCAGGTCTAGACCAGGTCGTTCCCAGGAGCTTGGAACTCCCTCTAGGTCTTACATGTGGGTGGCAGGGGCACAAGTACTTGGGTCATCTTCCACTGCTTTCTGAGGCCCAACAGCAGGGAGCTGGATCAGAAGCAGAGCAGCTGGGACCAGACCCAGAGCTCCTAGGGGATGCAGGTGTCACAGATGGTGGAATAACCCTCTGTGCCACAATATAGACACCTGAAAATCATTTTTAACATAGAATATTTTACACACATTTGTCAATTGCATTGCTGAATTTTTTCACAGAAAAATAATTTGCAAAGGCACAAGAAAAACTGGTTGAAAACACAAGCTTGAAAAAGATGACACTGAAGGACTTTTAGGAAACATAAGGGAAAATATTTATCAGAACTCCATGAATTTTAATAAATGGAAATATAATGAGTGAAGAGATAAAATCAAAACACTGGAGCCCACTCTCTTACTGAGTTCTGCAGGTATTGCTTTCCCAAAAGTATCTGTAGAATTCTCCAGGGACTTGGGCATCTCTCCCCCACCCCCACATTAAATAAGAAAGGCATGCATTAAATGTGATGAATTGTTTATGTTCAGAATAAATGAGTAAGATGTACACTTGCAACATAAACTTCATCAAATACTACATTTTAACTTCATTTTTAAAAGATTTATTTATTTATTTGAAAAGCAGAGTTACAGAGAGGCAGAAGCAAAGGCAGAGGCAGAAAGAAAGAGACCTTCCATCTGCTGGTTCACTCCCCAAATGGCCACAAAGGCCAGAGATGGGCCCATCAGAAGCCAGGAACCAGGAGCTTTTTCTGGATCTTCCATGCGAGTGCAGGGGCCTGAAGACTTGGGCCATCTTACTACTGTTTTCCCAGGCCACAGCAGAGAGCTGGATCAGAAGTGGAACAGCCAGGCATTGAATCAGTTCCCATATGGGATGCCAGTGCTACAGGCAGCTGCTTTACCCACTGTGCCACAGCTCCGACCCTACATTTCAACTTTTAATCATTTACATTAAGATTGAGAATAGTCTCCTAATGCTTAGTTATATAGAACAAATTCATAGTCTTTAAAAATCTGAAAAGGATAAGAAATGAAAGATGTTGAAAATAGTTACTTTACCGTGGAAATGTGACAGGA
This sequence comes from Oryctolagus cuniculus, assembly GCF_964237555.1. Classification (NCBI taxonomy): domain Eukaryota; kingdom Metazoa; phylum Chordata; class Mammalia; order Lagomorpha; family Leporidae; genus Oryctolagus; species Oryctolagus cuniculus. The sequence goes on from NC_091433.1 coordinate 30,012,116, forward strand.
CAAATGTCAAGAGAAATCATATCTTCATAGCTTAGTTAAGAATCTCTGCAAATCAAGAAATCTTGATAGATCCTTAAGATTTCATTAGGTAGTTGGGGCACTGCCATAATAAAGACTTAAATGAAGATGATTCCACAGTTTGGCATGTATCAAGCAGAAACATGCTACAATGCCCAAGATCCTCTCCAAGAAAATTCAGGAAGGAGTTCTGGCAGGCCAATGAATTTTTAAGGTGGTAAATTAAAAAATAATAAAACATTCATCTGTCAGCAGTCTGATTGCAAAGTATATAGCCATTATTTTGCAATTAATGTCACTTACTGAAAAAGTGCTTTCACAGTGTTTCATTCCTTAACCACAATTTTTCAAAGCATTTTCATACATGGGTTTTAAAAATTATTGCTGAACTAGTCACTCAATATTAAATAAATCTGTCAATTAGTGATGGTGGGATTCTACTCTCTGTTCTACACTTGCAAGGACTCAGAAATTTGAAATACAACTTCTTTGACAAAGTCATGGTATTTTTTGTAAGCTCAAAGATTGAGACAGCTATCTTGGGCTACCTTGGAAATGTGTGTAACAATTCTATCCCATTTATCAGGAGCGACTCTCAGATCTTCCATTCTGAAATCTGATCTAGCTTTGCCCATCTTTTCTGGCTCTGTTTATCCTTATCAACTGCTTTACTCAAGTGAGATCTTTGTTATTTAAAATATGTACCTTAAGGATTCACTTATTCTTATTTTTATTCCTTCTGAACAATATTTACATTTCAAAGCATGATTCCAGCTAAGCTGGTTCCATAAGGAGTGAAAACTGTGAGCTGGTATATTGTGTGGTTTTTACTGAGATGTACCATACCAAAGGGTAAGGGAATACAAATAGTGTGAAATAAACTCCAGCTTCACATGCAAAGCTGAGAGCTGCAGCTCACAGTAGAGTGAGTCAAAAGGAAGCGATCCCTTATTTTTATTCACACAAGCAATCTTCAGAAAGAGCTTTTACTATGTTGTCTGAGGCTGTGTACAAAGCTAAATTGACACTGCACAAGTAGCTAGTCTTTTGTGTTCCAATAAAAAAGGGTTTAAAACTACCTTCCTAGCAAAACAGTAAATGGAAGAATATTCATGCTATGAGAGGAAGCAACCATAGAATGCTTGGTTTAAACAGGCAGCCTGAAGCTCAGCCATAAGTTGCAAATGTACAGGAGAGAACAGGAGCTTTGACCGCAGTCAATAAAGACTCCTGTTTAGAACTGATCTGGGCTTCAGGGCCCCTGAAGAATAGCAGCAGTTGCCTAGATTCAAATCTCTCCCTACATTCCTCCAAAACTGTGAACAACAAAACGAAGGTAAATAAAACAACTCTCTAAAACAGCTTAGGGACAGAACACAATATATGCTTAGGTGTATGCCTTCCTCGAGAAATAAGTTTTACAGTCAACTCCAGATCAATAGCTAAGCAGAGTCAGGAGAGGATACAGGAAACCAGTGGCACTGTGGAAGGCACAAGGCTGGTGTAAGTACATAAAATCACCCAACAAAAGAGAAATGCCCACTCAAATGGGCAAAATACTCAAAACAAGGCGGAGATCTAGCAAGCTAAGTGGAACTACAATGAAATTAAAAAGAAGGAAGTTGAATTTGTGCAAAATAAGAGTAGACATCACTGAAGGATACCACTTTGGTGGTGGGGCTAAAGAAGGGACACGGAAAAGGCATCCACCTATTGTAGGCTCAAAGGAAAGAACAAAGCGAATAGTAGAAATCAGTGTTGTAGATGAGAAAATAAGATTATCTCAAAATCAAGATCTTTCTTCCAAAACATATAAAATATCAATCTATTAATAGTACACTTTTCTGTCTTTCCAAATAGGATACTCATGAACTTAACAACTTAGTAAACCACAAAAATATATCTCACTATAAATGTATATAATTTCCTATCAGTGAGAGGGCAGTCTTTAAAAATCACAGGCAAAGTGCATACAAAGCTGTCATAAAAAAGAAAATGTGAATCATTTCCCACAGCAGAGGAAAATTTCAGTGGTTATCCAAATTGAAAAAAAAAAAATTCTCAAGAAACACTCATAGATATGAAGGAATAACCTTAATCAAATTTTAGAAACTCAGAAAAGATAGTAGGAATGTAAGAAATGTCAGATGAGCTCAAAAGGAAATTTTCAAACAGACAAAATAACACATGAAAGGAGACTAAATAACAAGATAATCAATGTGAAAACATTGGTTCGAAAATATTATGAGATGTGTAGAAGAAATCAAAACAGTCAAAGGAAATAAAATAGGATTTATAAGAATCAAAAAGAGAGTAATATGTAGAAAATAGGCAAAAATGAGCCAGAAAACATAACTGCAGATTCTGAAAAAGAAAGACAAAGCTATGGAACAAAGGTTATAAAACCAAAATTTAAAAAAAAAAAATAAACTTCAGGGGCTGCAACCCTGACATCCTATATGGGAACGCCAGTTCCAGCTCCAGTAGCTCTACTTCCAATCCAGCTCCCTGCTAACGTGCCTAAGAAAACAATCACATGAGTCCCTGCCACCTTAGTTGCAGATCCAGATGGAGTCTCTGACTTCTGGCTATAGCCTTGCCCAGCTGTGGCTGTTGTTGCCACTTGGAGAATGAGCCCGCAGATGGAAGACTCTGTTTCTTTCTCCCACTCTCTCTCTCCCTCTCACTCTCGCTCTCACTCTCTCTCTTTTCCCTTCAAATAAATAAAATTAAATCTGAAAAATAAATAAAAATAAATCCATGACAGATACATTCTCATTGATGATAGGTAGTCATGGTCCACTTTTGGTTAGTCAATAAATAAACTGGTTGTTTTTAATATGCAAAACACAAACTTAAATCCAACACCTGAAAGAAAAGCAAATGCACCCAACAACATGGTCTCAATCTCTTCATCATCCAAACACCCAGCTCTTCCCTAAATCAATAAACAACCACCCTTAAACCTACATTTATCATTGTATCATCAATTCCATTTTATATCTACAAGGGTTACTAAATAGTATTTGTGTATAATATAGAATATATATAGAACTATGAATTTATGTATATAATTACAAGTTTACATAAATACACACTTTCAATTGGCTTAAATCTTATTGTTACATAGAATCATTTTAATTTATTTTTATTTAGTATTATATTGCTAAGATTCATTTTTTATCATTGCATGTCATTTTGTATCACTTTTATGGGCAAATAATAGTAAATCTGAATACTTCACACAGTTCCCAGAAAAGCAGAATTAAAAGGTAAGTTTATTTTGGTGAAAAAAATTCAATACATACATTTTTAAATAATAGATATTTTCATGAACATTTTAATGAAAATTTATTCATGAATTTCAAAACTATTTTTCATCAACATAGACTTATCTTTTAATTCTATTTTCCACAAAATCTTTGAAGTACTCATGTATTATGTGATTTATATCAGTTTACTAGCCTTTCCATGGACATTTAGTGTGTTCTTAGTTTTTTCTACAATGTGCTTTATACTACATGCTGCTGCTTGAATCTAGCTAGTAATAGTAGATATCTATGGGTATTTTGCTATATTGGCATTCTAAGGAGCAGAAGTGCAAGGCATAATTCTTTTAGTATCGAACCAGATATTGTAGGAAATAGGAAACATATTTCTAATGATAACATGTTGTGTTAAAAATCAGACTGAATTCTTAAACAGCGGCAATTAATTAAACTAACCATACATTGGAAATCAAAAAGTTTCTTTGAAACGAATCAACTCTTCCAGTTCTCCGTAACTTATATCTGACTTCTCCAGGGCATTTTTGGAACAAAGGGCATGTTCTATTCATACCTGTGTGCCTGATTGCCTTCAGCAACATACCTAAAACATAGCAAATAAATATCAGCTAAAAAATAAAATAGTAAGTGAATGTGTGGATAAGTCAATCAACATGTACTTTCAAGCAGAAAAGTAGTACTTACAAATTTTATTTATATGTTTGAAAGGCAGAGAGAGAGTGAGCAAGGCTTTTATCCACTGCTTCAATATCCAAACATCGGAGGCTGGTCTGAGACCTAAGGCAGGAGTCAAGAACTCAATCAAATTTTCCCACATAAGCGGCTGCAAGCCAGTTACATGAGTCACCGTCACTGTCTCTCAAGGTACACATTAATAGGAGGCTGGAGTCAGGGCTGAAGCCAGGTATTTAACCTAGGCATTGATTTAGGATGTGGGAGTCTCAACACTTCAAAGTCTTCAACACTAGGTCAAATATCTACTTCAGATAGTATTCTTTGCATCATTATTACATCCTTACTATTAGGGGATCTTAAGAAATTTAGAAAGATAATTAAAACATAAAATATACTTCTGAAACTGACATTTGCTTTACTGTCAGGCAGCTCAGTAGAATTTACCTTCACCACCTATGGTAAGAAACCTCTTTGAGGGGGGCATTGTGGCATAGCAGGTTAAGCCTCTACCAGTGATGCAGGCGTCCCAAATGGGAGCCAGTTCCAAACCTGGCTGTTCCACTTCTTATCCAGCTCCCCGCTAATACACCTGGGAAGGCAGTGGAAGATGGCTCAAGTCCTTGGGCCCCTGCACCCATGCGGGGGACCTTCATGAAGCTCCTGGCTCCTGGATTTGGCCTGGCCCAACCCTGGCTGTTGCAGTCATCTGGGGAGCAAACCAGCAGATGGAAGCGCTCTCTCTCTCTCTCTCTCTCATTGTGTGTGTGCCTGTCTCCAACTCTCTCTGTAACTGTGCCTTAATCTTAATCTTAATCTTAAAAAAAGAAAAATTGGGCCAGCGCCGCAGCTCACTTGGCTAATCCTCCGCCTGCGGCACCGGCACCCCGGGTTCTAGTCCCAGTTGTTCCTCTTCCAGTCTAGCTCTCTGCTGTGGCCAGAGAGTGCAGTGGAGGATGGCCCAGGTCCTTGGGCCCTGCACCTGCATGGGAGACCAGGAGGAAGCACCTGGCTCCTGGCTTCGGATCAGTGCAGTGTGCTGGCCACAATGCAAGGGCCGTAGCGGCCACTTGCGGGGTGAACCAAAGGAAAAAGGAAGACCTTTCTCTCTGTCTCTCTCTCTCTCACTGTCTAACTCTGCCTGTTTAAAAAAAAAAAATGTACAGTGATTTTCAAATGTTCAATATAAAAACCAAAGATGAGGTACATTTACATGACAGTGGAAAAATTCAGAAATTCGGTAGAATTATAAAGTGCTAGGACATAATAAACGCAAAGTGCACTGAAACACATTTATTAAACAATTACTTTTTTGATTTTAGGAAAACAGACTGTCTGAAATATACTTTTTTTTTTTTTATTTTTTGACAGGCAGAGTGGACAGTGAGAGAGAGAGTCAGAGAGAAAGGTCTTCCTTTGCCTCCAATGGCCACCGCGGCCAGCGCGCTACGGCCAGCGCACTGTGCTGATCCGATGGCAGGAGCCAGGTACTTATCCTGGTCTACCATGGGGTGCAGGGCCCAAGCACCTGGGCCATCCTCCACTGCACTCCCTGGCCACAGCAGAGAGCTGGCCTGGAAGAGGGGCAACCGGGACAGAATCCGGCGCCCCAACCGGGACTAGAACCCGGTGTGCCAGCGCCGCAAGGCGGAGGATTAGCCTAGTGAGCCACGGCGCCGGCGAAATATACTTTCAATGCCCCAGATTACCACACTAATAAATACATCTAAAACACAGAAATAATATAGTAAGAATATTTCAATAAATATATTTTAATTATTCAGCATAAGCTAAACAAATTTTAGTTTGTCAAATAATCTTTATATCTTTACTAAAACAAAACAAAACATGAAATTAATGATGAGGATGACAGACCGCTCTGATAAGACAGGGTATCTGCAGGGAGACCAAGCAAATTCCTCTTACCGTATTGGGGAAATTGATAGGACAAGTTATTTATGGCTTCACTTTTAGCATTTACTCTTGCCCACATAAAACTCAATTTAATCTACTCTGCTTCAGCATCTGTTCTGTACCAAAGAATGTGTTTGTTTGGAATGAAAAAAGAATGTCACATCCTGACCTTGTTCAGAGAACACAAGTGTTACCACGTCTTCAATCTATTTTCAAATAGCTCCTTTGTGGAAGGTGTGGGACCACGTGGGTGTTGGTGAGAAACTGCACTGAGAAGTCAGTTCCTAATCAAGAAGTCACACTCCGGAGAGACATGCTATCCTTTAATCTGAAAGCCCACTCCAGAGGAGGCTGCTACAACTCCTGCTTCTTTTATCCCGATCAATGGCAAAAATGTAGCTAATTGGCACAATAAATGCTACAAATCTGTTTTCATAGACAAAATTAGTAGCTTGTCTATAAACAGAATGGATGTTTTAAAAGCCTCTCTTTGGTTAAATATGTTTTAAAAGGGCAGAGGAGGGTATAGTGGATAAGGCATTGCTGGTAAAGCCTACTTCCTAAGTTGGAGTGCCTGAGTTCAAGCCCTGTTCCCCACCCCGATCCTACTTCCTACTAATACCCTGGGAGGCAGCAGGTAACGGCTCAAGTAACTGGAATCCTAGCACCTACATGGAAGACCTGGGCTGTGCTCCCAGATCTGACGTCTGCCTGGCCCAGTACTGATTTGAGAGCAGACAGGAGAGATATTCTCTCTCTCCCTCTCTTTCTCTTTCTCTCTTTTTCTCATAAAACAAATAAGTATTTTTAAAGTAATGGGTAAATGATGTTAGAGATTCTCCTTAACCGAATGTGAAACTCCTCCTCACATAGGTGACATCTGATGCTCTGTTCCATCATAGTTTCTAAGGATTCTTGATTGACTTTGAATCAACCTAGCTTGCTAGATAACTAAAAAATGCTGTTAGAATATTAGCAAATTTAGGGACTGGCATCATAGGTTAAACCACCATTTACAATGCTGGCATTTTGTATCAAGTGCTGATTCTCACCCTGGCTACTGTGCTTCCAATATCTGTTAAAGCACCTGAGAAGGCAGTGGAAGATGATACAAGTACTTGTCTCCTGCCACACATCTGGGAGACAAAGAGGGAGTTCCTGGCTGCTGGTTTCAGCCTGACCCAAAACCTGGCTGTTGAAATCACGTGGGTAGTAACCCAGGGGATGGAAGATATCTGTCTCTTTCAGTCTCTCTCTCCCTCCCTACCTCTTCCTTTAACCCCTACTCCCCATCGCTTTGCCTTTGAAATTAATAAGTATTTTTTTAAAAAAATACTGTCAAATTTACTAAGAACTTTTCATGCCAGGTGGATTTATAGTGCCTAAAAAACTACTTATTGGGATGTCTTTGAGCTCACTTAAGAATCTCTGGGGGGGCCGGCACTGTGGCATAGGGGGTAAAGCTGCCGCCTGCAGTGCTGGCATCCCATATGTGCACCAGTTCAGTTCATGTCCTGGCTGCTCCTCTTTCAATCCAGCTCTCTGCTATGGCCCGGAAAAGCAGTAGAAGATGGCCCAAGTCCCACCTGTGCGGGAGACCAGGAAGAAGCTCTTGGCTCCTGGCTTCGGATCTGCTCAGCTCCAGCTGTTGCAGCCAACTGGAGAGTGAACCGGCGATGGAAGACCTCTCTCCCTGGCTCTCCTCTCTGTGTGTAACTCTGACTTTCAAATAAATAAATAAATCTTTTTTTTTAAAAAAAAAGACTAGAGTAAGTGCAGAAATCTTGCTAAATATAAATGATTGATTAAAACTGGAGAAAGAAAAATAGTAGTGTTATGCATATAAATGAGAAATGAAGTGATATCAGATCATTACAAAGTAAAATGGGTACTAAAGTAGCCACTTTCCTTAAAAAAGTATGCATATCGTCATAAAGAAAATGTATGAGAAACAGTAACATCTTCCTACCAATGAATATGCCAGAACATATTTTGCTTCTCACATCAGTACTATGAAGCTTCTCATTATTACCCTCATTTTACAAAGAAAAACTCAATTTCTGAACCATGTAGACAGCATATACTATGACTTGAAGCCTGGGAGATAGAATCTGTTCCTTCCTTAATTCTTGTTAAATCCTGGTGGACTGTTGCTTCAGAATGATTTAAATACCTCACCTTCGGGGATGCACCAGTATATTCCACAGACAAGAATCAGCATATACACAATCCATGATGGCCGCTGACAGGCTTGCTTAAATGTGAAAACATCTGCACAGGCCCTCCCTAGAGGTGGAGGAGTAAGGTGTAGTTGTTCTAGCCTTGTCCTTTCCAAGTAATTTTAGAGGTTTTGAGAACACAGAAATATAAACGACTGGTGAAGCTGACACAAGGTCTTAATTGAAAAAAGTAGAGGGGCTAAATCTGTATCACTGGGTAAGAAAAAAAGCATTCACAAATATTTGAAAGATGAGAAGTGGAAAAGTAAAATCAATTATTTAGGAATGCTTGAAGAAATATAATAAGCAATGTAAAAATCTATCAAAGAGAAAAAATCCATTCATGTTATCTGAAAACATCATCATTTTAAAGAGTAAAACATTTTCATTGTAGTGGACTTGATTCCATTAAGATAATTGGGAAAATCTCAAATTGACCCATAAAATAATTTTAATTGGGCAAAAGACTTGAAGGCTAGTGACAATTATAGTAACCACAACAACAATAGCTAAAACAATCTGGAAAGTGCTGTTCTAACTCATTTAATTTTTATAATATTTTTATAGTAATCCTGTGAAACATACACTAACTTTTATCTTCATTGTATATATATATATATATATATATACAACATATATAGAAACTGAGATAAATACATGACATTAGAATAATAATGCCTAATCAATATTACTATACTATTAATTATATCTATTATGCTTGAAATGTCCAATAATCTAATTCACATCAAGTGTACATTGTCAGATTTACAGTAAGTTAAAATTTTAATACTAGTTACAATTACACAAGGAAATTAACATGCACAATTATTTTAAAATAAATATTTTCACTCAACTGATTTTGTGTATTTAGATTACTTTCATATGTTCATATATAATATTTTATAAATGATACCTTAATTTATTCCATTATTACCAATATTTATTATTTAAGTGTCCTTGTAATTGATAGCTCTGGTCCAATTCATTTATTAAATCGCTCACCTTTATTATTTCTATACTAAATAGGACAAGATCCATGTCATGCACTGGGAATATACCTCAGAGAAAGGCTAGTGAGGCCTCTGTTCTCATGGACTATACCCTGAGTGGAGAAGGAAAAGATAGTAAGTAGCATGTATTTGTTAGGGTTCTCCAGAGAAAGAGAACCAATAGTAAACACAGGTAGGTAGAAGGATGGGTGGATGGGTGAATAGTTGATAGACAAACGGATAGATAGACGCTAATTGTAAGACTTGACTTACGCAATCCAGGAGGTTGGTAGGTCCAAAATTTACAGGGTGGACTGGCAGGTTGGAAACCCAGCAGGAGCCAGTGTTGCAGTTTCAGTCCAAAGGTTTCAAAATCTGAAGCCTCGGGAGAGTTGATGCTGCAGTTCCAGTGCAAAGGCTGTCGGAACCTGGCACCAGGAAGAGCTATTGTTCTAGGGCAAGTGTGTAAAAAGCCATCTGCTATAGGTTCTCTCTAGCTGGGGAGGGAGGAGGTGGCCTCGCATCAGCCAATTCTATCCAAGCCTTTCAATTAATTGTTTGCAGATCATCCACATTATCAAGCCTATTTGCTTTACTCTAAGTCTACCCAATCTAATTACTAATTTCATCTCAAAACATGCCTAGAAACACACAGAAAAATGTTTAAAAAACATCTGGGCACCCTATGACCCAGCCAAAATGACACAAAAATTTGCCAACACAATAAAACAGTGTGTTTCAGAGGCTTGAGATTTTGCAGTCAGAAAGTCTTCTCTTACGAGGTTATATTTAAGCTGAGGTCTGGGTGACAAGTGAACACTCTTGGGACAATCTCTGGGAAGGAACTAGTTTGTGACAGAAATGAGACAGCAATCAAAGAACAGAAAAAGGACTGTGTGACTAGAGGCTCTTGGGACAAGGCAAACAAGGGGCTTTATCTGATAGAATCAGATAAATTCGGTGTAGACTACGGTTTGCCTTTACATTTAATTTTGAATGACTGGTTCTGACTGGTTCCAAGCTGTGGACAGACAACTGATAAATCCATGAAATCAGCATTGACTCCAGCAGGATTCTACCTCACAAGCTATTTGCATTTTTGAAGTAATATTCCTCTGTACATGATCAATAACTAGCAATAACTGAAATTTATCGAGCACCTAGTATAGATCAATGACTTTTTAATCACTGGGGAATCAAAGAATAATGAGATATCAGCTGTACTCTCAGTACTTTTCAATTTCAAGCCTAGAAAATAATGCAAAAACATAATTTTACTTTATATGCTTTTTCTATACATAAATTATTTTGTGGTATATACAGTTTCTTGGTGATGCATGGAATTCCTAATTTTAATGAAGTGTTATTGAATTCACACAAGCAGACAAAACCAATGTTAGAATTATTAACAGCTTAAGTATGTTTTTTCATTTATGGCCAATAATTTGAGTGCACTGTATAAGATAACAAATTTTATTTTTATATTACCAATGAATTTCTGGGTAGGACTATAGAATATTATGACTACTGGTGTAACGTAAATTAAATCACACCTATAACAAACTAAGCTAAACATAAATACAACCTGAAAGGATAAAAAGGGTAAAAAAATAAATTTTGCCTTTAAATGAAACAAAATATTTCTTTCACTTAAAAAATATGTTTAATAAATGTACTTATAAGGAGATACTCCAGTAGTTTAATGCTGCTTTCCTCTATAAAAATCATCTATTCAAATAATGAATATATAGATAGATGAACAAATAGCTAGAAATATATTTACTGACCTCGATACAATGTAAATGTGTCTTTTTTTCTTTAGGGTTGCTAAGTCAGCAAATCCCAATATCTGTTTGTTACATATCGAAATTCCAAATCATCACAGGGCCAGAGCATTAGTTTCACATTCATAATTTCCTCCTGAATATTCACACAAATTACCTCTGAAAATGCCCTCATTAAAAAGACCTGAGTAATAGTCCTTGTAAAGCACTTTAAAAATATGAACCCTGTGTAAATGCTAAGTAGCATTTTTATTAGTGTTAAACATTAAACAATAGCAGAGGGAGCTACAAATTTAGATTTATGGCATGGGCAAGAAAGAAAAACATTTTCCTAAGGAGCATCAAAGGGCAGTAAAAGGAGATCCAGGGAAGCAAAACCGCATGCAGCAGCACAGACGAATGGTACCAAGAACACCCTGGATGCACTCTCATTTATACTGAGTCTGCTCTGGTACAAAACTTTAACAATAATGATGACTGAACTACTCATGGTCAGGAGGAGAGACACTGATGCTGTATGAAGACTCAGCCAAGGGAAACCTCAATCAGATTGTTAGTCATCCAGTTTTGATAATAAGAACACTCTGGTATTTGACATTTTCTTTCCAGAGTCAAGGAAACATCCAACAATCTGACTAAGTACATCATTTTGCAGCACAAAATAAACTTCTCTTAATCTTCTAAACAAAATAGATCAAGGCCTCCATTCTGCCACCCTTACTGAACTCAACCACTGTCTGTGCTTTCAAAAATTAGAGCCTTGCATAATCAAGTACATGTCATAATCAAGCACAAGTAATAATCAAGTACTCATATCATAAGCGGAAACATATTCAGGTCAAGTTATGGTCTCCTTTAACTCGAGGATTCACAAGGCACCATTATTCTTTAACCACACAGCTAAATGCAAGAGCAACCATAAGTGATATCATCCACGTTGCTTTTTAAAAATGTCAGCAGGCTCACTGAGCCTTTGTGAGCTTTGGTTCCTGCTGCCTGGCCCATCTAGCTTTCAGGAAGGCAGAATTGTAGGTCTATTCTTTTCCTTGTAGATACACACTGGGCCCCCAGGCACATTCACCCAGTCTTGTCCCAGAAGGTTTCAGGACCCCTTTATCAAACTTTTTCTTTTCTCTCACACACAGAAATATTGTTAGAGCTTGTCCTTAGCAGTCACCATTGTGTCATAAAAATATTCCCATTTAAATCCTTTATAATGCTATGTTATAATGTTATTATATGAAAGAAATGATAACTGCATGCTTTCAGTGCATTAGTTATTATGCCACTTGGGACAAATCCCACATGAGATTACCTGAGTTCTAGTCCCCTATCTGTTTCTGATTCCAGCTTCCTGTTAATATGCGCCCTAAGAGGCAGCAAATGACGTCCCAAATCCTTGAGTCCCTGCCACTCCTATGAGAGACACAGATGGAGATAGCGTTCTCGGCTCTGGCTTCAGCCTAGCCCAGCCTGCTGATGACTTTTTTCTTGTGCTAGGCATTCTTCCTCACACCTCACACTTTCAGGTTTTTAGGTTCCCACTCATATCCTAAGCTTGGCCATTCTGTTTACATTGTTCAGAGAATCAACCTAGACCCATTTCCTGCCTCCATCCTTAATTTAGTTCAACTCACCCTTCAGCTCAAGGCTCAAATGCACAATTTCCTCTTGAAGGCTCTTGTGATGAACCCCGTAATATAATTTAAGTTTCCCTATTACATGATCAGGAACCTGGGGAATTTTCTTTTCTTAGCATTCATCTGTTTTTGTAATTGTATGTTTGTTATAATTGTATGTTGTAATTGTGTTGTAATCGCTGCATGTAATTGTATGATTGGTTGATTGTTAGCTGGTTTTGGGGGCTGGAGCTGGGCCATAGTAGGCTAAGCCTCTTAGCCGCTGCACCAGCATCCCATATGGGCGCCATTCATGTCTGGCTGCTCCTCTTCCAATTCAAGTCTCTGCTATGCCCTAGGAAAGCAGTAGAAGACAGTCCAAGTGCTTGGACCCCTGCACCCGTGTGGGAGACCTAGATGAAAGTCCTGGCTTCAGATCAGCCCAGCTCCAGCCATTGCAGCCATCTGGGGAGTGAACCAGTAGATGGAAGACCTTTCTTTCTGTCTCCCTCTTTCTCCCTCTCTCTTCCTTTCTCTCCCTCTCCCTCTCTCTGTAACTCTACCTCTCAAAAAAAATTTATTTTTTTTTAAAAAGCCAGTTTTATGAACCATATCCCATGCCCATCAATATGTTTCCAATATCTACAATAATGCCTAGGACAAAGACAGACCCCCAAAATATTTTTAAATAATTATATGAAAGAGGCTGGTTCCACTGGAAATATGAGGAGAGGAGTAGAAAAGTCTTGATAAAAGTTGGGTGTGAATGTAGAATGCATACTTTGTAAATATATGGCTTTTGACTTGTGAGAAGCATAGACACTATTTTCAAACAAGGGATTTATATGAATGTGGGAAAACTTTGGGGAATTTCCTGTGATGTGTTGTAATCCCTCCATCTTTTAAATCATTATCCCTGCCTGTAATTCACTTTGGAGACAGATTCCACACTCCAATTATTGGTGAGATATTCATTTGTTCATTAATTTCATTCAGTTACATATGTCTGGCAGATGCCAAGGTCTCTGCTTTCATGGAGATTTCAGTTTCATTGCAGGGAGTGAGGGACAGAAAAATTAAAATTTAATTACAAATACTAAATTTCAGACCATGTTTGAAAAGAGCTTGAATAACACATAGAAATAAACCAGAGGATAATGTCCTTGAGAGACTGGGTTATATTGGAGAGCCAGTCACATAAGGCTTCACTGAGAAGGTGACATTTAAGCTGATATTTTAACATGCACCTCTAAGCTCTTAATGTATTGTGGTGGTTCGCAATGTTAGCAGAGGCTTGATAATTGTGTGTTAGTTTTAATTGAATATGTATGCAATCACTTTAAATCCTGATGGCTTCTTGTAACTTTCTGTCACCAAACTAGGGCAGGATATAGAAAGTTATCTTTATAATAGTTAAATAACTTTTCACTAGTCATTAGAATAGTAATCAAAGGGATACGAATGTCAACCCTGACCTACCTTTTTGTTGTTCACCTTGTAAAATATAAATAGTAGCTCTTATTTCCATTCCCAGGCACTTTACAAAATGTCCTTTTATTAGCAGGGCACTGTCCTATAAAGTATACTACACAAATGCTAACTACTTCATCCTTTTTTACCTCCTTGATACCTGGTTACATTTATTGATTTTTTTGTATATTTCTAGTAAATATGCAAATAGATCATTCTTCTGGTGACAATGATCATGACTGGCAGAACTGAAGTACAATAAAAACAATTGCGAAAAATGTTTTTAGTTCATGAGTAGGAAAGTGTTCCATATATTAGTTTTCTCTGCTGCATAACAAACTACCACACACTTATGGCTTAAAGCAATACAGATTTACCCTCTTGGTTCTGTGGATAGTCTGAGCACGACTTACCTCAGTTCCCCTGTAAGACTATAATCAAAATAATATTTGGGCCTTGTTCTTATCTAGGGGTTTAACTGGAATGCATTTCTTAGTTCAGAAAGATGGTTTGTGGAGATTATTTGAACCACAAAAGACTGACTGAATTCTCTCCACACCAGCCACTCAACTGAGCCTGGAACTGGATCCATCCACACAGATGAGCAAGCGGTAATTTTCATCTAGAGCTGGACTCCAGGGTCTGTGGCTAGAGTTTTCTTGAATATGAAATAGTCACCCAAGTGAACATACTATCATCTCTGTCACATTCCATTGGTTAGAAGTATGCCACAGGTCCTGCTAGTGTTTCAGGGACGTAATTACTGGCAGGTGTCATGCCAGTAGGTCAGGATCATGCAGGGCACCTTAAACTCAGCACATCAGAGCGTCTTTTCCTAAGTTATCTGCTTCAAAATGATCTTTTCATATACTGTGAATTTTGTGCTAGAGGTTTCAACTGCATACATTACTATCAGTAATTATAACAATTATAGGATAGCCACTATTTAGGTAGTGCTGTTCTAATGTAGTCTTTTGAACACGTTATCGTAAGTAGTAGTAGTAGCAGCACACTGATTTTATGCCTGAGGAAATAGAAGCAGAAAAGTTAACTATAGCTAACAGCTCATAATCTGTAAGTAGCAGAGTTGGTTTTCTAATGATAATTCCAGTGGTCTGATTTACCATCTTCCTTCCTTGGAAGGTACACTTGCATAGACTGGCTGACGAGCAGAATGGATGTAACATCAGGACATACAGAGAAACATTTGCTGCTCCAAAATTTCATGTATCTTCTTCCCACTTAATGATCAGAGAAATTAATGGAACTATCATCCAGCCAAAATATGATCATATTAGCATTTCTATACTACTAGCTGTTTCTAGTTCTTTTTCCTCCCTCTGCTACCTGGCTTAGCCATTTGTGTCTTATGTCTCATTCACAAGAAGCTGAATGAATTCTGTTCTTTGAAAAATGCATTAAAAAAACCCTCTGTGGCCATACCTGGTTCATAACCCTCTGAGTTACCTCTCTGCCTTTGAAATAAACATAGTTAAAAGTTAAAAAAGAAAATAATTTACAACAATACATGAATTTAACACATAAGGAGTAGATGTCTAGCCTAGCTGTTAAGATATCAGCCTCCTATATTGAGTACCTGGCTTGATTCCTGTCTTGAGTCTCTCACCAACTCAGACTCTAGACGGCAGCAGTGATGGCTCAAGTAATTGGATTCCTGCTCCCCATGTGGGAGACCTGGATTGTGTTCACAGATCCAGATTGTGAGCCTAGCCCACACACAGCCACTGTGAACATTTGCAGAATGAACCAGCAAACTGGTGGATGGGAACACTTTCTGTGCCTCTTACTCTCTCTATGCCTTTAAATTAAATTAAAAATAAACAAATATATTAAACAAAATAAATGTTCCATTTCAGCTTACACAATCAACTTTTGCCAAAAAAAAATAAAATTGCAAAGAATGATCACTATAATAGATTGATTATTTTTTACTCAACATAGAGAATACATTTCTTATTTGACATGAAGAACCAATGTCTTGGTTTATAAATTACATAGTGTATCCCCTGGTAGTCATGCAAAATTTTTGGTATTGATCCCTGCTTGTTGAATAGTGTCTGATTAGAAAACTCGTTAGCTTATCTTCTGTTGCCTTAGAGAGCCTTCCTGGAGCAGTGCACAAGAGGAGGGTTTGGAGATGATGGAGGACCTGAGCTCACTTGAAAAGCAACTGACTTATGGAAACACTTAGTTAACATTTGAGAATGCAGAGGGAGCCACAATGTGGGCAGTAAACATGTCAGTATGAGAAAAGTAAAAGAGAAAATGTAGCACAAAAATTTTACCAATGTTACATCTGGTCTAGTAAACAGAAATGTATCTAGGCATCATTTTTTTTAAATGCTGGGAAATTTAATAAATTATTAAGAACCTGAAAGATCCACAGAGATACATAGTGTGCTATTTTTGGGTTATTAGTTTTATTTATGAAAATGTAATCCACACACACATGAAAAACAAAATTAAATTCTTTCTTATTTGGGCAAGGGAGAATTGCAAGCCTATGTAGTTTCTTGTTAAACAAAGAAAGTAGCAGGGCTGTTACTGGGTGATATGAACTGAATATTTGTGCTCCTATAAAATTTATATTTATATATTAAAACCCATCCACCAATGTGACACTATCTGGAGATGAGGCATTCAGTAGGAAAGTGAATATTTATTCAATAATTAATGTTAATATTACAGGTTACTTAAACTAAAGTAACACTGCCTCTCACTACCTCACATCAGACAAGGTAAAAATAAGACGAATTATGAGCTCAAGTACCAAGTGAATAAAATGAATAAGTAAAAGATTTATAGGTAATTAGAATAATAAAAGCTAAGAACAAGTAGATCAATTGTATGGAAAAAAACATAAAAAAATATATTTTACTCCAAAACTATTATTTGACATGCTATATTACAAATAAAATCAGGTGTATTTGAGAGATTAAGAAAATATTCAGCAATGTGAAAAAATAACATCACCTATAACATAAAATACAGTAATTATAAATTTATTTTTGAAAGGTCAAAACACTAATGAAAATGGGTAAAAATGCAATTAGGCATATCATAAAACAGCCAGACTGATCGATCACCAAAGAACTAATGAAAACGTGTGCAAATTCAGTATTCATTATAGAACTGGCCTTTAAGGACAAAACTTAAGGAGTAATGGTACCCACTGATGTTTGAGATGAAATGGAAGACAATATGTTATGGATGATTTCTGGAAATAAATATAATCTTTTTGGAAGGCACACTGGCAGCATGAATTTCATTTAACAATGCTGTATCTCTCCTATAGAATCACAAGTATGCATGCTTTAGGAGACTTATTACAGAAGGTTCACTGCAATATCTTTTGTGGGTACAGATATTAGACTGTATGCATATGCTTATCAGTCTCTAATGATTCCATAATTTGAAATTAAGCAATTCAATTCAATAAAATTAGTTTGTTTTAACCCAGCTAATTCAAAAACATTTCAAAGAAGTGTGGTTGAAGGCAGGGATCAGAGATGCAGTGTGTGAATGTGATCTCACATACTAACAAATGATCTGCATTTTCTACATGATTATGTTTTCATATTATAGGAACCTAGGAAAGTTAGAAAAGGATTCATGAGAGATTATTAAACAGAGTTTTGGAAGAAGTTTGAACAAAAATATCTTGGAAATTTGAAAAGTGAATTATATTACTAAAGTAGAAAATATTTGCTAATGTATACCAATAAAAATGTATGAAAAGCAAATTTCTAAAATATGTTATTTCTATCAGAGTGTTAGGAATATATATTCTGGTTCTATGCTTTCTCTTATTATTTTGTATATTATTTAAATTTTACACAATGATGATAACAACAGGAAAATAGAAATGATAATTATAAGAAAACAAATACAATTTTAGCATCCATAGTTGTAGTTCAGAAAAAATGTATGGATTCTATACTTATGAGGATACAGAGTCTTAAGAGGTAGTTAACCTTTTATGCAACATTTCTGCCTACAAATAAAACTCTTTCAAATGCCATGTCTTTATTTTCCATACAAACTGTTGGCCTTTTGGGTGTTTGTTTCCTGTTACTGGGTAGGGAGGAAGTCTGTCTTCCTCAAGGCTACCAGAGCAGCAGGAAGCCTGTAGCTGTATAAGTTTTCATAGATTTTTTTTGGTGTTATACCTCAGTCTACACCACTGAGACCAAACACCCATGGATGAGAGAGTTTTCTGTTTTCCATGAATTATTAATTGCCGTTTCAGAAAAGGCTGACAGCTCCCAAACTGATATGTACTCCCATAGACACATAGCTTTTTCTTTTATTACGTGTTCAGAATTAAAGTCCTTGAAGGCCAAAGTTAAACTCTTGTCCTAACATAGCAATTACCAAAAGAAAAAGAGTGAATTACAAAAACAAAAACATATAACCTAAGCACTAACATCTGAACTCTGCATTGCCTGCATTGTTTTCTTTCATTTCAGGTAGATATTAATATTTTATAAGAAATGAGCAAGTGTCATGGATAGCAAAGAATACATTATTTTACTTTACTGTAAAAATTAAGCTCCTATTATAACTTATTGAATTTATATTAAATATATTAAATTTAAATATTAATGATTTAATAAATTTAAATATTAAATATTTAAAGATAACATTTTGGTGTTTTTCCCTTGCTCAGTAATAGATTATTGTCAGTTTAGATGCTTGTTTTCTTTAAGCATTTGAATCTATTTTCTCTCTTCTTGGCAAATCAGACTCCCAAAAGAATAACAACAACTTCTAATTTATTTTAAAATCGAGCATTATACAGATTTACTATCAAAGTCATTGATGGTAACAACTGTGCATAATATGTGGCTAATAATTGTTATGCCCTATAAGCTGTAGAGGAGTAACACCTAACATGCTCCAAGGTTAAGGAAGACAGAGGAGTGAGAATCAATCTGGGAAAATTTACTACTGCACTTGCATGCAGTGTCACAAGCATCCATCCTACTTCCCCTCCCTACTTCAAACACAGAGCAGTTGCTGGTGGTTTGCACTTTTTTATTCTGCACTTACTTGTTGCTTGACAGAAAATGTAAATATTTTAGAAAATGTAAATATTTAGGAAATGTAAATACAATCAATGCAGCCATGCATTAATATCACAGATGGTTCAAATGGCTTACTGAAGATCTCACTTCTGCATTCAAAAGCACGTAAATTACAGAGACTTTTCAACCCTGTTAAATGTTTTAAAACATAAGTACCATATATTGAAACAGCTGCTTAGATTGCTACTGAATAGCCTGGATTATAGTCATTCAAAGTATGAGTTGAACTTTGTAAGTTGTAAGCCCATTTTACAATGTAACAGAGTTCTTTTGCATAAATGTCAATAAATGATTCTTCCTTTGTAAAGCCTCCTCCCCCTCCACACACACTGTTTTGTTCTATAACCTTTGTTGTACCCAGCATACTCAACCCTCATATCTTTGAGGCACTGAAACCATCAAATTTGGAATAGTCCAATCTCAGTTGCACCCTGTGCTCCCTAAAGCCCCAATAAGTGTTCAGTTTATAAGCGTCCTTCGAATTTCCTAGAATGACCTCTACCATATATCCTCCAAACCAGAAATAATTGCTTTTTATTTTTCAGTCCATTCAATTTGACTTTGCACATCCCACTTCTAAATTTTTTTTTTTTTGATCTTGGGAATATTTGTCAGCATTGAACTCATTCTATGGAGAAAGATTTCCCTTATTAATTACCTATCTATCCCTAGTAATTAAATCCAATAGCATCTTCCACACAGAAGGCAGTCAACAAACATTTGCTGCATTTATTGAATTTGCAGGAAAAAATAAAGGCTTTTAAGTATATGTTGCATCCTGTCCTCTTTAATAATGTTTCCCAATACATGGAATGTTCACTTCCTAATGTACCTTAGAAATGGTACCTGGATGGTCTCTCATTAATGATTTTCTTATAAACACATGGGATAACTTTAGTAAACATGATGTATTTGCCTTGTGCATCATTTACCAAGTGAGGTTTTAATCAAAACAAACATTTATCTAACAGAATTGCTTAAGGAATTCTCTGGACTTTATCAAAAAGAATCCATTAGTCCTTGATCTGACAGAATGAGAGATTCACTGAACACACTATTGTTTTTTCACAGAGAGCTATCTTACTTTTTCAAGCATCCAGGTCTTAAAGCTGAACATGCATGCACTGAGATTAATTCACGGAACACGCCCTATTACAGAGCACTTTGAACCTAAGGCTGGGGAGCCTTAAAGTACAGTGACTGCTCTGGGACCGCTGAGCCAATATGCTTATCCCTCTGTCCCCCAAAATGCTTTATTAAACAACAATCTACCTTGAAGAAGGAATATATTGAACTTAGTACTGATTCAGGTGTAATGTACTCATCCAATAAATATTAAGAGGGAAACACTAGGTTCCAGGCACTGTAGTAAATGGTAGTGCAGGTTGGAACAACTTCATCTTTACTGTTATGGAAACTAAGCACAAAGAGGAGGGACAGAGCTCATGAATATGTGTGATAAACTGGGTTGCATAATTTGAAATGAAGATCTGTGTTTCCAAGCACTGACGGTAAGGGAGAGAGAGTGTCTGGTGGGGAGCTCAATATACAGCTCAGGGACAGGGCACTGAGGCACAGTGAAATTTAAAATATGTGAACAGGAGAAGCCCACAAAGGAGACTAAATTATAGAAAACAGTGATGAAGGGGAGAAATTAAAAACAGAATTTACCTGATGAAATCTTTTTATTTAAGATTTTTATTTGAGAGGCAGAGTTACAGAGAGGTAGAGACACAGAGTGATCTTCCATCTGCTGGTTCACTCCCCATATGGCCACAATGGCCAGAGCTGGGCCAATCCAAAGCCAGGAGCCAGGATTTTCTCCCAGGTCTCCTACACAGGAGCAGGGGCCCAAATAATTGGGCCATCTTCTGCTGCTTTCCCAGGCATATTAGCAGGGAACTGGATCAGAAGTCAAGCAATCAGGACTTGAACCAGCGCCTACATGGGAGGCCGGAATCCCAGGCAGTGGTTTAACCCACCATGCCACATGCTGGCCCTTCAAGGTTTGGGTTTTCTAAAAGAGCTTTCAATTGTGTTTTAATATCTTTATCTTAAATATTAGAAAATATCCAAGAATCATTAAGTATTTAATAAAAATATTCTAACAAAGCGAAATAAAAAATTAGAGGTAAAACTAAAGCAAATTCAGACATCACCAGGAGTAAGAGAATTCTTCAAAACATATGGTAGTCTCAGATAATTCAAAGAAGAAATTGCATGAAAAAGTCCTATAAAGCTACTGCAGCACCATTTGGGGTACAAACAATGGATATGCATTATATTAACAAAAATAATAAGCTAATTAAAATATACTTTTATATAATATGTGAATAAATTGGTGGCCTTGACATGTTAAAAGAGAATGCATAATACTGCACAGTAAATTGTGGTTGAAAGATGAGAAAACACTAAGAAATAGACAGAGAAAGTTATAAATAACTGAAGGGACATTATATTGGTCATTTTGAAGGATTTCACTGCTTTATGAACTAAGTATTATGACTCCAAGTAACAGGAAATAAAAACATACTGACTGAGATGACACAATCTGGACGGCATGAGTTTCCTGAGGGTCAGCTTAATCTTACAGGTCTGGTTTCTTGGCACCACTGTTGCCTTCTATGTGCCCTACTCTTTGATCTTCTATCCACTGCTGGCTGTTTTCTCCATGTGAAAAATGATCCAGGCATTTCCCATCTTGATATTTATACTATATAAGATACAGGGGGAGAGTTCTGAAAATTCTTCTCTTAAGAATTCACAAGTCAGGAACAGAGGTGGGTCATCAGTCTAGCAATTAACATACCCCATCCCGTGCTGAAGTACCTGGGTTCCACACCTAGGGTGAGCTCCTGATTCCAGCTTCCTGCCAATATGGACCCTGGGAAGCAGAGGTGATGGCTCCACTGGGTTTCTGCCACCCACATGGGAGATCTGCATTGCATTCTTGTTCTGGTTTCAGCCTGGCTCAGCCCCAGCCACTGCAGGCATTTGGGGAGTGTAATCAGCAAATAGGATTTCTCTCTGTGAAATTAATTAATTAGCTAATTAATTAATTAATTAAGTCAGGAATAACCTTGCCAGAAGCCTCAACAAATCTCTATTAATGACTCTATTTCTTAGTATGTGCTGAGTCCATTACTAATCCATCTTGGGAGGGGAAAAGAATTGTCTTTAGATCACCTATCACCTGGAGCCAGGGATGCAGTCAAATTTCCCCAAGTCATATGGTCTGTACAGGAAGGTGGCTCATCTGGAATGAAACAAAGGGAAAACAGACACTGGATATTCAACCACTACTGTCCATGACATTGAGACACTCTTTCCAATACAAAGCATTTCAAGCATATAGTACTGCTGTCCCTAACACGAATTCATTACTTTAAAAATAATGGTTCGGGTCTGGGTGGGGGGTGCATGGCATAGCCAGTAAAGCTGCCGCCGGCGGTGCTGGCATCCCATATGGGCACCGGTTCGAGATCCAGCTGCTCTACTTCTGATCCAGCTCTCTGCTATGGTACGGGAAAGCAGCAGAAGACGGCCCAAGTCCTTGGGCCCCTGCACCCACATGGAAGACCTGGAAGAAGCCCCTGGCTCCTGGCTTTGGATTGGCACATCTCCGGCTGTTGTAGCCATCTGAGGAGTGAACCAGCAGATGGAAGACCCTCTCTCTCTCTCTCTCTCTCTCTCTCTCTCTCTGCCTCTCCTCTCTGTGTAACTCTGATTTTCAAGCAAAATAAATAAATCTTTTAAAAAATAATGCTTCAGGGTAGGAGTATGTTTGGCACAAGGTTTAAGGTACCCACAACCCATATCAGAGCGTCTGGTTTTGGGTACCAGCTGTACTTCCCATTCTAACTTCCTGCTAATGCACACCCTATGAAGCAATAAATGATAGCTCAAGTAATCGGGTCCTTGCCACTTTTGTGGGAGACCTGATTGACAATCCTGGATCCCGGCTTAATCCTAGACAGTCAATGCTGTTGTGAGCATTTGGGGAGTAAAGCAGCAGTTGGAAGACTGCTGTCTGTATCTCTGTCTTTCAAATAAAATGAAAATAAATAAATGATATTTAAAATGTATCACTTTATTAACAAATGAATAAAGGTAGGCATAATAAGACTACATGTAAGAGATGATAAAAATGATATTAGAAGAAAACACCATCTTAGAAAAGTATACCTGAAAAGAAATTGATTCTGAAAACAAATACTTTAGCATTTATGTGTACTTTAAAGCATCCCATAGGATTGAATCCTTGGGTCTGGAAGTCTATTGATGACATTTATCATGATGGGAAAGACTACAGTTTGGGAGAATTTCTAATGGTATCTCTTCAGTTTATTTATTCAAATAACAATTTTAATATTCCAAATTAATGTGAGGTTTCACAATGCCAGAAAATGCCTCTCTGGCTCTCAAAAACGGGCATTTAAAATCAGTGAAGTGTTTTTCTTATTGTCTTTCTTTACCTAAGTTGAGTTTCCCACACAACAAAATAGGATTAACAAGAAGTCCATTTTCATTCAGATGGCCAGTTGTGTGAAATCCCTTTGTGCTTTATTTTTGTTACAAGTGTTTATATGACATTTAAAGCACCTTTGCCTTGTTGATTGATATTGAACACCAGTAATTGTACTACCTGAGCTAATTAGGCAACTAGAACATGTTTACCATGTCTATCAATTTTCTGTTCAGCGGAATATCTCAAAACTAGTTAACAAGGAAGAACAGTGTGAAATGCTTGCTTAATTGTGTATACAGTAGACTCTAAAGCTAACCAATGACCTCAATTACTAAATTGAGGTTAGCATTGTTCATTTCATTGTTGTTTAGCAGCCTCTGCAACCATTTTCCCAAAAGCACTTCTTTATCTTATAAGGAAGCTTTATTAGGTTTGCCTAAAGCAAAGGAAGAACTGCCAAATCACAGAATAAATTATACAGACTTGGGTTGAACTTAAACCTGAGCAGAGACAGAATGAGCAAAACAATTTTAGCATGTTATTTTTTCAGGGTGCTTTAAGAATGTGTCAATAGAGAAAAATTGATTTTATGTCTTCACATCATGCATTCTTTGGGGGATGCACTAGGATATTTAAAAATGCTAGATATTATACAAAGAATTTTCCAATGATAAGAATTGCAAGCATTAAATAAGCTATTTCATTATCTTGCACATTAGGACCATAACTCAAAATTGACTTTGAAAATGGCATAAATAGTTCTGGGAGTTGGAAGCTGTCATTAAGGAGTAAAGGGATGGAACTGACACCCTTTCTTCTGAGGAGGCTTTCATTTGTGCAAAGTTAAACAGATATATTGAGTTTTTTTTTTTTTTACATTTAAAATTAAACTTCACCTTTCAGATGAAAACAGAGGGAATGTTAGAGAAAGAAGAAAAAGTAGTAAAGTCTTACTAAATCATATTATGTCAATTTAATTGCAAAACATAATTTTATTTTTTATTTAGTAAATATAAATTTCCAAAGTACAGTTTATGGAGTTTATGGATTACATTGGCTCCCCCCCCCCCATAATTTCTCTCCCACTGGCACCCCTCCCATCTCCCGCTCCCTCTCCCATTCCATTCACATCAAGATTCACTTTCAATTATCTTTATATACAGAAGATGGATTCAGTATATATTAAGTAAAGATTTCATCAGTTTGCACCCACACAGAAACACAAAGTGTAAAAATACTGTTTCAGTACTAGTTATAGCATTACTTCACATTGGACAACACATTAAGGACAGATCCCACATGAGAAGTAAGTACACAGTGATTCCTGTTGTTGACTTAACCGCAAAACATAATTTTAAAAATAAATAAATAGTTTTTATTTTCAGAATTAAATATGTTATATTCTGCCCACAATATATTTAAAAAACCCACACAGGGTATTCAGCCTCCATTGACTGTACAAGCCTCTTCCACCTCTGGTTATAATGAGGAAAATGGTGGAGCCATGAAAACACTCTAGAGAGAGATGAAATATTCAGCTATCATTACTGTACTGTCTAAACAAACCCATTTTCATTTTCATTTTTTTCACTATGCCACAAAATCTAAACTAGATTTAAATACAAACTTAACTATAGCTAAATAATGGAAAATCACTTCTATACAAACGAACAAAATATTCCATAGAAAGTTTTAAGGAGGGGAATGAATGAGAAAGATAAAGGAAAGATCTTACCTGCTCTTATGAGAAAAGAAGGGGAGGAAACTTTTCTGTATCTTTACTTTCATTGCTTTAAATATTTTGTAGCAATTCTAACAGGAAGATGAAACTTTAATCTTTGTATTTATCTAGAAAATCTATTTTCTTATTTTTCTACTGGTTTTCATTAAAATTCTATTTTGCTCATTTTATTGTCTGATTCCCATAACTGTTGTTTGTGATACTTAAAAACTCTATAAACTGGTTGACTTGAAGTGGCAATATATAGAAAAATGTTATGCATTATATACAGTAATCCCCTCCTCACGTTCCATAATGAGTTCAATTATATAAAAATAATAATTTGGAGTACGATGTCTGAAGTCAGATACTGGCTTTAATTCAATTTCCTCTTCTCATCAGCTCTGTGATTTTATGAGCATTACTTTTCAAATTTCAATTCTGTCATGTTTGAAATTAGGATAGCAATAATAAAAGTTTTAGTTCAGTGTTTGATTTTTTTACTTACTATTTCTTAAAACATATTCATCTTATTGAATGTACAATTAAATTATCCAACATGTTGTTTTATTCCTATAATCATCATCATTACAGATTCAAAATGAATACTGAAGTCATTATTCTGATTATAAATTATATGAAATGCAAAACCAATGCTGATTAAATTTATTGGGATGTATAGATGTATTTTTAGTCTAATGGATATTAAAGAAAATCTTTATAAACATATCTTTAAGTCAGAATTATTTCATTTCAAGCAGTCTTGAATTCTATAAAAATCATACCATATATAAAGAACTCAAAATCCATGAGTCTGTTTTGCTTACACCCCAATGATGAAAGACACTTTAACTTTCTTAATCTTATCTAGAACTTTTTATAAGATTTTACTTTAGTTACAAAGTCTTTTTTTTCCATGGATTAACTCCAAAGACCTATAGGCCAACTGAATTAACTGCAAATGTTAAGTGTGGTTTACTACATCATCTGCTACTACCATATTTGTCCTTACCATTTTTTTGTTCAAATTTTTCTCTGAAGCCTAAGCATTTTTAAACTTAAAAACACAATGGTTCATCAATACTATCAGTACACATGAAGGAATAAATTATATCAGTATCTAATTTTTTAAAAAAATCCTCAACTTGAACAAATCCTTCAGTCTCTTATGTTGAAAGTATATATTACAATTTATCTTAAATATAAGCTTCCAACTTAATGTTAAAATTTTTCCTAATGCATGAATTATACCAAATAATAAACCATAAAACCTATAGAACTCCATAACTTCATTACATTTCCAAGAAACACACTGTAGGTATTACACTTATTAAGACAAAAAAAAAAAAAAAAACAGAAACCTAAAATCTAGTGTATCACCTTCAGAACCAGATAAAATATATAAACTGAATGGTTTCATCAATAGAGTTAAAGAGAAGCAAGAGTCTAAATGAGCTGCATAAGTAACTTTGGTATGCAATGATGTACATGAAAATGTGACATAGAATACTTGAGGGAAAATAACAGTAGCAATTAATGCAATTAAAATCTATTTATTTTACAAAATCTTATTTATTATTGTTTTGCTTGGATGATCTTTCTGCCTACCTTTTTCACCTTAAGAAACAAAAAGCTCAATTTTGACAGAAGGCCCAACTGAACAATTGGATATCAACATTAATAAAGTAAAGCAAATAACTCCCTTTAAATGTTATTTCATTGTTCAGATACTTCTTTGAATTAAGCAATATCTGTAATTTTTGTAAGAGCTTCCCAAAAATGTACCTCATAGCTTCTAATATCATGCTCTTTCTAGATTTTTAAGAAGAGATAATCAGAAGATCAAGTTTTTTTTTTTCATTTTCTCAATTCAAATTGTTGATTGATGATTTAAAAATTTTAAATGCATGAGAATTCTGAAATGAGACTATGTCAGAATTTTTTTTAAGTTGTTCTTTTGGTCACCAGAAAAGGGAAGGAAATACAGAAACAATCTATTGCTTTGATGCATGTTTT
Source organism: Oryctolagus cuniculus (assembly GCF_964237555.1). Taxonomy (NCBI): domain Eukaryota; kingdom Metazoa; phylum Chordata; class Mammalia; order Lagomorpha; family Leporidae; genus Oryctolagus; species Oryctolagus cuniculus. The sequence continues at coordinate 30,039,400 of NC_091433.1, forward strand.
ATATTTTATGTACTTGTACAGCTAATTAAAGAAAAGTTTTCACGCTGAATTCAAGAAAAAAACTAATCTACAGCCACCTACTGAGATGAATTTTCTGTGTTTTGAAGCAAATTGAGACACAAGATGCGGATATCCCAGGTTTAGCAAGCCACATTTTTTTTATTTATTATTTATTTGAAAGGTAGAATTATAGACAGTGAGAGAGAAAGATAGGGAGAAAGGTCTTCCCTCCCTTGGTTCACCCCCAAAATGGCCGCTACAGCTGGCGCTGCACCTATCTGAAGCCAGGAGCCAGGTGCCTCCTCCTGGTCTCCCATGCAGGTGCAGGGGACCAAGCACTTGAGCCATCCTCCTCTGCCCTCCTGGGCCACAGCAGAGAGCTGGACTGGAAAATAAGCAACCAGGAGTAGAACCAGTGCCCACATGGGATGCCAGCGCCACAGGTGGAGGGTTAACCAAGTGAGCCACGGTGCCTGCCCAGGCCACACTTTTTAAAAGACCAAATGTGATGACTGAGTGGTCAAGATTCAATTCTACAGAAACAAAAGCAAATTCTTGATAAAATTCAACATTCATTCTGCTACTTAAATTATATAGGGCTAATGAAAAATTGTGTTAATTGTGTTCAAACCTGTTATCTGCAAGGGTATCTGAATAGTATAGGTTCTGTTCCAGTTATTACCACCTCCCTTAGTTTTTTAAAAGTTTACTTATTTACTTGAGAGGCATAGTTACAGAGAGAGGGAGAGAGAGAGAGAGAGAGAGAGAGAGGTCTTTGATTTACTGGTTCACTCCCCAAACGGCCTCAATGACCAAAGCTGGGCTGATCCGAACACAGGAGCCAGGAACTTCTTCTGGGTCTCCCACATGGGTGCAGGGGCCCATGTACTTGGGTAATCTTCCACTGCTTTCCCAGGCCATTGGCAGGGAGCTGGATTGGACGTGGAGCAGCCAGGACTTTAACAGGTGCCCATATAGTATGTACGCGTCATGAGCAGAGGCTTAACCTACTGCACCACAGCACCGGTCCCACCTCTCAGCTTTACATCCATATTTCATGCTCTGATTTGTGATGCTGTAACTGGAGTTTGCTGAGTTAATTCTGCTGTGTTCAATTGACTCCTATCAGCCTCAGACATGGAAGGTACTGAAAGTACATAGAAAGTGTCTGAAGAATTGAGGTAAGGACAGGACGAACTCCCTACTGTTTCTTTCCCATTCCTGTTTTTTTCTTCCTCAAACTCTCAGCATCACTACAGCAACACTTTTTCACATTGACTGTGGAATTTAATTTTAGTAGTAGCAGTTGACTTCAGTATGCCCTTTTCCCAACATTTTCAGAACCAAACATATCACACCTTCTAAGAGATGTCAGTTGCAACACACAGAGCAAAAGCTCCTCTTCAGACACCACACTTTCACACTCCTGAGTTTCAGCTCCGCAGAGCCCCTTACCACATCTGCAAATGCCAACAGTTCTAACACTTAATTTCCACAACCTTAAGGGAGAACCACCTTTTGTTCATGGCTATCCATTGACATTTTAGTATATACCATTTGTGTTTTTGCAGAGCCCCAATAACTGGTATCCAATATTAATATTAAATTTTGTTGGTTAAAAACAGAAAAAAAGCAATAATGACAACAAAAACACATTGCTGCAGCTTTATTCCTTGGTTGTACCCTGAATTATACATAGGCCATTGTTACAGATTAATAAATGATTGGTTAAAGCCTTTTGCCTATCTATCTTTTGTTTATTGACATAAAATTAGTGTGTGAATTCTTATTACTATTTTCACCTGAAATTCAATCCCTGATGGTCATTGATGAAGAAATTAGAAGAAGACAACAATGTAGCACACAGCAGGTAAGGCTGCCATTTGCAATGCCAACATCCCATATCTGAGAGAAAGGCCCCTGGTTACAGGGTTTCCAATTCAGCTCCTTCCTAACACACTTAGGAAAGCAGTGGAAGACGTCTGAAGTTCTTGGTCTCTGCCACCACCATGGGAGATCCAGATGGAGCTCCCAGCTCCTGGTTTCAGACCAGCCCAGACCAGCAGTTGAGGCCATTTGGGAGGTAACCAGCAGATAGATGATCACACACACTCTGTCACACTGCCTTTCAAATAAATAAAACATACATTTCAAAAAAGAAATTGAAGTTGCATATAAACACTTTACTTTTTTTAGGTTAAAAAAACAGAATACTCTTGACATTACTAACAAAGTGAAAAGTGATTTCTAATACCTTTTTATTACCAAAAGGTTTGCAAGAGGGATTATATTTTCTAATATGTCCAGCTGGTCTGAACATAAAATAGCCATGACCTTTACCTCCAATTATTTAACTAATTGAATTCACTTTCTCTTCTCTTCCCATTAACTATGCACCTGTATGTCTTATAGATACAGTATATGGCGCACCCCCCCTCCCCCCCGCCAAATCAGGATTTCAAGCTTAGAGATATGAACTTCCCCAGGTACTCTTCTCTTCTTTCCAATCTAAGTTGTGATAAAAAAAAAAAATCTCTTTTCTAGATCTCCATGCTAACAAGCATATATGTATTTTTATCTTTTACTTTTCTGGCCCCTGAACTAAACTGTCAACTTACTGAGCATAAAACATTTAAAAACAGCTTTTATTAGTAACAATTTGGTGTTTACTGTGCCAGTTTTCTTGTCTGCTTTCAACAAAGGAGAGAATTAAATGAATCAATGAATGGATGGATGCAATTCACCATTAACCTTCTTGTATTATATAACAAACGCTTGCTATATCTATATATTTCTCTGATAAACTTTAGTGTAATTAGCTGTTCCTCCAAAAAAATAGGATCTCATAATCAATATTAGATTATTTGCTTCATACCCATATATTTGTGTCACATTCTACAGCTGCTGAATCTCATCTACTTATATAAAGTACTTCTAGTGAACTTTAGAGTCATTAAAATGATTAAATTGTGTTTGATTTAATTTGGTGTTAAGTAGATTCTATTGTTTTCTAATTCATTGGAAAATTGGTAATCCCCCTGTATAGTGTATGTGATAATTCCTTATTAATTAAAAAACTGTTTAACAAGGACAGCAAATTCCCTCTCTACAGGAGATAACAGAGAGTTTATTCTGTAATTAACTCCTTGTCAAAGTTCTAAAACTAATTTTATCTTAGGCTCTTTTCTGAGATGCCTTCACTCTCTATCCATGGTCCTACAAACCATCTGATAACAAACTCTTCTTTCTACATATATTATAAATTGTCCTACACAAAACTATACTATATTTTATGTAAGTAAGTTTTATTATATTTCTCAACCCACCTCTTGTTTAAGTTTTCAGTGACTGTTTGGCACTTTTTAACATTTTCTTGGTAGTTGTGTCTTCTAAAGAGAAGAAAACTAAGGGTCATTACATATACATTCACTTACTGCCCATTGTGAAAGTAAACATTGCTAGAGAGGTTAAGTCCAGCCCCTTACCCTTGGGGACAACAGTTTCTTTCATTTGTATGTATAGCTTCCACTTGTTAGTAGTGTGTTGAGAAAATTAAAGAAGATGATACATATGCATATGCTTAGAAAATGTATGAATCTGAGGCAGACATAACCTTATTAATCTTCAGTTCCATGCTTCCCAGGATTGATGATAATCAGTTTCCACTGCTTCTCAGTAACATGTATTGACTTCTCTCTGGTTACTGTTTCTTTTTAAATGTTTGTTTATTTATTTGAAAGAGTTACAGAGAGGGGGAGGGAGAGGGAAAAGGTGAGGGATAGGGAGAGAGGGAGAGAATCTTCTTTCTGCTGGTTCACTGCCCAGATGGCCACTATGGCCAGGGCTGTGCTAGGCCAAAGCCAGGAGCCAGGAGATTCTTCCAGATCTCCCACATGGGTGCAGGGGTCCAAGCATTAGGCCATCTTCTGCTGCCTTTCCCAGGCATTAGCAGGGAGCTGTATCAAAACTGGACCAGCAAGGACAAGAAATGGTGCCCATACGGGATGCCATCATTGCAGGGGGTGGCTTTTACTTACTATGCCACAATTCTGGCCCCTATGGTGACTGTTTCTTTTGTGTTCTGTAGCTGACTGTAATAGTGATAGTAATAAATCTTGTTATCTAAATAAGTGTCTCAACAGCACTGAGATTCCTAACGAACTCTCTGTACATATAAACAGAATAGAAAATCCCCCCATGGACAACCACATACAATACAATTTGCTCTCTCTTTGGTAAGGAGAGATCCTACACCTCTGGCCCCTTAATATTGCAATAGTATACCTTAACATCTTGGGATTTTTTTTTTATCCTTATTAGGTCTCGTGATTGTCTTTCTATTTTCTTTTCAGTCTTTCATTCTATCCTTCTATTGAAACTGATTTTGTCAAAACCACCAACACTGTCTACATTGATAAAATCAAAGGCCAATTATCATTTGCCATTTAATCCTCCTTGAAAAATTTCTTCACCAGGTTCTTCTGGGATCCTAGGACAATCTTCTGCTTTCCTCTGCATTCTACTATGCCAGATCACTAATGTCATCAACTTGTAAACACTGTGAAGCCATTGGACTTAATCCTTCAAGACCTTACCTTTTATAACTGAACAATTCCTTTGGTAACTTGTCCAGCCTCATTGTTCTAAACACCACTGATTTGCTGACAATTCATAAAAGTATATATCCAGGGGTTGGCATTGTATTATAACAAGTTAAGCATCCCACATGGGCACCAGTTAGAGTCTTGGCTGCTCCACTTCAATTTCAGGTCCCTTCAAATGTGCCTGGGAAAGCAGCAGAGTAAGGTCCAATTGCTTGGGCCTCTGCATCCTCATGGTAGACCCAAAAGAAGCTCTTGGCTCATAGTTCTGGCCTGTCACAGCCCTGGCTGTTGTGGGCATTTGGGGAGTAAACCAGTGGATGGTAGATCTCCATCTGCCACTCTCACTCTCACTCTTACTCTCTAACTCTACCTTTCAAATAAATAAAATAAACACAAGAATATATATTCAATCCAGACACTGATGTCTTATGTAGCCAACTACCTACTCTATTTCCATTCAGTTTAATGACAGAATTTAAGAAGCCAGCATTGTGCAGCAATTTAACTCATAGCCTATGATGCCAGCATCCCATATGGGTACCAATTCATGTCCAGGTTGCTCCACTTCCAATCCAGCTCCATGCTAATAGCCTGTATAAAGCAGCAGAAGATGGCCCAAGTGTTTGGGTTGCTGCCACCCATGTGTGAGACCAGAGGAAGCTCCTGTTTTCCATTTGCTCCAGCCCTGGCCATCGTGGTCATCTGGGAAGTGAATCAGCGAATGGACCATCTCTCTCTCCCCTTCTCTCTGTAACTCTGACTTTCAAATAAATAAATAATTCTTTTAAAAATGTATCATGTTGGCCGGCGCCATGGCTCACTAGGCTAATAATCCGCTTGCTGTGCTGGCACTCTGGGTTCTAGTCCCGGTTGGGGCGCCGGTTCTGTCCCAGTTGCTCCTCTTCCAGTCCAGCTCTCTGCTGTGGCCCAGGAAGGCAGTGGAGGATGGCCCAAGTGCTTGGGCCCTGCACCAGCATGGGAGACCAGGAGGAAGCACCTGGCTCCTGGCTTCGGATCAGCGCAGCACCAGCTGTAGCAGCCATTTAGGGGGTGAACCAACGGAAGGAGGACATTTCTCCCTGTCTCTCTCTCTCACTGTCTAACTCTGCCTGTCAAAAAAAATGTATCATGTTCAACATAGAACTCCTGATATTGCCCCTCAAAAAATGGCATATGTGTATGTATTAAGTTCTCCAAACCAAGAGGTTTGGATTCATCTTTGATCCTCCCATTTTTAAAATGCTTGATGCATCATCATCATCATTTACTCTAAAATAAATCCAGAATCAAGTCATTTCTTATCACATCAACTCTTAATATTCTCACCTCAGTCACTGTTATCTCAATAGTGTCTGATTCATTTTTCTACTTCCACACTCATACTCCTAAAATATATTCTCAATGTAGAAATAATGGTAAGTTTTCTAAAAGGCAGGTCATGCATGTCACTAGTGTATAAAAATTATTTAAAGCACTCTTACAACCAAAGTGAAAGACAATTTCCTCAGAATGCTATGCAAAGTCTTATGTGATCAGTCCACAACTATTTCTCCAAGCTCTTTTCTTATTATTCTCCAATGGTTAAGTCACAACTACATTGATATCCTTTCTATTTTTTGAATACACTATTTTTATTTTTGCATAGAAGCATTCACAATGACTGTAAACTGTTAAAATGTTCTTCTCCTAGGTTTCTTTAAAGATTCATCTACCTCTCATGACATCTTTCGGAAATGTCGCATTATGAGTGAAACCTTTCCTGTTCATCCAATAAAAGTTTTAATAGACTTAGCCCCCCACCTTTCAATTCTCTTGCTTTTTGACACACTTATCACTCTTTATATGTTTTATTATTGACTGCTCAATAGATCCTCTATATATTTGTTTTATATAATAGGAATTCTATAAATGTCAGATAATTAAATCTACTGAGATTTTTAAAAACCTTAAAATACATCCAAAATACCAGAACTTGATCTGTTTGCTATGACCTTAGTGATAATCTTGTGTATGAAAGGATATGGTCTGCATTATAAATGACCTTGATCTTGACTATGTTAATATATTAAGAGACTTGAGTATGTGGAAGATAGGGCATAAAACACAAAAATTCCTGAGCAAGACTTTCCTATGAGAATGGCTATCCATGGCACGGGACTGCTTGCTATCATGTGAGATAGTTTTAAAAGGTTCAACAGTAAGGTACTTTAGGGAATCCACAGGAAATTGGGAGGGATGAATAAATGCTACGCACACAGGTTAAGAACTTTGCCCAAGGTATGAGATTTCATTTAGAAAATAAACATTCATACCTGCAAAGGAACTTTCGAATTAAGAAGGAATCTAGAGTTAGGAGGCTTGTTGTAAAATGATATAAAATGTGTTTTCCATAGGGCCTGCTGCTTTGTATGCATTTACTAAATATTTACTGCATGCATTATTCATTTAATTATAGCAATAAAATTCTACAACAAGATCCAGGTATGCAATAATAGTAAATTGAAGAACATTGATCTTTAAAGGGAAAACTATAGATGACATAAAACTGTCTCTATTTATTTTGCCAGAAGAACATTTTCTGAAATTACAAGCCTGTATTGCTGAGTTCATTGCTCTTATATTTTCAAAATATCGAAGATCATATGTACGGTAAATGTGAGTAAAAGACATTATGAGATATAAATTTCAATATAACAAACAATATGAGCTGAATCTGTAGCCATCCAAAATGCAGAATTTAGTTCAACTACAAAGCTGACAATTCTACATGGGTACATGAATCAATATAATGATTTTCATCATACTATTTTCATTATAAATTTCTACTTAAAACTTTCTTAGACTTCTAAACTGGCTTAAAACGTTTACCAATTAAGCCTTTTAACTCTTTTAAAAGAAGGATTCCAATATAGTTGAACAGGGAAACATGAGGAAAATGGCAAAAGAAAAGTGGAGGAAGTGTATCCCAGGAGGGAGCTGGAGAGAAGTTTGCAGTGGAAATTCTACAGAAGCAAAAGGGATGCTCTGGAGCAGCATGGAAGGTGCAGAAGCAGAAAAGCCAGTGGGGCCACCACACACAGAACTCCCACAACCAGGGGCTGGAAGACACACCAGCATCTGAGATGCAGGTGAGCACAGACTGCAGCATCCAGCACTACTGGTGATATTGCCTGAGGGAGAACACTGCAGACCACACGGACATTGTCTTGCCTGGAGCCCTAGTCAAGGAGCATGGTACCTACATAATCCAATGAAAGAAAGACACATTTCTCTCTCCCCATCCCCCACAAGGGCACCATGCAACCACTAAGGGAGTAGGCACCATTTTGACACCAGCAGATGCTGTGGACAGCTCTCGTGCCTGCATGAGACCAGGGGATTCCACCAGAGGAAAAAAAAATCTCTGTTCCCCACTGACTTTGAATCTGTCTGGGAGGGATGACAGGGGGCTGGGCACCCATGTAGAACTATGAGGGGCCCCAATCCTCTCGCATATCCAAGGCTACAGAGTTCAAACTGCCAAGATGGAGTACCTATATGCAGCTGGCTCTGGTAACATCTCTGCTCTCTCTGTAGATAGAGCAGATACTATATATGCCATGACTGGGCACCTTGTATGCTGTGACTATGGGAATTCTGCTACTGCACAATTGGACACAGTGTGTAGCTGGCTATCCAGGCAACATTGTGTCTGGCAACAGAGGCTCAGAGCTCCCTGATGGCCTAGGGTTGTGTCATTGAGAGAATTCTGTGCTCACAGTGAGCTATGCACAGATCCTCTCTGTTCTTCATGTGCCAGTATGGATGGGGGTTGAACCCTCTGGGGGATAAGCTCTGTAACTGATTACCTTAAAAGAGAGGAACTGAGGTTGTAATTATCCCCTCCCTGCTGACAAAAGAAGAAATCTACCACACCCAACTTGGTATCACCTTGGGTTCTCACCCACCCTTGAGCAGTGACCAGAGTTGCCTGATCACATCCAGCACACACCTCTGGGTATTCATTGAAAGACAGAAGATCCACTAATCCACAGAGGCATAGTTCAAAAATGAAACTGATCAGAGGAGAAACCAACAGGTATTTCCACAAATGCTTAAAAATAAATGCAGAAATATAAAAATAAAGACTTTACATAAATCTAAGAAGCTTCTGCACGGCAAAGGAAACACTCAGCAAAATGATGAGGCAGCTGACAGAATGGGAGAAAATATTTGCAAACTAAGCAACTGATAAAGTATTAATATCCAGAATTTTTAAAGAAATAGAGAAACTCAACAACAAAGAAACTAACAATCCAGTTTAGAAATGGGCAAAGGACTTGAAAAGGCACTTTTCAAAAGAGGAAATTCAAATGGCCAACAGATACATGAAGAAAGGTTCAGGATCATTAACAGTCAAATAAAAATTACAATGAGGATTTACCTCACCCCAGTTACAATGGCTCTCATAACAAAACAAGTAAAACCAATAAATTCTGGCAAGGATGTGGAAAAAAAGCCTACTAATTCACTGTTGCTGGGAATGTGAGCTATTACAACCACTATGAAAGACAGTAGGAGATATCTCAGAAATCTGTAAATACATCTACCATATGACCCAGCCATCCCACTCCTGGGACCATACCCAAATGAAATGAAATAAGCATATGAAAGAGTGACCTGTACCCTCATGTTTATTGCAGCTCAATTCACAATAGCTAAGATATAGAATCAATCCAGATGTCCATCAGTTGATGACTGGATAAATAAATCATGGTATCCATATAGTATGGTATACTACTATTCAGCCATAAAAAGAATGAAATCTTGACTTTTGCAATGAAATCTGACTTTTGCAAGAAAATGGATCCAACTGGAAACCATTATACTTAGTGAAATAAGACAGTACCAAAAAGACAAATACCATATATTTTCCCTGATTTGTGGTAACTAATAGAGTATAAAAGTAAGTAATATATATAAGCAAAATTGATAATTTGAGATTTGTTGATTGTGTACAGCCCTTGTCTCTGCTATTGGGGTATAGTTTCATTTGCTTCTTACTATTTGTTGAATTCTTTACTAAGTGTAGAGTTAATCATGTGTATAAAATTCAATGAAAGTAGATCATTTATATTAAAAGAATAGGGGTCGGCACCATGGCTCACTTGGTTAACCCTCTGCCTGCAGCGCCAGCATCAAATATGGGCACCAGTTCTAGTCCCAGTTTCTCCTCTTCCAGTCCAGCTTTCTGCTGTGGCCCAGGAGGGCAGTGGAGGATGGCTCAAGTGCTTGGGCCCCTGCACCCACATGGAAGACCAGGAGGAGGCACCTGGCTCCTGGCTTCAGATAGGCACAGTGCCAGCTGTAGCAGCCATTTGGGTGGTGAACCAACAGAAAGAAGACCTTTCTCTCTGTCTCTCTCTCACTGCCTATAACTCTACCTGTCAAATAAATAAATAAGATGCTGGCTAAAATGTCTATGTCTCATATCAGAGTGACTGTGCTTAATCTCCAACTCTGGCTCCTGAGTCTAGCTTCTGCTAGACTGAAGAAAGAATTCCATGTCAAGTTTGTCTTTTTGTTTTGTTTTTACTGTTTTCAACCTAATTGACTTAGTGGGTAGGTACTATGATAAATAGTTGAGATGGTCTTGAATTATGCTTTAATTAAATGTGTTTTGTTTATTTATTTATGTACTTAGAGGCAGAAAGATAAGACAGAGAGAGACCCCATCAGCTATTTCACTCCCTTAATGCCCCAAATAGCTAGAGCTGGTCAAGGCCAAAGCCAGAAACTCAACCCAGTCCTTCATGTGGATGACAAGAACTCAACTACCTGAACCATCTCTTTAAGTTTAGCTTTAGTTAAGCTGAGCTTCTGTGAATATATATAACAAGTAATTGGGAATAGGATTTAGTTGCTTAGAGGACAAATGAAAGCTGAAGAAAGACATTCAGAAGTATTCAATTAAGATATGTGAAGCTGCATGAAATTGATCAAAGGAACAAACCAAAAAAGAAATTTAAACAAAGCCTCATTTAAAGACATAGAAGAAGAAAAACGTAGGAAAAATGACTGACGATGCTCTTTCCTCAGTACAGACAAGAGACAGTTTAAGTAAACAAGTTTTCAAGAGTTCTAAATGTTGCAGAGAGCTCAAGGCGGGAGAGGAATTACTGAGAACAAAATATTGGAGTTAGGGATAAACAGTCGAGACTATCAAGAGAGCAGTTTCAGTGCAGTGAGAGTCATGAGCCAGACTGCTAATGTTTACAAAGGGGATTTCTGATGTGAAAGTGAAGGTTCTTTCTTTGTTCTTTTCAGATGTTCAGGGGTGAAAAGGAGAAATGGATAGAATATTTTATTTTAAAAACAGAAATAAATTAAGTTAATTTTAGGGTCAGGGCAGGATTGCCTTACTTAAAAGATAGAAAGAGTTAAGAAGAGAAAGACAGAAAGCATTAATTGTCTATCCTTATTCTAATTGTTTGTACCAGTTTTTATTCTCAATTCTACCAAACCACGTATCTTGTGAACTTAGTATTGTGAAGTACTTTGGGTTTTGACACAAATTTATAACCTTTATAATTTGACAGTATCTCATTGTACATCATTTCTAATTTATAATTAGAATTATATTAGAAATAAATTAAATTAGAATATCATAGTTTTTGCCTGGCCTGCCATACAGGTTTAATCTTTCAGGAGTCCAAAGTGGAAATGTTTGTGAAGTAGATTATAAAATGGAAAAGTTGAAGTTAAAAAACGAAAATATGATTGTGCAGAAAGTTTAACAACTTTTGTTAACTATTATTGCTTGTTTCCTGCTCACTGGAAGAATTTTCAAGAAGAGTCACTAGAGTTTCTGTGCTTCTGCCATACCAGGACCTGCCTGAGACCCATATCGTTTGTGGCTACATACCAAGACTGCTTATTTTCTATTCATCTATACTCACATCCTAAAACAAAATTATAGAAAAGAAGCAAAAACCTGAATGAAATAGCTTTAGGTCAACTCGAATAAAAGTGACTTATTCACTGTTGCTCATTTATGACCATGAACTGACATATCTGCATCTTCGTTGCCATTGCTGAGGAATCCATTCTGATTCTTAAAGTCAGTGTATTATGGATACATTATGATTATGTCTGGCATCAATTCTCCTTCCTGCTGCATTCCCTTTTTACAAGCTATAACAGTCATAAACTTGGAGAATTTTATTGGAAAGTCAAGGTGGCAGAGTTATGGAAATGACTCAGAAATGATGCTTCCTTGCTGCACAATGTTGATTTACTTGTAATGCTAAACACACTCTACTAAGTCATACACAGCTCTTGGGAAAGGGATGACTAATTAGTTCAGTGACTTATCCGCCCACATGCTCTGCTGATTCTGATACATTAAAACATTTTATTAGCCTGCAAGGTCAGGATATCTTACTGCGTGGGTAGTATTTCTAAAAATTTAATAGCAATAGCCTGATGCTGGTTCCTTTACATCTGTAGGTAGGTAATAAATCAAAGATGAATAAATTCATATACTTATTTCTCAGAACTTCTTTGCATACAGAGGTCTCCCTGAAGAGTGGAGTGTTTAAAGGTAATAATTATAGAAAAACTCATATAATTAATTTTTTGTATGTTAATGAATAAAAATAAATTCAATTGTCTAAAAGTGCTCATTATGCATTTTTAATATAAAACAAATCCTTGACATTCATAGTTGCTTGAAAACTGTCTTCTATTAGCATTTCCTACCAGCAAATCATCTTCAGCAAATATGTATAGAGTGACTTGTCTCAGGATATCCAGTTTGTAGCTGTTAACTGTAGGACTGCAAATAGAACTAGAGTTATGAAATATTGTAATCAGGATTCTGTATTCACAAATGAAATTAGAGTATGTTTGACTATTAGCAAGTTAAAGACAAATAAATTGAAAAGTTAATTTCCAACATACCATCTGCAAGCATTGGTTGAGTAGAAAACCATTGCAATAAATTGGACTACTTTGGTCCATTTGAGTTGGATGAATTACCATCTTCTTTGAGTTTTCAGCATTGGATAAATCTTAGTCAGTACATTGTCTTCTTTGTATATAAAAGATTCCAAAACATACATAAATTTATAATATACCTACAATTGCCTTTCTGCTAATAACTTAAAATACATCATACATTTGATTCACGTGTGTGTGTATAATATATATGCAAAGTTACTGAAGCAAAAATGCTGTGAAAAAAAAGGAAAGCTAGAAATAAAAATAAAGCCATAGGGGAAAGAATGAGTCAAGTAGGTTATATTGCATGCAGAAACAGTAAATAGATTAATTTGAAGCAGGAAATAATTAAGACCCATGTGTTTTGAATCTTTCATATATGTCATATCCCAATTTTTAAAAAAAGCATACAATGGGCTATTTCTTTTTATTGGTTATTTCAGACTCAAAGTAATTATTTTTCACTCAATTTCCATATTCTAATGACTATTTAAAATAAAATTTAAAAATATTCTAACATAAGAAAAATGCAGACTTCATGAATGAATTACTGTATTTTGAATTTGCAACTAATATTAAGATAATTCCGCAAGCTAGGTTGATTAATTTCCCTCTGTGGGCAATAAACATTTTCTTAGGATCAGAAATCATACTCTTCCTTCCTTCTCTAAAGTTTCTTAATCATGACACCTTTTGTTCCTCTGAAATGATGCAGATTATTTTACCTGCATATTTATCTTTATTCATGCAGTTCTGATAACAGACCACCGATTCCAATGTGTGGAACAGAAGGAAAATAGCAGGTGTTTGTGATGTAAGAGTTCTGAGTTCAAATCTAAGTTGTGCTGCAAAACTAGCTATGCAACCTTCAGAATACATCATACTCTATCTCAAACTCTCAGCTCTAAAATCATGAGATCAAATCAAGTAAATACTAAGATTCCTTCTGTATCTAAAGTCCCATGCAGAGACCAATAATATGCACCCAAAATTTCAGATCACATGTAAACAAAATGTAGATGAATTGGAGCCTTAGAGATATATGTTTGGTGAAAAATTACATTATACATTTAAACATGTTGGGAATATGATTTATAATGAGAAAATCATTTAACAGTTAATATAAGCCCAAAAATATATTTAAGAATTCTCACCCTAGTTAGGGCATCTTTTGAAACTGAACTTTATTTTCTAGTTATAGCTTCATCTGTCTATATAAAATAAGGAGGTGTTTATGTAACAAATTATATGAATCAGGCTATTGTGAGAATTTGGGATGGAAAAGAGGGCAGTGTCCCAATTAAATAATGTAACATTCATATTATGTCTCTATTAATAATCCCAGAATTTTATTAGCTCCAAATCCTTTTGTATGCATTTAAAACATTTTAATAATAGAGAACTGATATCATGTGCTTCATAGAAACAATTCTAAGAAGATAGTATATATTTTAATTCTTGTGCTAAAGTTATGTAGCAAATAACCTATTAATATCCATGATATCTCTTTAAGCACAGTTGAATTCCTTAGAGCTACAATAAGGAGTTTTTTCTTAGTGTATATGAACAGGAGAAAAATTCTCCATTGAATTAGATTTATAAATTCTGAGGAAATCATCTAACTATACAATCATTATATGAGAAAAAACAATATTAAAGGTACTAAAACAGATACAGTAATATTCATATATTTTTCATTAGTATTCCCGTGAATTGGAAACTGAGATTGCATAGTCACATGAGCAAGCAGAAGTCACTTTCTACCTGAGTGATTTAGAGAATAAATGCATTCAGATGAGATGGAGTTACTCAAGCCTGGTGTTAGATAAATCCCCACAACATCAGCCCTTTGGGGATGCCCTTTAAGCGTGTTCCCTAGGTATACATTTTAAGGAGAAACCATGGTGTTTTCATGAAAAGGGGAAAAAGGTTCAAGATTCTTGAGCTTTGTTCAAAGATGTATGATCAGCAGAGAGGTTATTATAAAGGTTGACCTCCCTTCTCATGTCCTATCCATTCCCACACATTTACCCCAAATCATCATATACATAAGATATTAACAACAAATTGTGAATCATTCATTAATACAAAAAAAGCACTTTTAAAAAATGTAATACATAAGAACTGCTTACTTCACAGTAGTTACTAGAGCTATTTTGAATGGTATATACAAACATGTAAAAGGACAGTGTGTTGGACAGTAGATGTGTCGATTCCCCCAGCATCTTCTGAAATTGCTTAGCAGCAAATTAGTTTCTGCATTTTTACTGACTGGCAGTTACAAATGAAGACATAAATGATCTTTCATTATCAATAATGTGACCTTCTTCCTGTGAGGACTGATTGGAACTGATGAAACATCAGTTACACTGGGGAGGGAAAAAATAGAGAAGACACAACCTGTATATCCAAGTTGTCCTATGCTCTCTAAGAAAGATGACAAATTACAGGGTAAAAATGAATTTGTATTTCTTATTTAAGCAATAATCATTAATCCCTGATATTTTCATATTGGGAAAATAATGAAATTACCCTCATGGAATATGGAATGATTTTAGAAAGGAATACACACACCCCCACACATATACACACACATTCTTTTGAAGATGGTATGCTTCCTGGTCTCTTTATAGATCTGTAACCTAACTGCGTCAGTTTCTTGAGCCACAAAATGAGACATGCAATGACCAAACCCCTAATATTAATTCACCTTTTATTCTATCTGTAGCCTGTATAAGGTCCAGTTCATAAGGCTGCAGAAGGGGAAATATGTTTTAAGTAAGAAAATAGTGGTGAATCACATGAATCAGTAGCCCTCTGAATAATGAACTTTAAATTCTGAAATTAAATCACCATTGAAAATAGGAAATCTGACAAAAGAGATTTTAGATCATAGAAACATGTACTGCATTAAATACTCAGTCAAAGTAAATAAAAATTCAAGTAGGTGGGTAAAAATGTGTACGTCCAGAATGGAAAATCAAGGTTTGCAACTCCTTTTATTACTGACCCAAAACTTGCTATAATCCCCTTCCAAATTAATAAGGAAGAGCTGAAGATAATTACTACATTAGTATTGTTCTTCTTTTTGATTAACTGACCTACCCAATAGTATCTACACAAAAATATTTCCCTGTTTGTACATCATTTAAAGTCCTAAATCCATTTTTATTTAGGAATGATGAAGAAGAACTGAGTAATTTTTTTAACTTTTATTTAATGAATATAGATTTCCAAAGTACAGCTTATGGATTACATTGGCTCCCCCCCCCCAATGACTTCCCTCCCACCTGCAACCCTCCCCTTTCCCGCTCTCTCTCTCCTTCCATTCTTATCAAGATTCATTTTCAATTCTTTATATACAGAAGATCAGTTTAGTATACATTAAGTAAAGATTTCAACAGTTTGCACCCACATAGAAACACAAAGTGAAAAATACTGTTTGAGTACTCGTTATAGCATTAAATCTCAATGTACAGCACATTAAGGACAGAGATCCTACATGAGGAGTAAGTGCACAGTGACTCCTGTTGTTGACTTTACAAATTGACACTCTTGTTTATGACATCAGTAATCTCCCTATGCACCAGTCATGAGTTTCCAAGGCTATGCAAGCCTTTTGAGTTCACCGACTCTTCTCTTATTTAGACAAGGTCATAGTCAAAGTGGAAGTTCTCTCCTCCCTTCAGAGAAAGGCACCTCCTTCTTTGAAGACCTGTTCTTTCCACTGGGATCTCACTCACAGAGATCTTTCATTTAGGTGTTTTTTTTTTTTTTTTTTTTTTTTTTTTTTTTTTTTTTTTTTTTTTTGCCTGAGTGTTTTATCTTTCCATGCCTGAAATACTCTCCTGGGCTTTTCAGCCAGATCCGAATGCCTTTAGGGCTGATTCTGAGGCCAGAGTGCTGTTTAGGACATCTGCCATTCTATGAGTCTACTGTGTATCTCGCTTCCCATGTTGGATCACTCTCCCCTTTATTTATTCTATCAGTTAGTATTAGCAGGTACTAGACTTGTTTATGTGATCCCTTTGACTCTTAGTCCTTTCATTATGATCAATTGTGAACAGAAATTGATCACTTGGACTTGTGAGATGGCATTGGTACATGCCACCTTGATGGGATTGAATTGGAATCCCCGGTATGTTTCTAACTCTACTGTTTGGGGCAAGTCAGCTTGAGCATGTACCAAAGTGTATATCTCTTCCCTCTCTTATTTCCACTCTTATATTTAACAGGGATCACATTTCAGTTAAATTTCAACACTTAAGAATAACTGTGTATTAATTACAGAATTAAACCATTAGTATTAAGTAGAACAGACAAAAAAAAATACTAAAAGTGATAACGTATTAAGTTGTTCATTAACAGTCAGGGCTATGCTGATCAAGTCAGCATTTCTCATAGTGTCCATTTCACTTCAACAGGTTTCCTTTTTGGTGTTCAGTCAGTTGTCACCGATCAGGGAGAACATATGGTATTTGTCCCTTGGTCTGTAATTAGCAGGATATAATATTCTGGGCTGGCAGTTTTTCTCTCTTAGCACCTGTGCTATGTCTCGCCATTCCCTCCTAGCCTGTAGTGTTTCTGATGAGAAGTCTGCTGTGAGTCTAATTGGAGATCCTCTGGGAGTAATCTGACGTTCCTCCTTGCACATTCTAGGATCTTTTCTTATGTTTCACTGTGGTGGGTTTAATTACAACGTGTCGTGGTGACGATCTCTTTTGGTCATGTTTACTAGTGGTTCTATGAGCTTCCTGTACTAGGATGTCTCTGTCCTTCTCCAAACCTGGAAAGTTCTCTGCTAGTATCTCACTAAAAAGGCCTTCTAATCCTTTCTCCCTCTCCATGCCTTCAGGAACTCCTAGAACTCGAATGTTGGTTTTTTTTAATAGTATCCTGTAGATTCCCAACAATATTTTTTAGATTTCTAATTTCCTCTTCTTTTCTTTGGTTTGACTGTATGTTTTCCTGTGCTCTGTCTTCTAAGTCCAATATTCTCTCTTCTGTTTCACTGACTCTGTTTTTTAGACTCTCTAATGTGTTTGTCATTTGATCTATTGAGCTCTTCATTTCATTTTGATTTCTCTTCACTATCACACTTTCCTGTTCTACTAGTTTCTGCGTTTCATTTTGATTCTTCCTTAAAATTTCATTTTCACGAGAGAGATTTTCAATCCTGTCCAGTAAGGATTTCTGTAGTTCAAGGATTTGCTTTTGAAATCTTCTAAATGCTCTTATCATAAATTTTTTGAAATCCGTATCTTGCATTTCTTCTATCTCCTCATCTTCATAATCTTGGCTTGGGGTGTTTTGTTTATTTGGAGGCATCATAGTGTCATCGTTGATCTTGTTCCCTCGATTTTTGTGTTTATTGCTTGGCATTGTTAATTCTTCTTCCCTCATTGTGAGGTTTTTGTTTTGTTTTGTTTTGTTTTGTTTTGTTTTGTTTGTTTTTTTTTTTTACTATGTCTGTGTTAAGTGGACTGCCTGCTGTTGGAGGAGCCTTGGAGGCTTGAGATGGGTGTGGCCTGAGAGCTCTGCTTGGTTCTTCCGGGTTACGGGTGTGCAAAGGTGATACCCTCAGGTTATGCGTGGTAAATCTCTCTCTATTTATTTATTTATTTATTTATTTATTTTTTATGCAGGAGGTAAATAATACCACACGGCTGAGCAGAATTGATGGTATTTAGCTTCTGATCTCTGGCTTCTACCCAAAGAGTCTGTGCGGGCTCAGTTTCTCCTGCGGACTCCCACTGGGTTGCCTAGGGTACTGAATTGTAGCACCTCAGTTCCTTAGCTCTACCCTTTTGTTATGTATATGCAGAGTGGGGCCTGCTCTTTGTCTCTTGCTTGCCTTTGCAAGGTTGGTGGAGAGAGAAACTTGTCTGTACCAGTACCCCCACACCTTTTTTTTTTTTTCCTTCTCTCCTATTGTCAGTCTGGTGAACTTTCCCGCCTCAAGCCCGCTTCCCTCTAGATTCTGTCCGCCATTTCCCTGCCAATGTCTCGGGTAACTGAGCTCACCTCCCCTTCCAGTGCCAATGTGTGGACTCGGAGCCCTGGGCGTCCCTGCTCTCCCGCTGGTCATCTGTGTCACATCCACTCCCCTTCCAGCACTGGCACGCAGACCCTGTGGCTCCTGCGGCTCAGCTTCCACGCGGTGGGCGACCTTGCTCTCCCCGTAGGTCCTCCGAGTCACAGCCACTAGATCCGGAAGACTTTCCTCTGCAATTTTTTCCTCATCTTTTTTCTGAGGCTACTGTACTCCACTTTTATTAAACTAAATTTTCCCGGACTCTCGGTGCACACCCTCACTATTCCACCTTCTTGGCTCCGCCCCCTGAGTAATTATTTTTAAAGACAGAATGGCAATTAGCTTGAAGAATTCTCTACACATAAAAATATGGTGCATAATGAATTCAGTCATTCTCTCAATAATTATTTGTGAGCTCTGATGTGTCTGGCACAGCATGATAGATACAAATGTATAACAAAACTTTATATGTGCCCCCAAGGCACTCTGAGTCTATTTAGTCATTCAACTTATACAAAGTACAGTAATAAAGATGAGGAAAGTAGTGACAGCGCTGTGGCATAGTGGGTAAAGCCTCTGCCTGAGGTGCTGGCATTCCATATGGGCACCGGTTCGAGTTCCAAATACTCCACTTCCAATCCAGCTCTCTGCTATGGTCTCGGAGAGCAGTAGAAGATGGCCTAAGTCCTTGGGCCCCTGTACCCGCGTAGGAGACCCAGAAGAAGCTCCTGGCTCCTGGCTTCGGATCGGCACAGCTCTGCCTGTTGTGACCCACTGGGAAAGAGAATCAGCAGAGGGAAGACTTCTCTCTCTCTGCCTCTCCTCTCTCTGTGTAACTCTGACTTTCAAATAAATAAATAAATCTTTTTAAAAAAGAAGATATAAAGTGGACACAGATACACATTATCAAGGATTCTATAAATTAGCTGAGCATGAAATGAAAACAGTAATAGAGTTAACAACATCACTCTGAAAGATGGAGAAGAAAACATGCCTGGCTCTAAAATTAATTCCAACATAAAACATGTTTTTCCTTATAACATTTCAAAATTTTTCAATAAGTAGAAATTGAAGTGATTAGAATTTAGAAATCTGATTTCCATTACACTACTGAGTTTTCTGATAGATAAACTACATCAATGTAAAAAGTTAATAATATTGACCTTAATTTTTTCAACTTGTAAAAAACATTTCAGGATTTTTCTTGCCTTAAAACAAATAAGTTACCAAGTCATTGAAACTTAATACTTTAAGTACTCTATATATACAGTGTCATAATTCTTACCTTGAAATTCATGTGCCATGTATGAGTTCGCAAGAAGAAATCCTACAGATGGCTGGAATAACTGATGTGTACAGGCATATGTGTATATTTTAAGAGAATAAAGAAGACTTTCCATGGTTGTTTAGTAGGTCTGTATTTGCCTGATATCCCAAAGGAACAGAACCAATAAAATGTATATACAACTGAAGACTTTGTGACATTATGATGGTACAAAAATGTTAAACATTCTTTAGAAATTATATCTAGAGGTTTGAATTTTGAAGTTTGAACTTTTTCTCTTGTAATGACTGGCAGTAACTATGAACACAGCTCCAATCAATCAGATAATCATGAAAATAAATAATCAATACTCCATTGTAACTGTGTTTCTAAGTTACACATTCATAGGTCAAATGTATTAAGCAAATTTTCCTTTTTTTTTTTAATTTATTTGACAAATAGAGTTAGACAGTGAGAGAGAGAGAGAGAGACAGAAAGCTCTTCCTTCCGTTGGTTACCCCCCAAATGGTCACTACAGCCGGAACTACGCCAAGCTGAAGCCAGGAACCAGGTGCCTCCTCCTGGTCTCCCATGCAGGTGCAGGGGCCCAAGCACTTGGGCCATCCTCCACTGCCTTCCTGGGCCACAGCAGAGAGCTGGACTGGAAGAGGAGCAACCGGGACTAGAACCTGGTGCCTATATGGGATGCTGGCACCACAGGCGGAGGATTAACCAAGTGAGCCACGACGCCAGCCCCAAGCAAATTTTCAACTTGGGATTTTTTTTAACTTACAATGGATACATTAGGATGTAACTCTGTCATAAATTGAGTGTCTATTTATCTATATGCATAATTTAATGTGAGAAATTAACTCAAGTATTACTGAAGCTGAGAAGCCCCCACAATCTGCCATTTGCAAACTGAAGACCAAGGAAATCCAGTTATGCAAATTCCAGTCCAATTCCAAAGGCCTGAAAGCTAGACAACTAATGGTTCTAGTCTAGGGCCAGAAGACTGATATCCAGTCAATCAGGGAGAAAGAATTCAACCTTCCACTTTTATTGTTCTGTTCATGCCTTTATCAGATTAGATGATGCTCACTCAGAAAAGATAATCTTCTTTACTCTCTTTGCCAACTCAAATATTAGTCTATTCTGGAAATATCTTTACAGATACAGCCATAAATAATTCTTAATTTTTGGCCCAACACAGCTGACATACAATTACCCATCACAATGTATATATCCCACAAAACCTTAAAATCAATGAAAATTCTTTTAATTATACTTACTTCTCTGAATACTGAGTCACTTGACCTATTTTTCTTTTAAATCAGTAGAATTATGGTGGTAAATATTATTTCTTTCTGGTTCTACTCCATTTACATTTGCAGCCTAAATTTTAGTTTTGGTCTTAGTCAATACTTGTAGTTATGCAGGCTCTTCCCTGCAATTTCCACAACATTGTTGGCTTTACATGGCTTGTTTTGGAGTCAGCACTGTGGCGTGGTAGGTTAAGCCTCTGCGCGCAGCGCCGGCATCTCATATGGGCTCCAGTTTGAGTCCTGAGTGCTCCACTTCCCATCCAGCTCTCTGCTAATCACCTGGAAAAGCAGCAGAGGACAGTCCAAGTGCTTGGGCCCCTGCACTCAGGGAGGAAATCCTGAAAAAGCTCCTGGATCCCGGCTTATGGAACAGCCCAGCTTTAGCTGTTGCAGCCATTTGGGCAGTGAACCAGCAGATGGGAGACTTCTCCCTCTCTGTCTCTTCCTCTCTCTGTAACTCTGCCTTTCAAACAGATAAATAAATCTTTAACAAAAGAAAAGATTTTTCTAGATTGTTCAAAACTTTCTCTTTATTTCAAACTCTGTCCATCCTCCTGAAAGAACCAACTCATAACTATTTTCTCTATCTTTGTTTGTCATTTCTTTATGAATTAACAATTACCTATTCAAATCACATGGTAAATAGAAAGAGCTAATTTCATCATCTATCCGGTTCCTCCAGGTCAGCTCTAAATCATGCCATATTACAACTTCTTCTTTTCAATTATACAAAATATGTCTAATTTTGCCAATATTTAACATCAAGCTATTATCAAAGCTTAAATAAGCAGTTGCAATTTACTTCTAAGTCTCCTCTCTCAGAATCTACTCCATTATCATCAGAATAAACTTCCCCTAATATAAAATTTTCTGATCAATTATTGTTTTCTAGCTATTTTCAATACATAATGCACACTACACTGTATTATATTTTTTGTTTGCATACCTGTATACCTATTAAATATCAATGCCAATGCTTCATTCACCTTTCTAGAGATTCACTTAATTCAGTTGATACATAATGTGCAAAGTACTTCAAAAAGTTCATGGAAAATGGAGTTAAAATAAATTTATTTTGTTGTAAAAATTTCTGAGATCCTTACATATGAGCAACCCTCAAAAACTCATGGAAAATTCAAATATAAAACTATGCATATATTTCAAAATCTATTTGAATCTGATAAAATTCTTTTACTTTCCACAAAGTATGTGATACACCTTGTATAAACAGTACTGCAACAGAAATGAGTTTCTGAAAATTTTGTGCTTCTCTTTTCCTATTATTGAGCTGTCATTAGGATACAGCTGCCTAACTCTGCCTTTCCCAGCTCCGCTATAATTCATGTCATTCATTCTCAACAGTGAAATTTAAAGAGACATGATATATTGCATCTAAACCCGTGCTTTTTTTAAAAAAAATCTTCTACTCTCATTTTTTCCTCCACAGGATGAATACACAGAATTTTAAGACACTCAAATGAAGAGAAACCCAAAGATTAAAGAAGTCTGAATCTCTGAAGTACTCCTTAGAGGTGAACAAGGGGACCGTTTTGTGACATGGTGGGTTAGGATACCACCTGGATGTCAGTATACCATCTGATGCCAATATACCATCTGAGTGCTTGTTTGAAATCCATTGATCTACTTCTCATCCAGCTCCCTGCAAATGTACCTGAAAAAGCAGCAATAGATGACCCAAGTGCATGGGCCCCTGCCACCTATGTTGGAGATAGAGATGGCATTCCAGACTCCTGGCTTTGGCCTGGCCAAGCTCCGGCCTTTGCAACCACCGGGGACTGAACTAGCAGATGATTTTCTCTGTCTCTCCATCTCTCTTGTAACTGTGCCTTTAAAATAAGTTAAAGAAAAGAAAAAAAGAGGTGAGCCAACCCCAGACCAGAAGGACTCCTATTGGAGAATTTGAGTGAGAATAAATTTCTATGATATTAAGATATATTTAATGTGTTAGAGCAGCTAGTTACGCAATGTAATATGAAAATATAGTCAATAAAGTATATTGAAATAAATATTGATAACCTACCTACATAACAGATACTTGCATAGGAGTCAAAGTTCCAAAAAAGAAATGTACCCCTTTCTGACATTTACCCCAAATGATCTGGGATTAATTATATACCACTTACAGGGCCGGCACCGTGGCACAGTGGGTTAACACTCTGGCCTGAGGCACCAGCATCCCATATGGGCACCAGTTCGAGGCCTGGCTGCTTCTCTTCCGATTCAGCTCTCTGCTATGGCCTGGGATAGCAGTAAGAGATGGCCCAAGTGCTTGGACCTCTGCCCCTGCATGGAAGACCTGGAAGACGCTCCTGGCTCCTGGCTTCGGATTGGTGCAGCTCCGGCTGTTGCAGCCTATTGGGGAATGAACCAGCGGATAGAAGACCTCTCTCTCTTTCTCTCTGCCTCTCCTCTCTCTACATACCACTTCCATCACACCTTAAGAACAGAAATTGTGTAATATTCATTAGGAGCATACAACATTTGCACCTTTATAAAATCTCTCAATTTTAATAGTTTTTGTTTTTCTTTAGAACAAAATCCAAAGTACTACTTCACTCAAGAATAAAAAAAGAATAATACAGATAATTATACAGATAATTAAACAGAGTCTAGAATATGTTGAAAAGCAGTTAGGGCAATGAAAGCATTTAGATGAGGGCCCAATTAAAACTATCCAAGAATAATAAGCTAAACTATTTGAGTCACCATTTATGCACATTGCTTCTCCATATAAATCTGTGTATCTTGAGATTGTTTATTTTGCCCAAATTATTCATCAGTGTTTTTTTTCACATTTTTGCATAGTCAGTCAATTTATTTCTGTAAAATCATATTAAGTAGGAAAAGAAAATTTAATCAAGAAGTTTCCCCTCCAGCATTCTATTATTCCCAAAATGCATTAGAAATTTGTGATTTTTTGATACTTAAGGTGGTGATGAATGTGTAATATGGAGATAAGTTTAAAATTAAATTCTATGTAGATATATTCATTGGGTCTTTCAGGATATAATACATAGTTTGAGTCTATTTTATTAGTTACTTGTATTTGTTGATCTTACTCTCTGCAGAAAGTTGGAACCTGTTGGCTACTTGGTGTTTGATACTCAAAGTGTGGTCCATGGATAAAATGCATCAACGTTACCCAGAGCTTTTTGAAAATGCAGACGAATCTTAGGTTTCACTCAGATTGACTCATACGTATGTTAAAGCTTGAGAAACAGCTCCTGGTGATGAAGAGATATAAAGAGTTGCTTGTTGAGAGTTACAAAGGAGTTACGCTACTCCGAAAAATAATTTTATTACAGGATAAATAAAATGTTTCTTTTTTTTTTTTTTTTTTTTTTTTTTTTGACAGGCAGAGTGGACAGTGAGAGAGAGAGACAGAGAGAAAGGTCTTCCTTTGCCGTTGGTTCACCCTCCAATGGCCGCCGCGGCCGGCGCGCTGCGGCCGGCGCACCGCGCTGATCCGATGGCAGGAGCCAGGAGCCAGGTGCTTTTCCTGGTCTCCCATGGGGTGCAGGGCCCAAGCACTTGGGCCATCCTCCACTGCACTCCCTGGCCACAGCAGAGAGCTGGCCTGGAAGAGGGGCAACCGGGACAGAATCCGGCGCCCCAACCAGGACTAGAACCCGGTGTGCCGGCGCCGCTAGGCGGAGGATTAGCCTAGTGAGCCGCGGCGCCGGCCTAAAATGTTTCTTTAAATTAAGATTTTTTTTTGCAGACAATAATCCTTTGTTCCATTAGCTTTTTTATTTTATTTATTTTTTTTTTTGACAGGCAGAGTGGACAGTGAGAGAGAGACAGAGAGAAAGGTCTTCCTTTTGCCATTGGTTCACCTTCCAATGGCTGCCGCAGCCGGTGCACCGCGCTGATCTGATGGCAGGAGCCAGGTACTTATCCTGGTCTCCCATGGGGTGCAGGGCCCAAGTACTTGGGCCATCCTCCACTGCACTCCCTGGCCACAGCAGAGAGTTGGCCTGGAAGAGGGGCAACCAGGACAGAATCCGGCTTGCCAGCGCCGCAAGGCGGAGGATTAGCCTAGTGAGCCACGGCACCGGCCTCCATTAGCTTTTGAGTATTACCATAAAGGCCCTGGGAAAATAGGTAGTATTTTCTTATTTAGGCTTTATATTATTTCCAGCTGAAAGGAATGGAAAAAAAATTCCCCCACTATTTTTTTAAACCTTTTTTTTTTTTTTTTTTTTGACAAATAGTCAGTGAGAGAGAGAGAAAGAGAGAGAGAGAAGTCTTCCTTCCGTTGGTTCACACCACAAATGGCTGCTACGGCCAGAGCTACGCCCATCCGAAGCCAGGAGCAGGTGCCACTTTCTGGTCTCCCATGCAGGCGCAGGGGCCCAAGCACCCAGGCCATCCTCCACTGCCTTCCTGGGGCACAGCAGAGAGCTGGACTGGAAGAGGAGCAACCAGGACTAGAACCGGGTGCCCATATATGATGCTGGGGCCGCAGGTGGAAGATCAACCAAGTGAGCCACAGCGCTGGCCCCATCCACTATTCTTCAGTAGTAAGAAAACCTGCACATTGAAGCAGGACTCATCGATGACTTAATCCAGCAGCTGTGTTTTCCTTTGGCTTACAGTTCTCTTTGTCGTCCTCTGCTTCTTCTGGAGGTTCATCTTAGAAGCTAGTAAAAGAAATCACTGAAAGTGACCACTCATGCACATGGCAATATCATGTCCACAGGAACAGATACTATCTAGTGTGGCTAACACTTATGTAAGAGAGAAATTTTCCCCTGATTTCTCCAGAAAATTTCATTGTGCATTTCATTGATCAATCAGGATATGATGCCGCTTCAAAAACCAAACTCTGCCATCCCAGAAATCTCTTGAAACAAAAATTGTCAAGGAAATGAAAGAACCATGATTGGCTTACTGTCTTGGATAAACCCTTCTCAGGTTGTTAACCAACAAACAAGAGAAGGAGGTGAATGTTGAGAAGCCCATTGCGTGCTTACCCCATTCCACATTCCTTTTATTAGGCATTTCATAACTGTGTCCCTCTCCTCTCGTTTCCATCCCTCTACTCACATGGCCACATGCCCTTCTGATGCTTCTAACAAAGTGAGCTACTTAAATCTCATGACACTTGTCTTCCCTGCCCCCATTGTGTCCAGGATTCTACTCCAGGCTCTTTGGCGAGATCAATCTGCCCTTGTTTTCATTTGATTGTTTGTTTGTTTGTTTGTTTGTTTTTCTGCTCAGCATAGTTTCTTCAAAAAGTGTCTGCTGAAGAATCCAATCTTTTTCTATTTTAAAGATTTACTTATTTATCTGAAAGTCAGAGTTACACAGAGATGAGAGGCAGAGAGAGAGAGAGGTCTTCCATCCGATGGTTCACTCTCCAATTGGCCACAACAGCAGGAGCTGCACGAATCCGAAGCCAAGAGCCAGGCGTTTCTTCCAGGTCTCCCACATGGATTCAGGGGCCCAAGGACTTGGGCTATCTTGTACTGCTATCCCAGGCCATAGCAGGAAGCTGGATCAGAAGTGGAACAGTCAGGTGCCCATATGGGATGCCGGTGCTTCAGGCCAGGGCCTTAACCCACTGCGCCACAGCGCCAGCACCTCTATGAGAATCTTTAAGGCCAAGAATTTCTATCATCTATATCTACCACTGCTGAAGTATGACCTGATAGAATGGAAACAGTTATTAAATAAACTGAGGTCAGTGTTTAACAGGTGAGATCAAAAGAGAGAGCTCTACTGTGTTTGCTAAGTTAGATGATCAGCTAGAATGTGATCCTGCTAAAACAATCAATAACCACAAATATTC
Source organism: Oryctolagus cuniculus (assembly GCF_964237555.1). NCBI lineage: Eukaryota > Metazoa > Chordata > Mammalia > Lagomorpha > Leporidae > Oryctolagus > Oryctolagus cuniculus. The sequence continues at coordinate 30,066,422 of NC_091433.1, forward strand.
CTTTAGGAATAAATTTATGGCAAACAACAGTGGAAGCACGTAATTCAAGCACAAGTCTAGATTTCTCTGAAATGTCTAACATATGTCAGAGTTTTTAAAAAAAAATCAAATTTCTGTCACAAGACAGCTATAGCAGTGATTATTTTTTCTTTCTCCCATTCAGCAAACTAGTTGTTTTGTTTTGTTGCTTGGTTAAGCATCTGTTATACAGTAGACATTTAAGATTTATTTTTAATAAAAGAATTCTTATCTTGAAGCAAATGGCCAAAAGTTTCACGTATTTTTAAGTATTCTGTAAATTTTGCCTTATAAATAATTATCATTACTGAATTCTCCAAGACACTCATATGGTCAGAAGCTATTACTATTTATAATATATGTCTATTTTCTGGACATTCACTTTTTCCTCTCTTTCATATTATGGTAGAGGATTAATCATAAAATTGATGACAAAGCCTAAATAGGTAAAATTAATAATTTAAAAAGTTTTGGTAAGTTTCACTGAAATATGCCTGATACAACTCAACAGTAGCATACATGTGACTTTCATATTAATACAAATAAATGAAACATCAAATGAATGAATGATATCCACAGGGCTTCAAAGTATCTGGAAAATGTTTCCCCTTTGAAATGTAATAATTTCTCCTATCCCCCCAGTGCTATCAGTGTTCTGCTGTTTAGTCCATGTTATTCCATTGAAGATTTTTCAACTACACAAATCCATAATGGTTTTTTTCATTTCTTTTTCATTTCCACAGCATTTATTGGCTAGATATTTGTATCTGCTCATTTTTTCTAATTAATCTCCGTTAAAAATGTAACAAATTTCTTAGGAGAATAGTAAAATCAACATACTCCTTTATATTTCACACAGATGGAACCACAAAAATCCCCTATGAAAGTAGCTGATTTTTTACAAAATACACCAAAACCAACATTTTTTCCTTTATCATTAAACTACATGTCATTTAAAAAGAATATAATAAAAATGGCTATGGTTTGAAATTTCTGTTCTACCTTAAAATCACCTCCATATTTTCAACCTCATGCTTGTGATGGTAACTAATTAGACCAGATAGGGATGGTAAATTTTCTCAAGATACATTGCTTTCTACTACTTTTATTCTGATTCCTCTAGTGTTCTATCCATTAGTGGTAAAAGCAATGATAATTTAAGAAACACATATAAGAATTAAATTCTTTTTTTAAATGTTATTTTTGTACATCTCTAACATTTGCATAGCAGAGTAAACATATTAAAGATAATTAAACTAAATAAATTGTATTTTAAAATACATTTAAAAAGAGCTCCAACATAGCACAACTCATTACTACATGCCAATCACATAGCTAAACATTGTTCCTCAAAACATCAAAATGACATAAAATAATATTATTAAATACTAGGAGTTGACACAGAAATTATCCTTTAAAAAGCAGTATGAAATAGTACACATGAGGTAAGCCTGGAGTTATTACAGCATTGTTCCTGGGGGTGCTGATCTAAAGCAAAACAGTAAGAGTGTCTTAAAAAATGCAATGTTTACAAAACACTGGAAATGAACTTATTTCTCACTTTTTTAGGTTCATTTAGTATGCTGGCATATTAAAGACACTGAAATGTATGCAGAAATTTATTTGAGGATGTCTATAACTATAAAATAAAACTTCAAAATTTATTCAAGTAAAAAGGAATATTTTCACGGAAAATCTACTAACCAGTTGAAGTGTTCTGAGGGATGCTGAGCAAATGCTGAGACATTTAAATGGCTTTATATGAAATTCAAGAAAAATGTTTTTTTCAGTTTTTAAGACATTTTTATTAATATAAAAGTAGGTGTCATTTGTACAGTTCTGAGAAGATAACCATATATCCCTACCTCCCCTCTCTCTCCCTCAATCCCCCTCTTTCCTTCCTTTCTTTTATTTAATTTTTGCAAAGATAATTTCAATCACCTCTATAATCACAGGCTTAATTTGCAACTAACCATAATAGTCAACAAGTAAAATGTGGTAAGATCACAGTTCCACAGGAGTATAGAAAAAGGGTTACAAACAACTCAAGATGTCTGTTTCATTCCTATGCTTTTTTGAATTATATATATTAACTGCCACACATCAAAGAAAACATATGATATTTGTCTTTTTGGGACTGGCTTATTTCATTAAGCATAATGGTTTCTAGTTGCATCCATTTTGTTGCAATAAACAGGATTTCATTCTTTTTAATGGTTGTGTGGTATTCTGTGGTGTATATATACCACATTTTCTTTATCCAGTCATCAGTTGATAGAGATTTGGTTTGATTTTCATATCTTAGTTACTGAGAATTGAGTTACAATGAGCATAAGAACTTCCATATACTGTTTGCATTTCATTTGGGTAAATACCCAGGCGTGGGATGACTGGGTCAGATGAAGATCTATCTTCAGATTTCTGAAAAATCTCCATATTATCTTCCATAATGGCTGTACTAGTTTAAGTGTCTCTGGTGCTTAGGAATTCATGCAGAAAGACACATGGCATAAATAATCCATTTGAAATATAATCATTAATGCATTTCATCCATAAATTTCAAAAAATGATGATATTTCTGCTTGGATTGTTTCTGTTTCAATAAATGCACATCCAATTCAAGCACCTACTTCCACCCTCTATATAGTTGCATAAAATTCTATTTCATATTCTGCATCTTTATCCCAAAATATCAAGTTCTGAGATTCACTCTACTAAGAATAAGTCACAAGCCTTCTATAAACTGATATTGACCAGAGAATGCAATAAACTGATTGGAATTATCTGAGGTCATGTGTTCTAGCACTGAAATCAGGAATGGAATTAACTCACCTCCAATTACATGAATCTCCTAGTGGCAAATGGAATTTTGAAGAATAGGAGAAAATATAGATAAATATGCCACAACAGAAAGGATCTTCCTCATTGGGAGAAATTGCAAGGAAGGTTAAAATTTATGAATTAAAAATTTGTAAAATGGCAAAAATTTGAAAAGAGATGTATAACAAATAGAAGCAATTAAGTGAGCTCATTTGCACTATTAAAAACCTACACATGAACACTACACATTGCTATTAGAGATTCCTGGTATTTTGTTTTTATTTGAAAGTCAGAGATATAAACAAAGAGGTCTTCCATCCACTAGTTCCCTCTCCAAAGCCTGCAAAAGTTATGGGTGAACCAAGCTTAAGCCAGGAGTCTCAAACGCAATCTCAGTCTCCCATCTTGATGGCAGCGACTCAAATACCTGCGCTATTATCTGCTGTCTGCCAGAATGTACATAAGCAAGAATCTGAAACCATAAAGAGACAAAACTTGAACTCAGAGACTCTGACTCTGACTCTGATGAGGGGTCACAAGCAGCTTCTAAAGTGTTACATCAAATACCTGCTCCAGATGACTGTTTCAAAATGTAAGCCTTCCTTTGTAAGTTAATTAAAGCAATATTCTATCAAAATAATTTAATCTGTGTTTTATGGAAGACATCAGAATTCCTATGGAAATTAGGTAATTACTGATTTTCATCTGAACTTTGATTTTCAGACACAATTTCAGAGTGAATCATATAGCAACCAAATAAGATGAGATTTGAACCACTAACTTTTCATGTCCTTAAGAAAATACTCTTTGATTTTGCCAATGAAATTTTGATATCTTTTCTCAGAATTAAGACAGCTATATATTAGTTGTCACTATCAGTATTATACTAACAAGATATGTAAGCATCTGAAGTAAGAAATGTCAAAAACAATTAGAAACTGAAGTTTAAACATCAGGCAAATTAATGTACTTAAATTCAAATAGCACAAAATTATGAATTTGATATGATACATACTATGCTTTATTTAAAACAAAACGACAAGAATAAATGGTGCTTAGTTACATGATTTGTAATTCTAGTGTGTAAAACTCAATAGAATGAGGTTCAGAAAATTGTGAACTGCTCTCATAACTTATTCTAAAGCCAGAAAAAGAGCCCCACACATGCCTTTTATTGTCAGCAAGAGAGAAGTCTAAAGCTAGTTCTAAGTGAGGTTGTGGGAGATTTGGTTTAAGCATTCAACCATAGAAGGGGATAATTGATGCGGTGCCCATCTTAAGCAAAGTGCTGTGCACATGTGGCATTCAGCCCTTCACTTCTTTCTATCATAATGCATCTTTCTGTCCTTCTTAGTTAGAAATTCTCAAAGTAAGCATTACAAAATGCATTTTTTAAATTATTGGTTGACTGTTAGTCTGGATCCAAGAACCTCAAGAAATCCTGTTATAAATGCCCCAGTCCTGTTTATTCTTTGATCCCTGTATAAATAAACACTGGCATGTGCCAAACCACCAGTCAAAAGGTAGTAAATGTTTATTCTGGACTAAGGCACTTCAAAGATAATTGGTCAAAAAGAATTCCATTAGAAGAGTTTTCTATTCTGTACTATTCAATAAATGTAGAATTATTTTCAACTTCCTTTATTTACATGGATGGTGAGTTGGGGTGTCCCTTAACCTGTTTATCCTAGCAAACAGCAATCTGCAGAACACAGATTTGTATTCAGCACTATGCAAAGTATAATAGAGTTAGAGAAGCAATGAAAATGCTATTTTCAAGCAGTCTGCACCATAGGGTGACAATGCTACAAAGTGAAAATATGGCAAACAATATAAACAGTAAAAATGTTAAATTGTGCAGTTTGGGAGTGCCACAGGCAGATGAGGCTGTAACAATCATGGAAAGCTTCTTAACAGAAAAAAAAAAAAAAAAACTTAACTCATTTTGTTATGCACAATCACAGCATCAAGATTTCCCTACTATTGACTTCCTTTGTTCCCTTTGCCTTATTCATATTTTGCACTGTCTACATAATTTAGCACTGTGATAAACATATAGAAGATCCTCAATGAATGATTATAGAGTTGATAGTGAATATTAAGTACCTCATGCATTTGCCTGAGGGTTAGAAATGTCCCTATCAACAACATAATTGTGAATGTCTTCATATCTCCAGTACTCAATGAAATGTTGTGGAAACTATGACTGTGCTCTGATTCCACAGTTCCATGTTTGTGATATATTCTACTAATCTCCCAAACTGGAATGCGACTTCAGTAATCAGCATCATAATGATTAATTAGGAAGAGAGAAGAAACATTATCTATTTAAAAAATTTCCATTTAACTTCAAACAGAAATTCTGTCTTAATAATGCTATATTTCTTCATGGAAATATTTCTCTACTTGGAAGATTCTGATCACCATTAAAATGTGGATTCTGTGTCACTTGGCATGATGGAAATAGGGCAAACAGACATTTTCTTTACAGAAGAAGGACATGCAGGAGAAGGATATGCCTTCCTTGTTGTTACTATGATGGAGCTGTGTCTGGAATCTCCATTTGTGTAGAACCTTAACATATTTCAAAGTTATTCACAATTGCATGATCCTTCAAAGCTCTATGATAAGACCATCCTGTGTCTGCATATGAACAACGTTAAAGAAAGAATTAATATAAATCAATGGAGGATGAATTAAACAGTCACACACAGGTAAACTAGTCATTTAAATTCCCTGGAATGGTTCTCCGTGAATTGTCCATTATTCACTGTTCTTTGCAGTTGAAGTGAAATATTATGGTGAACATCTTCTTTCTAAAGAATATCAATTTTCCTTTACAAACATATTTTACTATAAAAAGAGCAATAGTTCATGATATATGAATAATAAAACAATACACTATCATCTACACTCTGCCTTCTATTTTTCTTCTACATATAGATAAGAGAATAGTTTGCATGAAAATAAGAGGGGACTAAAATTATCATACATCATAATTTTAAGAGTACTATTTGGTTCTTAAATTTAAATTTAACAACAATGAGCAGAGGATGTAGGTGAAAACAAATATGTAATTCTCTACAACAGTTTAGCACAGAACTATAGAACTTGAACTTGATTGCTTCTCATTACCACAATTTCAAAGCTTAATTTAGCTACTTAATTAAGTCTTCAAATTCTCCATTTACAAATGGTTGCTTTATATAAAGAATATATATTTTGTTAACTACTTCAAACAAAATTTTCAAAATTGCACACATCTCAAAATTGTTCAGTTTGACAGGGAAGTATCTTATCAAGGTTTCTGTACAGCTCTGCTGTTTTACCAACTTTTCTGATATTTTCAGGAATTGGATTGCATTTCTTTTTTTTTTTTTTTTTTTTTTTTGACAGACAGAATTAGACAGTGAGAGAGAAAGACAGAGAGAAAGGTCTTCCTTCCATTGGTTCATCCCCCAAATGGCCGCCACCACCAGCGCACTGAGCCCATCCAAAGCCAGGAGCATCTGCTTCCTCCTGGTCTCCCATGCAGGTGCAGGGCCCAAGGACTTGGGCCATCCTCCACTGCACTCCCGGGCCACAGCAGAGAATGGACAGGAAGAGGGGCAACCGGGACAGAATCCGGCACCCCAACCGGGACTAGAACCCAGGGTGCAGGCGCTGCAGGCGGAGGATTAGCCCAGTGAGCTGCGGCACTGGCCATGGATTGCAATTCTTGACAGTACTGAACAAGAGGGAGTATAAAAATTGGAAATAAAGGTCAGAACTTGTAATGCACTGTACTGTACTCAGTTGGACTTGATTCCTTATGTTATTGGTGAAGTTTTTCTTCCATATAATCTTCAGAATTCCAATCAGTTGAACTTTCCACATTTGCTGATATTACAGATGCAGTTTTCTGTGGAGATTTTCCCCTACATTAGAAGGCCATAGAATTTATTTTCTTTATATTATTTTAAAAAATATATTTGTTGCAAATTTAGTGGAGGCACTATATTGGGTGAATACATACTTAGACAAAGGTTAGTTATCCATTAGCAAGTTTCTTGTAATTTTCAATTCTGCCTTTCACAGAAAGTAGTTTTATAACTTTTCATCCTAGCTATTAACATTTATATTTATAAAATATTACAGCTTTCAAGTCATACATAGTCTGTTTTTTTTTTTTTATTTTTTGCCAGGCAGAGTTAGACAGTGAGGGAGAAAGACAGAGAGAAAGGTCTTCCTTCAGTTAGTTCACTCCCCTAATGGCTGCTACAGCCGGCGCTGTGCAGATCCAAAGCCAGGAGCCGGATACTTCCTCCCAGTCTCCCATGCAGGTGCAGGGACCCAAGCACCTGGGCCATCCTCCACTGCCCTCCCGGGCCACAGTAGAGAGTTGGACTGGAAGAGGAGCAACCGGGACCAGTACCCGGCACCCCAACTGGGACTAGAACCCAGGGTGCCCATGCTACAGGCGGAGGATTAGCCAAGTGAGCCACGGCACTGGCTGCATAGTCTGTTTTACACATGTAAACATATTACTACAAAATTTACTGCTATATGTACCCCTGACCTCATTTAATATATAAGAAATTTAAAACTCAGAGAAAAACCTCAAAAAGCCTATACAGCTGCTATATTGGAAAGTAGGGGACCAATTCCAAATTCTTGGATTCCAAATTTTCAACTCTTCTCATTGCAATGACAGGCTTTTTCAGAAGTCAAGCTATCCATGTGAAGCACCTTTCCTACAATGTATAGGGTGTTTCAAAACATCTGTGGAAAAATTAAAAGATCATTATTTATGGAGCCAGCATTTGGTGCAGTGGTTAAGAATGTCACTTGTGATGCCCACAGCTCATATTAGAGTATCCAGGTTTGAGTACCAGATTTATTCCAATTACAGAATGCAGCATGTGATGGTTCAAGTAGTTAGGTCCCTGCCACCAATATGGGAGACCTAGATTGAGTTCTGGGGTCCTGGATTCAGCCTGGCCCAACCTTGGCTATTGTGGGCATATGAAGAGTGAACCAACAGATGGAAAATCTGTCTCTCAGCACTTTATCTTCTAGATAAATTAAGAATATATAGATAAAAGTGTGTAGGGGGCCAGCACTGTACACAGCAGGTTAAAGCCCCGGACTGAAGCGCAGGCATCCCATATGGGTGCCAATTCTAGTTCCGGCTGCTCCTCTTCCAATCCAGCTCTCTGCTGTGGCCTGGGAAAGCAGTAGAAGATGGCCCAAGTGCTTGGGCCACTGCACCCACGTGGGAGACCTGGAGGAAGCTCTTGGCTCCAGGCTTTGGATCGGTGCAGCTCCGGCCATTACAGCCATCTGGGGAGTGAACCAGTGGATGGAAGACCTCTCTCTCTGTCTCTACCTCTCTCTGTAACTCTGTCTTTCAAATAAATAAAATAAATCTTTGGAAAAAAAAATATATATACATATATATAAAGAGAGAGAGAAAAATAATTAAAAGAAACAAAAGATAAATTGATATTGGTATAATTATCTTTGAAATCATTGCATATTTTCTCATGATATGTATTTTTTCTTGATTTATAAATGATTAATTACTCTTGTCTACATTGTAAGGGTACATTCAAAAACCACCTTAGCTGGTGGTTCAGCATTTTATTTACTAATAAGTTGTCTATGAATATGTGCTTCAACAAATTCATATTTTATAAAACACACACAGAGATAATAAAATAAGTCAAGACTTTTCTAAATACCATTACAACTACAAAAATGTTTGTTTTAAAAGTGAGAGCCTTGGTTACACATCATAAGCTTCCTCAATTGTTACAATATCGATGGTCACATTGTACTATAGGTTTAACACATCATATGAAAATATTCCTTGCCAATAAAAATCAAGGAGGCCTTCTCAGATTTCCACAGCCTTCACTGATATTTTCTACTCTGAATTACAGTTCAAGGCATAGTTAAGCAGATAATTAGATGTGGAGTTAATTCTGCAATTACGTTTCATAAGCATTTTTTTTTATAGCCAGACCGAATTTGTTCAAAGAAAATAAACTCACAGAGATCGACCAACTGCCAGCATGCACAAAGACAGAACACAAGGCAGAGGGCCCAGCAGGGGCTGGGCATTTTCATATCTTAAGTGGGTGAGGGGTGGGAGTTGGGGCAGTAGGCAGAAGTGAATTCTCCATACAGGTTTCTCAAGTTTGGCCAGCTGGCTTCCAAACCTGGGGAAGAATGCAGGAGTGGGGTGGGGAATAAGAGGGTGTGAGACTGAATTGGTCTCTTGAATGTAGGCAGGGGTAACAAGAACCTAAAATGGCTGAGGCTTATGTCCTGACTCTGAGTATAGTTAAGAAGATGCGGTGGTTTCTTGTTGGCTACTTCCTGCTGATAGGGGCTGTCGACAGAGGGGTGGCGTTTATATGCTCTGGATCATTTCATCTCCCTGACCACAGTGTAACTATCTTGGGAGAAGAATTCTCTACAAACTCTTCTTTTGAATTGGATTATTTAGAGTAAATCAAGGTATATATTACAGCTTTATTATGCATCAATAATTTATCATATTGAAGTAGGCAGGCATATAGGTTAAAATCAATTAGGTTTGTGAGAGCTGGAAGACCACGCCTTCACCATGCCCCTGTGTGACCTCATGCTCTACCTGATACCTTCACCACGCCCCTGTGTGACCTCATGCCCCTACCTGGCCACACACCTGGGTGCCCACCAGCCAATCAGGTTAATTAACCACTCCCCTTTGGAAGTGGGTTTAAAGCCTGGGACATGGTGTGTCCCTCCCTCTCATCATTGCCCTGGCCTCTTGCCAGGAGAGGGCTTGCTGTAGCCCTGCACCTCCAGGGCCTGTGGCCTTCAGGCCATGTGCCCTAGACTTCCTGGCCTAGATGCTCCTCCACGTGGCTGGTTCCTGGTGCTCAGTATGAACCCAGATTTATCCCTCTCTCTTAGATAAAGCTCTCACTCTTCTATGTATCTCACTAAATAAAGGCTTAAAATGTACCATGCTGCCTTGTTTATCTGTGCCGGTATTTAGAATTCTTCTCTAAATATTAGGCAAGAACCCTCTAGGGCTTATTAATATTGGGGATTTATTAATAAACATATGGTGATATCATATGGCATCCCAAATTCCAGTAGCATATGTGACACCCCAGATGGGATTTCTGGGGAATTTTAAGAGGCCACATTTTCATATAGATTTTAGGGGGTCATTCTCTGATATCAATATCACAACAGAAAAACTTCTTTCATGATGTTTTATTAATTATAAAGAACAAAGATGGGGCTGGCACTGTGGCACCATGGGTTAATGCCCTGGCTTAAAGCACCGGCATCTCATATGGGCACCAGTTCGAGTCCCAGCTGCTCTACTTCCAATCTAGCTCTCTGCTGTGGACTGGGAAAGCAGTATAAGACAGCTCAAATCCTTGGGTGCCTACACCCACGTGGGAGACCAGGAAGAAGCTCCTGGCTCCTGGCTTCGGATCGGCACAGCTCCGGCCATCGCAGCCAATTGGGGAGTGAACCATGGGATGGAAGACCAACCTGTTTGTCTGTCTGTCTGTCTCTCTCTCATTCTCCTCTCTCTGTATAACTCTGACTCTCAAATAAATAAATAAAATCTTTTAAAAAAGTAAATAAATCTTAAGAAAAACTAATAACCTTTAAAAAAACAAAGATAAAACATTAACTAAGTCATTTCCTTGTTTGTTTTTTTCTCATTCAAGCTATATTGCAACTACTTGTATTTGCTATCTATCCTACCATATGTGATCTAACCTACCATAAAACATCTTATAAAAATTATTATTACATGGAACTATAACTAAATGTGTAATAGTTTATTCAACTTAAAGAAGTCAGTCTCACATGAAAATATTCTACTTATATGAGAAATCAGACTCGTAATAAAAATCCATGACTAGTATTCTTACAGAAAAAAATTCATAGACAACATGTGGAGCTAACAGGCACTAAAGATTCATTTGAAAGTGACTATATTCAAAGAAAATAATGCCAAGGAAAGTGAGTATTCCTTTATCATTGATCTCTAGATTGAATCAATTAAGATGGGTTGGTTGCGATAATCGAAAATGAATCTTGATGTGAATGGAAGGGGAGAGGGAGTGGGAAAGGGGAGGGTTGTGGGTGGGAGGGACGGTATGGGGGGGGAAGCCATTGTAACCCATGAGTCGTACTTTGGAAATTTATATTCATTAAATAAAAGATAAAAAAAAAAAAAAGATGGGTTGGTTGCATGCTGCAGAACACACATCTCAAACTGCTTTAATAAACGTTTGTGTTTATCTATACTGCTGAAAACTCCAGAAGCAGAATTGATTGAAAGTATGATCATTTTTTATACTGAAAATCTTTTTTCTATGTTAAGTGTAGACTTCATTCTTGAGCAGATTTATCTCATTATAGCAAAACTGCTCTGCATTTTCAGGCAAGATATATGCATACCACAATATACTTCCCATCAAATATAATCAGATTTGCACTAATTTTACTATCTTTCAACTGATACTGCCCATGAGGAAATACCATAATCAGGTTGTCTTAGGAGCAATGGGATTCTCCTGATTGACTTGTACAAACAAACCGAATCCTATATCATTAATCAATTCAGTTCCAGCCACAATTGATAGGAATGATTGGAAAGGTAATTATAGTAACCTTTACTAAAATCAAAAGGCTGATCACTGCCATACACAGATCCTACAATGTTTTACATAGAGGTAATTATCATTAACCTCAAAACATATAATTGTTTGATGCTAGAGAATTACAAAAAGCCATGATAATATTAGACTTTAAACTTCAAGATTTGAAAGTATCAGTCTGTTTACAATAATGACAATGAAGCTAATAACTGTGACCTCATCAATGATACCAACATTTTTTAGAAGTCCATTGCATGTAAATATACCTGTCAAAACTTCCTCAGATGAATATTTATTTTTAAATTAATAAATTGCTACAGTTATAGATATCAAGACAAGTTATGCACATTTTACACTTTAAGAAGCTTCTTTAGTGTGATTAAGTGATTTGCCAAAGTTCACACAGCAAAAAGTGGGAGCAGAATAGCATAAACACAGATACTGTAAATCTAAGTCTCTTTCTAATCAATTATATTGGACATAACAGCATGCATAAAAAAGCAAGATCTAAAATATACACTAAAATATTTAAGGTTATGAGGATAGAGAAAGAGTATAAAAATAGTAAATACAGAACGAATCACTTGTATGTCACTGCTCTTGGATTATATATTAAACTTTGTTATGTAATCTTCTGCTTAGGAGCAAGGAAAGACAGGTAAATATCAGCCCTACAATTTAATAAAATGCTGAGGAGAGAGAAAGGGAAAAAACACAGGCAAAGGTAGATATCCATCTCCATTTGTGAGATTTTTTTTTTTTTTTACGGTGAAGTTACTGATAAATTGCTCTGTCTGACTATAGATGCACGTAAGAGGAAATGGGTTTATACCAAAGCAAAAAAAAAAAAAAAAGTATCCTTGGACAAATTTCTTTCATCTTTGGGAAACAGAGAATTTCCAGCTCCCATGAGATTGTGCAGGTTCTCTGTCTTTCCTACATTACAGATCCCTATTTCCACAGCCTCTCTCTTACCTAACTCTATCTTGCTGTCGTCTTCAATATCTCCCTTTCCATTGAATCAGTCCAAACAGCAAACATGCTTTTCTTTAACAAATAAAAATGCTCCTCACTCATTGTCACCTTCTAGCTACTGAATCCTTTCTATGTCCCTTCCAATACTTGCATATAGTCATTTTACTTTTCCTTTGCTCATTTTTTGAACCCTTGCATATAGGAGGGGTCTTCAAATAGTTCATGGAAAATGTGTATTATAAAAAAAATTGCATCAATTTCAAAATATTTGGACCAAAATCAGGCTATCTTCTAATTGCATGCTGCCATGAACTTTTTGAAGTCCTTTTTGTAATGCCACTTTTCCTAATATTCCACAACTACATATACTAAGTCACTAGGGTTCTATATTGCTAATTCTAATGGGCCATGTTCAATTTTCATTCTATTTACCAGCATCCTTTGACAAATTCATTATTCTTCCTTGAAGCATATACTTAGTTTCTAAGATATCATACTTTTCTGGTTTTCCTTCTCTCTAATGTTCTTCCCTTCTAAGTCTCCTTTGCTAATATTACTTAATTTCCTCAACCACTACCCATAAATGCAACTTTGGGCCCAGTCAGAAAATTCTTCTCTTTATTTTCTACACTTAACCCTTATGTGATCTCAAAAAGCCCCTTAAACTTCCACATCATTTGCATGCTAATGGTGTCAATATTTATCTCTAGAGCCAGAGTTTCATCCCTGAACTTAAAGAATCTAAATCTTCCTCCCTACATCAGTCCTGTGATATCCAAATTCCTGACCCTATCTTATCCCCTGAGACTTGCTGTTTCCACTCAACCCCTGTGTCACTGAGGGGGAACTTCACCCTTCAATTCTATCCGTCAGCAAACCACGTGTTAGTTCTATATTCCAAACATGGCTAGTACACCTCTGTTTCTTATGCTCATCCAGATACAATTATGCCTTGGGACTTTATTTCCTTAAAATGTATACTCAAAATGTTACCTTGCAGTGAGGAATTCTTTGGTCGTGTCCATATAGCAACTATATAAGTCTGAAAAACTAAATGTGTTGTTTGTTTATTTGTTTATAATTAACCTCTTCAAACTAGAATATAAATTCTGTGTTCTTTTTCTGTTTTTTTTTTTTTCTTTTTTTTTTTTTTCTTTTTGCATTCTCTATCTTAGAGCCAGATAAATGTCTGGTATTTAGGAACTTTTCAGAATTTTTTTAGTTTGTATTTATTTATTTATTTATTTAAGATTAACACACAGAATCAGAGAGAGAAAAGGCAAATGCACTCCCGGCAGCTGGTTTAGCCTCTAAATGCCTGCAATTACCAAGGGCAGGCCTGGGGCTGGAGTCAGGAAGTGGGAACTTGATCTAGGTCTCCCATGTTGGTTACAGGGACACAACCACTTGACTTATCACCAGCTGTCTGCCAAGGTGCACATTAGTGGAAAGTTGGATTGTAGAGGGCAACCAGGACTTGAATCCAGGTACTCTGCTATAGATGGCATTTACCATTCAGCATGTTGACTGTAAGTCCATACGCCCACCCTTCAGAAAATATTATTTAATAACTAGATAATCATTTCCCTATAATACCAGTTAGCGCAAATTGCCTTACAATGTATTTTCATGTTTTTATTTTTAGAGGTTTGTTGTATGGTATTCGTTGTAAACTGCTGATTTTCTAGCTCTACATACAGCTCAGGAGGCATGGCAACAAATAGAATAAATGGTCATTTACAGAATGCAAGGGAAAGATGAAATTTATGAAGAAATAAAGGATGGGAAGAAATTATTTTTGAATTATGAAACAGTTCACGATTTGTTGTTTAAAGTTAATTAAATATGGAGGTTCTGTGTTGCCAGGGAATAACCTAATTTACTCTGACCAATACATAACTTTTAAATTTTCAACTTATTTAATATAAATGCTCAATGTGGTCATGATTAATATTCTACAGGTTATGTGACTGTATTTTTATCAGCTAAACTAGGACACCTTTGCGTCCCAAACCAAGCTGAGAGCTAAAAGTAAAATTATATACTTTCGGAATATTTATTTTGTCTGAAATTGTTCTAATTTATGTTGGTAGAATAACACATCTGCTTAATTTTTTTTAAAATTATTTCTAAAAATTAAAATAGTGTATACAAAAACAAATTTTAAATTTTATATTAATATATTGTTTTATGTTGACATTTTAACCAAGTACCTAACTCTCAGTACATAATCACACACTTTAATAAGTTTCTCAGTTTCATCTATCTCATATTGTATTTTCAGAAGAGAGAATTTTTCAATATAGTCTTAATATTATTCTTTCTTTTCACAAAATTGTTCAGAATCTATTTCAATGTTGTGATTAATAAATGTTGAAATTCTCATCATTTTCAGTTGACTTTTTGTGCCAGTTCAGGTCTTCCTAACAGCACATGCCAAGATAGAAGCATTTGTAAAAATTCATAGAGGTAAGTGCCTGCCAAGACCAAAGGAGAGATACGCTAAGAGTAAGAAGGGAGCATCCTCAGACGATGTTATATGTATAACACATGAGAGATCATGAGATCAAAGGAAGGAGGACAGTGTACAAACATCACATCTTTGAGGACGCCTAGGTCAGCCTATGGGGTAAACGTCCAAGCAAAGATATCCCATGAGAAGAGTCTTACATTGGACAGAAATGATCCAGGTCTAGTATCCTGGACATACTATTACTGGCCAGTATTTTAGTCTGTACCATAGCTTTGCAATAGGTTTTGAAATAAGATAGTGTGGTATCTTCAGCTGTGTGATTTTAGCTCAAGATTTCCTTAGTTATGCACAGCCTTTTGTAATTCCATAAGGGTTAAGGAACGGTGTTCTCCATTTCTGTGAAAAATGACCTGGTATTTTGATAGATACCACATTAAATCTGTACATTACTTTGGGTCATATGACATTTTAATGACAAAATTTTCTATTCAATAAACACAGGATATCATCCCATTTATTTATGTAATCTTCAGGATCTTTCATTACTATTTTGTACTTGTCAGTATACAGATGATTCCTTTCTGAGCTTAAAAGAACTTTTATCTTATGCTATTAAGCTATATCATCTTGGGGGCCAGTGACGTGGCTCATTTGGTTAATCCTCCACCTGTGATGCCGGCATCCCATACGGGCACCGGGTTCTAGTCCCAGCTGCTCCTTTTCCAGTCCAGCTCTCTGCTGTGGCCTGGGATAACAGTGAAGGAAGGAGGGCATGGAGGATGGCCCAAGTGCTTGGGCTCCTGCACCCGCATGGGAGACCAGAAAGAAGCACCTAGCTCCTGGCTTAGGAGTAGTGCAGCACCAGCCATAGCAGCCATTTGCGGAATGAACCAATGGAAGGAAGACTTTTCTCTCTGTCTCTCTCTCTCTCACTGTCTATAACTCTACCAGTCAAATAAATAATAAAAAAGCTATATCATCTTATTTAGTTTTCAGATAGTTCACTGTGAGGTATAGATTTTATGCTGATTTTTGTATGTTAATTTAATACTCTGAAATTTTACTGAAATTATTTATCAATAATAATGGATTTTAGTGGAGTTTTTAGTGTTTTCTAAATGCTCATTCTAAATAATGTCATCAGTAAAAGAAGTCACTTCTTTTCATATTTTGATATACTTTATATCTTTATTCACCTGAGAACTTCATAATTATTTTGAAAACAAAAGGTTAGGTTGGTATCCTTGTCCTATTTCTGATGTTAGAAATTTTCAACTTTTTAACACTAAGTATTATGTTTCTTGTGGGCTTGTCACTTATAGCCTTTATTTTTTTTTTAACTTTTATTTAATGGATATAAATTTCCAAAGTACAGCTTATGGATTACAATGGTTTCCCCCCATTACGTCCCTCCCACCCGCAACCCTCCCCTTTCCCACTCCCTCTCCCCTTCCATTCACATCAAGATTCATTTTCGATTCTCTTTATATACAGAAGATCAGTTTAGCATACATTAAGTAAAGATTTCAACAGTTTGCTCCCATACTGAAACATAAAGTGAAAAATACTGTTTGAGTACTAGTTATAGCATTAAATCTCAATGTACAGCACACTAAGGACAAAGATCCTACATGAGGAGTAAGTGCACAGTGACTCCTGTTGTTGACTTCACAAATTGACACTCTTGTTTATGGCATCAGTAATCACCCTAGGCTCTTGTCATGAGTCGCCAAGGCTATGGAAACCCCCTGAGTTCACCGACTCTGATCATATTTAGACAAGGCCATGGTCAAAGTGGAAGTTCTCTCCTCCCTTCAGAGAAAGGTACCACCTTCTTTGATGACCCATTCTTTCCACTGGGATCTCACTCGCGGAGATCTTTCATTTAGGTTTTTTTTTGTTTTTTGTTTTTTGTTTTTTGTTTTTTGTTTTCCCCAGAGTGTCTTGGCTTTCCATGCCTGAAATACTCTCATGGGCTTTTCAGCCATATCCGCATGCCTTAAGGGCCGATTCTGAGGCAGAGTGCTGCTTAGGACATCTGCCATTCTATGGGTCTGCTGTGTATCTCACTTCCCATGTTGGATCATTCTCTCCCTTTTTCATTCTATCAGCTAGTATTTGCAGACACTAGTCTTTTTTATGTGCTCCCTTTGGTTCTTAGTCCTATCATCATGATCAATTGTGAACTGAAATTGATCACTTGGAATAGTGAGATGGCATTGGTACATGCCACCTTGATGGGATTGAATTGGAATCCCCTGGTATGTTTCTAACTCTACCGTTTGAGGTAAGTCAGCTTGAGCATGTCCCGAATTGCACATCTCTTCCCACTCTTATTCCCACTCTTATATTTAACAGCAATCACTTTTCAGTTAAGTTTCAGCACTTAAGAAGAATTGTGTATTGATTACAGTATTCAACCAAAAGTATTAAGTAGAACAAACAAAAAAAAATACTAAGAGGGATAACATATTAAGTTGTTCATCAACAGTAAGGGCAAGGGCTGATCAAGTCACCGTTACTCATAGTGTTCATTTCATTTTAACAGGTTTCCTTTTTGGTTCTCAGTTAGTTGTCACCTATCAGGGAGGACATGTGGTATTTGTCCTTTTGGGATTCGCTTATTTCACTCAACATAATGTTTTCCAAATTCCTAACAGGGATCACTTTTCAGTTAAATTTAAACACCTAAGAATAATTGGTGTTAATTACAGAGTTCAACCAATGGTACTAGAACAAAAAAAAAATACTAAAATGGATAAAGTATTACATTGTACATCAACAGTCAGGACAAGAGCTGATCAAGTCACTGTTTCTCATAGTGTCCCTTTCACTTCAACAAGTTTCCCCTTTGGTGCTCAGTTAGTTGTCGCCAATCAGGGAGAACATATGATATTTGTCCCTTAGGGACTGGCTTAACTCAGCATGATGTTTTCCAAATTCCTCCATCTTGTTGCAAATGACCAAGTTTCATTTTTTTGACTGCTGTATAGTATTCTATAGAGTACATGTCCCATAATTTCTTTATCCAGTCTACTGTTGATGGGCATTTGGGTTGGTTCCAGGTCTTAGCTATTGTGAATTGAGCTGCAATAAACATTAATGTGCAGACAGCTTGTTTGTTTGCCAATTTAATTTCCTTTGGGTGAATTCCAAGGTGTGGGATAGCTGGGTTGAATGGTAGGGTTATATTCAGGCTTCTGAGGAATCTCCAGAATGACTTCCATAGTGGCTTAACCAATTTGCATTCCCACCAACAGTGGGTTAGTGTCCCTTTTTCTCCACATCCTCTCCAGCATCTATTGTTGGTAGATTTCTGAATGTGAGCCATTCTAACCGGGGTGAGGTGAAACCTCACTGTGGTTTGGATTTGCATTTCCCTGATTGCTAGTGATCTTGAACATTTTTTTATGTGTCTGTTGGCCATTTGTATTTCCTCTTTTGAAAAATATCTATTGAGGTCCTTGGCCCATCTCTTAAGTGGGTTGTTTGTTTTGATGTTGTGCAGTTTCTTGATCACATTGTAGATTCTTGTTATCAACCCTTTATCTGTTACATAGTTTGCAATTATTTTTTCCCATTCTGTTGGTTGCCTCTTCACTCTCCTGTTTCTTTTGAAGTACAGAAACTTCTCAATTTGATGCAATCCCAAATGTTAATCTTGGCTTTGACTGCCTGTGCTTCTGGGGTGTTTTGCAAGAAGTCATTGCCGGTACCTATATCTTGCAGGGTTTTTCCAATGCTCTCTAATAATTTGATGGTGTCAGGTCATAGATTTAAGTCTTTAATCCATGTTGAGTGAATTTTTGTGTAAGGTGAAAGGTAGGGGTCTTGCTTCATGATTCTGCACATGGAAATCCAATTTTCTCAGCACCATTTATTGAATAGACTGTCCTTACTCCAGGGATTGGTTTTAGATCCTTGATCAAATATAAGTTGGCTGTAGATGTTTGGGTTGTTTTCTGGTGTTTCTATTCTGTTCCAAGGTCTATCCATCTGTTTCTGTACCAGTACCATGCTGTTTAGATTACAACTACCCTGTAGTATGTCCTGAAAACTGGTATTGTGATGCCTCCAGCTTTGTTTTTGTTGTAAAAGATTGCTTTAGCTATTTGAGATCTCCTGTGTCTCCATATGAATTTCAGCAACATTTTTTCCAGATCTGACAAGAAGGTCTTTGGTATCTTGATTGGAATTGCATTGAATCTATAAATTGCTTTTGGGAGAATGGACATTTTGATGATATTGATTCTTCCAATCCATGAGCATGGAATATTTTTCCATTTTTTTTGGTATCCTCTTCTATTTCTTTCTTTAAGGTTTTGTAATTTTCATTGTAGAGATCTTTAACATCCTTGGTTAAGTTTATTCCAAGGTATTTGTTTGTTTTTGTAGCTATTGTGAATGGGATTGATCTTAGAAGTTCTTCCTCAGCCGTGGCATTGTCAGTGTATACAAAGGCTGTTGATTTTTGTGCATTGATTTTATATCCTGCTACTTTGCCAAACTCTTCTATGAGTTCCAATAGTCTCTTAGTAGAGTTCTTTGGGTCCCCTAAGTAAAGAATCATATCATCTGCAAAGAGGGATAGTTTGACTTCTTCCTTCCAAATTTGTATCCCTTTAATTTCTTTTTCTTGCCTAAAACTGTGGAAAGAACTTCCAGAACTATATTGAATAGCAGTGGTGAGAGTGGGCATCCTTGTCTGGTACCAGATCTCAGTGGAAATACTTCCAACTTTTCCCCATTCAATAGAATGTTGGCCGAGGTTTTTTCATAGATTGCTTTGATTGTATTGAGGAATGTTCCTTCCAAACCTAGTTTCCTAAGAGTTTTCATCATGAAAGGGTGCTGTATTTTATCAAATGCTTTCTTGGCGTCTATTGAGATAATCATATGGTTTTTCTTCTGCAGTCTGTTAATGTGGTGAATCACATTGATTGTCTTGCGCACATTAAACCATCCCTGCATACCAGGGATAAATCCCACTTGGTCTGGGTGGATGATTTTCTGATGTGTTGTTGTATTCTATTGGCGAGAATTTTATTGAGGATTTTTGCGTCTATGTTCATCAGGGATATTGGTCTATAATTCTCTTTCAATGCTGCATCTTTTTCCGGCTTAGGAATTAAGGTGATGCTGGCTTCATAGAAAGAATTTGGGAGGATTCCCTCTTTTTCGATTGTTCAGAATAGTTTGAGAAGAATTGGAGTCAGTTCTTTAAATGTCTGGTAGAATTCAGCAGTGAATCCATCTGGTCCTGGGCTTTTCTTTGTTGGGAGGGCCTTTATTACCGTTTCAATTTCTGTCTCAGTTATGGGTCTGTTGAGGTTTTCGATGTCTTCCTGGTTCAATTTAGGTAGATTGCATGTGTCCAAGAATCTATCCATTTCTGATAGGTTTCCCTGTTTGCTGGCATACAAGTCCTTGTAGTAATTTCTGATGATTCTTTTTATTTCTGTGGTGTCTGTTGTTACATTTCCTTTTTCATCTCTGATTTTATTGATTTGGGTCTTTTCTCTTCTTTTTTTAGTTAGTTGGGCCAATGGGGTGTCAATTTTGTTTATTTTTTTCAAAAAACCAGCTCCTCGTTCCTTATTTTTTGTAATTTTTTTTTGGATTCAATCCTGTTGATTTCTTCTCTGATTTTAATGATTTCTCTTCTCCTACTAGATTTGGGTCTGGTTTGCTACAGTTTTTCTAGATCCTTGAGGTGAATTGAAAGCTCATCTATTTGGTGCCTTTCCAATTTCTTGATATAGGGACCTATTGATATAAACTTTCTTCTTAACACTGCTTTTGCTGCGTC
This sequence comes from Oryctolagus cuniculus, assembly GCF_964237555.1. Taxonomy (NCBI): domain Eukaryota; kingdom Metazoa; phylum Chordata; class Mammalia; order Lagomorpha; family Leporidae; genus Oryctolagus; species Oryctolagus cuniculus. The sequence continues at coordinate 30,087,180 of NC_091433.1, forward strand.
CCATAAGTTTTGGTATGTTGTGCTGTTATCCTCATTTACTTCCAGAATATTTTTGATTTCTCTTTTAATTTCTTCTATGACCCATTGTTCATTCAGGAGCATGTTGTTCAATCTCCATGTGTTTGCGTATGCTCTAGGGATTCCTGAGTTGCTAATTTCCAACTTCATTCCTTTATGGTCTGAGAAGCTGCATGGTATGATTCTAATTCTTTTGAATTTGCTGAGACTTGCTTTATGGCCTAGTTTGTGGTCAATCCTAGAGAAGGTTCCATGTACTGCTGAGAAGAATGTAAAATCTTTAGCTGTAGGACTGAAAGTTCTGTAGATATCTGTTGGATCCATTTGGGCTATAGTGTCGTTTAAATCTACTGTCTCCTTGTTGATCTTCTGTCCTGTTGATCTGTCTATTTCTGAGAGTGGAGTATTGAAGTCCCCCAGTACTATTGTATTGGAATCTAAGTCTCCCTTTAGGTCCCTTAACAAATATTTTAAATAAACTGGTGCCCTGTAATTAGTTGCATATACATTGATAATTGTTTTATCTTCCTGTTGAATTGATCCCTTAATCATTATATAGTGTCCCTCTTTGTCTCTCTGAACAGTTTTTGTGGTAAAGTTTATGTTGTCCGATATTAAGATGGCTATGCCCGCTCTTTTTTCATTTCTGTTGGCATGGTATATCTTTTTCCACCCTTTCACTTTCAGTCTGTATGGATCTTTGTTGGAAAGATGTGTTTCTTGTAAGCAGTAAATAGATGGGTTTGTTCCTTAACCCAATCAGCCAATCGGTGTCTTTTAACTGGACAGTTCAGGCCATCAACGTTCAATGTGACTAGTGACAAGTGGTAACTTTGCCCTGCCATTTGCCAAAGATAAGTTCTAATATATGCTTTGAATTCCCTGTGATCTTTTGCTGTGAGGTTTCCTTCCTTTACCTTCTTTCATATTGATGACCGTGTTTCTGTGTTTCTGTGTGTAACACATCTTTAAGCATCTTTTGTAGGGCTGGACGAGTGGCAACAAATTCTTTCAATTTCTGTTTGCTATGAAAAGTCTATTTCACCTTCATTCACAAATGAGAGCTTTGCAGGATATAATATTCTGGGCTGGCAGTTTTTCTCTCTTAGTACCTGAGCTGTATCTCACATTCCCTGCTAGCTTGTAGGGTTGCTGATGAGAAGTCAGCTGTGAGTCTGATTGGAGATCCTCTGAGAGTAATCTGACGTTTCTCTCTTGCACATTTTAAGATCTTTTCTTTATATTTCACTGTGGTGAGTTTAATTACAGCGTGTCGTGGTGAGGATCTCTTTTGGTCGTGTTTATTAGGGGTTCTGTGAGCTTCCTGTACTAGGATGTCTCTGTCCTTCTCCAAACCTGGGAAATTTTCTGCTACTATCTCACTAAAAAGGCCTTCTAATCCTTTCTCCCTCTCCATGCCTTCAGGAACTCCTAGAACCCGAATGTTGGTTTTTTTAATAATATCCTGAAGATTCCCAACATTATATTTTACATTTCTAATTTCCTCTTCTTTTCTTTGGTCTGACTGTATCCTTTCCTGTTCTCTGTCTTCTAAGTCAGATATTCTCTCTTCTGCTTAACCCATTCTGTTTGTAAGGCTCTCTAATGTGTTTGTACTTTGATCTATTGAATTCTTCACTTCATTATGATTTCTCATCACTATCACAGTTTCCTGTTGTACTAGTTGCTTCATTTCATTTTGATTCCTCCTTAATATTTCATTTTCACGTGAGAGATTTTCTATCTTGTCCATTAAGGATTTCTGTAGTTCAAGAATTTGTTTTTGAGAACTTCTTAATGTTCTTATCAATTTTTTGAGATCTGCTTCTTGCATTTCTTCTGTCTCATCATCTTCATAATCTTGAATTGGGGTGTCTTTTTCATTTGGGGGCGTCATAGTGACTTCCGTGTTCTTATTACCTCAGTTTTTGCGTTTGTTATTTGGCATATTGGAGATATTTGGTTTCTTCACTGTGGTGCTTTTTCTTGTTATACTATGACTCTAGATTAAGTGGACTGTCTGTTTTTGATGGAGCCTTAGAGCCTTGAGATGGGTATGGCCTGAGAGCTCTGTTTGGTGTGCCAAAGGTGACACTCCCAGGTTAGGCGTGGTAGATCGCTCTTTCTTTCTTTTTTTGATTCAAAAGGGAAGTAATTCCACACAGCTGAACGAAGTTGAGGTAGTTAGCAGGCAAATGATATACCCACAGGAGCCAGAGATCAGAAGCTCTTTCCCAAGGACCACACAGGGAATCAGTTCTGCCCTCAGAGTGGGCTCAAATTCTCCTTCAGTCTCCCACTGGGTTGCCAATGTTACAGAATTGTAGCGTCTCTGGAGAGTACTCACGTGAATTCCATGAGTTCTCTCCCCCACCGTCTCTTTTTTCACAGTCTCAGTTCAGTAGCACCACAAATTCACTAGGTCCTGATCTCCTGTTAATTCACCACCACCACCCCCCCCCCCCAAAGTCAGGATTTTCTGCTAGGCTCAGGGCCGGTGCAGACCTGAGGTCACTCTGCTTATGACGTATGTCCAAGATGGCGCCTGCTCTTTGTCTTGCTCACCTTTGAGAGGTGAGCAGAGAGAGAGAAACCCGTGTGTGTATCGGTCACTTTTTTTTTCTCTCTCTCTCTCTTCTAGTTAGCCTGGTGAACTTTTCCCCCCGGGGTCGTTCCCTCTAGTCTCCTCTTTCCGCTTGCCTGCCAGTGTCTCAGGCTATTGAGGTTCGGCTCACTTCGTGTTCCAGTGCTGGTGTGTTGAGTCTACCGCTAGTGTCCTGAACTGTGGGCTCCCACGCTCTCCACGCAGGTCCACTGTGAATCACTCATTCCGGAAGAGTTTCTTCTGCTGTTTCTTCCCCTACTCTTCCTTGAACCTGCAGTATCTCCACTTTTATTAAACTGTCTCTCCCTGGACTATCAGTGTGCTCCCTTCCTATTCCGCCATCTTGTGGCTCCCCCACTTATAGCCTTTATTATTTTGAGAAATGCTCATTGTGTACTTAAATTTTTTGAGTTTTTGTCATGAAAAGATGTTGAATTTTCTCAAGTGCTTTTCCTGCATCTAAAAAATAATGTAGTTTTGTCCTTAATTCTATTAGTATGGTAAATCACATGTATTGATTTGTATGTGCTGAACCATTCTTTCATACCAAGAGGAATCAAGGAATCCCATTTGATTATGGTGAATGATCCTTTTAATGCATTACTGAGTTGGCTTGCTAGTACTTTATTAAAGATTTTGGCATCTATGATCACTAAGAATACTGTTTTTTTTATTGTAGAGTCTTTGCAGGTTTTTTTTTTTTTAAGTGCTTCTTTTCTTAAGATTTATTTTATTTATTTGAAAGGCAGAGGGATAGAGAGAGAGAGAGACCTTGTATATTCTGGTTCACTCCCCAAATAACTACAATGGCCATGATTGGGGCAAGCTGAACCCAGGAGTCAAGAGCTTCTTCCAGGTCTCCCACAGGGGTGCAGGCACTCAGGCCATCTTCCACTGCTTTCCCAGCTACATGAGCAGGGAGCTGATTCAGAAGTGGTCCAGCCAGGACTCGAATCAGCACTCATATGGGATGTGTGCATCACAAGCGGTGTCTTTACCAAAACCAAAACACTGGCCCCTTTACTGCTTCTTTTGAAAATTTTTATTTATTTAATTTATTTACTTGAAAGGCAGAAAGATAGAAATGGAGATTTCCTACCTGCTGGTTCACTCCTGAATTTCCCACAAAAGTCAGGGCTAGGCCAGACCAAAGCCAGGTCCATGTAGTTTTCAGAGACTCAATAACTTGACCCATCATCTGTGGCCTCCAAGAGTGAACATTAGCAAGAAGCTGTAATGAAGCTTGGAGCCAGGACTTGAACCCAGGATCTCTGATACAAAATACAGGCATCCCAAATGGTGTCTCCAGTACCGTGTGAAGATAGATGTCAGTGTCCACCACTTGTCTCTGTAAGGGCTGAAGCATCTCTACACAGCCAATATAGCAAATTGAGCATATTCTAAATTATGATTTTGGGGCTGGTATTATGGCACAGTAGGTAAAGCTACCACCTAAAATGCTAGCATCCCATATGGGCACCTGTTTGTTTCCTGGTTGCTCCACTTCTGACCCAGCTGCCTGCTAATGGCCTGGGTAAAGCAGCAGAAGATGGCACATTTCAAAATGGAGTGTCCAACACACTGTCTTGAACAAGAGATGTTAGTTGCATGATATCTGGAAAAGGGTAAGGATATGAGTGGTGGCTTTCTCAGTTTTGTTTTTCATATTTAACAACATTTAAAGTGAGTTGCCTGTTCATCATATGTGCATTTCATCTAATACTAGAAGGAACTACAGCAAGGAAAAGAGGTACAAAATAAAAGCTGACCAAACTTATCCTGAGTTATTTTAATGTAAATATGAATAGTACTTTAAAATATAAAAAAGTTGGAATAAATGTCAGAATATATCCAGGATATATCTTGATTTGACTTTAGGTTGTTGTTGAGTAATTATTTGGAACTACCCCTAACTTTTTCCTTCTTATATTATTCCCTTTTTTTTCAAACAAAGTTTGACAAAATTATATTTGCACAAAGATGATAGAACAATCCTGACTCTTTTATCACAATATGACCAGGGGTCCCAGCCTAGCCAATCAGAGTCTTGCATAAGACTCATTGCTACAGCTGTTGGTAAAGAATGTCTCCCTCCTAGTATTACAAGGCTAAGAGATTATAAATCAAGAACCGTTGATGAATAATTTCCTAACCGCATGAAAGGAGCAAAGCTGAGTGGTGGAGTCAGATGAAGAAACCCTGATAATATGACTAAGTCCTGAATTTAGACTTGACTGACCCTAATTGCAAGGCAGAGAAAGGATACATTTCATATTACGATTAACTTGCATTTGTTCTTTTTCATCTAATAATGATGCTTAAATAAAATCAATTCCATAATTCCTATTTTGCTAGTGAAGATATTAAAAAATGAAAACATTAAATGACAACTACCAATCTGCTTAATGGAAACAAATAAAAAATAGAATGTGAAATGCATTTCTTTCTAAATGGAATTTACATAAACAAGTACTACTATCAAAACTACATAAAACCAAGTACATCCAACTAACAGAAATAGTTCAGTTTTTATAATAAAATAATGAACTCACGAAAACTCTAAAATAGGATAACAAATTTTTGATAAAACACTAATTTTGAAATTTTAACCATCCTGAAAGCCTTTGAATAAACTTTTCAAAATAAATATGCCTGAAAGATTATGTAGTACATTATGCTTCTCCCTGACTAGCACATTATTGCCATTAGAAGCAGAAATGTCTAAGTCTTTGACAAAATAGCTTGACTATGACTAGTCATAGTATTTTGAAAGTTTTAGCACTTCCTAGGTCTTTCTGTCATACTACTTGATATTTTCTCATCTCCTAAATTCAATGCTACAGCAAAGAGATGTGAATCATGGTAGTTACAAATTACGACTTGCTATGGGAAACCCTTTCCTCAAGAATTATGCAATTGATCATATTATTTTATGTAGAGGCACTTGTGTTATAATTAATGTCAAGAGGATTCTTGAATTAGGAAACTGAATCACTATGGTTACATAGAAGAAACTTCGGATTTGAAAAGGGCTATTCCTCTACCACAGTAATGGTGTGCATGCTTGGGGTTTTATTAAATGGTTAAGGCTCTGACAACATTAAGAAACAAATTTATACATGATATGCTGCTTTCTTTTCCATTCTCCCACTCTAGTTTACTGTATGTATTGAGTTACCAACACTTCCAACAGGAGATTTCCCGGAAAAGCAAAGCATGGTTATAAGACAATATACCCAGTTAATCATATGTAAGTTCTGGTCTTGGCAGATTGTTTCATCTCACGTATCAGTTCAGTTCACTCTCCAGTGCCATCATGACAGAACAGTGCTGTCATATCTTATGTCAAAAGCAGTATACCGTAACTGAAATCTGCTTGGGATAAAGGAGGAAAGCAGTGGCAGAAAAAGTGCTGTATACTCTACCTAAAGGACTTATACCTTTTGAGATACTTTCACATTTAATTTTTAGTGTGTTTCAATCTCCTTGAGTACAGGTGTTGTACTCATAAAGCCAAGACATAAAACGTCAACTGATTCCTTCATGTTGAACTCAGTTGGATATCTCCTGGGAATGTGTACCTGTCAGGTGATGGGTTATTGCCAGACATCCCACTGGATATTTTCCTAACATGAGATGCAGGAATGAATTTCAGACTGGCTGAATCCCGGACCTACTAAGGGAATTAATTTTTCCAAAGAAATTAAACTTTACTTCAGTTTTACAGTAAAGAAAGTAAAGTATTTTGTGTTTTTTTTTTCTTGCAACTATTATTTTTGAGGAAGAACATATGAGGCCATTGCTGTAGAAACATCAAGAATTAGAAAATTTTAGAAAGATTACAAAAATACTAAAAGATTGTATATTAAAACGAGCTGTACACACATACAGCCATACACACACACTGGGATTATCTATGATTGCCTAGACATGTCGGTAAACTACAAATTTTGTTCCTTTATTAATACTCTGTGTTACTACTTACTTTACTAACCAGCTCCATAAGTTTCTTCAATATTTGGTACTTAAGAATATCTCTCACCAGTGCTGTTTTCAATGGTTCATCAGACGTCAGATTAAAACACGGATGAATTGCCTGTCCTAAAGGCAAGCCTTCCATGTTTCCTAAGGAATGCAGCAGTAGCAACTTGTCTAGAGTTGTGTTCCTGAAGTCATTAGTGACTGCTGCTAGTCAAGGCTAAGGACTGTGGAAGACAGAGTAAAACTGATATCTCCCTAATATTTTCTTTTAGATACTTCAAAGCAGAACAAGGCTAAGTCACATTCTTGTCAGTAAACATAAACTTGGATTTGAATCCAGGTCTTTCAGATTGTAATTCTGCTTGATTATCTTCACTGCACTGGGCTCACTATTCAATGAAATTAGGATCCTACAATCACGCAATTTTAGAGGAAGACCAATAACATAAATATGTGGGATCAACCATGTTCAAGATAGAGGCAGCACTATAAGAAATATTGCTTTTTTACTGTCACTCAAAAATAAATAAAAAAAATAATTCAAGTGCTATGCTAAATATCACTGGGCAGTTGGCCTTTTGTACAAGTGAATGGTGGGGACTATGGTAAACAACAAGGAAGATGACCTTATCTCAGCCAGTAAATAATTATTATGTTTGGAAAAAGATACACTGGCATCAAATATGGTCTTTTCACAAGACAAGTCAGTTATCTATATAAGAAGTGAAATCTCCCAGTTCTAATTAAGACTTAAAAATATAAATAGCGTGTAGGCCAACATTGTATGAGTCAAACAAAATACATCTGTGGACCATCTGTGGCCCTCCAGCTGCCAGTTTACAACCTCTGAAAGGAAAATCCACTCAGAATAACACTTAGATTTGCTAAGGAAAAACACTTCACAGAAAGCCAAGAGAGGCAGGAGTGGGAAAACAGTACAATTTTTTCAGATGAATATAGTACTCTTCATTCTTGTACCATTATTCAGCAGACAAGATGTAAAGCAGGAAAGTTACCATCTTTTAAAGGAATGGATAAATCCTATTCAGTAGATGATTTACAAATTAAAAATATTTATATCCTACTTAAAAATACATTTTAAAATAATGTGTACTCCATTTTGGAAAGTAAAGCTAAACAAAGGGATGACGTTGTGGTAGGCTTATTTTGTTACTAAATGCTTTCAGCAATTCTATTTTAAATAAAGACAAAATTCCATAAAGAGTCTATGTATCTTCATGATTTCAGATGGACTTTAAAATATATAGATGCCCTTCTCAAGCTGATTGTGCATGAAAATGGATGCAGAAAGTTTTATTTATAGATGTGAAACAGCTAAGTGGAAACATATGAGGGTATTTCCAAAACTCATGGAAAATTGCTCTAAAACAATCTATTTGGATACAAAAACTTTTGAAATACAAGAGTAGATTTCTTTTTTATTTTTACTAATATTAAGAGAACATGAGGCCGGTGCTGTGACATAACAGATAAAGCCACTGCCTGCAGTGCTAGAATCCCATATGGGTGCTGGTTTGAGTCCTGGCTGTTCCACTTCCTATCCAGCTCTCTGTTGTGGCCTGGGAAAGCAGTAGAAGGTGGTTCGAGTCATTGGACCTCTGCATCCACATGGGAGACCTGGAAGAAGTTCCTTGCTCATGGCTTTGGATTGACAGAGCTCTGGCCATTGCAGCCACCTGGGAAGTGAACCAGAGGATGGAAGACCTCTCTCTCTCTTTAGTTCTCTCTCCATGTAACTCTGACTTTCAAATAAATAAATAAATAAGTCTTCAAAAAAAATGGAACAAATTTCATGTATTTTGTACATACAATCTAAGAATAGAATAATATTTCCATCCTTCTCTCCAACTTCCATTAGTTTTCTCTGCTCATTTTTATGATAACATACTGTCAATTTACTTTATTATAATCACAGGCTAAATCCTCACTGAAAAAGAGTTCAACAAGAAGCAGACCACTGTATTGCAAGAATAGAGATAAGGGCTATAAACCACAATCAAATCAAATTTTATTCATACATATTGAAGATATTTTGTTCTCTATATAGTAGCTACTATAATCAAATCCTGAGAACATATAAGATATTTGTCTTTTTGGATCTGGTTTATTTCACTAAATATAACTGTCTCCAGTTGATTCCATTTTCTTGCAAAAGATAATATTTCATTCTTTTTTATGACTAAGTAATATTCCGTTGTGTATTTAAACTGCATTTTTTAATCCAATTATCAGTTGATGCAAACTGGGTTGATTCCTTATCTGAGCTATTGTGAATTGAGCTGCTACAAATATGGGGATATAGGCAAGATTTTCACATGCTGATTTCATTTCCTTCAGATATACTCCAAAGACTGGGATAGCCAGGTCACATGATACATCTATTTGCAGATTTTTCAGGAACCTCCTGTCTTCCATAATGGTTGTACTAGCTTACATTCCAACCAACAGTGTACTAGGGTACTCTTTTACCCCATCCTTGGCAGTATTTAGATCCCTGAACCACTGTGAGTTGCTTTTTTGTATAGGGTCCATGGAAGGGTTTTTGTTTCCTTCTTCTGCATGTGGAGATCCAATTTTCCCAATAACATTTGTTAAAAAGACTGTCCTTTCTCCAAAGAGCTATTTTATCTCATTTGCCAAAGATTAGTTGGTTGTAGGTGCATGATTTATTTCTGTGATTTCTATTCTGTTCCATTGGTTCACATGCCTGTTTTGCAACTAGTTTTTTCATAATAGATATTTTCCATGAACTTTTTGAACTGCTTTCATGCATACAAGTGCAAACATATGTACACTGTAAGGTCTGCTTCCAATAAATTCTAAATATTTATTTCCTATCACTTTCACATGGTACCTACTTTTGACATTGTATTAATTTTGTGTGTGTGGTTTGACACTGCCACTGCTAGCTTGAGGCTCCATAATAGTAATAATTCAGATCTGCCTGATTCTCATGTACTTATTCTACTATATACTGTATCCTCATTCATTTATGCATGCAATACAAATCACATCTGACACAAGACAGTTACCCAATAAGTATCACTTGATTGAATAAATATATATATATCATACAAATATATGTGTATATATATACATACACACATATATACAGATGCTTGTCTCAGTATCCAACCAATGAAAAGGATGTGTCAATGTGAGGAGCAGCATAGTACAATGGGTTACATATAGACTCAGAGCCAGATTCTGAGAATTTTAAGGCTATGAATACCAGTCTGATTATTTATGAGCTAAATGAACTTGAATAATTTATTTATTGTTTATCAATAAGTAAAAAGATTGTAGGGAGGATATGAAAAATGTCACATTTCAGGATGGTATTTTTCTTTCCCCTTTCTCTGAGTTCATCTTTCTTGTTCTAGACAATATGTTTTTATTATTAAATAATGCCTATAGTATTATTTATGAGATGGCAACATGGATCACTGTTGAGCCTGGAGAAGTGTTTATCTCTGTTAGGCATTAACTAGAAAAGCATCACATCACTAGGGCACATCACAAGATGCACTACGCAAAATTTAGGTACCAGCAAATCCTCTCACAGTCCTGTCCCTTTCAATGTATGTTTTTATTTTAACTAAATTTCTAATGCCAGCTTGAAGGTTGTAGATTCAAAATTCCAAGTAACATTTGTGGAATTCAATTTTGATTATGCACTACTAAGTCCAAAGAACAAAAAAGGCCAAGACAGTGTCATTTCTCCAGAATGGAGTAATTTCTACATATGCATCATAAAAATAGGTGGACAGTAAAAACTAGATTTGTAGATTTTGAATTTACACAATCCCATGTGTCCGATCTCAGAATCCCTATGATGAATAAATCACACCTAAACATTAAAATCAATGGATCCATGTCCAGTGAACATACAACATGACTCAGATCATTGTGATGTCTAATAAATGCTAATTGGCAGAACAGAAAGGAGAGAAGAGAAAGTCAAGAAGGGAGACAGGAGGGTGGTAAAAAGGGAAGAATGGGGGCCTATGTCATGGTGTAGCAGGTACAGCCTCCGCTTGCAGTGCAAGCATTCCATATGGGCACCAGTTCAAGTCCCGGATGCTCCTCTTCCAATCCAGTTCTCTGTTATGGCCTGGGAAAGCAGTGGAAGATGGCCCAAGTACTTGGACCAATGCACCTGTGTGGGAGAACAGGAAGAATCTCCTGGCTCCTGGCTTTGGATTGGCTCAGCTTCATCCACTGCAGCCATTTGAGGAATGAATCAGTGGATAGAAGACCTTATTCTTGTTTCTCCCTCTCTTTGTATATCTACCTCTCAAATAAATAAATACATAAATCTATTATAAAAAGGGAAAAACAAAATAAAGAATCAAATGTACCTATGTGAAATGGTTGGATCCATCAACACACAACACGTTTTTGTAAATATTTATTATAATGTACCTATTAAGTAACTTAATATAATATATATGAGGGAGTATGATATCCTATAGCATTTAAGATAGAAATAAAAATGTGTATTAGGGTACAGAACTAAAAGAAAATCATGAAAGAATGATTTTTCCTCTATTTTCCACACTCTGCCTTTTAAGCAGGATCATGAATTCTATAGTAGGCTCCTCTGTATTGTTATTGAGTTTATACAGTACCAATAATATTCATTGGAATTCTGGATTCAGAGAATAGGTAGACATGTGGGTCCTAGAGTTTAAATTTTTTGAATTTTTTTTTTTGTTTTATAATGAAAAAGTTATTTTGCTACAGGTTTTGGGAAAAATAAAGAAAATCCGTACTTGGTTTTGAATGAATGTCAAAAAAAAAAAAAAAAAAGAAATGCATTCTCAAGATGGCAGAACTATGTTCCAGTGTGAAAATAATGCAAGGACTGTGTTTCTTTTTCCTTTGAAGGGAGCAGATATGTAAGCTCCACTAGTTTCTAGATTTCCTTTTACAAAAATAATAGTTCAATGCTGCTTCAAGGTTATATTACTTAAAAGACATTCTGTATGTGCAAACAGAGAGTCTGTAAGGCTTTTCAAAACATATGTCTAAAACAGAGCTGTTTAGTTTGACAGAGTTTCAAATGCAAAGAGACCGTGTTGAATGCAAAATCAAGCTCTCAAAGTGAAGAGCTGAAAGGTGGTTGGACAGGCTTGAATGTTAAAGGGGCTCAGCACATCCTTGACTCAAGATGACAATCAACACATCCCAGATTCATCTCAAAGTTTTCTAAGTGGTGTCTTGGAGACTCTTTTTTAGCTTTTTGTGCAATGCATAATCTGAATGGTACACTCTTATATGTTTCTTTGACCACACATACTATAACATTGTGTAATTTATTAAATAAATGAGATGATTTTCTACCAACTTGAATTGTTGCAGAAAGAAAATGTCAAAATGCTTTTTTACATTAAATGCATTGAAATCTTTATTCTAATACTACCATGGGTGAAATCTGGATAGAAAATGTAAAAATATAACAGTTGTAATTCAACCACATCTTGAACATAGCTCTGAAAAACAGAGCACTGTCCTGTGTTCTCCCATGTATCACCATAACCAAAAACACAGCTGGGGATATACAAAGCCCTTAATATACAACAACCTATGGATAAAAATGAGTAAATCAACAAAATATAGCAATAAAATATGTAATGAGTACATAAGAAATCTAGAAGAACTTACTTCTAATTAGCATTGACAGGTAAGTAAGCAATTTGCCAAAAAGGTACTGACTTTGATTCCAAAGATGTGGGACAAAGGACTACTCAGCTTTCACATCAAATTCAAAGCCTCACATTCTCATTCTAATTTATAAATACCAGGCCAGGAAGCACAGATTAAAGAGTCATTTTTACTTGTATTTGAGCCTTAGGTTTGCTCTGTTAGATAAAATTAGAGCAATGAAATGTTCATATGCAAAGAACATGGTTAAGTTGTAAAATAGAAAGACAGAAAGAAGGGAGCTAGAAAGAGAGAAAATAAAGGAAGAAAGAAGAAAGAAGAAAAAAGAAAGAAAGAAGTCCAGAGCTGTGGCTTAGAGGGTAAAGCCAACGCCTGCAGTGCCGGCATCCCATATGGGTGCCGGTTCAAGTCCTGGCTGCTAAACTTCTGATCCAGCTTTCAGCTATGGCCTGGGAAAGCAGTGGAAGATTGCCCAAGTCCTTGGGCCCCTGTACCCACGTGGGAGACTTGGAAAAAGCTCCTGGCTCCTAGCTTCAGATCCGCACAACTCTGGTTGTTGTGGCCAACTGGGGAGTGAACCAGGGCATAGAAGACCTCTCTTTCTTTGTCTCTGCCTCTCCTTCTCTCTGTGTGTAATTTTTGACTTTCAAATAAATAAATAAATAAATCTTTTTTTTTAAAAAAAAAGGAAGGAAGAAAAGAGGGAAAGAACTTATATCTGAATTGCTGAATGTGTTGGATCCAAAACTGCCAAACACATTTTTGGGGTGAATATTGTGTCATAATATATCTGGTAAATACATTAAATTGATACATTAGGTAGTGTTCTTCCCTATAAGAGATGACATTACTACCCAGAGACTCTGTTTATTAATTTGGACAACTAAATGTCTCTGAATACCAGAATCCCACATGATAAATGTAAGCCTACTCATCTCAAAAAATTATTGAGAGAATTAAGAAACTTATTCCTGTACATGAAAGAGATGGGCTGGCACATCATGTATACTCATCTCCAATTTCTCCATAGTAGTGAGATTCAAAAAAATTCTCATTTCATTTGAAATCATTAAATTTTACACTTATAACTTTGTATATAGACCAATTTATATCTTAAATCTTTGAAGCCTAATTTATGCAAAGATGGAAGCAAAGGATATGAGTTTCAAATGTAGTCAATTTCCTTTAAACTAAATTATAAAGGGTAAAATAACAGCAACAAAACACCCACTCAGACCACAGGGTATCAAATCATCCTTAAAGATAATACAATTTATCTGGAAAGTTTATCCAACCCAAGAAAGTAATTTTTCTGCCTAATTATAGGAAATTATATCCATTAGTAAGAAAGCTGTGAAGAGAAAAATAATTCAAGTTGAAATGTCTGGTTACTGGAGCTACGCTCATATTTCATTCCACCAAATCCACTGGCTTTATGGTGGTACTTTCTTTGCTCTCTATTTCCCAGTGAATTATGGGGAAGGATGTTCTTTCAGTATTTCCCACCTTGCTTTGTAATGTCAAAAAGCAAATATCCCATGGGGTTGGTGCTGTGGTGCAGCGGGTTAACACCTTGACCTGAAGCGCTGGCATCCCATATGGGTACCAGTTCGAGACCTGGCTGCTCCGCTTCTGATCCAGCTCTCTGCTATGGTCTGGGATAGCAGTAGAAGATGGCCAAGTCCTTGGGTCCCTGCACCCACATGGGAGACCTGGAAGAAGCTCCTGGCTCCTGGCTTTGGATCGGCACAGCTCCGGCTGTTGCGGCCAATTGGGGAGTGAACCATTGGATGGAAGACCTCTCTCTCTCTCTCTCTCTCTCTCTCTCTCTCTCTCTGCCTCTCCTCTCTATGTGTAACTCTGACTTTAAATAAAATAAATAAATCTTTTAAATAAATCCAAATTCCACTACAATCTTGTATAGCTTCTCTTCAGTTTCCCACATCTAGTTGGTGCACTTCATTAAAAGATTTTTCTTTTTAGCATAATTGGGTATGAATGGTTTGAGGAACATTCTGTCTATATTCATCCCATGGAAGAATTGTCTTAAAGCATAAAAGAAGTATAGAAATTATACTTTGGGTGAATAGCATTTTTTAGCTAAATCTGTAACTCTACTTTCTATTAGCTTTTGTGTACTGGAAAGCACAAGATATTAGTTCCAGGACCATCTAACATTTAATAAAGTATTTTTTAAAGATTGATTTATTTATTTGAAAGTCAGAGCCACAGAGAGGCAGAGGCAGAGAAAGAGAGAGAGAGAGAGTGAGAGAGGTCCTCCATTCATTGGTTCACTCCCCAGGTGGCTCCAACAGCCAGAGCTATGCGGATTTGAAGCCAGGAGCTTCTTCCAGGTCTCCCATGTGGGTGCAGGGGCCCAAATCCACCCAAGGACTTGGGCCATCTTCCACTGCTTTCCCAGGCCACAGCAGAGAGCTGGATTGGAAGTGGAGCAGTTGGAACTCAAACCTGCGCCTATATGGGATGCCAGCACTGCAGACAGTGGCTTTTACCCACTATACCACAGCACCCACTCCTTTAATAAACTATTGATATTGATGTGCACATGCGATTTCAAGGATTATAGTTTAAACAAACATTTTATCAAGATGACATGACACTAAGATCCTTTGCTAACATGTTCTCTTGCTTTGGTCATATAGAGCATAGAATGCCCATTCCAGAGTTAGAAGTCTTAGAGTTTAATTATTGCTTCACCATATACTAGCTGGGAGAACTGTCCAAGCGACATGAACTAAAGGCTTATGTACACACCTGAAAATAATGATACTGATAGAAATATCCTTATAAAATGGCTCTAGTGATTAAATAATATGTGTAAATTAATTGAGCTGTGACATAAGTATTCAATAACTGTTTAAATTTCAAAATGGGAAAGTGAGTTATATTCAAATTGTCTTCATGAATGAAGTAAAAGTCATGAGAAATAATCATTTAAATCTGGGGATGTATCAATCTTTCAGACTACAAAATTTCTTTGAAGAGCTTATATCCCTGGTCCCTAGTATCATCTCTCATAAAAGGGGTTTGGTAAGATTTTATAAATATCTTTTATATTTTCTGGGGCAGAACAACCAGCCCATATTTATTTCTTCAGATAGAATACTATGGACTGAATTGTGTGTGATCAAAATCTACATGTAGGAATTCTAAGTCACAGTACCTCAGAATGAGACTTTATTTAGAAATAAAGAATGGATGGGACACTAATTCAAAAATGAGCAGTTGTGGATATAGATGCACATTCAAAGAGATGGTCATGTAAAGAAGAAGGCAGAGAAGATGATGCAGCAAAATCAGAATTATCAATAATCTCCAGAAAACCTCCAGATTCTTTGCTATATAGAGGGCTGGCACAGAGCCATCCCTCAGTGCCCTCACAAAATCTTTATCTTAAAATTCTTGTTTGAAATCTGAAACAATGAATTCCTCTTATTGAAGTCACACATGTAAGAAACATTTTTATGGCAATCTTAGATATTCTTGCACTTAAGACTTCCACTTTATTTTAAACAACATCTAGACCTAGAACAATCCTGCATTATAAAAGAATTGTTAAGGTGATTATATGGATAGGATTGAGTGTCTGATAATAATAATGGATAGAATTAAAAAGAAGTGAATGCTCCAACATGGGAAGCAATCCACACAGCAGACTCAGAATGACAGTCACTTTAAATAGCACTTTGACCTCAGAATCAACCCCTAAGGCATTCTAGTCTGGCTGAAAAGCCCATGAGAGCATTTCAGGCATGAATAGCCAACACATGGTGACAAAAAATGTTCTACATGAAGGACTTCAGAGGGTGAGACCTAGTGGAAAGAAGTGATCAAAGAAGGAGGCACTCTTAGAATGGAGGAGAGAACTTCTACATTGCTCATGGCCATGTCTAAATACTGATGGAGTTCGTGGATTCAAAAGGCTTCCATAGCCTAGGCAGCTCATGTCAAGAGCCTTGGGTGATCACTGATCAGAGTGTTAATTGTTAAATTAACAATAAGAGTCACTGTGCACTAAAACTTCCCATGCAGGAAGTTATCCTAATAAGGAGTAAAACTGAGCAAAGCAAAACAAAAGAATCTGCAAGAAAAGTCAACCATTGTATTTCCTTATTTCCAGGCCTGCAAAATCAGAACCTAATTGCACCCTCCCAGTACTAGCAACTCTTCCAAATTCTTCCGTTCTTCTTTCTGAAGCTCTAAATCCTGAAATTCAATCTCAATATTCATTGTTCTGAGAGACAACAAAACTAGCTCTAGACCTACTTTGAAGCCAGGGATCTTAGCAATCACATAATCTCTTTCTGCCTTGGTTTATTATTATTGAATTGAGACACTGTATAACTTCATAATATCGTTGGCATTTTCATCATTATTATGATACATAGGTAAGCTGGAATGTACAGAGCTGACCCAGGTTTTTACAATAACATCAAAAATTTACTTCAAGCATTAATATTTCAAAAATATCAATGTTTGTGATAGGACAAACATTGCAAAATACATACCATAAAGACTGATTTTAATCCTATTTCCTACTGATTTGTGGTATAACCTTCATTCAGGAAACTAAGTCTACTAACTTCTCTGAGCCTATATCTTCATTTATTAGATGTAAGTATAAAGTCAGAGTGCTGACTTACAACTATCTCAAAGAATATTTGTAATGAGTTTACGATGTTGATGGCATTCTAGAATTTAGGACTTATAAATAACAATAACTAACATTTGTTTAGTTCTTTTTAGAATACTAAATGTTTTTAAAGAGAGGAAGAGAAGTAGAATTGTTGACTTATTAGTTAATACCTACAAAACTGGGATTCATATCTACTTTGAGATTTTCCAATGTTCCACTTGGTAAATATTAATGGACCAATATGCATGCCCTACTTTCATAAAACACCAGCTAGCCTAGATAGGCTAGGTTTATTTTCAGATGATGAGTTAATCCCCTGATATCTGTTGGCTGTTACCTATAAACAGACAGAGATCATGGTGTAAAATGAAAGAGCAAGAGAGACTCCTGTTATTACAAAGCCTTAATTCATAATGACTGTCATTTCCCCAACACGTTCCAGAAACCCAGTGGTCAAATGGATGTTTTCAACTTCAAGAAAATGTCATCAAAACATTTTTTGTTCTGGTGGAAAGCTAGTCTTGGAACAGTTTAAATTAATTGACTTACAGTTAAATTTTGTGTTCCTAACAGAACTTCCAGTTCTGCAGAGCTTATAATACTTTTAAGCTATTAAGCTAACAGACTCCCAAAATGGTTCAAGGGAAATATATCCTTCTTAGAATATTCCTTAGGATGATCAAACAACACTTAGTCTCCCTGCTAAAATGACAACTGTCCCCTTATTTTTATTAAAAAAAAAACACACTAAGTTTAAAGAAGCAGGAGACATTGTCATATTTTCTCATCAGAAATCTACATAGAAAATCAAGATATAGATAGCTTTAAACACCATTTGGCACATTTAGGTGACAGCTGAGGCTCCATCATTTTTCACAATAAGCCCAGAAATACGTATACTGCATTAGTGGAATATGTGATAAATAGAGTTTTATAAAGCTAGAGAATCTGTTTATTATGTGTGTTTGTGAGATTTAGAAATGAGCATTAAACAGTATAGCCTACACAATCTTCAAATGATGAGAGATTTCTTAAAAAAATCATGTACACAATTTCATCACGGAATTTGGATGTATTTTCAAAGCTCTATGTATTCGACCTTTGCCTGAAATAAATCTGTTTGATATGTGCATGATTACAATTTGCACACCAGAGACACTTCTCAGATTTAGTCTAAATAAAACTTCCTACCACCATTAAGGCTCTTTAGAATAAGGAATGTGTATGTATTATTATTATTTGGATTTAATATTTTCACTAAAAACATTCCCTACATTTTCTGTTATGAAATAGACAGGAGCCTATTATGACAGGTATGTTCTGAATCTTTTGTAGAAAGGGTCACACATCTCTGATCATGCATCATGGACTAAGGCTGGAAGTCAAGATATGGAATATCTGGTTTAGATATGGAATATATGTGTAGTTGGGTTAGCTCTCTAGTGCTGTGGTTGCAGGATGTGAATAAATAAGATTAAAACTCAGTCTCCTGACTTTCACTTCAGTATATTTTTCACATTATTACTAATAGTTATGCCTAACTAAAATTGCATGTCTTAACATTGCTCTTCTCTCTTTTATCTGGAAAATGAGTGAATATGTCATTTCAGGAAGGAAAGAAAATAGTTTCTCATCTGATAAAGTAGATTCAGAATCCCCTTTCTGTGTGTGATCATCAAAGGACCTGCTATGCTAAAAGTAAGTCTAAACTGAAACATGGAAAAGCAATTAATATGGAGTACAAAAAATATAATGTATATGAGCAAAATTGACATTGTGAGAATTGATTATTGTTTACAGGCCTTGTATCTACTGTGGAGAAACAGTGCTTTTTTTTTTCTTCTTACTATTTGTTGAATACTTAGTAGAAGCTTTATTTTAAGATTATAAAAGAAACTGATATTATGTCATTGTGAAAATTAAAAGAAAGAATAAGAAAGGAAGGCGGATGGTAGCATGGGCAGGAGGGAGGGTAGGGTAGCAAGTATCACTGTGTTCCTAAATCTAACTATCTATATATGAAATACATGAAATTTGTTTGCCTTATATAATTTAAAAACATATTTAAAAAACTAAACAACAGCTAATAAACTCTTCTAATTTTTTTAAATGTCTAAAATGAACATGCAACAATTAATACAGAATCATTGAATGTGTTTTCCCTGGGAGTGAACTCAGACAAGGTTCCCTGTACTCACTACCTCTCTTCACTATTGCACTGGAGGTGTAGTCATTGAAACAAACACACGGGAAATACAAAGTACAAGGATCTACCTTTGTGCAACAATACATGTGGATCATATTATTAGAGCCAGAAAAAAAAACTAACATAATCCAACCAAGTACAACAATTAAACCAAACTACTGGATCCAAGATCAAGAAATAAAACTAACAGTATTACTATGTACCACCAAAAAAAAAAAATAGAAAATCATACTAAACAATAAAACACAGGCTAGGAAACATGTATCTAAAAGAAAAGTGAACCAAAAGGGGATTGATCTATGTAATATCTTTAAACATTCTTCAAAACAATATAAACAAAAAAACCTAACAGAAAAATTAGTGTAGAAAATGAAGGAAAAAAAAAAAGTCCAGAAACCAATGAACAGTCAGGGCTTTGTGCCTCACCCACAGCAGGTAACTCCAAGCTCCAGATCCCGATTTCCCAGCAGTGCATGGGCACAGCAGGTAGGACTGGATCCCAGCAGGCGAGACCACCAGGAAGCTGAGGCACCCCAGCTGTAGGGAGGTTCTGGACCAAGGAGGCGGAGGCTCTGAACTCAAACCCTGTCACTCACTCGGGCTTCACACGGCACAACCGCACGCAAGCTGCTGGCCTAGTACAGGGCGGATTCTGATTGGCTGCATCTGTAGGGACGTTGCGCGTGCTCAGTAGCGGGGCGAACCGCCTAATCAATGGGCGCCCTTGTTGACGCACTCTGTAATCTCGTGAGATTATCATTGTGGGCGCTGCCATAGCAGCAGATGGGTTAGATGTGAATAAGCGGCTCAGATTCTGCTTCGTGTGACCTTTGTCACCACAGGAGCCAAGTTGGGTGGGGTGTATAAATTGCTGGCGTTGTCTGGAAATGACTTTCGTGAGGCCAAGGATTCCCCGTGGTCAGCTTTGGAATCTAAGGACCTGAGTTCCTTGCTGGGGAAGCTCTTCCTTTAAATCCTTCTGGCCTGTGGAGTGTGGACTGGGCCAGCACCCAGGACCCCAGTCATCCCAGCCCGTCACTGCAAGCAGTGACTCCAGCTCAGTGACACAGCCCTCGCTGGGAAGCTCCGTGCCTGGAGCTCTCATCTCCCGGTTGCGCTGGGAGGACGGAGGAATAATTCAGGAGAACTGAGACTGCAGGGTGAAGCCATGGTCTTTGGGGTCCTTGATTGCTCTTTCCTCCATAATGTTGTTTCCTAAATCCCCTGAATTCTCTCCCTCAGGTCCTTTCAACATAGTTCTTCCTAGGGGACTGAGTCAATTTTATCTGCCTGCTACAATGCCGCAGATTGAGTATTTTGGAAAGAAAACAGATTTGTTTTGATTCTAAGTTGCAGTCCAAAGCTGCAAGACGGTTCTTGGCAGAGACCTGAAGCTGTGCAGGGCATACATGGCCTTAGAAAGACAGTGGAGGAAAACAAGAAAAAGACAGTGGAGGACGAACATCCCAAGCTACTTTGACAGCAGGTGCTCAGGAGAGAATTCCTTAGTGAATGTTCTCATCCATTCTTGAGAGCAGAGACCTAATTGCTCTTTAAAACGTCCCACCTGATCCTACTTTCAATAGCTAATAATGGCGGGGGGGGGGGGGGTCCCCAAGGGATTCTGTTGGCTAAAGACATAAAATATCTTCTCTGAGCTGGTCCCTTTTCATGTCCTTTGTAGAATCTTGCTGCCATTTGGTTACTTTTAGCCCACCAAATTAAGATTAGTTCCAGGATAACTATTTTATTTTCTTGGATGAAACCTGAGTTGCTTGAATGAGAATGTCTAGAAAAACAAAGAGAATTGAAATCTTGAAATCTTTGTTTTCTGCTAAGTTGAAGTAGGAATAGAAGCACCCATGGACTCACCTCCCAAGTGAATAGACAGGCCCTGGTCAGTTCAAGTGTCTTCCTGATCTCATTCACTCTTTTTTTCTTTTGACAGGCAGAGTGGACAGTGAGAGGGAGAGACAGAGAGAAAGGTCTTCCTTTGCCATTGGTTCACCCTCCAGTGGCCGCCTGCGGCCGGCGCAATGCAGCCAGCACACCGCACTGATCCGATGGCAGGAGCCAGGTGCTTCTCCTGGTCTCCCATGGGGTGCAGGGCCCAAGGACTTGGGCCATCCTCCACTGCCTTCCTGGGCCACAGCAGAGAGCTGGCCTGGAAGAGGGGCAACCGGGACAGAATCCGGCGCCCCAACTGGGACTAGAACCCGCTGTGCTGGCACCGCAAGGCAGAGGATTAGGCTAGTGAGCCGCAGCACCGGCGGCCCTCATTCACTTCTGAACCCAAAGGTGACAGAGCATTTTTTTTTTTTTTGGAGGCACGGGAGATTTTTCTTTGGAGGTGCTTTATACTTTTCTGTTTATACCAAAGGAACTTTTGCTTGGTTTTGCCTCCTTTAACTTTTAGATAAGTTAGTATGAACTATTGATACTGTGCTTGAATTTTTTTTCTCCTTTTTTGCACATATGCTGCTATCTGAGATGTGGTTCAAATAGTTCACTCACTCATTCCACTGATTGGGAGACTTGGCATCTTTCAAGTTTATTTTTTGTAGATGTTGTGAGTATCATTTGTTAATGGCAAGTCATGATAACTTTTTTATATCATGGGAAAAATTGTTGGGTTATAGGTTGTTGATAAATTTAAATTTACTAAGAAGCGCTCACAGAGTATATGAATTAACCATCTGACCTTTTATATATGTGTATTTGCTTGATCTTGTGATTTGCCAACAGCGGGATGATCTAATTATCTTTCTCGTCTAATGTTAAGTAGCATCTTCTGTATGATTCTATATTGCTAAATACTGATTACCACTAGTCCTGAATTTGTATCCGCTATTTATTCATGCTGGTTACCACTAATGAATCCACATTTTCCCATGCAGTTCTGTAAGTTTTTACCTCATGTATTTGATGCTCTGTTTAGGAGCTCACATATCAAAGATTGTCATATCTTTTTAGAGAAATACCTGCCTTATCATTACATAATCTCAGTAAGATTTAATTTTATCTGATCTAAGGCCCGCTTAGTATGAAGGAAATGTACTTAATCTGTGTTTCTTTGGTGTTATAATGGTCTTCTGTATAACTTTATATTTAATCTATCTGATTTCTTTTTGTTCATATTTTGAAATAATTTTATATCTCAATTTAACAAAATTGAATATATTCACCACTTAAATATGGTTTTTGGAGTACATATAGATGGCAAAGTTTCTAAAAAAAATATATTAGCTCTACTCTTTTTACTAACCCACAAGATGTGTCACCAAACACTCCGAATTAATGGAGAGAGCAGAATTTGACTAATTTGCCAAACTATTTTTCTAACTAGAACGTTCCACAAATGACGATGCTCTTTGACAGGAAATTCTATAAAACAGTGCTTCCAAAGCTTTTCAGTGCCCAAGGAAGAGGATAAGTTCTTCGCTCCTCCCAGTTGTTGTCTTATCCAAATGTAACCAGAAAATTCTATGAGTATCTCAAGGAGACATTAGATCTTTACTCAAAAATACAGATGAATGCTACACTTACCAAACAGAGGGCCTGGGAGTCATAGTGAACAGCACACAGGCTGGTGAAGAGGAAGAATCAGGACATGTGTTCCTGATTCACCAAGCATCCTCCAGGAAAGTGGCTAACTACAATTGGAGAGAAGGCACTTGTTTCATATGGACCTCCAATTCTTCACCTCTGTCCTTTTCCACGGTTTCTGCAATCTTTCTTCTTTAAGCATCTCTGCTTTTGGTTCCCTCAGGATAATGAAGGTATCAGCATTTATTCTTTCAAACATCTTACAAATGCCATAGACCCATTGCTTGTGTTTGCTAGTTTTCCTCTAACCAGCATCTTTCAAAATTGCCTAAAAGTATGAAGACCCTTATCATGACTACTTGTTCATTCTGATTCAGCTGAAGGGAGCTCAACCTCTATGTTGCCAAGGAAGGTGGAAAGGACAAAACAATGGAGGGTTCAGCAAGGTTTCAATCTTGAGTATATTTTTTCTTCCATCAATTCTTGTTAAAGAATTGTCCAATGACAATAAACTTTATATAGCAGTTATTCACATTAATTTTATTCTTTGAAACTTGTGTACTCTCCTGATGATCCTAAGTATAAATTCATATACTTCCTGGCTTGGTCAATGTTACATCATGCCCTGCTTCATCTCCTTCACTGACTCAGAATGATTTTATATAACAAATTTCTCTCAATTCTGTCTGTTTCTATTAATTTATTTTAAAATTCAATCTTCTCCAAGACTATAGAAATTACTTTAAATTAGTGAGCCAAATTGCAAAGTTAAGGGCGCAGTTCTCTAGCTTGTAAAGTCTAACATGACCTTCTCATCTCTACAGCAAGAAGTTAGAGACCAACTACAAAGTTAGAGCGGAAAGTCCACACAAGAGCATCCTCTCCTCTATACCAACTCTAAGTTCAGTGAATGTATTAGTGTTTTTTCCAGAGAAACAGAACCGACAAGATGTGTACACACACACACACACACACACACACACACACGCATACATACACAGGCAGAGAGGGAGAGAGACTTTCAGGGATTAGCTCATACAATTGTGGAGGCTCCACATAAGTACAAAATCTACAGAGTAGGGCAACATACTGAAGGCCCAGGAAAGACCTGTCTTTCAAATCCAAAGGCAGTCTTCCATCAAAATTTGCTCGTACTCGAGTGTTTGGTCTTTGTTCTATTAAGCCATTCAACTGATGGAAAGAAACTTGACCAATTATGAAGGTTAATCTACTTCACTAAAAAACTCATCAACAAAATACCTTCATAGAAATGTCCAAAATGACCAGCTGAGTTGACTCATTAAAATTTTGGTTTTCCCAAAGCCACCTTCAAGTTGAATAATTTGTTAGAAAGGCCCACAGAACTCACAGAAACGTATTCTTCTCATAGGTGCATTTGTTATAGGAAAATAATACAGAAAATAAGCCAAAAGATGAAATTCACAGGGTAGTCCCAGTGTCTCCTCACAATGCATGCCTTATTGATATTGCTATGTATGTGATGATAAAAATGGAGTATAGACCACCCAAGAAGCTCACCTGAGCTTTCCTTGGAAACCATCACGTAGGCATGGTTGATTGAGTGATGGCCCATACTATTGAGCTAATGGCCTTGATATCAGCATAGGGTGCATTATTAGCATAAACCATCAAATATGGTATGTTGGGATCCTCTATAAATAACAAAGACATTCTTATCACTCAGAAAAATCTAAACATATAGAGATTAATTAATGACAGTTGAGGACAGGGCAGATCTCTGTGGGTAAAATTAAATTCCTTAGTGCACACTTAACTCTTTCCAATCAGTTCTGATTTGTACTTCCTACATCAAATTATCATACATAGTTTCATTCCTATTTCCCCAACCTCATGTTGAGCTAGGTTCCTGCTTCAGTCTCTCCCCTGCAGTCATGCTGTCCTCTAATCTCCTTATCACAGGACCTGAGTCCTCTGCAAAGTCTGCTCTTCTCTCCTCCTGGCCACTTATCTCTCATTTTTAATACTCAAAGTTGTAGCTTTTGGTGATATGAGTAAAGTTCTCTTTCTCACAGGATCCTCAGCTATACCACAAAGAATCCAGTTCATTTTTTACTCCTTATTATATCCCAGTACTTAGCACAGAATTCATGGCATAATAAATGTCAAGGAATCCTTATTCTTGCAGTGAAGGGTATTCTGTTCAAACTGATTCACTCCAGTCCCAGGAGTGAGGCTTAGTGATTCTCCCCATCACAGTCATCACATATGTTTGGAATACCAAAGTGCAGGGCTTTGTATATGCAAATTTATTGTATATGAAATATTGTATGTGGGTGAAGATATTTGAAACCACTCTGCTATGCAACACTAAGTGATAAATGAGACTCATATCTTTCATTGTTTCAGATAATAGCAACCACAAACTGTCCAAGAAGTTCCACTCAAATACTATAAATGAAATAATATTATTACTTTTAACTTTGATTTGAGTTTGTTTTCTGTTGAGAACCACAAAGCTAGTAAAACACAAGATGACAACAAAACTGCCAACAAGAATCCACATGAGATTCGGGTAATGAGTTGTGCTGATCACAATGTTCTCTCATTATTTGTTTGCATAGACCCTGGTGTGTCATCTCAGAACACACGTGCAGAGATAGAGAGACCAGGGCCTGGTTGTGAGTTGGCTTCTTTCTTTCCAACACAGATGTTTGGCGGC
This sequence comes from Oryctolagus cuniculus, assembly GCF_964237555.1. Classification (NCBI taxonomy): domain Eukaryota; kingdom Metazoa; phylum Chordata; class Mammalia; order Lagomorpha; family Leporidae; genus Oryctolagus; species Oryctolagus cuniculus. The sequence goes on from NC_091433.1 coordinate 30,112,582, forward strand.
ACTCAGGAGACAGCATTGCGCTAATACTGTGCCACATTTATGTTTGTGTTTATCTTCAAATACATCTAACTGGTTTGAAGCCATGAATTTTTTACCCATAATTACAATCACAGCCCTGGGTGACATTGTGGATGGTTTGCTATGTTTCTAAAAAGGTAGGAAATTGTGCTTCTGGGAATTAGTGGGTGAATGTAATGATTCTAGAAGCAACAGTATGTATCATAAAGAATCCAAATCAATATTTTTATGGTGGAAGTTGATGTATTTGTTTTCTTTCCTAAGTAAAACAAAAAAGCCAGAACTCAGATAAACAGCTAACATTTGCATGAAAGCAGAAAAATATAAATGTATAAATTCTTTCTAAACATAATAGGACGTTGAGAATTTGAGAAACTACAGGGTGAATTCTTTATTTGATAGAGAATAAATTAGATCATTCAGTCCTCCAAATACCCAGAAACATAAATTCTTCTTGAACTCTCGATCTTCAGAGTGCCTTGAAACACCTTACAAAAAGGAACAAACACAGAAATAATCTGAGCACTAATAAAGATCATAAAATTTAGGCATCCAGATCCTTTGGGGGTAAAGTGAGTTTAAAGAGAAGCATTTTCACAGTGGCTGAAATGAATTGCTTTATTATTGAGTATTATTGAGTGAAGCTAACCTGTACAGCAGGTGTTGACCAGATTATCAAGATTTTCCTCTGATTTTCTAATTTTGTGGAAGGAAAATGCTAAGCATCACTAATGTTGAGTAAGTTGTCTAAGAATGCAAAGCTTGTAATAGTGAATAGAATGCAAAATACCAGAAAGATTTTTTTCTGAACTGTTGTTATCAAAATCTTCCTACATAATATAACTTACTTAACTACCTCTCCTGTTCTTATATAACAGAATATGTACCTCAGTGCCCAGCTCTGTGCTTAGAATATTATATGCACACAGCACTTATTAGATCACTGAAGAAATAAAAGGTAGCAGTAAAATAAAAATACAAGGAATGGTGTTTAAACTTTTACTGGTAACATTGAGTCATTATTAAAGTATCTTTAAAATCAGAATCTCTGTTATGCCTTTCCGTTATGATTTTCTATAATTGGCATGAGATTGGAAAAATCTTAACCAAACTTCAAAGAACTTTATCTGAATGTGGAAAAAAAGTTTTTTTGTAGACAACTGTATACCATTAGGCCTGAATCTAATTAACATTGTTTAGATAACTCATGGTTTTCTTTTTTTTTTTTCTTTCTTTCTTCCTAATTTTTGACTTGGAATGTTGTTAGAAGAACTGAAATTGCTGGACATCTGGATTTTCTTCAAGATTTCCAACTTTTTCTAGTTTATGCATCAATTTTAAAAGTCATGTCTACTCTATAGTTTCTTTCTAAAAAGTATAGTCTTCTAAATGAGGAAGAAGTATATATTTACAGTTGAATGTGAATGCTTTTTTTTTTAAGATTTATTTATTTGAAAGTTGGAGTTACACAGAGACAGAAGGAGAGGCACAGAGAGAGAGAGAGGTCTTCCATCCACTGGTTCACTCCTAATTGGCTGCAATGGCCAGAGCTGCACTGATCTGAAGCCAGGAACCAGAGTCATCTTCTGGGTCTCCCACACAGGTGCAGGGGCCCAAGGACTTGAGCCATCTTCAACTGCTTTCCCAGGGCATAGCAGAGAGCTGGATCGAAAGTGGAGCAGCTGGGACTCAAACCAGCATTTATATGGGATGTCGGCACTGCAGGGGATGGCTTTACCTGCAGCAGGGGCCCCAAATGCTGTTTTATTGTTTATAGTTTTTCTCATGCATAGGTATATATTCAATTGTGGAAATTGATGTCTATGTCTATGTTTCTCTCTCTCTCTCTCCCTCTCTCCCCCTCTCTCTCCCTCTCTCTCTTTTGCCCATAGAGTTCTGTAATCTAAAATTCGAGAAGCCACATCTCTGAAAAGGAAAAGTCTGGCATCTTCTGACTTTTATGTGTCATTATCACTTCCCTATTTCTTTCTCCCAGGTAGATTCCCTTGCCACACTCCCTGTTCAGCAGGGCTTCCCCAGCTGACTCTTGTGTCAACTGGTAAAAAATTGTAAATAAATGCTATCATTGGTAATTTAAATTAGTTCATGAATGTCTTAACCTTTCCCATTTAATTTAGTTCACAAATGCCTTAACCCAAAGTAGTGGCTAATATGACATCCCCGAGAAGACTGAATTCTAAAAGGAAAAGTCAGAAATTAAAAGAGCGGATCAGAAAGAACAGTTATACGAGCCCAATTCTATCCAAAAAGATACCTTCAATAACTTCTCCTCAAACGAAGAACTGTGTGAAAGATATCTGTTGAAACTTCTGAGGTTGGGCAGCTTGTGTTTTTCGATAATACTAGTTTTCATGCTTTTGCACTAAAGTTTCAACATGGTTTTGTTGGCCCTTTCTAGAGCCTGATATGAATCACTTTATAGACCAAAAGAGAAAGAGAAAACTAGCAGTAATTTGTCAAATATATTGGAAACTATAGAAATTATCAAGATATGCATCAGTATAAAGAGTCCAGGAAATTACTTTTCAAAATTAACTGCTTATAAGTGAGACTTTTCCTTCCAAAATCACCAAGAACCAACTTTATTGGATAACTTGAAGCAGCTCTTCATTTTTTTTCTTGCTGATCAGAATTTCATTAAGCTGTTCTTTAATACTCCATGACTTTGTTTGCTCTGGATTTACATTAGTCAACCATATCCCTTAAGCTTAATTAAGTTTGTTTGTTCCTGCTTCAAGCACTTTTCTCTGTTCTGCAACAAAAATAGGTAAAAATCAAGGGACACTCATTTATCTGTGAAGTTGTCAGTCCATCACAACTTGAATATTGATCTTTGGGGAAGTTGTGACATTCCCTTGGTGAATGTGTCAAGGTTGTTGACAGAGAGCTCTCTACTTAATTGAAAATGATGTCTGTATGGGAAATGATGAAATATGTCAGTGATATATACATTTTCTTTCTCACTGTGTGTGCAGTAGAGGATACTTATATTCCACTGTGTGCTGACCAAACTACATTTGCCGTGTCTTATTACTTCAGTATTTTTTCTCTTAAAGACCTGGGAGCAATACCATTATTCGTCCAAGAGGTGATTATGCATTAAAAAAAACTTGAAGCATGAAATATCAGATGGGGATCATCATGAATGATTTGCCACAAGAGTAATAACTTTAATTTGGTCACTAAACTAGCAGTGTAGCTTTACTCATCTGTAATATGGGAATAATGATCATCTTTCCTGTCATTAACTACTTCTCAACAGTGTTGTAAAGATTAATTTATGTCCATAAATGGCTTTTCAAATGAAAAGTGTAGCATAAATGTTAGTTCTAAAGTATAGCCCTTCCTGGCCAGGGCTGGCTTTGTCTCTGATTATCATTTAAAATGCTATCTGAGAAATCAAATTTTGCTTGGATGATAGCCAAGAAATATTTTCATTAGTTTTAAAAGAAAATGAGATACCATTCTCAATATTTTGACAAAAATGAAACAAGGTTCGCTATATTAACAAACATATTATCTAAATGATTACTTTGTCATTTATAGGTATGTGATAGGGAAAAAAAAAAACACTAACTTTCAGCCTAACAAATTACATTGTATTGCACCAATAAATTATACAAATTAGCCTGAAACCATTTATTCCTATAATGTATGCAGAAATATTCTAAGGTAATATTTTTATTCTGATTTCTTTTTCATTTCACTCAGATGTGCATTCAAATGATTGGTCACTAAGGTCTTTGGTTATTTCATATCTGGCAAAATTATAGGGTGTGAATACATATAAATATGAGTAAAAACAGAAATAATTTCTCAAACTCTTATAAGAATTGACATTGCTCTGCTGCTAAGTAGCTGGATGTTAAGAAGCTGCAACATCAAAACTGCCTCATTTACTGCTCCTTCTATGACTGAAAGAGTGTCAGTGAAATTTTTGGCTCTCCTGTTGCCTTAGTTTCTTTTGTTAGTGTGCTCATCTGACTTCCCTCCTATGTCTGTGTGTTAGTCTGTTTTGTTTTGTTTTGTTTTGCTTTTAGGGTTTAAACAAGACTCAGTTCCTCAGTTCATCCAAATGGTTAAACACCAAAGTCCAAATTTAATGGTGTTAAGAGGGTGGAGGAGGTTTGTCAAATCGAAGGTCCTTAGGTCCCTTGTAGTGTGACCTTGAAGATAGTTCCTGAAAATGAGTCAGTTATGTAGATGCACTTTGGCCTCACTTCTCTCACTGCTTCCTAGCTGCTGTGGAAGCATTTTGACACCCATCACCCTCATCAGAAGCCCAACTAGTGGAGCTACTCAATCTTGAACTGTGAACCTCCAAAATTGTGAGCTGAAACAAATATTTTCCTTTCCTAAGTACCTCATTTGTATTTCTCCTAGTACAAAAAGCTGACTAGTATAGTTACCATAATGAAATACCTGAGGTAAGTACTTTATAGAAAAAAATTTTATTTGGCTCACAGTTCTGGAGGTCAACGTTCTAGAGACCACATCTGTTAAAGGTATTCTTGCTGCCAGAGTCCCAAGGTGGCAGGCAGCATCACATAGCAAGAGATAAGGAATGTGCCTGTCTCACTTCAATTTCCCTTTGTATTCCCACTTCCGTCAATACCTAGATGGCTTCCATACCTATCATTATAATTAGGGGGGCAGAGGCAACTGGAATTCCACCAAATATTTTTCTGCCCTTCTCTATTAATAAGTATGCATATGAAAATCAGGTATATAGCTAGGTATTTGAAGGAGTTATGATTATATAATTAGTTCACCCCAATAGCATATGAATAGACATGATGCTTCACAAAAAACTCACTATGATTCTTAAAAAATGATCTTCATTTTCTAGGCTTTCTTTCCCCTTTTGCTAGTTGGAAGCCATAAATAAATACAGAAATAGGGCAAGTTTCTTAGATCATCTAATGGGAAAGAAATATTCACCAACTTTATACATGTGTGAGATATAAATTTATTTTGTTTGAACCATTATGGAGAGTCTATTTTTTACAGTAATTGAGACTATCCTAACTAATATATGCTCGGACTCCTTGTCCATTTCTCCCTTAATCATACTGATTTGGCTGTATTAATATTTTCATTTTACAGAAAAAAATTAAAATTCAGAAAATGTAATAAATTGGTTGAGAACACATATTATTAGTTGAAGAATTGGGACAGGGACTTACATCTTCCCTGATCCTGAGTTTCTCTAGGACTGCTCAACACTGACTTTGTGATTAATAGCCAACCAGTCAGTTAACTTCCACTGTTTCTTTATCCTTAAAAGTATTCACTTGCCGACTACCACATATACCTTTTGGAGCAATACCTCTAATGTCCCAGTTCCAACAATTTTTCCACCACCATCAGGTTGTCCAAAACATTTAACTCACTTCAATTACCTCTTCCATATTCCCACTTCTATCTGCTTACTCATTGGAGCCAGCAATTGAGCAGGTCTCAAGGAGGAAAAAAGGAACACTTTGCTATATGGTCTCTATACATTTGTGAAATTCATTGATAAATTAATTCTCAATCTCATTGCTGGCCTCCAAAACTTCTGCTTTTCTCTGGTCAGGACATTCTCCTATTTTAGTGACTGTTTCATACCTACTCTAATTCTTAACTTCAGACATACCTTCCTTCTTCCTAACATTTACCTGGTTATCTTGGTTTCACTTGGTTTTCAGTGAAGCTTCCATAGAGATCCACCACATTCTCTCCCTAAATCCATCAGCCTGGTTGCATCTGTAATCAGATTTTCTTTTCATATTTAAGCTAAGCTGTCAATTCATCCAAATATATCATCTATTCAAAATGAGTCATGGATCACACATCTTTTTTTAAAGATTTATTAATTTATTTGAAAGTCAGAGTTAGAGAAAAGAGACAGAGAGAGAGAGAGGGAGAGGTCTTCTATCTGCTGGTTCACTCCCCAATTGGATGCAGTGGCTGGAGCTGAGCCCATCCAAAGCCAGGAGCTTCTTCTGGGTCTCCCACATGAATGCAGGGGCCCAAAGACTTGGGCCATCTTCTACTGCTTTCCCAGGCTATAGCAGAGAGCTGGATCAGAAGTGAAGCAGCTGCGACTTGAAGCAGAGCCCATATGGGATGCCAGCACTGCAGGTGGTGGCTTTACCTGCTATGCCACAGCACCGGCCCCCACTTTCATTTTTACTCTTCTTTTACTCTTCTACCTATCCATTCTCATAGGTATATAAATACATACATGTATGTGTATAAATTAAAAAAATTAAATATATAATCTGATATATTCTTATATTCACTTAATATATAAATATATACATGTATTTTCTTAACATTTTAAAATGAAACTTCTTTACGCTCCATTCTTCATGTACCTATTTATTCTTCTGTTCCCATTTATGGAACACTCTTCCAGTTCCATTCTTCTCACTCTGTCTGAATCTAAACCAATTAGTATTTTTATCTCCAATGCATAGAACTGCTGCTATTGAAATTCCCAATGACTTCCACACTGGCTAAATCCACTCATCAATGCGTAATCTGCAGCTGTCTAATTTTTTTTTTTTTTTTTTTTTGACAGGCAGAGTGGACAGTGAGAGAGAGAGACAGAGAGAAAGGTCTTCCTTTTGCCGTTGGTTCACTCTCCAACGGCCGCCGCGGCTGGAGCACTACCGCCGGCGCACTGCACTGATCCGATGGCAGGAGCCAGGTACTTATCCTGGTCTCCCATGGGGTGCAGGGCCCAAGGACTTGGGCCATCCTCCACTGCACTCCCTGACCACAGCAGAGAGCTGGCCTTGAAGAGGGGCAACCGGGACAGAATCCAGCGCCCCGACCGGGACTAGAACCTGGTGTGCCGGCGCCGCAAGGCAGAGGATTAGCCTAGTGAGCCGCGGAGCCTGCCAACTGTCTAATTTTAATCATCTATATTTGATCACCCCAGAATTCTTCAAATATTTTTCCACTAATCTCTGGGACACTGTAATCTTTTTGTTTTTGTTTTTATTTATCTCAGAGCTACTGCTTCTGATTTTCCTATTCTGTCTCTTTATGATTTTTACATCTAAATATTAGAGTTTTGCAGGGATTTGTCTTTTAGATATATTCTGTTTTAAGTGTCTTAAGTGATCTTAAGTGATCCTATCTAGCCTATGACTTTAATCACCATGTGTTGCTTATAAGCACTGCATCTCCACCCAGGCTGTGCTTCCTGAATTTATGATTCATTTATAGAGTGCATGTTCAAATTTTTCTCTTTATAATATTCAAGACTACAAATCTCAAATTTAGAAAAAGAACACTGTAATAATTCAGTCTTTATTACAGCTGGCTTTTTCTTCGATCTATCTTATCCCAAATAAATGACAACTTCACATAGTTCATTATCTAGGCAAAATCCTACCTTTTATCACACCTAATCTCCAACCCTTTTAGCTTTTTCCTTAAAACAAACGTGGGGGGTGGGGCATGACATAGCAAGTGAAGCCACCGCCTGCAGTGCCGTCATCATCCCATATGGGTGTCCGTTAACGTCCCAGCTGCTCCACTTCGATCCAGCTCTCTGCTATGGCTTGGGAAAGCAGTAGAAGATGCCCCAAGACTTGGGCCCCTGAACCTGCGTGAGAAACCTGAAAGAATCTATTGGCTGGCTCCTGGTTTTGGATTGGTGTAACTCTGGCCATTGTGGCCATCTAGGGAGTGAACCAGAGGATGAAAGACCTCTGTCTCTGTCTTTCTGTCTCTGCCTCTGCCTCTCTGTGACTCTGCCTTTCAAATAAGTAAATAAATCTTAAAAAAAAAAAAAAAAAAATCAGGGCCGGCACTGTGCCGCAGCGGGTTAACGCCCTGGCCTGAAGCACCAACATCCCACATGGGAGCCAGTTCGAGACCCGGCTGCTCCATTTCCAGTCCAGCTCTCTGCTGTGGCCTCGGAGGGCAGTGGAGTATGGCTCTAGTCCTTGGGCCCCTGTACTCATGTAGGGAACCTGGAGGAAGCTCCTGGCTCCTGGCTTCGGATCAGTACAGCTCCAGCCATTGCAGCCATTTTGGGGATTGAACCAACGGATGGAGGACTTCTCTCTCTCTCTCTTTCTCTCTCTCTCTCTCTTTCTGCCTTTCCTCTCTCTGTGTGTAATTCTGACTTTCAAATAAATAAATCTTAAAAAAGAAAAAAGAGCAGCACTCAGATGACGGCTTCTCCTGCCGGTGTGCTACCTTCTAAAAAAACAAATAAGTTAAAAATTTAAAAAAAAAAAACCCTCAATACACTGTTATTGTTTTAAAAAATGCAGAAACAGAATACTGCCCACCACCTACACTAACACTGCCTGGCCCAAGACAACAGTACCTTGCCCCCAGTTTGTTGAAATAGCCTCTATCTGTTCTTCCTGATGCTGCCCTTGCTGCTTTTAGGCCACAGGTAAATATTGTCAGTACATGGATCCAGTCTTGGTCTTCCCTCACTGAAATGTCTCCAGTGCTTTCCCATCGCACTCCTAGTAACGTCGCAATTCCTTAAAAGCTCTACATGATCTATCCTTCACTACCACAATGATTATATTGCCTGCTTCCTCATTCTCAGTGTTTTTGTTGCCATTTCTCCAGCATGCCTGGGAACACCAACATTTCTTGAATGTTACACTTACTGTTTTTCTTTTCACAATTCCAATCTTAGTATATTTTTTAGCGAGATCTCTGATTTTCTACAATTATCAAAAAATAAGCAGAACCTCCAAGGAACTTCCACTCAGCATTCTGTAAAAAGAATGCTGGACCATTCACTTTCTTTCCACTCTTATTTATTTTTTCTTTTTAATGCTTTTGCTATGCAACATTTACTCCTTTCAGTAAGATTCATGACAGCAACGACTTTGGTTACTCTTTCCATTCATATATTTTGAACTCCTGGTCTGATATTTTACACAAAGGAGATACAAGTAAATATCTAATGAGTGACAAAGCAGACCTTTCAAATTTCTGAACAAATTAGAAGCAGAATTGCTAACCCTGCATTAGGGACATTGACTTTATCAAAAAAAATATGTCAGAATGCACTCAAAATCTGCCTTTCTCCAACTACATTTACATATTGTATCATATCCTTTGGGTTGGAAAAATTCTAATACAGATGCCTTGGTGATTCTAATCCCCACATCTCTTCTCATGATTTCTGAAAGCCTGTAGTTGCCACTAGCTCCAAAAGGCATCATTGTCTTTACATAACACCACAGTCACCAAAGAACTATTTTTGACATCAATTAGTAAGACAGGATGAGTAATGAGATTGCATTTAGTGTTATGGTTCAGAGTAAACACATAATGCATTATAACTCATGTGGGAAGAAGTAGGCAAATGATGGATAGACTCCAAATGTGTAACAAACTACTCCACAGCAAATAGCTGAAAACAGAGGTCAGAATGAACTCTAGGCATCCCTGTAGTCCCAATACAAGAAAAGAAGGTTTGAAGAAGTGCATCTAGATAAGCATACTTAACCTCCACAATTATATTTTATGTGAGAAACTCAGTTGGACAACACATGTAATTTAATTTACTTTCTGAATTAATTTCTAATATTCCTACCTCATTTGGCAGAAATTTATCCCTTTTTATTCTTTCTTGATGCTCCACTACCTGTACAGAAACAGATTTGAAAATCTGGAGCCTGTAGAAAATGACAAGTTGTAGGGTGGAGTAGCAATTGAGTTATCAGTTGAATTCATTGCATTTATTCAGTGTAATTTGTCAGGTATTCACTAAGAGTTAAATCTTACTGTGTGACCACCTCTCAGTTTTCTCTCCATTGCAGCATTTTAGGTCTTGCAACTCTTTAATCAGTCTGATAAACAGGTAACACTTGGTGGCCATAGTAAAGGTCTAGTGTGTTGTACATGGCCCTCTCCCATTCTCACCTGCTGTTTTTAAACAAATGGAGTCTATTTGTTACATTCAGAATGACCTCTACAGCTGTCTACCCAGACACATGTGAGACAGGTAGGGCAGAGGCAAGAGTACATGAATATGTGAGAGATCCACTTTTATAAGAAATAGACTCCAGAGATAAATAACCCATTCACTCAGCAGCATTCATCCATTCACAAGAGTGGAGACCTCATAGACTAAACTCCAACATTCCACCTCCCAATACCATCACAGTACCAGTTAAGTTTCAACATGTATTTGGGGGAGGACATTTCAACCATAGCACTGTATTCTGTTCCTGGCATTTCTCTTGTAGCTTTTGTACTTTTTTCAGTATTCCATGAGGCTGTCTAAAATACTGTCTCCTAAAATATATTCCAAAGTTATATATTCTTAAGGACCTATTCTCTTCTGATGCTACATTCAGAAATTCTACTGGATTCATTCTCGATGATAATGTAATGCTGAATTCTTAAAGAATCATGTTACAAATGGCATTAGTGTAGAAATGACTATGAGTAGCCTACATTTCCTAAGGAGAAAAAAATTTACATGGTGTAAATATCATATGGGAGGGACTTTAAAATGAGATATAGAGAGGTGGAAGAGTACTTTCTAGCCATAGTTCCCTAGAAAGACAGGCCCAAGAGAATATGTGTGTAGAAAAGTGAATGGTGTCATTTAGGCAGTTGACTCATAAAATTATGGAAGTGAAGAAGTCCCATGACAGATCAACTGCAGCTGGAGACCCTAGGATGCCAGTAGCATGACTCAATCCAAGTGTGGATGTCTCAGCACAAGGGAAGCCAAGGATATAACTCTCAGAGGACAAAATGGGCTTCAGTATGCAGAGAGGCGATGACTAGTGTAAGTCCTGTAGTTCAAATGACAGAATCTGGATTTCTGTTGCCTAAGGAAGGAGATGAAGGTGTCCCATAAATTGGGGTTAAGGAGCAGACTCACTTTCTCTGTTTCTACTCTCGGCATACTAGCCTATTGAGTGCTACCTGCTTACATGCAGAAAGAATCTCCACACCTGCCTATCTCAGATTCACATACTCATGTCCTCTGGAAATTCTCATAAACACACCCAAAATAATGCCTTACCAGACTTCAGGATAGTCCTTAATCTAGTCAACTTGACACCTACAATTAAACATCACAATTTCACTCCTTATCAGTCTAGCACACATAGCATCTCCTTAAGAGAATTGGACTTATTGAGAAGGTATTTAGCATAGACAGACCTTATGTTCTACAGATGTTAAGTCTCAAATATCAGACTGAAGCTAATTATTTGAACACAAAATGAACAGGCTTATACCAGCATGAGTTACACCAACTGCTATCAAATAACTCCAAATCATTATGATTTATCACAAGCAAGTTATTTGTCATTCAAAACAAAAATGTCAATATTCCTGGTTAGGCAGTTTTCTTAGTGGTCACTCAGCCTCAGATCCAGGCAACATATATCTTAGATGTAACAATTCTCATTGCTGGACCTAATGTTTCCGATGATGACAAGGATTTTCACTCTGTCAAATCTGTAAATGGCACATCTCACTTGCATTCTCATTCCAGGACATGAACTCACACATGTGACCCACCTAGACTAAAGAAACTCTCCTAGGTCTCTTGTGATGAAATTCCTCACCGAATGCATAGCATTATCTCCACCCCAGGAGCTCTATGACCAACCCTTTTTAAGACAGAAAGCGGGGGTAGGTACTTTAATAATAATAGCTCTCCTAGTAGTAACTGTAACATCACACTTAAGCTAGTTTGCCAGAGAACGAAGCATTAAAATGAATGATGGCCAGGCTTTTGCTTTGCCTGTCATTTCCGCCTGTAGCTGATAACAACAACATGTTGGAAGATGAAAGTATAACAGACAGCAGTAAGTCAATAACTATTAAGTGTCAAAGGAATAGAAATCAGATAAAAATGAAAGATTCTGAACAGTAGCCTAGGTTTAAATTCTAAGCTCTTAAGCAAACTTGTCAGGAAGGATCATATTTTCAATTATTGTTTCAATCTGTTTTCATATGAAAGGTTCTCCCATCTTTTATGAACTTCCACCCAATGCCCTGCAACTGCTACCACACATAACTGCGCGTGCACACACACCTCACACGCACACACATACAAAGACAATGGAAGAAAGAAAGATGCTGGCGGGGAATATAAAAAACTGATTTTTTTAAAGGAGACAGTTGGAAAACAGGAGGTATGGCTGATCCCTAATACTAATGAATACTAGGAAAATGTTTAAGACAAAAAAAAATAAGAGATTATGCGGTTCTTCAGCTAATCTTTCAGAGGTAAAGAAAAAACTAAGTGATTTTAAAATAAGTATAAAAATGCAAAGGGTGATTTTTTCCAATTTTCATGCTTGGATTTAAATTTAGCTTTTAAAATTTTTCCTGCTCTAATAGTTCTGACATTTAAAAAGCTAGAGAACTTTTACAAAGTAAGATATTTCTTATTGCATTTAAAGCACCCTGTGTGTTCAGTGAATGTCATAACGCCATTAAGTCCCCTTTGCAGACATGCAATTTTATCCACTTATTGCAGGTTCTTAATGCAGTTAGTGCCTCAGGGAGCACAAGGTAGAACATGGGATGGGAAAAGGAGAGTTCAAATCCTTACCAATGGGCTTGAATGTTAATATTGTATCATTAAGAAAATGATTCTCAATTAGTATGGTATTCACCATCTTTTTTTTATAAGACCCATGGCTTGAAAATACTCATCCGTGAAACATGTTCTTTTAGTTCGAGATGTGTTTAAAAATTAATACCTGAAAAATAGCATTTTATCATATTGTTTTCATTGTATGACATAGCTGACTGTGTTGCTAGGCAACTAGCTATGGGTTTTAGAAAAGTGCATACGTTATAATAGATAACTTTAAAGACACTTTTTCAAAACAAATAGAACAGAGTTATCTAAAAGCATCTTCTGAAATTCTACATAGAAAAAAAATTTTTAAATAATTATCTCAAAAAACTAGGAGATGTTCCTGGTTTCAGTAGTTTTCAAATTCCAGAGACAAAGAGAGAGAAAAAGAGACAGAGAGGGACAAATCTTAAATTTCTTTCTTTAAGCATACAAATTGGTAATGAGAATGTTCATCGTCAATTTTTCATTATTTTTAGCTTTCAATCAAATACATCTTTGGTAAATAAAAATGTTGTTATTTGGAGGGACAGGATGGAAAACAAAAAATGCACTTAAATAAAATGAATTGGTTCTGTCTACTAGATTCCTAGCTGTTCATTTTTATACAGAAATTATCAAATTTAAAATAAATGATTTATGGTAACTAGCACCAATCAGTAATCATTTAATTTAATATGGAGAAGATAATTGCATTGGGTAGAATTTAGAATATATAACACCTAAAGTCTATTCCCAATTTAAGACTCTATAAAATCTTCCAATTTATTCTTTACCAAGGTATTTTAAATGGCAAAATATTGTATATTAAAGTTAGAAATTCTGTGAAATAAAGAAGACTATTAGGAAAAAGTTTTATCTCATTATATTAAGCCTAAAAAAGAAAAATTAGTATTTCAGCAAAAATCTTGGAATTTTTTTCCTTTGTATTTTTTAACAGAATTGCTCACCTTTGTTTTTGTTTTTACTTTCCTGTTCACCAAATTGATATTCCATTGTATAGCATGGAGTATATATAGGTTTTTAGCTTAGTTTTTTAATCTTAGTGTTACATTATAAATGCTTTTTCAATGTTTATAAATTTTGGAACTATATTATTTGATGAGTGGCAGCCTACCACATAGCTATACCATGATATATTTAGTTACCTAGAATTTTTACCAATTTTTCATTATCATAAATAATGCTTCAATGCATGTCCTTATTCATAAATCATGATCCATATCATTGTTAATGTCTTTAAGGTATGTCACTAGAAGTGATTTTATTGAGTTAAGGAGCATACATTATTTTAAGGATAAACATGTATTTCCAAGTTGATTTTCAGAGACAAAAAGAGTAATTTATTTACTTAAATAAGAAAAATCCAATAGCAGTGTATACAAAGGGACAATACAATCTATTTTATCTTGAAATTTTTATTTAAGGTATACAAACTTAATGCATTTAATATGTGCAAATTTAGGAACATAGTATTTCTTCCCCTACTACCCTCCCTTCTGCCCACACTACACCATTCTTCCTTCTCTCTCTTCCCATCCTTATTTTACAGTGATCTATTTTCAGTTCACATTATACATATAAGATTAACCCTATACAAAATACTGTTCCTCAATGGTTGAGACAATGGCAATTTAAAATCATCACATGTTAAAGTGTCAATTTCACTCCAGTAGATCACCTTTTAGGTACTCCGTTGGTTACCACAGATAAGAGAGAGGATTGGTATTTCTCTTTGGGGGACTGGCTTACTTCACTACATATAATGGGTTCCAGTTGTATCCATTTTTTTGCAAATGATAGGATATAATTTATTTTACCACTGTGTATTATTCTGCAGTGTGTATGCACCACAATTTTCTTATCCAATATTTAGTTGAAGGATATCTAGGTTGATTCCATATCTTAACTATTGTGAATTGAACTACAACAAACATGAGGGTGAAAATCACTCTTTCATATGATTTCTTTTGGTTTGGATAAATTCACAGGAGTGGGATGTTTCAGTCATATGAGATATCTATATTGAGATTTATGACGCACCTGCATACTGTCTTCCACAGTGGCTGCAACAGTTCACGTTCCCAACAACAGTGGACCAGGGTACCTGTCTCCTCACATCCTCACCAGAATTTGCTTTTTGTTGGCTTCTGTATAAGAGCCATTCTAACTGGAGTGAAGTGAAAACTCATTGTGGTTTTGATTCCCATTTCCTGATGGCTAGGGATCCTGGGCATTTTTTCATGTGTCTGTTGTCCATTTGAATTTTCTCTCTTGAAAAATACTAGTGCAAGTCCTTTGCCCATTTCTTAACTAGATTGTTTGTTTTGTTGTTGTTGAGGTTCTTGAATAATCCTTTATCAGTTACATAGTTTGCAAATATTTTTTCATATTTTGTTGGTTGCTCTTTACTTTGCTGTGTGTTTCTTTTGCAGTGCAGAAGTTTCTTTGCATGATGGAATCACATTTGTCAAATTTGGCTGTGATTGCCTATGATGCTGGTGTCTTTTCCAAGAAGTCTTTGCCTATACCAATGTCTTGAAGGGTTTTCCCAATGTTCTCTAATAATTTGATAATATTTGGTCGTAGATTTAGGTCTTTGATTCATTTTGAGTGGATTGTTGTGAAAGGTGTAAGGCAGGGGTTTTGTTGCATACTTCTGCAGGTGGAGATCCAGTTTTTTCTAACAGCACCATTTGTTAAAGAGACTGTCCTTGCTCCAGAAATTGATTTTAGCCCCTTTGTCAAAGTTAAGTTTGTTGTAGATGTAGGATTGATTCTGGAGTTTCTATTGTGTTCCATTGGTCTACATGTCTGTTTTTGTGCCATTGCCAGGCTCTTTTTATTATAACTTACCTGTAGGATGTCTTGAAATTTGGTATTGTAATTATGTTTTTGTTGCTTAAAATTGCTTTAGCTTTTTGGGGTCTCTTGTGTTTCCATATAATTTGATCATTTTAATAGATCTGAAAAGAATTCAATTGGTATTTTGATTGGGATCACATTGAATCTGTAAATTGCTTTCTGTAGCAAGGACATTTTGATGACATTGATTCTTCCTACCCATGAACATGGAAGATTTTTCCATTTTTTTCTGTCTTCTTTTTCCTTTTTTAATGTTTTGTAATTTCTTCCTAAATACTTTCCAAAGTATTTAATTTTTTTGTAGCTATGGTGAAAACAGTGTTGGCAATTTATTGGATGCTATCAAATGACCCAACATATGGGTCTTAGGAGTTCCTGAAGGCATGGAAAGAGAAAATGAATTACAAGGCCTGTTTAGTTAAATACTTACAGAGAACTTCCCCAGTTTGGAGAAAGAAAGGGCATCCAAGTACAAGAAACATACAATACTAATCAACATGACCTAATACCTAATCAATACCTAATCAACATGACCAGAAAAGATCTTCAACATGACACATTGTAGTCAAATTTTCAATAGTAAAACATAAACAAAAGATTCTAAAGTGTGCACTAGAGAAATTCTAGATTACTTTTAGAGGATCTCCAATTAGAATCACAGCTGACTTCTCATAAGAAACCCTAGAAGTTAGGAGAGAATGGAAAGACATAAGTCTTGAGAGAAAAAACTGTCAACCCAGAATACTGTACTCTGCAAATCTCTCATTTATGAATGAAAATGAAATAAAGACATTCCATAACAAACAGAAATTGAAAGAATTTTGTCACCACTCATTCAGCCTTACAGGAGATGCTTAAGGAGGTACTACATACAGACACACAGGAAGATAGTCATTGTTATGAAAGAATGTGAAGGCATAAAAATCTCCCAATAAAAGTACAAAGGAAATCCAAAGTAAAAAATAGGAATATTTGTGGAAAAACGTCAGGGCCAAGTCATTACTTATTAATAGTAACCTTGAATGTAAATGGCCTAAACTAACCAATTGAAAGATAAAGACTGGCTGAATGGAATAAAATACAAGACCCTTCAGGGCTGATGCTGTGGTGTAGTAGGTTAAGCCCAAGAATCCTATATGGGCATTAATTCAAGTCCTTGAAAATTCATTTCAGATCCAGCTCCCTGCTAATGGCCTGGGAAAACAGTGGAGAATAACCTAGTGCTTGGATCGCTGCACCTACTTGGAGAACGGGAGGAAGCTCTTGGCTCCTGGTTTCAGATTGGCCCAGCTCTGGATGTTGTGGTCATTTGGAGAATGAACAAGTGGATGTAAGACCTCTCTCTATGTCTCTCTGTAATTCTGCCTCTCAAATACATAAATAATTTTTTTCTTAAAAATAGCAAGACCCATATGTTTGCTGCCTAGAAGAAACACACCTCACCAACAAAGATACATGGAGACTGGAAGTGAAAGAATGGAAAAAGATAATACATGCTAACAAAAAAACAAAGAGAATTGATGTAACCATCTTAATATCAGACAAAATAGACTTTAAGACAAAAACTGTTAAAAGACACAGAGAAGAGCACTACGTATTAATTAAGAGATCAATTCAACAGGAAGATATGACTATAATAAATGTTTATGCACCCGATTACAAGGTGCATGGCTATTTGAAAGAAATGTTAATGAATCTAAAGGGAGACATAGACTCTAATACAATAGTAATGGATAACTTCAATGCCCCATTTTCTTCAATGGACAAATCAACTAGTCAGAAAATCAACAAAGAAACAACAGAGATAATCAACACCATGGACTAAATGAACCTAACTTTTATCTACAAAACTTTCATGCCACAGTTGCAGAAAACACATTCTTCTCAGTGTATGGAACTTTCTCTAGGATAGACCATATGCTAGGCCATAAAACAAGTCTTAGCAAATTCAAAAAAAAATCAAAATTGTACCATCCATCTTCTCTGACCACAATGGAATGAAGTTGGAAATCAACAACTAAGAATCTCTAGAATATATGCAAACACATAGAGACTGAACAACATATTTCTGAATGAACAGTGGGTCATAGAAAAAAATCAAAATAGAAATAAAAAAATTCTGGATATGAATGAAGATGACAATACAACATATGGAAATGTATGGAATACAACAAAAGCAGTATTAAGAGGGAGATTTACAGCAATTGTGCCCATATCAAGAAATTGAAAAGAACATAGAAAAAAAAACAAATTAGTAGCAGGAAAGAAATAATTAAAATTAGAAAATAAAATGAAAAACAAATATATTACAAAAGACCAGTGAATGTATAGCTGATTTTTTTAAAAATAAACAAAATTTATACACCATTGACACAAAGGAAGGAAGGAAGGAAGGAAATAAATATTGGGAGAAGACCCAAATCTATAAATCAAAGATAAAAATGAAACAACAGATACCACAGAAATAAAAAGAATCATCAGGAATTGCTACAAAGAGCTGTATGCCAACACATTGAGAAACCTAGAAGAAATGGATAGATTCCTAGACACATGCAATCTACCAAAGTTAAGTCATGAACAAACTGAAGAACAAAACTATAAGGTACTCTTAATAGATGCTGAAAAAGCATTTGATAAAATACAATATCATTTCATGATGAAAACCTTAAGCATATTGGATCCAGAAGGAACATTCCTTAACACAATCAAGGCAATGTATGACTAACCCATGGTTAGCATCCTATTGAATGGGGGAAAAGCTGGAAACATTCCCTCTATGATCAGGAACCAGACAAGGATGCTCATTCTCACCATCGCTATTTAATATAGTCCTAGAAATTTTAGCCAGTGCCATCAGGCAAAAAAAGAGAAGAAAAGAGAAAGAAGAGAAGGGAAGGGAAGGGAAGGGAGGGGAGGGGAGGGAAGGGGAGGGGAGGGGAGGGGAGGGGAGAGGGAAGAAAGAAAGAAAGAAAGAAAGAAAGAAAGAAAGAAAGAAAGAAAGAAAGAAAGAAAGAAAGAAGAAAGAGAGAGAGAGAAAAGGAATCAAATTTATACAAATTGGAAAGGAGAAACTCAAATTATTCCTATTTGCAGGTGGCATGATTCTATATATGGGAATCCAAACGACTCCATTAAGAGACTATTAGAACTCATAAAATAGTTTGGTAAAGTGGCAGGATATAAAATTAACACACAACAATCAATAGACTTTGTATACACAGATAATGCTGGCTGAGAATGAACTTCTAAGATCAATTTCACTGACAATGCAATCTTGTTCACACTGAGTATGTTTTGATGCAATGTTTTGACATTTTATAAAGAAGGAATAAATTGTTTTTTGTGATTTTAGTGAAACAATATAATTTTTCTTACACTGTGAACATTTTTATTTTTTATTTTTTTGAATTTGATTGGTCTTTTATCAGTAAAATATCTATACTTCTCTTTTTTGATTAATTTCATAAGTTTTTAGAGTATATATTCATTATAGAGCTAGAACCTTACTGGTCTCTTCCATGTAATGAAATGGAAATTTCAAAATGTCCAAAAATAAGTTTTTGGATTTTGTATCTTATAGAAGGGACAACTGTGTGTCCAACAAAGAATTATGCTTCCAAGCCTTCCTTACTTCCAATATATGTCTCATTTTCAGTTCTGCTATTGGAGAGACTTTCCCCACTCGCCGGTTGGATGGTTATGTTATAAGGCTTTAAAGGATGTGAGAACTATGAGACAAAAAAAATGTTCTGGTGTCTGAATCACCAAGTTAAAGACTGCTGCCCCTCTTTTCAGCAAATAGCACACTCTGGATTGCTGCTTTTGTGAGAAATAACATTCTTGACTTGTGAAGCTTCACAGTCTTTCACTCTGTGTTATAGTAGCTTTGTTTATTTCAACAGTGCACTGCTTATCTTTCACCCAAAGCAAAAACTCATCTCTTCTATCTTCCACTCTGTGCAAATCTAAGTGTTCACTTGATCTGGTGGCAAAGTCACAAAGCTTACAGCCAAGCTGTCCAAAGTTAGTCAAAGGGTTGTCTTAAAGTAGGAAGGTGTTCATATGAGGCCTTGAAGGTAATCTGTCCTCTCTCAGTAATATTTTTTAAACATTTATTTGAAAGGCATAGCCACAGGAAAACAGAGATGCAGAGAGATAGAGCTTGCATCTGCTGTTTCAGTTCCCAAATGCCTGCAACAACTGTGAAGGACCAGTCCAAAGCCAGAAGCTAATAATTCAATCCAGGTCCCCTACATGGATAGCAGGAACCCAATTACTTGGGGCCATCAGCACTGCCTCTCTAAGTTAACTCCGCATTATCAGGAAGCTAAAGTTAGGAAATGGAGCCAGGTAACAAATCCAAGAATTCCCATGTCTGTCGTAGATATCTTAACCAGTGTTTTAACCCTAAGCTAAATGCCTAACGCTCTCAGTAAAATTTTAAACAAGAAGCAGGAAACAATGAGAGAATTTTTAACAACATTTTTGATAACACCTTATGTTCTTGCCTCTAATATATTATGTTATCATTTGTTACCTTCTAACTTTAATATCAGTCAGTTTTCCTTTCCTGCAGCTTGATCAATTGCTCAAGGAAACTGTAAGAAAAACAACCTTATACATAGTAGGGAAATAATCTAGTTTTGTTAAGAAAAATGTGATTGATTGTCATTCAAAAGCAAATACTAAGAACTGTAGTAAGCTATATGTAAGTTTTAATGCCTGTTGCACACAAAAATACTGCACTTAGCTTTTCTAACCATTTCGATTTTAGGCACTTAAATTATGTTTTCAAAGTTCTGAGATACATATGCTTTGTAACTTGCCCAGTTATTTCTAATGTACATTGAATCTTGGAAACACATGCTTTGTTATTTTAAAGTATCAAGTAAGTTATGATAAGCTACTGACTTTTACTAATAATTATGGATTTTTCTATATTTTCCCTATTATTTTTATTGAAATACTTTTACCTTGTTATAAACTATGAATAATGCTTTCCTTCAAACCTCTACCTGTAGATATCCATTTACAGAATTCTCACAAACTTTTGTTATTTAACAATCATTATTTCAAGGTCACTTTATTCTGGTTTTCCTGCTCATTACAATTTTTTTATATCATGAAATTTCCATTTTAGAAATGTATTTTTTCCATGTTTTCATCAGCTAGACATATCTTCAAGTAATTTTTTAGTATGAACATTTAGGTGGCATAATTTCCATGTCCTTGAATGTCAGAGAGTATCTCTCTCTGGCCCTCGCAAATAGGTACTAGCTTCTCTGGATATAAAATTGTTAGGCTTTAATCTTTTATTTTTTCAAAGTTGCTGAAGTTGCTCTATTGATTTTTTACCCTTAGTGATCAGGAGAATAAAATCTACACAACCCTAATTATATCCTTTGTAGGGAGCCTGTCTTCTCTGCTGGGTATGCAGTGGTGTCTATTTTCACCAGATTTGCCCTGTACTTTGACACCTCCCATCTGATGTCTCAAATCAGAACACTTTTTCAGTTGTGTATTTGATGATTAGTTCATCCTCTCCTTTTTATATCCTTTTTAAATTCTAATTCCAACTGTATTGGTTCTTCTGAATTCTTATTCAACATCCCTCAAATCTTATTTTCCAAATGTATACTTTTTCTATGAAATTCAATTAAATGATTAATATCTCCTGGATTTAAAATATATATATACTTGTTCTCTGCCTCAGTTCATGGTGCAAAACTTCTAAAAATTATACTTTATTTAGTGATGGGGTGATAGGAGCAGCATTTCTTAAAAAAATACTTGATCTTAGTATCTGGTACCTGATACAAGAGTTTCTAAGACCCTTGGAACCTCCAGAGTAATAAGAATGTCTTTTTGTACTAAAAATGAGAAGACTGGTATAACTTCAGGATAGAAGCCTGTCATCAAAAAAAGTAAGGCATATCTGAAGGATTGGAAAGTTTAGCCCCATCCACTGGCCAATAAGGAATCTAATCACCAATGGCCAGGTTTTGAATCAAGCATGCTTAGGCAATGAAACCTCCATTAAAATCCTAAATTATGGGTGTCAGAGAGCTAGCTACTAGGCCAGTGGACATATCTGTATCTTAAGAACCTGCTTTGCCCCAGCTCCACTGTACTGAAGCTCCTGTACTCATCACCTTCTCTGATTTTGCTCTGATTTTTCTATGGTTGTTCATCTGTCTCTGTACAATAGACTGGTAACTTGCAAACTGTTGATCTCAGTTCTGTGATTTGTTGTAACAAATCATCAAACCTCAGAAGGAGCTCATAGATAACCCCAGTTTGTGGCCAGCTCAGACAGGAGTGAGTGTGACCTGGGGACACACCATGCTTGTGATTGGTGTATGAATGTGGGAGGCAGTCTTGTGAGAGTGAGCCCAAGCTTGACCTGTGGAATTTGTGTTAACTCTCAGTAGTCAGTATCAGAATTAAATTAAATTGCAAGACACCTAGATGGTGTCTGCACAAAATTGGAAAATTGCTTAGTGTAGAAACCCATACATTTTGTGTCAGAAGTGTCAGAAAGTTTTTCTCCTACTTCTACATTCAATGTTATCATAATGATTTTCACATGAATATTTTCTTTTTGGATCTTAGATTTCCTCGTTTTGAATGTCAATATTCTAGATTTTATCGTGAATAAAAATTCGATTTTTTATTTGGCTCATCCTGTTCTTTTTAGTGAATCTAATCCATATCAGTTCTGTTTGTGTGGACGTGCATCCAGTTTTGTGCTGTTGAATCTTCCTAAGATTGTATTACTCATGTATATTGTATTCAAGTTTAATTGCTATACCCTGTTTGGTTTTGAGTCATGAATTTAACAGATGTGCTGACTCTATTATGACTTACAAATGTGGCACTAATAAAAGCCAGATGCACACATGCCCTGGTTGTTGCCCAAGCCAAAACTAAGAAAAATAATCTGGAAACAAACAATTCATTTTCAGATATTGAGAAAACATACAAATTACTCTTGTGGATACTTACATTGGATTTTTTGGCATGATTTCCAAATCAGTAGCAAAAAACATATAGTAATAATCTCTGAGCAACTTTTTTGAATTTGATAACACAGAACAAAAACACTACAGGTAAAATTTGATGGGCTGAAATAACCATCCTACTATTATAGGACATTGTATGCTGACATATCCAGCACCTTATCCAAATCCTTTTTTAAAAGATTTATTTACTTATTTGGGAGGCAGAGTTACAGAGAGAGAGAGAGAGAGACAGAGAGGCCTTCCATCTGCTGGCTCACTCCCCAAGTGCCCGCAACAGCTGAGGATGGACTTATTCTAAGCATGGAGCCAGAAGCTTCTTCCAGGTCTCCCATGTGAGTGCAAGGGCCAAAGGGCATGGGCCATCTGCCTCTGCCTTCTCAGGCCATTAGCAGAGAGCTGAATCAGGAGGAGCACCCAGGACATGAACCGGTGCCCCTATGGGATGCGGACACCATAGGCAGAGGCTTAACCTTCTACACAACACCGGGCCCCTATCCAAACCCTTTTTAATCAATATTCTATAATGTCTGGCTAGGAATTTGCAGGAAGGAAAAGCTTATGTATGCTAGCTTGTTGATTTGCATTTGTAATTGAATATTAATTCTGCAAGTACTACTTTCCTCTTTATATAATGGTTAAGAAGAGTCAAGTTTACAGAAACAGACTTAGATTAATATTCAAGCTGCAATACATACTGATCGATACAACCAGGCACAAGCACCTAACCCTTCTGAGACTCAACTCCTTCATCTGTAAAAGCAGAAATAGTAAATGATCCTTCTTATGCTGCTGTGTAGATTTCTATGATAATATCTGTAAACTCTTGTTAAAATGCCTACCATGTAAAAGGAGTTCAGTAGGTGGTAATTCTTTTCATTATTATAATTATTAATGGGATCTGCTGGTCATGGCCACCTACAAAATAATGTATACAATTGCAAATGAAAACATATCAATTGCAGATACATTTATTAAATTACTAAATATATTTTTGAAAACTTTTGCATCAGAAAGTGATTTCTTATTCTTCTAAAGGAGTAATTGTTTTTAGTTTTTACATATTGTTTTTTTTTTTTCACTTATTTGAAAGGCAAACAGATGCTGACAGAGACAGTCAGAGCTCCCATGTGCTTGTCCACGTCTCAAATGTCTGCAGCAGCCAAGGTTGGGCTGGGTCAAAATCAGCAGTTTGGAACTCAATCTGGGGCTCCCCTATAGGTAGCAGCAACCCAACTACTTGAGCTAAAACGTGTTGCTTCACAGAATGTAAGTTAGCAGGCAGCTGGACTCAGAGCAGAGCAGGACTGGATTCTAGGGACTCTGACAGCTCCACACACTATCTAACTGCTAAGCAAATGTTTGCTCCAGTAATTTCATATCAACTCTAAAATGTAATGAAAACAAACACAGATGACCATTTTCATTAGGTTTCAACATCTCCAGGGAAATTTTACTTAAATCTGTTCAATGTCTAAATGGCCAGGCTCTGTTGAATTTAAAGTAAGTTTTACAATAATTTTAAATAAAAATTTTGAAATTTACTAACACTTAGATAAGAGTACTTAAATCTAAAAATATGACATTCTCAGAGACAAGATTCTCTGAAACCATAAAGTCAAGTTGAACTCCTGCTTTACTATTTCCTGTCAACTTTTTACTTAGCTTATTTTAAATTGTTAATGCAGGATGTTAATAGACACAAGTATTTGCGGGTGAAACCAGCCCCTATAAAGTATATTGAGCACAGATGCTAGATGCCATCTGTACTCCTACCATACCCTAGTCTCCCACCATACCCTAGCCTCCTTCCCATAGTTCACTGAATTGACAGAATAGCACAGCAAGCCCTACAGGGCCCTTGAAATCAAGAAGAAGGTCTTTTATCTCATCTCCCCTGTAGATGCCATCTTGATGTTTGGTCTTTTCTTAAAAAGTTTCTTTTCCAGAAACCTCAGACCCCAAGGCAAAAGTAATTACCAGAGGCACTTAGCTCCCAGACTAATTGGAGTCTACTTTGCCATCATCAGCATTTCCTAAAAGACACCATATCAAAATCTTAATGAAGGAGGTCCAGGAGCATGGCAGAGCTACCAAGAACGTGGAATCAGGCTGAAAACACAAGGCTTGGCCTGTACTTCAATTCATAAAGACCTTAACCCCTGATGAACTAAACCCTTATGATGTAAAAGGAAGACCTAGCCTCTTGCCTTGCTTCCCTTAGCCCAAGGGATATTTGCCTGTCCTTTATCAAAAGAAATCCACAGACTTGAGGGAGTGATGCAGCTGGTTGATCAAGGTTATAATCACCAAACTCAAGAAGTCATTTGCTTCTCCAGTAGATAGAAACCTGATGGCCAGTATTGTCTTGGGGTATTTGTAGAATGTAACTGCCCCCTTCACATAACCACCCAGACCAACTGGATGCCATCTGGTGATCATAAATTTTTTAAAGAGCATGATATTACTGACCAGTCAAAGGAAGGTTATAAGCACCTCTTACCAACCAGGAACTTGGACACAAGTTGGTCACACACTTCTCAGCCCCATTTTCAGTCTATAAGAACCTTCACCCCTAACTCCTTGAGGAGCCTGGGAATTAAGCAATAGCTTCCCAGCTCCTTGCTCTGTGCTTTGCAATCAATACTTACTTGTTTCCACCACCCCAATGTCAGTGATTGGCTTTCTGTGCACAAGGCAAGTGGACGCAATTTGTGGGATCTACAGCTGTACCCCCAAACAGTTTGGCATACTGTTCGGTAAAACTGATAACTCACTGGAGCCTAAGAAAAGCGATAGCTGCCTGGCTCCTCCTCTGGGCCTTGTAATAGACGCAGGCTGTCTTCCACCATCACCCCAATGTCAGTGATTGGCTTGCTGCATATCGGTGAGCTGTCCCAGTTTTAGGGTTTTTTTTACAGTCATTTCTGGGGTTGTTCTAAAACATGGGGAGGAAGAAGAATTCAAAATTAGGTTAATATATTATTGAAAATCAAATCAGATCATGTTAAATAATCAAAAGAACAAAACAGAGATAGAAATTTCACCATACAAAGTTGAGCCAAATATGTAATTAACAGGAAAAATGATTAACAAATATATGCTAAGTAATGCTTATAAACCTTTTCAAAAAGTTTGGCTATGCAGAGACCAAATGAATAGTGGAAATAGACTTCTTATCTCTAGAAAACACATGTGTTGGTCTTAGAAACAAGATATAAATTATGTATACCATTGCTGCAGTGAAGAAAAGTACAATTGTTGCTTAGAAATTTCGTTAAATTATAAATAAATTATAGTTAACCCATGAGCTGATTATTTATCTCAGAAATTTGTTTTAGGGAGATTTAAATGTATAGGAGATGAGTACAATTAACATAGGCAACGTTTTGACAGTTTATCCAATACAAGGATGGAAATCACATACAGAAATAGGGAAACATAATATATCTGATTATAAATATGTCCTAAAGATTTCAACACTCTGCTTTTTTCAGTGGATAGATCAACTACAAAGAAAATCAACACTATGGACCAAATGGACCTAACTGATATCTATAGAACTTTTTCCTCCACAGTTACAGAATACACATTCTTCTCATCAGTGCAAGGAACTTTCTCTAGGATAGACAATATGCTAAGCCATAAAGCAAGTGTCAGCAAAATAAAAAAAGTCGTATCGTGCATCTTCTCTGGCCACAATGGAATGAAGCTGGACATCAGAAACTCAAGAATCTCTAGAATATATGCAAACACATGGAGACTGAACAACATATTTCTAATGAACAGTGGGCCATAGAATAAATCAAAATAGAAATAAAAAATTCTGGAAACAAATGAAGATGACAATACATCATATCAAAATTTATGGAATACAGCAAAAGCAGTGTTAAATAGGGAAGTTTATAGCAATCAGTGCCTCTATGAAGAAATTGGAAAGGTACCAAATAAATGAGCTATCAGTGTATCTCATGGACCTGGAAAAACAACAACAAACTGAACCCAAAATTAGAACAGGGAAAACAATGATTAAAATTAGAGAAGAAATAAACAAAATTGATACCAAAAAACAATACAAACGGAAAGTGAAGAGCTGTGTTTTTTTTTTTTTTTGGAAAAAAATAATCAAAATTGATACATCATTGGCACAACCAACCAAAAAATAAATAAAAGAGGGAGAAGACCCAAATCAATAAAATCAGAGGCAAAAAAGGAAATATAATAGCAGATACCACAGAAATAAATCATCAGGAATCACTACAAAGAACTGTATGCCAACAAATAGGGAAAGCTAGGATGAATGGATAGTTTCCTAGACAAATACAATCTACCAAAATTGAGTCATGAAGACATAGAAAACCTAACAGAACAATAAGCAAGATAGAGATTGAATCAGCAATAAAGACGCTCCGAACAAAGTAAAGCACAGGACCAGATGGATTCAATGCTGAATTCTACCAGACTTTTAATGAAGAACTAATTCCAATTCTACTAAAGCTATTCAAACAAATTGTGAAAGGGAGGGACTCCTCCAAAACTCCTTCTAGGGAGCTTTTATCACCCTAATCCCTAAGCCTGAAAAAGATACAACAGAGAAAGAGAACTAGAGATGAATATTTCTGATGAAAATTGATGCAAAAATCCTCAACAAAATCTTAGCTAATTGAATCCAACAACACATCTGAAAGATCATTTACCCAGACCAAATAGGATTTATCCCTGGTAGCAAGGATGGTTCAAAATTTAAATATCAATCAATGTGATATATCACATTAAAAATCTGAAGAAAAAAAACCTTATGGTTATCTCAATAGATGCAGAGAAAGCATTTGATAAAATATAATATCCTTTACTGATGAAAACATTAAGCAAATTAGGTATAGAAGGAACATTGCTCAACACAATCAAGGCAATGTATAACTAACCCATAGCCAGCATCATGGTAAAAGCTGGAAGCATTCCTCCTACAATCAGAAATAAGATAAGGATGCTCACTCTCACCATTGCTATTTATTATAATCCTGGAAGTTTTAATCGAGCCACTAGGCAAGAAAAATAAATCAAATAGATACAAATTGGAAAGGAGGAAATTAAATTATCCCAATTAGCAGATGACATGATCCTATATATAGGGGTTCCAAAAGACACCACTAAGAGACTATTGGAACTCATAAAAGACTTTGAAAAGCTGGCAGGATATAAAATTAATACACAAAGATCAGTAGCCTTTGTACACACAGACAATGTCATGGCTGAGAAAGAAATTGTAAGATCTATCTCATTCACAACAGCTCCAAATAGAATTAAATACCTTGGAATAAATTTAGCAAAGGACATGAAAGATATCTACAATGAAAATTATAAAACAAGAAGAAAGAAATATGAGGGGCCGGCGTTGTGGCGTAGAGGTTAAAGCCGACACCTCCAGTGCTGGCATCCCATATGGATGCTCGTTCAAACCCCAGCTGCTCCACTTCTGACCCAGCTCTCTGCTGTGGTCTGGGAAAGTAGAAGATGGTATAAGGCCTTGGGCTCTAGAAGAAGCTCCTGGTTTCTGGCTTTATATTGGTGCAGCTCCAGCAGTTGCAGCCAATTGGGGAATGAACCAGTGGATGGAAGACCTTTTTCATTCTCTCGCTGCCTCTCTATAACTCTGCCTTTCAAATAAATAAATAAATCTTTAAAAAAATTAAATAGGAGACATTAAAAATTGGTAAAACATTCCATGCTTATGGGAAGAATCAGCATCATCAAAATGTCCATACTAACAAAAGCAATTTAGAGATTAAATGCAGTCCCAATCAAAATAAACATTATAAAAAGATATAAAGATTATAAAAAAATAAAATAAAGATTATATTCTTTGCAGCTCTAGAAAAAAAAGATACTAAAATTCACAAGAGACCCCAAATAGCTAAAGCAATCTTATACAACAAAAACAAGGCAGGATCCATCACAATACCTTATTTGAAGACATACCTCAGATCAGGTATAATCAAAACAGCTGGATACTGGCACAAAAACAGACTTGTACACAAATGAAACAGAATAGAAACTCCTGAAATAAATCAAGCCATACATCTACAGCCAACTTATCTTTGACAAAGGAGCTAAAATAAATCCCTGGAGCAAGACAGTCTCTCTAACAAATGGTGCTAGGGCGGGCTGGTGCCGTGGTTCATTGGGTTAATCCTCCGCCTGCAGCGTTGGAATCCTATATGAGCACCAGGTTCTAGTCCCGGTTGCTCCTCTTCCAGTACAGCTCTCTGCTGTGGACCAGGAAGGTAGTGGAGGATGGCCCAAGTGCTTGGGCCCCTGTGCCTGCATGGGAGACCAGGAGAAGCACGTGGCTCCTGCCTTTGGATCAGTGTGGTGCCGGCCATAGTGGCCATTTTGGGGGTGAACCAATGGAAGGAAGACCTTTCTCTCTGTCTCTCTCACTGTCTATAACTCTGTCAAATAAATGGTGCTAGGGAAACCTGATCTACACATGCAGAAATATGAAACAAGATCCATACATTACACCTTACAAAAAAATTTACTCAAAATAAATCAAAGACCTAAATCTATGATCTAATACCAATAAATTACTAGAGAACATTGGGAAAACTGAAAAAAAATTGGCATATGAAAAAATTCTTGGAAAAGATCCCAGAAGCATATGCAATCAAGCCAAAATTGACAAGTGGGCTTACATCAAGCTTAGAATCTTATGTACTACTTAAAAAAAAAAAAAAAAAAAAAAGACTCAACAAAGTGAAGATGCAACCAACAGAATGGGAGAAAATATTTGCAAACTATGTAACTGATAAAGGATTAATAACCAGAATATATAAAGAACTCAATTACATCAACAACAGCAAAACAAATGATCCAGTTAAGAAATGGGCAAAGGACTTGAACAGGCATTTTTCAAAAGAGGAAATTCAAATGGCCAACAGACTCATGAAAAAATGCTCAGAATCACTAGCAATCAGGGAAATAGAAATCGAAACCACAATGAGGTTTCACATCACCCCAGATAGAGTGGCTCTAATACAGAAATCAACAGATGAAAAATTCTGGCGAGGATGTAGGGAAACAGTTACCCTAGTCCACTGTTGGTGGGAATGTAAACTGTTGCAGCCACTGTGGAAATCAATATGGAAATACCTCAGAAATCTGAATATAGACCTACCATATGGTCCAGCCATCCCACTCCTGGGAATTTACCCAAAACAAAAGAAATCAGCATATGGAAGAATTATCTGTACCCCTATGTTCACTACAGCACAATTCACGGTAGCTAAGATATGGAATGAATCCAGATTTCTATCAGCTGTTGACTGGATGAAGCAATCTATATATATATACCCTGGAGTACTACTCAGCTGTAAATAAAAATGAAATCCTGTCTTTTACAACAAGATGGCTGCAACTAGAAACCATTATACTTAGTGAAATAAGCCAGTCCCCAAAAGAAAGATACCATGTTTTCCCTGATCTGTAGTAACTAATAGAATACCTGAAATATAATGTATTGGAGTGAAATAGACATTTTAAGATTTGATGATTTTTTTACAGTTCTTGTCTCTTCCATTAAGAAATAGTTTTTTTTTTCTCTTCATACTACTTATTAAACTTTTTTACATGGTGTAGGGTTAACTATATGATCATTAAGTTAACAGAAAATAGATCTTTGTAAAAATTAAGAGTGGGAATGTGAGAGGGAGAGGGAGGAAGAGTTGGAGCATAGGCAGAAGGGAGGGTGGGCAGCAAGTGTCAATATATTTCTAAATATGTATATATGAAATACATGAAACTTGTATAACTTTAAAAAATTTTAAAAATAAGCCCCATAGGAAAACTATACAAAAAGTAATTTAGTATACATCTAGTTAAAGGGATAATTTTCATGTATTTTAATTTTATGAATCAAGCCACAAGTGCCAAATAATCTAACATGTTAGCTTTAAAGAAGATGCCTAAAAATTGGAAATTATTTATGGAAAAATTGAAATCATACAAAAAATGCAAAGAGATCACAATTATTTGGAATTTTTGTGTCAGTCTAGATTCTAATTAAAGGCAGGTGTCTAGGTTTTTAAAATGGTTTGAAGGGATTGCATATTTTTTCATACTTCTCTTCATCTTCTCATAGGACAAACATGTTACCTATTTTTTTAAGTAATTAAAATCAGTGTCCTCCACTGAAGACCTCTTTATGCCCTGAAAAAATAACCTTTATAATCCTTTAACGTTCTCCACCACTAGAATGAAGGGAGTAACTCAAATCTTCCACTCCTTTCTGATTCAGGAATTTTTTGCTACACGTATCATGGAGTCCAGGGATTGTGAGATTAAAAACAACAGCTATGATTCTTCATATTGAAAATAAGAGGAGAGTATTCCCACCTCTTCTTTTTTAAGAGAACTTAACCTTAGAACTTGTAATTGCATGTACTTTCCCTCTCTTTGTAGTGTAAGTACATCCTTTTCCAGAATAGACAGGGTTTTTATGTACTTTATGACCAGCGAATGTCTTTGGCAAGGCCCTTTTGTCCATCTCTTTGAAATCTACACTTTAAGGCAGAGCATTTATATGTAACATTTTCTAAGGAGAATAGGTGCCTAACTCCTCAAGTCCATAAACACATATGAATTTTGTTTTTCCTCTAAAGACAGTTAGCTGACATGTATATTCACACCAATTGCCAGGTAAATTTAGGATTTATTGTGCATGACATATATTGTTGCCAAGTTTATTGTTAAGTATTTATTGTTTATCTTGAAAACATGTGTAATAATGTGTATGTGCTTGCCAATATTAAAGAGTGAAACTCTATTCTCTTTTTTTTCAGCAGTCTCTGATTATAAATACACATACTGCCTATGATGATTATCTCACTGTGGTGTAGCAATTGCAATGCTTCTGCTACCTTTGTGGAGAGGTTTTCTGGCTTGAGAGACAGTTTTTTTGGTATTAATTATATTTCTATATTACTTCAGTCAGGTCAAATCATGGTTTTGAAGAGATGAGCAAGATACATAACAGGTCTACATAGATTACTTAGGGGACAAACAATAGTTTATTTGTATACATATATTTTTCAAAGGCATTTTCACCTACATAAATATCTATTGTAGGAAGGGCAGTTGCACATTTTCTTCACTGTGATAGAATATTTATCATCTCTTTTGATATTTCTTTGAAATATTTTCTTAATGGTCCCCTACTTTAATTTAGAACAACCTTTCTCATTCATTCATAAAGAAAATTGAATCAATGCTGCTTTAACAATCATTACAATTCTTTTATTTCCATAAAATAGAAATTGTTGAGCAACTTCAAATGGAAACCAGGATTATAATAACAAATATGATCATAACAATACATAATATAGTTGAAACAAACAATGTATAATTAAAACAGGGATATGTGGAGAGTTGATTTGAAAAACCTAGGGCATGAGTTGAAAACTTGAAAATCCTTTTTGTTGTAGAGCTAAAAAGAGATATTTTTGGATGTAGCAAGCAAACATCACTGTATTCTTCCTAAAAAACAAATTACCTGAATAAACAGTCCAGTCAAAAGGAAAAACAAACATGTTCCAAGCAAAGAGGAACAATAAATCTAGATTACAGCTAAATCTAAAGAGATGTTGATAATAAGAGATTAAAATATAATAAAAATATTAATAAAGGATTTTTAAAAAAGTCAGAGAATAATCAAAAACTCTACATGTTGAACTTAAATTCCATTTCAAGAAACATTTAAGGATGGGGAAATATCAAAGTTGGCAAAATGTCTAGTCTTGGCAGACTTTAAATATTAAGATGCCTTTCAAATATTGGTTTATAAATACATAGTTAAATATATTTACTAGCATGTAAAAGATATAAACAATGTCACCACTAAATGAAATATCTACTTGAGGAGCTCCCCAATTGCCAAATTTGCCAGCTGCAACTTTGGAGGTATATTATGCATGCATGATTAATTAAAATAAACAAAGGAGTAATCTTGGCACAGATCACCCACCTCTTCCCCCCCACCACAAACACACCAAAAACAAGCAATAAATCTAGGAAGATAACTATTCTGAACATATATTTCTTCACCTGATAAAAGAATCACGTCGATATTGATACCTAATGTGGTACTGCATTGGGTTTTATCAGGTACTTAGACTTGGAGTCTAGGGACCAACCCAGTCTAGACTGCTTAATCTATCTCTGCTCAGTGAGACTCAGGATACGTAGTCTCTGAGTCATACCCGGACACCTGTCCCAACACATCAAAGCTCTCATTATCATCCTTCCTTCGGCCCAGGAATTTTATCATGCTCTAGAGGTTCCCTCTTCTCTTACCAATTCCTGAATTCCTGTTACTCTGAAAGCATCTTATTCTATTTTTTGTTCTGGAGCTGTCTCCTAATGAACAAGCAGGTAGTTGAGAGTCCTCTCATTACTTATGCTAACCTGACAACTTGAAGTTGCCTTGAAATTCTGCTTCTTTTGGCCTTATCTATTTCAAAATCACTCTCACACACACAATCTCTCTCTCTCTCACACACACACACACACACACATGCACGTATTTATTTACAGACACGCCAATTTCCAGGTAGCTTCACCCTATCCCATGCTGCCATGATTGGATTATTCAGATCTATATCCAAGTCCAGAGATATAAAGATGTAAGTTTAACATCAGCTGTTTGTAAAACTGATCCCTATCCAACTTTTTATTGCTGCTAATCCAACTCTATGCTGAGTTCTTCAAATATACTTTGACTCACTTTCCCTTCAACTCCCCTCAGAGTTCCTTTACTCTTTGTTTCTTCCTTTTTGGAAATCCCATCACACCTCCCTCCTGCTAATCTTAATGTGATGACTCTGCAATTTATCAATATAATAGTAGAATTCTTGCAGCATTTTGGTTGTGTTTTCTGATACAAATAAGCATCAAACAATTACAGTTCATTAATATGCATTCATTTATATTTCCCTTGAAGAGAGGTAGCTTGTGTTACAAATAGTTGTTAATTTATTGTTTTCACTGTGGATTGCTTGCAGACACTCAGTAAAATGTTGACAGTGACATCTAAAAGTCATACATAGGCAACTGGGTGGCATATGAAGTTAATTAAGTAATTGAGGATAAAATTAATTTCCCAAAGAAAACTTTAATCTTAAAACCATATTGACCACATTCCTAACATTGAGACTACATTAATATAATTTTCTAAGTCTCTTAAGATAAAAAATTAAAACACTCTAATTTTTATAAAACTCATTTGTTTAATTTGTCTTAATTGCTAATGCAAAAAATACTAAACACATTTTAAATGTGAAAATACTAAACACACTTAAAAATAATCAGATAAAAGAAGCTTTTAGTTTTTTATTTTTTAAATCTATTTTTTATGTAATTTAAAATTGAAGAGAGAGAGAGAGTGGAAAGGAATAAGAGATCTTCCATCCTATAATTCCCTCCTCCCCTCCTCAAATGCCCACAAAAGGAATGTCTGGGCCAGGCTAAAGCCAGGAGCCTGGAACTCTGTGTCTCCCTTGTGGGTGACAGGAGACCAAGTGCTTGGGCCTCTTTCCACTGCCCCCCAGGTGCATTAGCAGTAGCTGGATCAGAAGCATGGATAGCTGGGACTCAAACTGGCACCCCAGTGTGGGATGAGGGCACCCACTGTTCCATAATGCCAGCCCAGGAGCTTTTAGTTTTAATTAACAATCAATATTACTTTGTTCTAATTATATATTCTGATATGTTATTATTAAAATTGTGTCACAGAAAAAGAACTACCAGATGACAATTGAGGCAGTCCTTCACTCTGAAAGCTTATGATTCAGGGCTGGGGTTGTGAAACAGTTGGTTAAGCAATGCTTAACCTGCACTGTTGGCATCCCATAGGAATGCTGGTTCGAGTTCCAGCTGCTCCGCTTTGATTTAAGCTACCTGCTAATGTACCTGGAAAATCAGTGGGAGATTGCCCAAATGCTTATTACCTGCACGCACATGGCAAACCCTGATGGACTTCCAGGCTCTCCTGGCTTCTGCCTGGTCCAGATCAAGCTGCTGTAGCCATTTGGGGAGTGAACCAGTGGATTGAAGATTCTCTCTCTCTCTCTCTTTCTCTCTCTCTCTCCCACTCTGTTTTCAAATAAATAAATCTCAAAAAATAAAATACTTATACTTCTACTATATTCAGAGTAAGATTAATGGATCATGGTTAAAAATAATAGATGTTATATCATAATTAAATTATGCATGTTTCTTGAGGAAATAATATACAAAGCAAAACAAGAAAGGATCTGGCACAGAACACATTTGCTGATAAGAAAGAGACTAGATGGTGCAGTTGGGTCAGCAAGTGATTAAGAGTTTTATGAATATGCAGAACACAGTACTGAAAGATTTTTGGCATTGTGGCCTCTTCTAATAAGCCATAGTTTCCCTCTCAAGTGGACAAAAACTGTAGTGGAGGTATCTTTAACAGAAATAAATTGGGCCAAGCTGTCGCATCATCCCCACCATGACATAAAAAGGAGAATGCACTAGTCGGCTTAATTGGACTTAGGAATAGTATCCTGAGTGAGACCTAGGAGGGAAGAATGGCCAGAGCAAAGTAGAAACCAGAAAGTAAGACTGGAAGAGAATAGAGACAGGCAGCAAGTGCTAAAACTTAGAGAAACAAAAGTACTGAATTCTGAATCTTGGAGAATGATCAGTTATTTTTCTTCATACTTTGCTGGATAAAGTAAGCAATTGGGACCATTAATCAACACTTGACTATAGAATCTCATAAAATTTTGATCCAGGAAAGGATCAAAATCGTATTTATAGTTCTTTTGGGAGATTTTGCCTTTGGACATTTTTTCAGTTGGGAAAAATCCACTTAAATCTATCTTTAAATTTCTGTCACTTAGAAGCTGACATTCATATTTTCCTGACAAACATGAATTGTGTTTCATTGACAGTCATCACATTAATTTTTCCAGAAATATTTTTCAATTATTAATTGGGTTTCAACAAAAAAAGTCATATTTTCTGCATCTGTGCCCACATGTTTGTGGATATTAAGCTTGTGTTTTGTATTTCAGTTGTTTATAACAATTCATGTTGAATCTTTGAAGACCTAGCAGAGTACGTCCTTTTAAAGTTTTCCACTTCTTATCTTGTCACATTATGCATGCTGGAAGATTTCAATAAAAGATGAGTATTTCACAGAGAGGCATAAACACAAAGATATAATACCCACTTTAAAGCAAAGCATCAGCTAAAACAATATTTTGAATGTCCTGATAATACATCAAGATTGAAGATCTCATTGTGGGGGGAAAAAAGCATAATCCAGCATCAAAAAATCTTGATTCTTTTCCTGATGTATCATGTTGGGCAAGATGCTTAACTTTTCTGTGTATATGTCTTCTTTGATAGAAAACAATGCCAACTCTTGTCTGATGTAGTCCCAGAATTGTGAAGAAATGCCTATGAGATAATGATATATTTACTTTAAAAAAACAAACACAAAATTACTGCTATGATAAGAAATCCACTTACTCTAACACTGAATACTGGGAGGGGAGCTGTTAGAGCTCTCTCTGAAAAACATATGGTTAAAATTACAGTTTGTGATGAACATAAGGAACCCATGGTCTTGCTTCAGTGGCCAACAAAGGACAGTAGTGGGGCTTTGACCTAAGCAAACCAAATCCACCACTTTCTTTGCCCCTTCATTACATACCATAGTTCCCCTTAGAATCTTTCTTACCTATGGAAAAACACACAATAACACATTACTACTTTGTATGCATGGAAGGTGTCAATTACTGACTCCAGAAATCAATCCCTCTGTGCCTAGTGTCTTCAAAATAAAGCACAGGCTACAACTACTAGAAATAAGTAGGAATTTACACATGATATGAAATGATTTGCCACGCTTGATCTACAGCTTTATTCTAATCACCTAGTCATGGTGTATATATTTCAAGAGTGGTATTCAGGGGGCAGCAACTTTATCACAGAATTTACTTTCTTAATAACAACTGGGGTTTGTCCTGGTTAACAGATTGTTTATATCTAGCAGTAGAGAATGATGGGCAGAGTAAGATTAGAAACAGTATCTGCACATGACAATTATCATCCCTTGTTCTGATCATCTGTAAAGGGAATTTACAGGAGTAATTTGCCATAAAAATGGAACCACAGAGAAGGACAACAAGAATGAAATTAACAGTTCCTGATTATTTGTCTTTTACTTTAAGAGCAGGGAGAAAGAGGCAAGAAGAGGCCTAAGATGCATATGCTGATAAAGAGCCAATGGGCCAAGGGAACTCAGTCCATGAAGTGTGGCTAAAAGTCCTGAGTCCATGCCTATGTGAAGAGGAAAGAATATTAGATTGTAGAATGAGGAATATTTAAGGACATTATATTTGCTTCAGAAAGAGGGGAATAAACAACTTTTCCCTTTTTTAGACTCTTGAATAGTTTATTTATATGTATTTTAATGAGTTTTATAGCATAGTAAGAGAGTTAGGAAGGGAAGAGTGTTCTCCAACTATGAATTCCCACATCACAACCCACTCCAAAACTTGAAGACTGGAATAACAACTTTTTATTTTATGTCATTGGTCAATAAATCAGGAATCGGATGGTGCTCAACTGGGAGATTCTTCTGTTCCAGTGAGCATCCACTAGGGTCACTTAATGGATATCAGTTGTTGCCTGAGTTGTTCTGGAGATTACAAAACTGCTGAATGGACAGGAAAGCCAGAGTTCACTAGGCCCTATCTCTCCGTGTTATATCAAGGCTTTTGCACATGGTCTTTAATAAAAGATTCATTAATTAATTTATTTATTTGAAAGGCAGAGTGATAGGAGGTAGAGGGAGAAACAGAAAAGGAGAAAGATCTTCCA
The DNA here is from genome assembly GCF_964237555.1 of Oryctolagus cuniculus. Classification (NCBI taxonomy): domain Eukaryota; kingdom Metazoa; phylum Chordata; class Mammalia; order Lagomorpha; family Leporidae; genus Oryctolagus; species Oryctolagus cuniculus. The sequence continues at coordinate 30,150,010 of NC_091433.1, forward strand.
CGTGCTAGTTTAATCCTCAAATGGCAGCAATGGTAGGAGGTGGCCCATGTTAAAATCAGGAGCCATACATAACTTCCATATGGATGGCATTGGCCCAACCACATGAGCCATTTTCTACTGCTGTCCCAGGCACAATAGCAGGGAGCTGGATTGGAAGCAGAGCAGCTGGAACTTGAGCCTAGACTCTGATATGGGATACTGGCATTGCAATTGGAGGCTTAACCCACTATTCCACAATGTTGGCCCCTGCACATGGTCTTTTGAACAGTGTAGTTGTACAACTCACATGGTAACTTTTATGTCAGCATCACTTTCATTATAGTTTAATTGTCACTCAGCCCAGTAAAATTCAAAATAAGGGGGCATAGATTCCACCCCCTCAGTAAGAGAAACCTCAAGGAATTTTTAGCCATCTTTAATTGTCATGTAGGGAGATTATTATTTCTTCTTGTCTCATCATTGGGAAAACCACAGGCCTCAGAAGACATTGCTGTTTTGTTGTTGCTGTTTTTCTTTGTAAAAAGAATACCCAATTTAATAATCAACCTACAATGAATAAGTTATCTCTTTTTTCTTGATTTCAATCTCTCACCCTTTCCTCGATATTATACCATAATTTCCAATCAAAGACTTTTAAAGGCTTACAGTGCTTGTTGTCGCTCCCTTGCCCGCAAAGGAACGACATTGCTCGCAGCTTATCGGTCTTCAGCAGACTTTTAATGAGAAAATAACAGCGACAGAGAAAGAATGGAGGGAGGAAGAGAGGAGATGAAAAAAAGCCCCCTCCTTCCTCAGCACACGGCTTATATACAAAATCTAGCCAATTACAAGCAAGCTCAAGTCCATGCGCAGAACACTCCAATCAGCTGCTTGATCATGCAGTGTGCACGCGTCCTCGGGCCAATCAGGTGAGGTGTCACGCAGCAGGCAGGCTCACCGCATGGTCCTCAGCGCCATCTTGTTGTTTACGAGACAGGCTCAGTTCCTCTGGAAAGTCCCGACCGTTGGAAAACATTGCCCTAACCGAAACTAGCAACATCCGCCTTGTGATAAAGACACAGCAGCAGCTATCAGACCAACCTTGACATGGGGGCTCCATGGCTGGCCATCCCATGGAGCCCCACACTTGTGACCCAGGGTGACTTCTTGGCACAGATCCATTTTTTATTCAAAGACTCTTTTTTATATACAGAATGATATTCAAAAGAATTCCTAGAGACCAAGGACAGGTAGATATGTTTTCTTTTTTTGTTTGCTTTTTTCTTTGTATTCCTTTTTTAAAATTTTATTTAAGTTATACAAGTTTCATGTATTCCATATATACAGACTTAGGAACATAGTGATACTTCCCACCCAACCTCCATCCTGCTCATGCTCCAAACATTTCTCCTCCTCCCTCTCCTATTCCCATGCTTAATTTTACAAAGATTTTCAGCTTATTTAATGATTGTAAGGTTAATCCTATACTAAATAAAGGGTTCAATAAATAGTATGAAGGAAAAAAACACTGTTTTCTAATTTTAACGCTACTATAACTTAGAATCAGTCTTTTAACTTGATTCTTGTTTAGATAATAAGTCATTTTAATAATAAAACTTAGAACTGTGCTTAACTAATAGGGCATGTGTATTACAGTCTTTAGAATTTTATGTATGAGGGAGTATTATGAGTGAACTCATCAAAATTCTAATTTCAAACATTATAAATTTACATATGCAACTTCAAAAGATATGTTAAGATGTCAAAAGTGGAAAATACATGAAAAAAAAAGTTCCCTTGATGATCTTGTCTTATTGTTTCTGTTCAGAAATGTCTTTTTTACTTATTATATTCCTTTAGATTGTCTTATCCTGTCTTACTCAGTATAGATAGATCCAGTAAAAATCATTTGGGAAGTTTTCTTAAGTGTTCCTTAAAGTCAGAGAAATACTTTTGTGTAACAATCATTTTCCTTCTTAGACATACAAGAGCTTCTTACTATTCTAAACAGAGAATATTAAATTCTATGCAATCAATATTTCTCAATTTTTTGGCACCCAGAACTCCAAGACATAACATCCTATATCTAGTATTATGCTTCACTGATATCTAAATCTATGGTTGGAGAAATGCTTTTATCATTATTATATATATTTGGAAGTATCATAGTTTAGTTAGATGTGTGGCAGTAGAACGTGCCTAGAACAACTGTTTCCTTTTTACAACATGACTAATTTCCCCTGTCTACTTTAAGTTTGACTCATTTGCCACACTTTTTAAAATTGCAACTCAACAAGGACATGTACACATTGCAGAACCCTCTTATCCTGTTCTCCTATTCTTCCATGATACCAAACAACTCATAATATTCTATATGACTTATTTATTTATGAGTTCTTAGTATATTTTCCTGTCCTTTCTATAATGACATGCCATGAATGCAAGTGTTTGGTTTTATTTAGTAGTAAACCTCTAGGCACTTAGAACAGTACCTGACATTGAATGGGCAGCCAAGAAACAAAACTATTTAACCATTGAAAAAGTACTACCAATTATTGTTTGACAAAGGAAATATACAAAATGTACCTGGAACATTTTAGGCCAGAAATAATCAAACAAACAAAATGATATCATATCTAAATGATGTAAAATCCAATTTGTTCCTGCTCCCATAAGTCAAGAAAGGGGTAATTTAAATGTTCATAAGGAATACTTATTTTGATTTCTGACTTCAGTTCTGATATATAAAGAACTTGGAAATCATCATTCTCACTGTTACAATAAGAAAAATTAGACAAACTGAAATTAATGACTCCTTGGAGCTATCACAGAACTGAGACTTGGGGCAAATTCCCACCCTAAAATCTTCAGAGAGGTAAATCCCAAGAGTCTCAGCCGAGCTCTTGTTACTTGTAGAGCCATAAACTGGTAGGAAGACTTAAATGACAACTTTAACCAACTGCAGGGAGCTGAGTGTGGACTAGTGTGAAAATGAACAGTTCTTAGGGGTTGCAGTCTTAGGAAGGCCCACATAATTTCATGGACATTACTTTCAAGAAACTCACCTGTTTTTTACAGTAAATACCACCAAGCCTTCTCCATAAGAAAGATCTACTTTCCATAAGAAGGTGGAAACTCTGCCAGAGCTGCTTCCTAGCTGGAAAATAGTCATTCTTCCCACCCCAGACTGTTCTAACCTTCCTGTCTTATGTAAGACACAGGAACGAAACAGACATACAGGCTTCACTTGAGTTGACTGGGGATGTTGTATATAAGGAAGAGAATAAAGAGCTGGGAAGACAATAAGGCAGAACTCTGAAGAGACTGTTAGCAGCTCAGAACACGTCTAAGAAAAGCTTGGAATGTACCCATAGGATAGAATGCTTCTGCTTCCTAACATCTTATTACCACAACAACAAGGCAACCATATACTAATGATGGATTGCAACCCAAAGAACTTCAAGACATGGATTCTTTCAGGAAAACTGTTTGGAGAAACCTAAAGATAAATGGAATTACATGCCCTAGTACTTTAGAAGAAATGGAAACTTCTAGCACCTGGGTTGCACTAAGTACTAAACGTGGTCCAAATTCTAATTCCTAGTTGAATTACCATGAATCCCTGCACAAAATGAATACTTAATGCACTTCCTATTACCCTGTGCAAAATATCTAGCTCTCGACAAAAAATTATAAGTCATAATAAACAGCAAGTAAAAATAAACTCTGAAGAGACTAAGCAAGTATCAGAACTAGACTCACAAATGACACAGGTGTTACACTTACCACTTAACTTAGAATACTATGATTTGTATTGTAAGAATTCTGATAGGACAAATAGACAACAAAAAAGAATGAATGGGTCATGTCAACATAGAGGCAGTAAATAAGAAAGAATAAAAAGGAACTAAGAACGGCAACAGGAGTGAAAAGTGCCATGGATAGGCATCAGTAGATTGGACATGACAAAGGAGAGAATCAGTAATCTTGGAGATATATCAATAGAAACTTCCCAAACTGACATAGAAAAAGAAAATGCACACACACACACACACACACACACAAATAACAGAAGAGATCATCCAAGATGTATGGGACAATTGCATAAGGTACAATGTACTCATAATTGAAACATCACAGGAAAAAATAGAGAATAAAAGTATGTGAAGCAATTATGGTAAAAAAAAAAAAAACTTTTTCAAAAATAATGATAGACACCAAAACAAAATTCCAAGAATCTTAGAGGATACCAAACAGGAAAATGTCAATAAAACTCACTTCAGCATATCCTATTCAACCTGCAAAGAAAAAAAATGTTAAAAAGCTGGTAGTGGGATGGCGTTATGGCTCACTTGGCTAATCCTCTGCGTGCAGCACCGGCACCCCAGGTTCTAGTCCCGGTTGGGGTGCTGGGTACTAGTCACAGTTGCTTCTCTTCCAGGCCAGCTCTCTGCTGTGGCCCGGGAGGGTAGAGGAGGATGGCCCAAGTGCTTGGGCCCCTGCACCCGCATGGGAGACCGGGAGGAAGTACCCAGCTCCTGGCTTCAGATCAGTGCAGTGCCGACTGTAGCGGCCATTAAGGGAGTGAACCAATGGAGGGAAGACCTTTCTCTCTGTCTCTCTCTCACTGTCTATGACTCTCTCTCTGTCTCTCTGTCTCTCTCATACTGTCTAACTCTGCCTGTTAAATAAAGAAAAAAAATAAGCTGGGAAATAAGCTGGGGGTGAGTGATGTCATATCTATAAAGGAAATTATGCAAGCAAAAAGAAAGTTAAAGTGGATTATTTAAAGTGTTGAAGGCACACACACACACACACACACACTTAATCTAGAATTCTGAGTCCAGCAAAATTATCTTCAAAAATTAAGCAATATTTTTTCAGACAAAATCTGTGGGAATTCATTGCTACCATATTTCCTTTGCAAGAAATTGAAATAATACTGAATTCAAAACTTGAGTCGCATCAAACAGGAAACCCATTAATTTAAAATACCATCACCTCCTTCACATACACAAACATATGGGTCTCCACTCAAAGTTCACAAGGTGTAACTGATCATTTCAAAAACTTAATAAAGGGAACAAATCAATCTTTATATTGCCTTTCCTGAACAGACTCAATTTCAAGATAAGAAAATAGCAGATATATAAAAACTTCTTTACAGAAATTTTACAGATAATAAATCCAAAAGACCTGATATAATTTTATAATTATATCTTGCGTTACATAATGGCATAAAAGAGCTTGACAATGATGATCCACTAAAACCACTGAATGAAATTTGAGAAGAAATTTTATGAAAGAAGGATCACTTGGCATGTTGGAACCCATGAATCAGCTAAAGCATTATTAAAAGTAAGACATTATACCATGCAATTCCTGATGTGATGTTCTATTAAACATTCTTGCTTTCCCAAATCTAATCAAACCACTAGATTTAACTACCAGCAGTCAAGCTGTATGGGTGATAGTAGGATAAGATAAATGACATCACTCGAAGCAATAAGCCAAATTTAAGTTATGCTACAAGGATAAATGACCTAGTGTCTCCTAACAAATCAATGACATGAAAAGCACAAGAAAAACAATGTGTATTGAGATTCTGATTTAACAAATTAATTCTAAAATAACAGCTTTCAGACAACTGAGTCAATATGAATGGAAATTATCATTAATGGAATTAAAAAGTTATTTTTAACTTTGGGCAATAATGCAATATGCTTTTTTTAATTTTGTTAGCTGCATGCCAAAAAACATAGAGGGGAAATGACATGCTATATAAAATTTTCTTTAAAATGCTTTAGCGTAAGAAATAAAGGGGATGATTCCCATTGTGACATGGTAGGTTAGGCTTCCATTTGCGACACTGGCATCCCACGTGGGTATTGGTTTGAGTCCCGGCTTCTCCATTTCCCATCCAGCTCCGTGATGGTGTGCCTGAGAAGGCAGCAGAGAATGGACCAGATACTTGGGCCCCTGCACACATGTGGGAGACATGGAAGAAGCTCCAGGCTCCTGGCTTTGGCCTGTCCCAGTGATGAATGTTTCAGCCATTTGGGGAGTAAACCAGTAGATGGAAGATTTTCTCTCTTTCTGTGTGTATGTGTGTGTCTGTGTGTGTGTGTCTCCTCTCTCTGTGGTTCTGCCTTTCAGATAAATAAAAATAAATCTTTTTTTAAAAAAAGAAAGTGGAAGAAATATCAATAAAACAATCTGTTAAAATGATAATCATTGTTGTGGCTGGGTGGTTGATACAGACATAGATTCACTTTACAAAATAATAAGTTTTGGGTGTGTTGGAAAAGTATGTCCATAATGAAAACTTCTAATTGATCTTTTTCTGAAGAAACTTGGGGTAGTTATTGATCTAGCAAGGATTTAAGGCTCAAATACAACTCAAACATTTAGGCAAATGTCTGTCTTACCACATTGAAAAGCCTGGAAATGAAATAGAAAGATCCCATACTTCTATGACACAACAAAAGTGAACTACATCTGCTTTTGATTGAGTAAAAAATATGCATGGGAATTGAAGGACCTGAATAGCCCTAAGTCTTTAACCCTTTGCTTTGCTGTGACTTGAATGTATGGCCCCTGCAAAACTCATGGTGAAACTTAATTGCCGAGGCAGGTGTTTGTCCTAGTGGTTAAGATGCTGCTTGGGACACTCACATGCCATGTCAAGGTACCTGGGTTGAAATCTTGACTCTGTTCCCTATTCCAGCTTCCTACTAATATGCATCCTGAGATTCAGCATGACAAGAATTACACACATGGGACACCTAGATTGTGTTCCAGGCTCCCAGCTTTGGGATGGCCCAGCCCTGGTTTTTGGCAAGCATTTGGGAAGTGAATCAACAGACAATCTACCTCTCCCTTTCTCTCTCTCTCCCCCTCTCTGCCTCTGAAATAGATAAATAGTTTATTTAAAAATTAAAAGACAAAGAAATTTAATTGCCAATGAAGTGGTGTTGACAATTTTCTTAAGATTAAGCCTTGGAGGTTCATCCTCAAGGTGTGTTTTCTGCCTTAATAAAAGGGGGAGTGGGCTTTTCTCCCTCCCTTGGCTCTCCCACTTTTCTGCCCTGTAATAAGCAGTATGTCTCCCTCCAGAAGATGTAGGATTCAAACAAATGTATTGAAAACATAGAGAAGGCCCTCATGAAACTTGTCAAGATCTTGATATTGGACTTTGCAGCCTTTGAAATTGTAAGCCATCAAATTTCTTTTCTATGTAAATTATCTGGTCTGTGGCAGTGTGTTACAGCATCACAAATCTATTAATACAAAAAATCATATGTAAATTCCATCAAAAGAAAAAAACTCATGCCTCTCTTATAGAAAAAAAAATCCTCCTCCATCCATTAACCACTAACTGAAGGATTCGATTCAACCATCTGGAATACAACTGAGAAAAAATCTCTTAGGGACCCCCAGTGTCCCAACAAGATAAGAGAAAGTGTATAGCAACTGTTTGAAAAGGTAAATGTAATCATAAACTATGTAAGAAGATATTTTTAAATTTGAAATTTGATAACTAAAATAGCCTATCACTTTCTATAACATTCACCAGGAAAATGTTATTTTAATGAATCAAAGAATAAAAGGTTAGAAGATTCTGAAGGACTATGAGTTTCCCTGTCCAAAAGATGAAGAAATCCACACAGAGGGTTGAGTTTACTGGTCATGCTCAATTTCTCAGAGAATGAGACCAGAAATTCCTGTCAGGACGTCAAGCACAAACTCATGTGCCTCAGAGGAAAGAGAATTGAAGAAAGCCGTAAGATAAGTCACCTAATACAAATCCTAGAAGTTCATATTGCACAAAACCACATTAAAATGAATAAATTACTTTCAGATACATTTTCTAATTTACAGTGTGAAAATCAGAAATACTAATACAACTAGAAACCAAAATTATAACATAAATAAATACATTTAGACAGATATATAGAGAGAGGTATAAAATACAGAATCAGGTAATCACTTTCATGCTGAGAGAAGTGAAATCACTTTCAAGAAATAAAAATATGTAAGTGACTTTTTCTAATAAATTGTATAATTTCTGGATAATTTAATATTTTATGCTGCTTACTCCTATAGTGTAAACTGTTAAAAATGTGCCAAATATACATCCCTTTTATATTTTTATAATTGTGAAAAGTCTCAACATGTTTAAAGTGTCAGAAGTAGAAAGAATCATCAAAGTATTTCTCCATGTGTACTTGTGTAGTCTAAAATGCTACATCAGCAAAAGTAGAAAGAACTATTCCAATATAACCCAAACAATACTTTGAATCCATAAAGAGCAGGCAAAAAATAGATTTTTTATTTTCTCATAATATTTTTCACAATCATTCTCGTTCAGCCTTATTATGAGCATATAATCATAAATTTTTCATCCTGATGAAGTCTCCTGAAATTCTTAGGGTCAAGAGGAAAATAGAATCACAGAAGAGAGAACTTCATCTCAGGGATTAGGAACAGAATAGTCAGTATTTTTTGTTAGATTCATAGTACTTTTCATTCCAGACCATAAGTATTAGATGTTATTTCTTTAAGAAATCATATTCTGCTTCATTCCAAAAACTTCTGGAAGCAGCATATTAAATATCTCCTCTTTGAAACAATCCTGGGGAGAGGGAGAACAGTTCCATTTTCAAGAGCAAAGAGTTGAGAGATAAAAGAAACATACACAAAATCAGAAACAAAATTCAAGCTGATCCAAGTAACATTCAGAGATTTTCAATCTTTTTATTCTTTGTTTCTAATTCTGAATTTTTCATTGGAATAGCCAAAAGTTATTCATTGTTTCTTTCACTCTTCCCAAAAATATTTTCTGAGCCAGAATTTAGGCCCTAAGTGATTTCTAGTAAAGTATGTTGCATGTATTGAAATGCCTGAGGAAATGAAATATGTATCAACTGAATAACTTACAAATCATGACCTTGAATTCTTTGAAATGTTCCTTTTACTTGAAAGGTAGAGACATAGAGACAGACTGACAGATATTCCATCTGCTGACTCACTTCCCAAATGTTCACAACCGCAAACGCTGATGCAGGGAGTCCTGAACTCAATCCACGTCTCCTCCTTCGGTGGCGGGTAGTACCCAAGCACCTGAGCCATCACCTTCTATTTCCCAAGGCATTAGCATGAAGTTGGAGTTAGAAGTGGATCCTGGACTGTAACCCAGGAACTCTGATATGGGATACAGATATCACAAGTGCCATTTTAACCACTGTTTCAAATGCCTACCCTTAATATCATTGTAGAGTAAAAAAAAAAAAAAACAAAACAAAAAAAAAAAAAAAAACACTAAATGAGATTTGGAGATCATACTAAACTAAGATTAAGTTCTTTTTAAAATTACTTTACAGAATTCCTAAGTACTCAAAAAAGAATTTTCAAATACATACATTTTTCTTTTAGGTGCATACATGCATGCACATTTATTGCTTCATCCCCTTTTCTTTCCTTCTATCAAACATTTATCAGAAATGAATAATGCTAGTAAACAGAAGTTTAGACAAAATCAACAGACTCAATTACACATCACCTCCCAGCTGTAGTATTCACTGTACCCACTTCGCCACACAAACCCACACCTCCTGTTATCAACCTTCCCAGATATTCAGTTCAACCTTCTTAGGGCAGCCCAATCATCAGTTCACAACTCTCTTCCGGTTTTAACCTTTCCTTCTCATTTTACCAACTGGGATTTTGCTTGTTTTTCAGTTGCTCAGTTCTAAATTTTGGAAGCTTTTATTGCAATTGAACCAGCAACCCATGCTTGTTATATCCTACACAGCATGTTAAGGAGCTTTGGGTTATCAGGGAGTTCAGTACCTAAGCCAGCACAATTTTGTAACTTACTTAATGGTATCCTATGAAGAAAATTTAGATGTAATTCTTCCCACATGAATTTCAAAACTATACTATTAATCTGTGGATTATGGATCTATAGACTGTATATTATATATATTTATGTGTCAATAAATGTGAAGGATGTCCTGAAGGGTGAGTTTATTTCAAGTATCAGTTATTTGAAGGAGCATTTGTCATCCATACTGAAAAATTAAAGGCTTTATGTAACAGTAGAAAACTTAGTCTCTCTTTTCTGTACTCTCAAAGTGCAGTTAAGATAATCTCCTGTATGCTGGAGGATGAAGATGGCAACAGCTAAAAGAAAGAGATACAAGGTTCCATATGTAAAAAAGATGGAGCTGATATGTTTAGGAGTGCAAACCTCTATCTTACAAATATAATTGTATACATTTCTAATGGTCTCACTATTTTATTTCTTCTTCTTATCATGTGAAATTTAGTTAAAATGTTTGGAAGTATCTGCTTCTGTAGGTTTTACTGAAAGGCATGAAAAAAGAACTATATAATTTAAGATGGAGCAATTCTGCAAAACTCCAAAGAAAGATGGCACTCATAAGAAACGTGCTAGTGCCTCTTGGTCAGCTGTCCTGATACATAGAGTCCTTTCAAGTAGTCACCTGTGAAGCTCCAGATTTAGCATCATTAAAGGATGATTTCTTTACATGAGCCCAATGACATTTACGTAGTAGTTTTCCCAGTTTTTTCATCTTTCCTTGAGATTCCTCATCATTAACATAATATTTAGCTTCATACTGAAAATATTTTGATATCATTATTTTAATAATTGATTTTATTATATAACTACAATTTTTTCCTTCATCATCATATAATTTCCCAGATCCTGAGAAAGGGTGTCAAGACCAGCTCTTCCAGCTGTAATCTGTACCACAACTGTTCCATCAAGTTTATCATGCTGCTATCACTGTGAAACTAAGTAACTATGCCTCAATGCAATGAACATTCTGAATGCATAGGTGCTGGAAAGTTTGAGAGGTCAAGAACCAAGGCTGCAAATAAGCCACAGAGAGCTATAAAGCTCCATCATTTATAGACTGAGTGTGGAAAAGCAGTGTGGGCATTTATATAAGACTGTTTAGGCACGAAGAGAGCTACCCTCAAGTGTCACTGCAATTTTTATAAATAAACTTAACCTCTGAAAGTTCAACTGGCAAGAGTAAGGATATGATACATGAGAATCACTGTATTCAAACAGCGTTTCAAAAAAAATTACGGTATCAAGATGAGTTGTGCAGCCTTTGAGATACTACTTGCGATGACTGCATCATCACATAGCAAAGTGCCTGGTTCATGTCCTGGCTCCCCTGTTTCAAATCCAGCTTGCTGCTATTTCATATTCTGGAAAGCAGCAGGTAACAACTCAAGTAGTTGGGTACTGGCCAACCACATGGGAGACCTGGATAGAGTTCTGAGCACCTGGCTTCAGTCTGACACAGCCCTGGCTATTATTGGGCATTTGTGGAATGATTCTATAGCCAGAATCCATTCTCTCTCTCTCTCTCTCACTTTCAAATAAAAGGAAAATAAATAAATACGAATATTTTTAAAAAGAAACACAATGTCTCCAAGTTCAAATACAGAAAGATAGGATCTAGAAATATAGTCATGATATATAAATATCTAACATTGGATAAAAATATATGTAAAATACATAAAAGGCTACTCATGGCAAATAAAGTCAAACTCTAAATTATCCTGTGGTATTCAATAAATAAATTAGATGGGTGGTTGGTCCAAAATCCAAAGCAAAGATAATTTGAAAATGGAGTATGAAAGTACAATTGTCAGCATGTCCCTGAATCTACCCAGGACAAGGGTAGCTTGATCATGCCCAGGGGGTCAACAGGAATATCTGATAGAGACAGATGTGCCATTCACCTCTGATCTGCTTCCTTGCTTCTAATTCAATGAAGCTAAATTCAGTTTCTAGAATAGACTACCCAGCAGTCATATTTAGATTCCACTTGAGGAGCTGATATATATCCTAGACCTTTTTCTCTATTATTTATCATGAGAAATGGCCCCATCAACATGTATATCATATATCACGCATTAGCTTTTCATGAGTTTTATTTTAATGAGTCATGGTTACTTTTTGACTCATTCTGAGTGTAAGTGTCTCTTGACCTTCATGTAAAAAATTGAGACTATAATTGTCAAGATATGGCTACACAAAAAGAACCTGCCTGGAAGGCTCACAATTTTCCATCTCTTATTTCTTTTATCTTTTTTTCATTTTTCACAGTAGATGTCATAGTTAAACTTATGTACATCAATATTCATATTCTGAGCAGAATAATAGTTAAGTGTACAGAATAAATAAATGACATAAATTACCATGTATTATAAAAAGAATCACAGTTGAAACTTGAGGAATTGAATATATAACAAAAAGGAGAAAGAACCAGAGAAGGAAATCTTCAACAGGGAAACGTTTGTCAAGAAATAAGTGGAGGCATAACCTGAACATATGTCAACAATTTCAAATATAATAAAGCACATAAGAAGTCAAATGTATTAGTACTACTTGACAATTCTATGCTGAAATGAACATTCCTGCTACATGGAAATATTATCATGTGCATTATGCTCACTCCTTCATGGGCTCAGACACGGGATCATAGGGACAGGCAGTATTCATCAGCAGTGTTTTGACAGCAAGAGATAACAGATATTAGGTGAATATTTCCCTGAAATGAAATATAAAAATGTGTCTAGACATTATTTTCTCAGAGTAGCTCCTAATTTCATGTGCAATCAAGTTGCCCTTGGCAACTCAGGGAAAGTTAGCTTATCTCCCTGAGTTTAGCACAAAGAATTCACTGGAGTTTTCACATAAAGCATGTATTGTCTTGCAAAAAGAGCAGATACATTCAGTTCAAATGTATCAGATTCAGCTGCCAAAGGTAATACACAAAGGTGACAGAAAATGAAGTTGAATATTCTTTTTTAAGTTCTAAGTATTTTAAAGATGTGAATTATTCTATGAGACTAATTTTTTCCTTTGACATAACCATTTATATCCCTTTCAAACTAGGGGTGACAACCGATGGTGACAAGAGAACAGAGTACCCAGGAGTGGATGAGTGTAGTAATCAGCAAAGTGAATTGCATTCCCAGTAATTTCACTGTCACTACGATTTTTACAACCTAAAATGGTTAAAGATTTTTGATGCTAATAGGCCCATCCGGCTGCAGGAAAACCACTGTGCTATTCAAGAAGAAAGAAGTTTTGTAAGATTCCAAAAGCTAATGGGGAATTTAAAGGTAACAGTAAATTGTAAACTGCTAAGATTTTAAAGAAGATATTCAACATTAGCAAAAATGATTTAAGTAGAGAGATGTGGAAGAAATGAATGCAAGTCTTCTTTTGTTCATTAGAAAAATGGCCAAATATGCAGAAAAAACAGATGATTTGAGAGGATGTCAATTTGAGAGGATGTCACTCATATTTGGCCCTTGTGGTTTTCTTCTATGCATATTGATTTGCATTTGATCCCATAACCAAGAAGAAAAAGATTTTCTTTCAGACTTTGCACTGAAATAAGAAATGAAAGAATTTAGTCCCCAACAAAACTCCCTAAGACCTTTGCATAGTTTTGAAATTTTGCTTGAATATCAGCCTTATTGTTTAGTAAACAAATATGTATTGAAAGATGCACAAGGGCTGAGGCTCACTAGGCTAATCCTCCACCTGCGGCACGGGCACCCCAGGTTCTAGTACCGGTTGGGGCGCCAGATTCTGTCCCGGTCACTCCTCTTCCAGTCTAGCTCTCTGCTGTGGCCAGAGAGTGCAGTGGAGGATGGTCCAGGTCCTTGGGCCCTGCATCCACATGGGAGACCAGGAGGAAGCACCTGGCTCCTGGCTTCGGATCTGTGCAGCGCACTGGCCGCAACGCGCTGGCCATTTCAGCCACTTGGGGGGTGAATCAACGGAAAAAGGAAAACCTTTCTCTCTGTCTCTCTCTCCCTCACTGTCTAACTCTGCCTGTCAAAAAAAAAAAAAAAAAAAAAAGATGTACAAAATTCTTGCATGTTATGCAAATTTCCTTAAATGAGCTGGCCTAAATTTCCAGCTTAATAGAGCAGGTAATAAGTTCTTAGTCAAAGGAATTTGTTCCAAACCTGATACCTATCAGAATAACCTTTAAAAAAACGGATTCTTGGACCTTACCCCAATTTTACTGAATAATAGTAACCCACAGTGAGAAGCTCAGAATTTGCATTTTTCAAAAGATCTTCTACAGACTTGCATTTGAGACCCAAAGTCTAAATAATTCTTACAAAGAAGGAACACTAGTATGTAGTGAATATCCTCTACCAGTTACTAACCAGGTGCTGCTAGGTGTGATCATAAAAATTCTACAGGGACCCTCCAGTGGGTTGAATAGTGGTCACCTCAATATACATGTGTACCCAAAAATTCACCTTGTGACCAGTTTTAGAAATTGAGTCTTTGCTGATATAATAAAATTGATATCATTATTATAGGACCTCAATGCAGTCACTGGTGAACATATAATAAAAGGAAATGACACAGAGACATTTAAGAAGAGGAGAGAAATAATAGAAAGCAACGTGAGGATAGAGGAAGAGACTGGAGTGATACAAGCCAAGGAATGCCCAAGGACTACCCAGGGCAAACAAAGCTGTAAGTGATAAGGAAAGATTCTTCCACAGAGCCTTCAGAGGAAGCTTGGTTCTACTGCCACTTTGATTCCAGACTCCAGAACTATACAAGAGTAAGTTTCTGTTGCTTTAAAGCCACAAAATCTGTGATGCTTACTGTGGCAATCCTAGGAACCCAATGAAGTCATAGAGGCTCAAAACAAGTCAGCAGTCTGTGCTAAAATAATGGACCAGAACTTCAAATCTAATGCCATTGATACCAAAGCACATGCACTTCTAGGGCAATATTGGCAGAGCTTTCCAAAGACCAAGGTAGGAGCAGCGTTTGGGCAAAGTAAAGGTCTAGATAGCCTTCAGTAGAATCCTTTGGGGAACTTGATAAATTGCAAATTCTGTGACACCGTTTGTAATCACTTACATCAACAATCATTGCAAGGTGAACTTGGTAACTCAGTTTTAACAAAAACCTCAGGGAATTGTCAATCACATTGTAATATGACACCTGTGACCTTGTGAAATAGGGATCTCTAATATAATATCCATTTGTTTCACATTCAAATATATTCTGAAGGCATGCAGCAAATAACAAGTGATTGTGATATCATATAAATTAACTTGAAACTGATATGTATTTTACTTCAGAACTCTTTAATCCAAAGCTGAGATACTACAGACAGACAGTAAGCATAAATAACATTCATACTCTTCTTGCTTGTAAGAAGTGCTATCACTATCATTCTGCTATTTGATTCCCACCCAGATCTCAAGGAAGGATTGGCAGGCATTACAGTTACAGTCATCTATCACTTAATAAGGTTTTAGGCAACAATATACCTCATATATGATGGCAGTCCCATAAGATTATAATGGAGCTGAAAAATCTCTTTCACCCGATAACATTGTAGCTATCCTAACATCTAAGTGCAAATACATTACTCATGTGTTTGTGGTGGTGCTGGTATAAACAAATCTACTTCACTGTTAGGCATACAGAAGAATAGCACATACAATTAGTGCATAGAATTTGATAGGAAGAACAAATGACTATGTGGCTGATTTATGCCTTTACCATCTTGTATCTTTACTTTAGACTGTACACCTGTTTATTAAAAAAGTTTACTGGTGCCGGCATTATATTACAGTAGTTGACACTGGCACTGACCACTTGTGACACCAGCTTCTGGTACTGGAGTGCCACTTCAAGTCCAGGCTATTCCACTTATGATCCAGCTTCCTATTAATATGCCAGGAGGGCAGTAGAAAGTGGCCCAGGTGTTTGGATTCCTGATGCCCACATGGGAGACCAGGATATATGTCATGGCTCCTAGATTTAGTCTGGCCTAGACATGTCTGTTACAGCCATTTAGGAAGTAAACCAGCAGATGGAAGACCTCCCTCCCCCACCACCCTGCCTAATCTGTTTCTTTCTCTGTGCCATTCTGCCTCCCAAATATATAAATCCATTAAAAATAAACCTTTTTTAAAGTTTGCTATAAAACAGTAAGTCTTATTTAGTAGTTAACAGTATCATACACATTGTGCGTTTAACATGCCTCTTGAGTATTATCAAGATGCCACATCAACTGATTCATATATACCATCTAGGTTTGCACAAATGCACGATGATATTTGCACAATGACAAAATGGCCTAATGATACATTACTCAGAATATAGTCTGTTGTTAATTAATGCATGACTGTATTTCTATTTCATTGGAGAAGAGGCTGAGACTTGAACTTCCTGAAATTCACATCACTCTCCTGTGATTCACTGGTAAAGCATGACTATTTTTTATTTTGCCCCTGACATTGCCAAAATAGGAGTGAGTAATGAAGATGAAAGAACATTAGTGAACAAATGTGATCTCACCCACCTTATAGGAAAGCAAAGCCAAGGGTAACAAAAAAAAGAGAATATGAGTTTTAAAAAGCCATTGAAATAATAGTACACAGGAAGTGTATGAGAGGTCAGAGAGAAGATTTCTATGTTAAAGAGAACTTCAAAAAACCCTAATCAGTATGGAAACTCAGACTATCAGATGTGCAAAATCTTCATCAGAGCACAATTGGGATTGCTCATCAGTTTCTAAATGTTCACATATTTTTAGACTTTGATTTTCCTCGAGATTCCAATCTCTATTAAAAACATTAACTGGATTGAGAAGGATAATTGACCAAAGAACTATGTTCCCAAACTAGAAAATTGGGGGAAAATGGAAAGTGACTATTTTTCTCTGAACTAGCTGTCTGTACTCAAAACTTTTCCCTTCATTACAAAAATGTCACTTGCGTTTATTAATCTTCTAAGTACAGCTAAAACTATTTTCATTTTGGGATGGGCATTGTGGCACAGGCAGAGCTGTCTAAGCCATCTGTTGGGATTCCTGCATCTCATACGGAAGAACTTAAGAGTGTGAGTTCTGTTTCTGATCTAACTTCCTGCTAATGAGAATGCTAGGAGGCAGCAGATAGTGGCCCAAGTGTTTGGATTCTTGCCACCCACATGGGAGGTCCAGAGGGAGTTCCTCTCTCCTGGCTTCATTGTGGCCCAGCCCTGGATGTGAGGGCATTTGGAGAGTGAACCAGCAGATGGAAGATTCTCATTCATATTCATTCTCTTTCTCTCTCTCTCTCTCTCTCTCTCTCTCTCACTCTCCCCTTCTCTCCCCCGCCCCGCCTCCCTCCCTTCCTCTGTCACTGTCATTCTAGCTTTCAAGTAAATAAATAAACCTTTAAAAAATGTTGCATTGTGATCAAAATGCTTTATACATCATATACCATGTTAATTAGTAATGGTGATAGAGAAGAAAACAACTTTCCCAACTGTATCTGTCTGCTCATTTGGGTCTCTTTTGGTGGGAATCTTTTGCCCTTCTAAACTTGGTCTTCTAAACTTCAGACCTCCTCCAGGGAAGTTCCTCTGTGAAGCCTTTTTCAGCTTTGTGTGCTTCTCTGCTGGACATATACATGCTACTCTATACATTGCTTCTACAACACTTAGATGGATTATGGGTATTGTTTGCTCCCATGGTAACTTGTGTAACAATATAACCACACTTAATGTAGCACCTGTTCTATGGCATCCACTTATCTACACATTTTACATGGTTTATGCTAATTCAAGTAATCTTTCCAAAAATACTATAACATAGAAGCTTTTTGCTTCCCATTTTACAAATGTAAAGAGTGGATCACAGTGCATGATAACCTGCCCATGTCACACATTGTTAAGTAGCAAAAGTAGGATGACAATTTGTTTTCTTTCCTTGTCCAAATCCTCAGTATAACTCAATAGAGTAATGAAACTTCATAAAATACAAACACAAGATCATATTCCTACACCTAATACCCACAATGGTGGCTGTATTACAATCTGATCTGTGCAGGTCATTTATTGATCAGTTCTGTCAAGAAAGTCTATTAGAAGACAGTTCCTTGTGTTTGCCACCCATGATTCAAAGACATGGTAGACTAAATCGTAGATTTTGCTGATTTCTTCATGAAAAAAAGAAATGTGAAGAGATGCTTTGAGTGAATAAAAATTACATCCCTCTTAAAATGGAGTGTATTTTTGTCGTATTTGTGACTTTTCAAAGAAAATCAACACACTGGTATATCATAAGTGGAGAACAACTGCAATAGCAAAAGAATTCAGAAGCAACTAAAAGAAGAAATGATTGAAATATGTTCTACTTAACCTTTGAAAGAAATAAAATTGAAGTGGTCTCATGTCCAGCTGGCTTTGGAAGGCAGAAGTAGTTCAATGTGGGAAGATACACAAAGTAACAAACTTAGACTCAGCATGAAGATTATCTTTTTAAATAGTTATTCTAAATTGCAAGAAGCTACTTACTGTCCAGCAAATTCCTGTCACTGGAATGTTTAAACTGAGAATGACCTGTATCAGAACAGAAAGCTCAGCTCCGTTAGATGATTTCTTGGGTTCATTCTGAATAAAACTCTATTCTTTGGCAAAGAGAGTGGAAAACAATATGATATGTTGACAGAAGATGTGAAGGTCTGGGATTTATTGTTTCATAGATGCTTGCAGAAAGGATGAGATTCCTGGATCAGAGACAAAGGCTTTATCACTCAGAGTAAAAGGAGTAGCCAGATCTTCATGTTTGCATAAATTCTCTCTGTCCTCCTTGTCCCACAGGGATGATGACAGGACACATGATGGATGCTTGCATTACAGGGGAGAAATGCTGAGCTTGGAGGCATTGCCACTTTGGTAGTAATTGAAAGCAAACCTACTGTTTTTCAGAGAGAAAAACTACCTCATCCTTCAGGGTCGCTCACTGTAAGCATAACCTTGAGAGATGGCCCAGGTAGGTGGTCAAGGATTCTTGGAATCCCAGGAAAAATGTGCAGGGCTATCAGGGCTCACGGTCAATTGCTTCTCTCAACATAGATGGAAGAGCCATTGAAAATGTGGATTCCTTGGCCATGCTGGACCCTGATTACCAAAGAACACAGAAAACAGGAAGAAAAGATATTTCAATGACATAAGTCCTATTTAAAACAATCTCAGAACAGTAAGAAATAGATGAGATAAAAACAGTTTGCTTCTAAACCTATTGAATCCAGATGGAAGTTACATATGTCATCAACCTTCTTGTTTTTGTGCCAGAAGAACTAACCTATTTGGTGCAAGCTTATTTATAAGGTTTCTAATGGCAAGAAGCACCCATTTTTCAAGTTCAGAATTGCCCAAATCAGCTCTTTCCTATGCAGGAATTTTCATTAGATTAAAAAGAAAGAAAAACTGGAAGACTCCTAATGCTTTCAAGAAGATAAAAATTTCTGTCGAACTACGTGAGTAGATGAACCAACATTGCCACCTAGTGGAAGTATTTATTCTTCCAACGCCATAGAATATATTCTACAGCTCTATCCACCCTTTCTTACGTTTCTGTCTGTTAAAATAAGCAGTTTAAAAGCTTAGTTTGATCAATTTGTCTTAAAATTTAAACTATATTTTCCTTCTGAAAAATAATTCTGATGCATAAATTGTGCTTCTAAAATAGATTAAGAAACATTGGTTGTAAGGTTAAATTTAAGCTTGTTTTTTCTGGAAAATTTTGTGAGGGAAGCACAAGTTCTTTAGAGCAGAATTTAAAGTCAAAATAGGTATTTTTAAAAAAATCTTTATCTCCCTGAAACCAATAACTCATAATGCCTGTGTAAATTGTTGTAATTATGAGTCATAAGCAGATTTTCACGGTCCTGACTTTTTAAAGTTATACAAATGAAGATGCTGGAAATAAGGAAGATATTGGAAAAAATAACATTTTGCAACCTTTTCCAAATGGAAAGAATTACACATAATTTCAGGCTTTTTTCTTAAAAATATGGATATTATATTACATTCCAGCTAATAGCCATCCTGTGGAAAACCACTACAGAGATAATGAATATAAAAACAATTTTAACAACGGGATTCTCCAGTTTCCATAATTTTTTTGACATCAAGTTGAAATTTCTCAGATGAATTGAGAGAAAAATGAAGATTATACAAATTAAGCAAAATGAATGTGAGTATCTTTCCAGTGACTGAAATCCCATTCTTGATCAAATATTAACAGTTTAATGTGGTTCAATCCATACTTTAATAGTCTGGCTACATTCATACCTATATGACATTCATTGGTAGGTTGATTGACTAAAATAAGGTCAATTATTTTTATTAATGTCCTTATCTTTTCAGTGGGAATGATAACACATCTCAGCAGATGATTACAAGAACTCAGTGGAGGGCCCACTGTGGCTTAGTAGGCCAAGCCTCCACCTGTGGCACCGGCGTCCCATATGGGCGCCAGTTTCTGTCCTGGCTGCTCCTCTTCCAATCTAGCTCTCTGCTATGGCCTGAGAAAGCAGTGGAATATGACCCTAGTGCTTGGGCCCTGCACCAGAGTAGGAGACCTGGATGAAGCTCATGGCTCCTGGCTTCCGATCAGCTCAGCTCCAGCCATCAAGGCCATTTGGGGAGTGAACCAGCAGATAGAATACCTTTCTCTCTATCTCACCCTCTCTCTGTCTGTTGCTCTACCTCACAAATAAATGAGGAAAGAAAGAAAGAAAGAGAGAGAGAGAGAGAGAAATGGGTGGAGGAAGTATCACAGAGTGCTTAGTCACTACCCAAGCTATTGTAGGCATACAATGAATGACTGCTATAATTAATAGCTACTTTTAATAATTTATTTTGATTAATATGGAAGAAGAATTTATTGGTTGACTATAAAATAGTAAAATACCTGAACAGTAAATTAGAAAATCACTGTCTCTTAGTGCCTTTTTTGAATTGCTATCTCTTTCTTACAGTTTTTGTCTAAAGCCTTTTCAAATATCACTTTCACCATATAAATAACTGCCCTTTATAAATGGAGTTTTCCATCTAATTAGATGAGACACAGGAAGGATGAGTTCCTATTTGGTGGCTAAATCCTTTGATCTAGTCTTCTTTAACTTAGCTCTGATTAAGATAACATATTGCCTTCAAACTGACTTTCCTTTTAATGTGTAAGCACATTACATTAATATGTCCTTCTTGCCATCCTAGCATCAGTTCTACTAGAGATCTGTTAGTCTCCAATAAAATAATGGGTTTGTATTTGTATTGAGTCTTAACATGTCTACCTCTCTCTGATATAAATCATCATTTTCACAGAATCTTTCTAAAGACAGTTATTTTTTTATCCATCAAGGAAGTGGTATAGTTTAGTGAATAAAGATACTGGATTTAAAGCCAGACTCTATATAGAAAATCAACCTGGGGTTGGGCGCTTGGTCTAGAAGCTAAAGATTTCATTTGAGATACCCACATTCCACATTGGAGTGTCTGGGTTTGAGTCCCAGCTCTGCTCACAATTTCAGCTTCTTGTTAATGAGCACTGTGGTAGACAACAGGTGATGGCTCAAGTAATTGGGTCTCTGCCTCCTTTATTGGAGACTGGGTTGAATTCCCGGCTCCTGGATTCAGCCTGGCTAAACCCTGCCATTACAGGCATTTGGACAGTGAACCAGCAGATGGGCACTCCATCCTGTGTCTCTCTGCTTCTCAAATTATATAATCTTTTTTTTTTTTAAAAAAAAAAGACTAGTTTGAACAATTCATAGTCTTGTGATCAAAGTTAAGTTACTTAACACAATTATCTGTACATGTTAAGCATAATAATAATGCTTGTTTTATGGGGTTGTGGTCAGGAACAAATGACATAATGCAACTACCTGGAATAATGTGAGTCCTTCTGAAATGTTGGTTACTATGAAGGAAGTTTGTTACGAGTTTCAGGTATTTAGAAGTTCAATGAGACAGTCATTCCAAAAATTCCTCATTCATGCTAAAAATAATGATTGAGGTCTACTAACCATCAATTTCTGGTTATAAGAAAGAGTAAAGATTGACAGTTTCACCCGGCTCATGGAACTTGTAATGAGGTGGTGTTTTGTCACCCATACTAAAAGCTGAGGCTGTCTCTGATGCCGACATATGCACCCCAAGAGCAAATAGATACAGGGAAAGGAAAGAGTATCCAAGAAGCAATTATCCCCTGAGGTCCTGACATCCTCCAGGGGACCTCACAGGGTTGCTCAGTAACATGGACAGAAGTTCCTCAGGAGCTCTGTCAGTGCTCTGTGAAAATTTTAAGAAATAATTGAGAAAAATCTACCCAGATCTAAGAAATATGTCTTCCAGACACTACTCTGTCACTCCACAGACGGGAACCCTGTGAACGTCATTTAAGCTCTGTTGACATTAGTTGCACCTCTTCAATGAGATGGGTGAACTGCAGAATTTCTTAAATATATTTCAAAAAACATTTTAATTTTGTTGGTAGCCTTATATGGCAGCAGAGACTATTAAATATAAATGCCAGGGATCAAAAGATAGATTTGAATTTCTGATTATATATTTTTTAAATTTCCCAAATGTTATAATATAATGTAGATTATAATTTAGGGGAATGAACCAGGTGCATACAAAACAGCTTACTCTGTGAAATTAAGGAGCAGTCCTAAATACCGATTTTGACCATCTAGACAATCTGATAGATGGAATGACAACCAAATGTTGCTTGTTTTCTAGTGTGTGGTCCTATAAGATGGCTAGAGTGAGTCATTTGTGTAAATCTGAAATGATTGCTATTTTTATAACAATGAATTAGAACCATTGTTCTTTACTTGTTTTAACCTGTTTTGTAAGTAGACAGTTTGCATGTAATGAAGGAATAGTTTTCAGAAAATAATATATTTTTAACTTCACACCCCAGAATGTGTTGGGTACTTAATAAATATTTTCTGGGGCACATTTTATACATTTGTCTGATACTCACAGAAACTCTACTGTTTAAAAGACTGGATTTTCCATTGTAAAGATGAGGAAACTGAGGCTCATATACAAACAGCTTGAAAATTTATACCTTCTATAGAACTGAAAATATTAAGAAAAATATAGGGGATAAATAAAAACAGAGCAGAAATGAATGAACCTCGTAAAATTAATATGAATCCTAAAATCAGAAATGCATTAGGGTTTAAGGCAAACCTCAAGATGATAATTTGTGTTGAAATCTTACCAATTCAGCTAAATTTTTTGACATGTTTTAAATTTATTAATTTAATTAGACATAGAATCTCTGTAGCATTAATGAAGAAAGAATTATAGTATCTATCTTCCAACCTTTATTAAGTAGTTAGCATATAAACAAAATCTAAAATAATTAGGGACAGTCTCTAGATTCCTTATATTCTGTCTGTAGAAGCATAAACTCTACCACTCACATTTTTGATACCTACTTAAAAATATTTATCATTCTTGGGTTTGTTGTGTAAAAGCTGCTTCAGAAGTAAGAAATGTACCACTAGCTGATGCCAGACTCTTGAGTTATCTTACAGACCAAGCATGCACTAGTGCCCTACATCTAATACAAGGTGATCGGGGGCTCACTGGTTCACTGCTGAGATAAGGCTTCATGAACTCACCACCCCAAGATCAAGGTGGCACACACATTTGAAAGACAAACAGATCAAGTGCATTGCATTTAAAAGTATCTTGGCCATTTTAAATTATATAATTGAAAAACATTCCTGACCACAGATCAGGAGCTTTTAAAAAATAGTCTTTGTATTACTTTGAACACCTTAATAAAGAATGACTTGAAGCTCATTGTCATTGGCAGTAGGTTTCACATTTAACCTTCCAGTTTAGGATCTTTATAAGCCATTACATTGTAAAGCATCAGTGATATATTGATTTTAAATTCACATGTCATGTAAAATACTAGTTCTCACAACCAGATATGGGCTGCAATTATGTCTATCCTATTTCATACCAAACGAATGATTCACAAGAATCCATTAAGAACAAATAGTCCACAGAAGGTCGTCCCTGTATCAAAAGGTTAAGAAAAATCTATTGACTTAAAATACTTTAAGTCTGTTTACTATTATTAATATAGTCATGGAATTAATAATATCAGAAAAACCATTTTGTCTTGATTTATACACTTTTAGGAAAATGGGAATTGATAGTAAAATGGGAGTCATTTCACATACTCTGAAAATTTGTTAGATTTTGAATATGTGGAAACTGCTTCTGGCAATAATAAAGGCTTTTTATTTAGCAGAATGGAAATAAGACTGATGCAGGTGAAGCAAAAGATGGATAAAGCAGAGACAAAGCACAATAGTTTAAAGTAGAAGTCAGGTATAGAAAATAGGAAGAAAAACAGTTTGCAGTAATGCTCAACTGCACTAGTTATTGGGAACTAATTACAACAAAAGAGGCATAGCAGAAAATCTTAGCAAAGCTAGACAGCACAATCAGCATGGCAAGGTGTGACTTTCTCTTGAATTTGCTATTATTCCCAAGTATAGAGTTAAGAGCTGAATTGTGTCCCCTTAAATTCATATATTGAAATTCTAAACCCCAGTACTTCAAAATATGACCAGGGATGTTGTTGGTGGTGTTAGTTAAATTAGGATAAGGTCACCTTTGCATAGGATGAGGACTGAATCTGATTGGTGCCTTCATAAGAAAGGGAACTTTGGACATAGGTACACAGGAAGAGCTCCAAATGAAGATGAAGGCAGAGAAGGGAGTGATACATTAATGTCCAAGGAAAATCAAAGATTGTCAGCAAACCACCAGAAAACAGGAAAAGGCACAGGACAAATCTTTCCTAAGCCCTTCAAAGTGAGCAAATCCCTGCCAGCACCCTGATCTTGGACTTCTTGCCAGCAGACTTACAAGGAAATAAATTTCTAATGTGTAAATCATTTTGTTTATAGTACTTTTTTTACAGCCTTCCTAGAGAGCCAGTATAATCATCAAGACATATGCTTATTATTTCTATTGAATAAAATATTGCTTTCATTAATTCCAAGGATTTCAAGTAAGAGAAAAGAGGAGAAACTCAATAGCAAGCAATGCCAAGAAACAGGAACCACAAGTGAAATGATAATGATGATGACACTGATTCAAAGTAAATCAAGTTCTATTCTTGATCTTTTACACTATTTTCCCTTTCACTATTTATGGGTCCATGCTGCCCTTTTCAGCTGGGCCACTTCTCCTACCTCAGGGACATTTGAAAGTCAATCTGCAGAAGACAAAGCAAGTGCTGTCTAGGCATAATGTTTTTTTCCCTGATTGAATAGTCCAACCAGAGTATTCACAAAAGCCAAGAAGTAGAAATCCCTTAAACATCCATCAACATAGGATAGAAAATGTAGTATATCCATAAAATGTAGTAGTGCTCAGCTTTAAAACATAAAGAATCTCTGCTCATAAGAAATAAAAATGAGCCTTTGACACACATTTTGAAATGGGCACAAGTCTAGGCCGTATCACCACTGACTTGATGTGTGCAATTACCTCCCCCTAAAGGCAGGAAAGCTCTTAAGGCTGATATAAATACTACTTTGTACTCTCAGGCAGTGAACCTTTTTAAATATATTAGCCTTGTAGAATATAATAGATGGAAAGAAGAAAATTGCTTCAGAATTGTAGGATTAAATAGAAAGTGTCTTTCAGGAGCAATTGCTCCATTTTCAGTTTGGTGTTTTCGAGATGTGCAACTCTCTCCTCCCTGCAAGGGGATGTGTACAGCAGAATTTCTGACAAAATGGTGGAGCTGAAGAACTCAGGTAACACATAGGATGATCCCACATGAAGATAATCACTCCTATATTTTCACTGCATTATGATCAGTTTCTCAACTAGAATATCTGGGCCAAAAGCACCAGTGCCACTGTTTCTGTGGTTCATATTACTTCAGAGCTTGTGTTACTGGTCTGACTTCCTTACATTACAGATAATGAAACTCTAAAACATATTTTTATTGTTTTTACAGGCTTTGATCAAGGTAATCCATACAGTAGCCAACAAAGGAACACTGATTTTTCTTATTCCAGTCTAATGCCTCATTGCCAGAACAAATTCTGCTGCCAGTAGTGGAGGTGCCACCCTCTTACTTGGTTCCCTCTAAAGTCATTGACCTGAAAATGTTGAAGCTGTTAAAAGCAAGAATAAGTGTGGTAAGGCTTTTTCTTATTGCATCTTAAAAGGATGTAGACTACCTCCCACGTTCTGGCATTACACAAAAGATCACCTGGTAGACCACAGATTCACTGTTATTCAAGCCACCTGACCCTTTACCTACAGTTTGTGCCCTGCACTAGTTCCATAATAAATAACCTAACTGTGATAAAAACTGTGTACTTTCTTCAGAAGTAGGCTTCAAGTTATTGTAATCATCTATTTGCTGTAAAATCTTGTATATTTTTCTTTCTGTTTTTGTGTCTTAGTCTAAATCACCTCTTTGATAGTGTGAGATTTAAAGGAATACGTGTTAGCAGCAATGAGATAGTGTGACATCTCAACCCAAACAAAGCTTGACAGCCTTCGGGAATAGGAATAAAGTATCAATTAGCTATTGTTGTCTTGTATGTGTTTCATAACATTTATCTCCAGTTTTCAAGCACTTGAACCACAGAGATGGAACATTGCTGTTGTTACTTTAATGTTTACAGTTTTATTATAACATGTGGCACAGCTGAACAGAAATTAAGATCTTATCCAAAGTGCCCTGTTTATCCTAGTGTACATACTGTAAGCATGGGAAAATCTATCTCAATTCAGGCGTCTCTGTCAAGTTCCATTCCAATCTTTATCAAGGGAGCTCATGAAGATAACATAAAGAACTGGCACACTAAAGAACAGTTCACCACAAATTATAAATGATGAGCAGTATGTTAACACCATTTTCCTTGTACACCTGAAAACATCTACAGCGAATCAGCGGGAAGCACTGAAATTTCACAAAGGAAGCAGAGAGGCACAAAAGAGCTAAGACAATGACATTTAGGATAAACACCTTACAGTTCAACTAGAACTTGCAGACAAAGGAAATAATCAAGAACTGAGGATTGACTTTCAATCTTTCTGAGAAAAGTACAGGAAAAGCCAAAACCAGTAAGAAAACTAGAGATATTTAAGTTGGAGTCAAATCTATAGCTGTTGGAAAAAGATAGAATCAGACCTGAGATAGAGTTCTAGGTCAAATTGGTCCTATTCTATTCACCTTCACAAGTCAGGCACCAGGAAAAACCACAAGTCAGAAACAACCAATCCTTGATCAAGTGTTGTTAACAAATAAAAATTTACATCCACACCTTTGCATTCAATAGACTGCTGTTCACTATCAGACTTTAATTTAAATATCAGTTTTACAAACACACCTGCCGCACTTTCTTGCCCTTATAGAAATAGCACTTCTCTCTGACAGCCCAGACTAGACCTACTGTCATGTGCTTCCATGCTCTGAGCATGATTGGTTCTCTTGGGGTTAGAATTTTTCCCACTGTTTGATCAGTGTTACACCCACCTTTCTAGTAAAAAGGGCATGAGATTGGAGTGGAAGTGGTGCTTTCAACGTTCTCTGCAGGAAAAGTGATTCCCCAATCAGGATCCAAGCTGAAAATATCTTTCCCATTGGGAATATCTTCTGTGTTGCACCAATAAAAATCAAATCTCAGCTGTCTCACCTCTTATGTTTATCTTTAATATTCCACTGGGCTTTGGGAAGAAAAATTATGTGAATCACAACAGAAAACAGTAAAAAACAAACCAACTATTAGATAGTGTTCATGCCAGATCTGATATTCTGAGAAGAAATCATCACTTTTGTTATTTTTCAGCCAGAAATGCATAACCTGAATAAAATCATGAGCAAATACCAGAGAAACACAAATTGAGAAACATTCTATAAAATAAGTAGCCTGGACTCTTCAAAAATGTCACTGTCATGAAAGACTAAGAGACTGTTCCAGATTGGAGACTAAGCCAAAATGACCACTACATGTACTTTGTAATCTTGGGCTCTATTTTGGGGGTGGGGGGTACTGCAAAGAACATTGATAAGAAAAATTCAGAATATAAAATAAAATATCAATATTTTATTATTATTAGGAACTAGACAACTACATAATCATTACATAAAAGAATATCCTTGTTCCTAGGAAATATTCACATTGAAATGTTAAGAGGCAAATGGCCATGATGTATGTAGACTACTCTGATACGTTCTTTTTAAAAAGCTGCATTGAGGGGCCGGTGCCGCACTAGGTTAATCCTCCGCCTGCGGCTCTGGCATCCCATATGGGCACCGGTTCTAAGCCAGCTGCTCCTCTTCCAATCCAGTTCTCTTCTGTGGCCTGGGAAGCAGTGGAGGATGGCCCAAGTGCTTGGGCCCCTGTACCCACATGGGAGACCAGGAAGAGGCACTTGGCTCCTGGCTTCAGATCGGCATAGCTCCGGTCGTTGCGGCCATTCAGGGGGTGAACCAACGGAAGGAAGACCTTTCTCTCTCTCTCTCTTTCTCTCTCTCTCTCACTGTCTGTAACTCTACCTGTCAAATAAATAAATTAAAATATTTTAATTAGAAAAAAAAGCTGCATTGCTTTAGGACTGGCATTTGGCACAGCAGGTTAGGCCACCATGTGGCTTGCTGGCATCCCACATCAGCATGCCTGTTTGAATCCCTGCTACTAGGTTTCCCAGCTCCCTCCTAATGAGCCTGGGAAAAGCAGTAGAGGATGGCTCAAGTACTTGGGCCCTGACACCTATGTGAGAGGTCCTGATGGAATTCTTGGCTACTGGCTTCAGCTTGGCCCAGCCCAGGCAGTTGTGACATTTGGGGAGTGAACCAGCAGATAGAAGCTTGCTTTCTCTTTATCTTTATTTTGTCTCTCTGCCTTTCAAATAAATAAATCTTAAATAAGAAATAAAATAGTTACATTTTGAAACTCATGAATTCGGGATGATTTAACAGAAATTTTGGATTCTCTGCCTATTTTTGGCACAGATTTCAAATACATTTTTTTTAAGATTTTATATATTTATTTGAGAGGTAGAGTTATAGGCAGTGAGAGGAAGAGACAAAGGTCTTCCTTCCATTGTTTCACTCCCCAAATGGCCTCAACCAAATGGCCTTTGGATCGGAGCTGCGCTGATCCAAAGCCAGGAACCAGGAGCTTCTTCCCGGTCTCCCACGTGGGTACAGAGGCCCAAGCACTTGGGCCACCTACTACTGCTTTCCCAGGCCATAGCAGAGAGCTGGATCAGAAGAGAAGCAGCCAGGACTAGAACCGGAGCCCATATGGGATGCCGGCACCACAGGCGGAGGATTAACCTACTGCGCCACAGCACCAGCCCCCATTTTTTATTTTTAAAATTTCAAATAATTTCAACTTTCAGAAAAAGTTACAAGAACACAGGTCTTCTGTACTCATTATATCTATTCTGTACATCCATTGTACAGCCATTATGAAAGTTTCGTCACACTTTTGTCATCCTCTTTCAATTATGCAGTTTATATTTTATATTATAATAATTTATGTTTTATAATATACATGATCATATGTAACATACTTTTGTATATTATGTTTCCTTTACATTAAGTACTTTTTAAAGTGTTTATATTATTTATTTGAAATGAGGAATCACAGAGAATGGGAGAGTAAGGCACATTAGCAGGGAGCTAGATCAGGAGTGGAGCAGCTGGGACTGGAACAAGTGCTCAGATGTGATGCCAGCATCACAGGTGACAGTTTAACCCACCGTGCCACAATGTGGGCCCTGGGTGTTCTATATTTTTATTATATCACTATATATTGCATTATATTTCATGTATGCCCAATGCTGTATTAAATTTTATATAATATGTAACACAGAGAGGACACACACACACACACTCACACATACAGCAATATCCTCTTTAAAGAAGTTGCTCAACTCCCTTCTTTGGGATCTGCTGAAAGCATTTAACAAAAATATAAAATTAATTACAGATGGCTATTTGTCACTGGGAAAAAGAAAAACATGATCTCAATAAATACAGTTTCCAAAAAAAATCTGTTCTCAACATTAAAATTTGAAAGGTAAGTTGAGTGTATTGATTACTATTTTACATGGTCAATTACTCTTGTGCTTCCAATGTGGGTCTCACTGAACTATTAGGGGAAAACGAAACAAAACAAAACAAAGCCAGAGCTATAATGACAAAGCTGTTTATAAATCCTTCCAGATGAGTGAAAACACTCACTGGTAGGTGCCTCAGGTGTCCTAGTTTGGGGAATAACAAAATAGAGCAGAGAAAAGGCTAGTGCATGCTCAGCAGTGTCTAAATGTTCATAATCATGTCACTTCTAACCAAATCTTAATTTTTTCCCCTGTTTTTCATATCCTGCCTTGAATCATTCCGTTGGAACCCAGCTAAGTTCGGTCAAGCTTGCAAAGTTGAATGTGCCTGCCAGGCAAGCTTAACTATTTCTTGTATATCTTAGCAGATAATGAAAAGGTTACTGTGTTAAAATTGTTGGTGTATAGGGATTAAGACAATTCTTCCTCAGGTGTAAGCCAGCATGTGATATTTCTAGAAATGACACAATCTTCCAATAAATTCCAGAAATTTTTTTTAATCTGTTAGCTGTCAAGTACATTACTGGAATTAATTTGTTAATGAATTTGAATGATTTATACCTTAAGTAGCATTTTGCTTAATTATGTTAAGTAAAACACACATGGCTGCTTCAAAAAGTTCATGGAGAAAGGAGTTTAAAGAGAAACTGAATTGGGTAAAAAAAAACATTAAAACTCTGTGTAGTTTCTCATAAAACACAGCTTTCCATGAACTTTTTGAAGTTTCCAAATATAAACAAAAGAGGCCTATGTTTTATCTACTAAATTCTAAGGTATTTTATGAAGTGCTGAATCATGTAACTAAGTATAATAGGACCTAAAGGCATGTTCTCTGACAAGTTAAAATGTAATCCTGCAGTACCATTCTCATGTCTCTTTCTTAAGGAGCCATGGACGTGCTTATCCAATGATGGTACACTTACTCCCAAGATAAAAAGGGCTGTGCCATGAGCCAGTGAAAATATTTGGAGGGATATGTCGTTTCAATGGATTTGCAATGGAAACAGACCAAAAATGATATTTTTGAAAAGATAAAGGTAACACATTATAAAGTACAAAATAGGGGCTGGAGCCGTTGCATGGTAGTTTAAGCATATGGTTGCAGCACCAGCATCCTATATGGATGCTGGTTCGATACCCGCCTGCTCCCACTTCTCTTCCAGCTCCCTGCTGATGGCCTAGGAAAGCAGTAGAAGATGACCCAAGTGCTTGGGCCCCTGTAGCTGCATGGGAGAATGGAGGAAGCTCCTCATCCTGGCTTCAGATCAGCCCAACTCTGGCCATTGCAGCCATTTAGGGAGTGAACCAGCAGATAGAATACTTCTCTCTCTGTGTCTTTCCCTCTCTCTGTATATATCTCTTCTTCTCAAGCAAATAAACAAATCTTTTTTTACTATTTTATTTTATTTTATTTTATGAACATAAATTTCCAAAGTACAGCTTATGGGTTACAATAGCTTCCCCGCTCCCGTAACTACCCTCCCACCCACAACACTCACCTCTCCCACTCCCTCTCCCCTTCCATTCACATAAAAAATATGGAACGCTTCACAAATTTGCGTGTCATCCTTGTGCAGGGGCCATGCTAATCTTCTCTGTATCATTCCAATTTTAGTATATGTGCTGCCGAAGCGAGCACAATAAATCTTTTTTTAAAAAGAGTACAAAATAGCCGGCGCCGCGGCTCACTAGGCTAATCCTCCGCCTAGCGGCGCCGGCACACCGGGTTCTAGTCCCGGTCGGGGCGCCGGATTCTGTCCCGGTTGCCCCTCTTCCAGGCCAGCCCTCTGCTGTGGCCAGGGAGTGCAGTGGAGGATGGCCCAGGTGCTTGGGCCCTGCACCCCATGGGAGACCAGGAAAAGCACCTGGCTCCTGGCTCCTGCCATCGGATCAGCGCGGTGCGCCGGCCGCAGCGCGCCGGCCGCGGCGGCCATTGGAGGGTGAACCAACGGCAAAGGAAGACCTTTCTCTCTGTCTCTCTCTCTCACTGTCCACTCTGCCTGTCAAAAAAAAAAAAAAAAAAAAAAGAGTACAAAATATGCAATCTTAAATCAATAGACGATGATGGTGATGACGTGATGATCAAGATGACAAATGTTCTACTATGCAGTTCGTTCATCCCAAACACTAAAAGTCTAGCTGATTACAACAAAATGAAGGAAATCTGTGGAACAATACACAATAACTCCTAAGTAGGAGACAAGCCCAAAGAGTACAGACAAATGCTTTTGAGTATTGTTTAACCCGAATGACTAAGCTACATTTAGGGCAGAAAAGATAAGATCATGGGAACAGTTCAACTATCCTTTATTTGAGGTAATTCTACCCTGGTGAAGTTTGACCAAATACTTCCAAGAACCTTTCCAATCTAAGACTCTGAAATTTTCCCTTGATTATTTCCCTTGTGATATCCACTGTACCTAAAAATATTTTGTCCAGGAAATATGCCCCAAACCCAAAAGTAGGCTGTTCAGGAACTGTGACACAGCATTGCTTCTCTTATTTCAAAATATATTTGCATTTTAAAAGTTGTGATTAACTTTTTAAAAAATCTTGTTAACTTTTTATTTTTTATTTATATTTTTTTATTTGGTAAATATACATTTCCAAAGTACAGTTTATGGATTACAATGGCTCCTCACCCAATAACTTCCCACCCACTCGCACCCCTCCCATCTCCTGCTCCCTCTCCCATTCCATTCACATCAAGATTCATTTTCAATTATCTTTATATACAGAAGGTCGATTTAGTATATATTAAATAAAGATTTCATCAGTTTGCACCCACACAGAAACACAGAGCGCAAAATACTGTTTCAGTACTAGTTATAGCATTACTTCACATTGGACAACACATTAAGGACAGATCCCACATGAGGAGTAAGTACACAGTGACTCCTGTTGTTGACTTAACAGTTTGACACTCTTGTTTATGGCATCAGTAATCACCCTAGGCTCTTGTCGTGAGCTGCCAAGGATATGGAAGCCTTTTGAGTTTGCTGACTTCGATCTTATTCTGACAGGGTCATAGTCAAAGTGGAAGTTTTCACCTCCCTTCAGAGAAAGGTACCTCCTTCTTTGCTGGTCCCGTTCTTTCCACTGGGATCTCACTCACAGAGATCTTTCATTTAAGTCTTCTTTTTTTTTTTTTTTTTTTTTTTTTTTCAGAGTGTCTTGGCTTTCCATGCCTAAAATACTCTCATGGGCTCTTCAGCCAGAGCCGAATGCCTTAAGGGCTGATTCTGAGGCCAGAGTGCTATTTAGGACATCTGCCATTCTATGAGTCTGCTGAGTATCCCGCTTCCCATGATGGATCATTCTCTCCCTTTTTGATTCTTTCAGTTAGTATTAGCAGATACTAGTCTTGTTTATGTGATCCCTTTGACTCTTAGACCTATCAGTGTGATCAGTTGTGAACTGAAATTGATCACTTGGACTAGTGAGATGGCATTGGTACATGCCACCTTGATGGGATTGTATTGGAATCCCCTGGCACGTTTCCAACTCCACTATTTGGGCAAGTCCAATTGAGCATGTCCCAAATTGTACATCTCTTCCCTCTCTTATTCCCACTCTTATATGTAACAGGGATCACTTTTCAGTTAAAATTTAAACACCTAAGAATAATTGTGTGTTAATTACAGAGTTCAACCAATAGTACTAGAACAAAACAAAACAAAATACTAAAATGGGTAAAGTATTACATTGTACATCAACAGTCGGGACAAGAGTTGATCAAGTCACTGTTTCTCATAGTGTCCATTTAACTTAAACAGGTTTCCCCTTTGGTGCTCAGTTAGTTGTCGCCAATCAGGGAGAGCATATGATATTTGTCCCTTTGGGACTGGCTTAATTCACTCAGCATCGTGTTGTCCAGATTCCTCCATCTTGTTGCAAATGACCGGATTGCATTGTTTTTGACTGCTGTATAGTATTCTATAGAGTACATGTCCCATAATTTCTTTATCCAATCTACTGTTGATGGGCATTTGGGTTGGTTCCAGGTCTTAGCTATTGTGAATTGAGCTGCAATAAACATTAATGTGCAGACAGCTTGTTTGTTTGCCAATTTAATTTCCTTTGGGTGAATTCCAAGGAGTGGGATGGCTGGGTTGAATGGTAGGGTTATATTCAGGTTTCTGAGGAATCTCCAGACTGACTTCCATAGTGGCTTGACCAGTTTGCATTCCCACCAACAGTGGGTTAGTGTCCCTTTTTCCCCACATCCTCTCCAGCATCTATTGTTGGTAGATTTCTGAATGTGAGCCATTCTAACCGGGGTGAGGTGAAACCTCATTGTGGTTTTGATTTGCATTTCCCGGATTGCTAGTAATCTTGAACTTTTTTTTCATGTGTCTCTTGGCCATTTGGATTTCCTCTTTTGAAAAATGTCTATTGTGTTGTCAACTCTTATTAAAGGTTTAATTTATTTATTTGAGAGTTAGAGTTACAGACAGACAGAGGGAGAGACAAAGAGGTCTTCCATCTGCTGGTTCACTCCCCAAATGGCTGCAATGGCTGGAGCTGGGCCCATGCAAAGCCAGGAGCCACGAGTTTCTTCTGGGTCTCCCACACAGGTACAGGGGCCCAAGAACATGGGCCATCTTCCACTGCTTTCCCAGGCCATAGCAGAGAGCTGGATCAGAAGAGGAGCAAGTGGGAAATGAACTGGTACCCATATGGGATGCAGGCACTGCAGGCAAAGTTTAGCCTACTATACCACAGTGCTAACCCCTGCTATTAACCTTTGAAATTTATAAATTTCTCAGAATTTAACCATTTAGAACCCAAAGCAATGCACATTCATTAGAATATTATTTCACTTAATTCACCTCCTTACTAGTATTGGTAACTGCAGACATCTAAAAACAACCAAACTATAGATTTAGATTACTCTAAAACTATTAGTCAGGGGCTGGTGCTGTGGTGTAGTAGATAAAGCTGCCACAGTGGTGCTAGCATCCTATATGGGCACGAGTTCCAGCTTCAGCTGTTCCACTTCCCATCTAGCTCTATGCTATGGCCTGGAAAAGCACCGGAGGATGGCTGAAGTCTTTGGGCCCCTGCACCCACCTGGGAGACCCAGAAGAAGCTTCTGGCTCCTGGCTCCTGGCTCCTGGCTCCTGGCTCCAGATCAGTGCTGCTCCAGTCATTGTGCCAACTGGGGAGTGAACCAGCAGATGGAAGATCGATCTCTCTCTCTCTCTCTCTCTCTCTCTGCCTCCTCTTCTCTCTGTAACTCTGACTTTCAAATAAATAAATCTTTTAAAAAACTATTAATCAAAAATCATTATAAAAATATTTTTTTGGGACAGGCAGAGTTAGACAGTGAGAGAGAGAGAGACAGAGAGAAAGGTCTTCCTTCTGTTGGTTCACCCCCCAAATGGCTGGTACAGCGGGCGCTGCACTGAACCGAAGCCAAGAGCCAGGTGCTTCCTCCTGGTCTCCCATGCAGGTGCAGGGCCCAAGCACTTGGGTCATCCTTCACTGCCTTCCCAGGCCAGAGCAGAGAGCTGGACTAAAAGAGGAGCAACTGGGACAGAATCCAGTGCCCTGACTGGGACTAGAATATGGTGTGCTGGTGCCACAGGGGGATGATTAGCCTAATGAGCTGCAGCTCTGGCCTATAATAAATTTCTAAAAATATAGATTTTTAAAATTAAATGAAATTTGCATGTAACCAGATCCTCAGGGACAAATTCTCTCTTCTAGAGAGACTTCTTCACTTTGAATCATGTAAAAAATTGAAATTGAATACATGTTTCAAAAGTATTTTGTAGGTATTTTGATATATACTTCCAGTGATAAAATACAGATTTATAGGAAAAAAATCATTTGAAGCAACATAAATAAAAGCATGTTTATTTGCAGTTCACTGGCTTTACTATCTACAAATTAAAAAGTACAGTTATCTGTGCCTCATGCACACACACATATAGTCAATAGTATTTGGGGTGATTAAACATTAAGAGGTTTTACTAATTATCAAATAGAAGTCAAGAAACTAATCACAGCATACATTTCATGAACGCTGGCCCCAAGAATTCAAAGTTTCTAGAGAACTGATAGAAAACAAACATGTTAGTCATGAAAATATAAAGCAATGATGACCTTAATGTTCATATTTTTAAAGAAAAATAGGGCCAGATTGGAAGAAATAAAAAAAGGAGGTAAGGGTGTAAAATTCATTAGAAGTTTTCCCAAAGAAGGTGGCAAGATTTCTTTGAAAAATTAAACTTCTAACAGAGTATGGGAGATTTTCTTTATTTTTAGTTCAAAATCTGTTAAGAAGGAAGAGTTCCAGGGAAGTGAAATATAAATGGCAGCACCAGACCTCCAAACACTGCAGACTTCTAACACCTCCGGGGACTGCAGTTGTCTCTTCCGCCTACAGATTTCAATCATGCTTGCAGCCCCCATCTTCAACCATCTGAGGACAACCCATCAATATAACTGATAACAAAGCCAATCTGTGTCCTGGAAGGGGAAGTTAATAGTGAGCATATTCAAAATACCATTTATCCCAGAAGACACCCTGACATCCTGAAGTTAAGAAATATGGTCTCTTCTCACATTACATCCATTGTGAAAAATTGTTGACTACTTTGGAATTTAGCTTTTTGATTGCAATTTGAATGATGAATTAACAGAAAGTATTGGAAGGCATCTAGAGGTTGTACAGGTGAACAAAGCACTTGCAATATTTTACTCAGATCAATCCACAACGTTATATGCTATTTTATCATTATATGTTCTCTCTTGATAAATAATAAGAAAACCATATAATGTCATTATGTAGCAATAATCTGAAATTTTACTGCATTATATTTATTATGCCAATTATTAATACATAAGCTGTACCTTAATGCTATGTTGGTGCCCTATTCTAATATCATGTTATTTCTTAGCTTTAAGAAACTAGTGAAATGGAGTATAGAAAGATATTTCAAAAAGGAGACAAAATAATCCTTTATCATTCTACTCTAAAATCACTACCACACATGGAAATACATTGATAGTTTGGGAACAAATAAAATACAATATTCATTTTGTGCTGTTATTCACATATTAATAAAATAATGCACATGATGGGCTGCCTGGAAGATAAAAGCATGGACTCTGGAAACAGATTTACTGGACTTAACCCCTGGATTGACTGAGGTTGGGTTGCTTATTACTCTGTAACTTTGGTCAAGTTACTTAACTTAAGGTGTCAAATCTATAAAAATGCAATAGTAAGAGTAGTGATGTTTCTAAGGTTGTTGTAAAAATACAGCGAGTAAATACGTGCAGTGTACTAGAAAGCACCCCCACACCTTCACAGCTGCATAAATGTTTGTTATCACATTGCATGGTTGCACACATATGCAGACCAATCAGGCTTTCTCACAACCTACCACACACACGTATCAAGTAAAATTACCAGAGCTGTCATTTGTAAATAAATTGATTGTGAAAAGAGAATTAGTTCTGGAGGTGGAAGGCCAGATTTCAGTTCTTAGAATCAGCAATTTGTTCCCACAGTACTGCAATTTGTGTATTTCTCTGTGTTCCATAACTGAAGTATTTATTAGCTTCACAAATCACAAATAGCTCTCTTTGATTTACTGTGGATCATACTATGTTCTTGACAGGAACACTCTTGATTTTAACATTCATGGCTATTCAAATACTGTAGTAGCAAGGGAGCTCTGTCCTAAATAGCACTCTGGTCTCACAATCAGCCCTTAAGGCATTCAGATCTGGCTGAAGAGCCCATGAGAGTATTTTAGGCATGGAAAGCCAAGACACTCTGAAAAAAAAAAAAAAAAAGACCTAAATGAAAGATCTCTGTGAGTGAGATCCCAGTGGAAAGAATGGGGCCAGCAAAGAAGGAGGTACCTTTCTCTGAAGGGAGGAGGGAACTTCCAATTTGACTATGACCCTGTCAGAATAAGATGGAAGTCAGCGAACTCAAAAGGCTTCCATAGCCTTGGCAACTCATGACTAGAGCCTAGGGAGATTACTGACACCATAAACAAGAGTGTCACATTGTTAAGTCAACAACAGGAGTCACTGTGTATTTACTTCTCATATGGGATCTGTCCTTAATGTGTTGTCCAATGTGAAGTAATGCTATAACTAGTACTGAAACAGTATTTTACACTTTGTGTTTCTGTGTGGGTGCAAACTGATGAAATCTTTACTTAATATATACTAAATCGATCTTCTGTATATAAAGATAATTGAAAATGAATCTTGATGTGAATGGAATGGGAGAGGGAGCGGGAGATGGGAGGGGTGCGAGTGGGAGGGAAGTTATGGGGTGGGAAGCCATTGTAATCCATAAACTGTACTTTGGAAATTTATATTTACTAAATAAAAAAGGTCAAAATAAAAAAAAGAATTTATTATTTGATATCATTTATGAAGTCCATGCAGAAACAATGAGGGAATAACATGGAAATTAAGGCCTGCTAATCTATTCCCATATACAGCTGAGTTGGAATAGGGATTCTCAGAATATCTGAAGGTTGTATAATCAGAAGTCTGTGTTTGCTTCACTACAAAAGCAGAGAACATTCTAGCAATTCCCCTTTGCAGTTTTAAAATCTGGGTTAAAGATGGTAGTGTAACAGGAAAAAGGCAAATGAAAACCGGTGGGTGCTGTTAAATGTAAATATTTCTGAGTACTCATGTTTGCCCCTGCCTTTCCTGTGTACAGCTTTTCAAGGATATATTCACACAAAGGCGCACCAAGGTGCTGATGTTACGGTGCATAGTCCACTGAGAAAGCATCTAGTCGACCAAATTTAAATATATAGTCAATGGGAAATTGAGGGTTTTTTCTTCCAGGAAGGTATTTATTTTTCTGACTTTGCTAATAGTATTTAGTATCTTAAAGAGCTTTTTAAACATTTAATATGTTGAAACTATAGAGAAGAGTGTTTCCAATTGTGAAAGAGAAAGGTGAGAGAATCAAAGGCTAGAATAAACAGCAAGACTGCGATGTCCAGAAATAAGTAGAGATGGAGATTCGTGTACCCAATGATCAATGATTATCTGTACTTTAGTCTCTATTTCCTACACTCCAGCAGTGCCTGGGAGGGACAGCAATGCCTCTGAGAGGAATGCATAGGTTCTGGGAAACCTGGACTAGTTGTCGTCCCACGATTCTACAGAAGCAGGACAAAAGTGGCAGAGTGGCAGTGATCCTAACACACCCAGTGGTGAAGGTGATGGACTCCAAAGAGGAAGCTCTGGAGGTATAAAAAGCTTTTATAGCCATACAGCTGATATTCACAGGGCTTTGGCATGGCATGAAGCATGGCATTATATTATTTCACTGAGGAATAAAACTTCAATAAAGATTGTAACCAGAAATCCCCCATTTACTTTATTTTGTAAGTTTAGTAATTTATTTGAAAGAGTGTTAGAAAGAGAAAACAGGGGAGGGAGGGGGAGAAAGAGCAAGAGAGAGAGAGAGAGAGAGAGAGAGCAAGAGAGAGTGCACAGTATGTTCCATCCACTGGTTCACTCCCCGAATACCTCAACTTAGCCAGGCCAAAGCCAGGAGCCAGGAACTCCCTCTGGGTCTCCCTTGTGGGTGGACAGATCCCAATCCTTGAGTCATCACCTAGTGCCTCTCCAAATGCATTAGCTGGAAGCTGGATTAGAAACAGAGAGGGGCCATTGCTGTTGTGCAGCAGATTATCACCCTGGCCTGACGCGCCAGCATCCCATATGGGCGCCAGTTCAAGACCCGACTGTTCCCACTTCCTGTCCAGCTCTCTGCTGTGGCCTGGGAAAACAGTGGAAGATGGCCCAAGTCCTTGGGCCCCTGCACTCATGTGGGAGACCCGGAGGAAGCTCCTGGCTCCTGCCTTTGGATCGGCACAGCTCCAGCCGTTGCAGCCAACTGGGGAGTGAACTATAGGATGGAAGTCCTCTCTCTCTCTCTCTCTCTCTCTCTCTTTTTCTCTCTCTCTTTCTCTCTCTGCCTCTCCTCTCTCTGTGTAACTCTTTCAGGTAAAAATAAATAAATCTTAAAAAAAAAGATATAGAAGAGAACTCAATTCCAGGCACTCCAATATAGAATGTAGGTGCCTCCAATATGTGGCTTAACCCATTGCATCACAATACTTGCATAAAAAATTCTGCATTTTTAGAGAATGGGATTAGCATCATATTTAATTTATGTTAAGAGGAATTTTAAAGTATTTAGGAAGACTTGTGTTTCTGTCCTAATATATAAAGATCTCAGTAACTGCCTTCAAATCTCACAATATTAAAATGTTAAACAAACTGAAAACTAATGATTTTACCTGGACCTGTAAAAGAACTGAGTTTATGGGCAAACCACTACTGCAAACAATTGGAAAGACATGAATTTGAGAATTACAGCACAAATTTAATTACATGGAACAAAAGCCACTGGAGCCACAATGTGATGTGTAACTAAAATGGTAATTTTGACAAATTGCTAGGGGCTGAGTGTGTACTAGCATGATCAAGAGAAATTAAAACCACAGTCCTAGGCCAGCCCCAGCACTTCCATGAACCCTCCCTTCAGAAATTTCACCAGGCTCTCACAGTGAGAATCCAAGATAGACCCTCCCTGGCTTGGACAAGGGACAAGGAAGAAGATTTAGTTGGGAAATGGGCACACAACATTCTTCATAACAAAGGCTTCTTCAAGGAGAGCCACATTACCAGAGTTTTGGCCAAGACCATGAGGGAGGATACTCCTCTCACTCCAATCCTTTCCCAGCTACCTGCCTTGATCTTTGGTTAGTGGAAGAGATGGTAGAACAATCCTCTCCCCATAATTTACAACCATACCAATATGCCTCTAGTGTAAGGAAGTGGATTACAGCTCAAAATGTTACTGACACAGGCCCTCTCTGAAGAGGCATACTTAGAGAAGCCAAGAATCAAGAAGGAAACAAGCATGTGAGAGGAATTCG
Organism: Oryctolagus cuniculus; assembly: GCF_964237555.1. Taxonomy (NCBI): domain Eukaryota; kingdom Metazoa; phylum Chordata; class Mammalia; order Lagomorpha; family Leporidae; genus Oryctolagus; species Oryctolagus cuniculus. The sequence goes on from NC_091433.1 coordinate 30,190,957, forward strand.
AAACATGCAACACTTATTCAATACCAAATAGTATTCACAACCCAGTTTCTCACTTTATTAGTTCTTGCGTTTAAGCCTCTTTATCTTAGTTTCTGTTGATGGATAAAATATTTGGCACTTGATGAAAGAAAATATGCATCATTCCAAAGAACAAGTAAAATTATAATATGAAAAGACAAAGTTTCAGAACCAGACTCAGATATGACACAGCTGTTGGAATTTTTAAGCGATTTAAAACAACTATGATTCATATGTTAAGGGTTCTAATAGGAAAAGTAGACAACTTGCAAGAACAGATGTGTGATGAAAGCATACAGACAGAAAATATAACAAGGAATTAAAAGAGATGCTACAAATTAAAACTTGGTTACAAGAAATCAAAAATCCCAACTCTTAGTACACTTGGCATAAATGAACAAAAAGCAACAACTTTGAAGTGACACCAATGGAACCTTCCAAACTGAAGGGCAAGGGAGAAAAAAGAATACAAAAACAAAAAACAAAACAAAAAAAAAAAACCAGGAAAACCAGAAAAACATGTAAGCACTCTGGAAGAATTTAAAAAGATATACTCATAAGTGAATACTAGAAGACATAAACAACAGAGTAGAAGAATTAATTGAAGGAATACTTGTCAATAATTTTCCAAATTTGATGACATACACTAAATCAAATTCAAGAGCTCAGAGAACACCACGCAAAAGGAATACAAACAAACTATACCATTTGCATATCATAGTCAAATTGGGGACAACTAAAAGCAAAGAGGAAATCCTGAAAGAAGTTTGCCAATGGGGAGAAACCATACCCACAGTGGAACAATGGTAAGAATTACATTTGGGCTTCCCACGGATACTACACAAGCTGGGAGAAATGGAGAAAAAATATTGAAAATCTTGATAGGGAAAGGTTCTACATTTATGGAAATAATCTTTCAAAATATTAATGAGAGGTAGTGGACATTAAGCCTACTGGTTAAGACAGTAAGCAGTGAAGACTCCTGCATCTCACATCAGAGTGCCTAGGTTCAATTCCTCATTCTTACTCTTGCCACCAACTTCCTACTAATGCAGGTTCTGGAAGGCATGGTGAAGGCTCAAGTAATACAGTCCCTGCCACTCAAATGGGAGACCTGGATTGAGTTCCTCTCTCCTGACTTTGTCTCCAGCTGAAACTTTTGTGAGCAATTGGTGAGTGAACTAGAATATGGGATCTCTCTTTCTGTATGTCTCCTCCCCTTTCCTTCAAATAAAACATAAATTTTTAGAATGAAAGGGAAAGAATTTCTTAACAAAAACAAAAGAAACTCATCAGTAAAAGACAAACAGCAGTTTGAAGGAAAAATCATATTTATTTTTCTAGCCCTTAATTGATCTAAAAGATAACTTTTCAAAAATAATGGAGTGATTCATTATAACATCAGGATAATTAAATTGAGTTGCAACAATAGGGAAGAGAGGACTTGAGAATACTGTTATACGGTACCTGCACTAAGCATGAAACTGAGTAGTACTTGTAAATACTTAGTAGTGTTTTTCAAAGTGTTTAGCAGACCTAAACATTAGTTTTAAATTTACATTAAAAATTATTAAAATTGGCTGGCTCCGGGGCTCATTTGGCTAATCCTCCTCCTGCGGCGCCAGCACCCTGGGTTCTAGTCCCATCAGGGCACCAGATTCTGTCCCGGTTGCTCCTCTTCCAGTCCAGCTCTCTGCTGTGGCCAGGGAGTGCAGTGGAGGATGGCCCAAGTGCTTGGGCCCTGCACCCCATGGGAGACCAGGAAGAAGCACCTGGCTCCTGGCTTCGAATCGGTGCAGTGCGCCGGCCGTAGCAGCCATTTGGGGGGTGAACCAACGGAAGGAAGACCTTTCTCTCTGTCTCTCTCTCTGTCACTATCTAACTGCCTGTCCAAAAAAAAAAATTATTAAAATCATGAAAAATTTTAAAAATTGTAATAAGATACAAATGAAATAATATAAAATATTGAAGTAAAGCCAAAGAAGGCAGGATAAATAGGGATAAAAAAGAAACAAAGAAAAGTGAAATTGTTAAGCAATTACAGACATGGTCGTTGCTAAGCCAAATAAAGTAATAATAGCCTTAAATGAGAATGATCTAAATAAATCAGTTTAAAGAAAGATAGTAAGATAGGCATAAATATATCAAGAACTAAATATGTGTTCTCTACTAAAAACACACATCTAACATAAAAACTACAATAGTTTAAGAGAAAGGATGGAGACAGATATACCATGTTAACACTAATCAAAAGAAAGAGTAGCCACAGTAATTTCAGATAAAGGAGATTAAGCAGAGCAAAGAAATTTTTCGAGGAAAAGAAAAGCATTATATAATGAAGAAGTTGTCAATTTTCCAAACAGACATAACACTCTTGTGCAACTAACAACAAAGCCTCAAAATACATGAGGCAAAACTGCTGGAACTGCAAGACTATAGATGGAAACTTCAACATCGCTCTTTCAGTAATTGACAAATCAAGCATGAGAAATTAGTGAGGATTTTGAATAGTACTATAAATAACTTGATCATTTGTTCTACATTTGTAAAATAGCACATCCAACAGTAAACACACTTCCCATGACCCCATGGCACACTCATCATGATAGGCCATATTCAAGTCCAAAAATAAAACTTCACACATTTAAAATAATAAAATCACACAAAGTATGTTGTCAGACCATAACTGAAATCAGTAACAGAAAGATAGTTGGCCAGTCTCAACATAGTTTGAAAAAAAACATCAATCAAAGGAAATTATGGGCCAGTGCTGTAGTGTGAGAGGGTAAAGCTGCTTCCTATGGCACGAGCATCCCATATGAGTGCCAGTTCGAGTCCCAATTACTCAACTTGTATTCCAGGTCACTGCAATGTTCCCTGAAAATGTGCCTGGGAAAGCAGAGGAAGATGGCCCAAATACTTGGGCCTCTGCATCCACAATGGGAGATGTGGAAGAAGGTCCTGGCTCCTGGCTTCAGCTTGGCACAGCCCTGGCCATTGTGGCCATTTTGGGGAGTAAGCCAGCAGATGGAAGATCTTTCTCTTTCTCTCCTTCTGCAATTCTGCATTTCAAATAAATAAATAAATCTTTTAAAAAGGAAATTATGTTACTACAAAAATTAAAGGAAAGGAAGGAGGTTGAATTGAGGGAGGAAAGGAGGGTGGAAAGCATGATTATCTTCTGAGAATTGTGTCTATGAAATACATGAAATCAGTTTTCTTTACATTAATAATAAAAATGAAATTAAAAACTATTTTGAACTAAATAAAAGATGAAGATATAGCTTAATAGGGCCGGTGCCACAGCTCACTAGGCTAATCCTCCGCCTTGTGGCGCCAGCACACCGGGTTCTAGTCCCGGTCGGGGCGCCGGATTCTGTCCCGGTTGCCCCTCTTCCAGGCCAGCTCTCTGCTGTGGCCAGGGAGTGCAGTGGAGGATGGCCCAAGTGCTTGGGTCCTGCACCCCATGGGAGACCAGGAGAAGTACCTGGCTCCTGCCTTCAGATCAGCATGGTGCACCGGCCGCGGCGGCCATTGGAGGGTGAACCAACGGCAAAGGAAGACCTTTCTCTCTGTCTCTCTCTCTCTCACTGTCCACTCTGCCTGTCAAATATATATATATATATATATAGCTTAACAAAGTTTAAGAGATGCAGTAAGCATTGTTTCACAAGAAACTGCATTATAGGTAGTGTTATATGGAAAACATTGTAGGTAATGTAAATTATGTATAAAATCCATAACCTAGGCTTTCACTTAAAGATGCTGGAGAAAGAAGAACAACATAAGTCTAAAGTAATAAGAGGAGGGAAAAACAAAATGTAGAATAGAAATAAATGAAACTGAAACACAAAAGCAATATAATAATATCAATGAAACCAAAATATACTTTTTGAAAAGATCAATTAAATTAATAATATTCTAGCAAGGGCAAACCAAGAATCAAACAGAAAGAACAAAATTACTAATATCAAAAATGGAAACTGAGTCATATTTACTTACCTTACTGGCATTAAGCAAATAATAAAGAGTACTATGAATAATCCATGCCAATAAATTTGATAATTAAGACAGAACACACCAATTCCTTGGAAAAAAAAAAAAAAACAAGTTACCAATCTTACATAAGAAGAACTAGATGAATAGTACTCTTCAAAATAAAACACTGAACCCACTAATTCATCATTAACATTTCTTGATGGAGTGCTGCAATTGTTACATCACCATCATTTCAAGTCCATAGTATATATTAGGATTCCTTCTTGATGCTGGTTGTTCTGGATTTTCAACAAGTGTATAATTACATCTTTTACAGCATCATGTAAAATAGCTTGATTGCCATAAAATTCCTTTGTGCCTATTCATCTATCTCTAACCCCAATCTCAAGCAGCCACTGCTATTTTTCCTACCTCTACAGTGGCCCTTTTCAGAATGTCATTTGGTTAGAATTATGCAGTTTGTGTCCTCTTCAGATTGGCTGCATTTACTCAATAATATTGTAAATAAAGTTTCCTTTATATTTCCTTTATATTTCCTTTATATTTATATTTTTTATAATGCTAAATAACATTACATTGTATGAATGCTCTATAGTTTGTTTATCCACTCATCTACTAAACGCCATCTTGGTTGCTTCCATATTTGACAACTGTTGATGAGGGTGCCATTATATGTACTAGTTTTCACATAAGTTTTCAACTCTTTTATTTAGACAAAAAGAAGGAAGAACAATTTCTGGATCATATGGGAAGATTATATTTATCTTTATAAGAAAGTGCCAAACTGTCTTGCCAAAGGCTGTATCACTTTACATTTTCACCAGCAATGAATGATAGTTGCTGTTAATGCATAGTCCTGCTAGCATTTGGTGTTGTCAGTGTTCTGGATGTTAGCCATTCAAATCAATGTGTAGTGGTGTTACCCTTGTTTAATTTGCATTTCCCTGATGACATATGATGGGAAGTGCCTTATCATAGATGATGATTTCTTAAATATGACAACTGATCCATAAAAGTAAAAATTGATAAGCTGTAATTTATTAAAATTAAAATCATCATCTCTGCTAAATATACTGTAGATGGAAAGCAAACCACATCCTAGGATAAGATATTTCAAAGGACTTATTTACAACTTCTGTAAAGAAATTATCATATCACCTCTCAATCAAACTCACATTATTTGTGCAACTCATTTGAAAACTATGTCCACACAAAACCTAGACACAGATGTTGTAGCAGTTTTATTTATAAGCAACCCAAATATCCTTCAATAGAATCAAAATGTTTAGTGTCTTTTTTAAAGTGGACTATAAAGCCATGGCAAAGCATAAGAGAATCCTAAATGGATTTTACTAAGTGAGAGAAGTTGATCTGAAAAAAAAAAAAAACACAAAATTTATGGTTCTTATTAGATGACATTCTGTAAAAGACAATCTGTAGAAATGATAAACAGTTCAATGTTTGGGGTTCAAATTAGTAGAAGAGTGCTAAGATGGAATAAATGAAGCATAGGATATGCTTAGGGCAGTGAAACTATTCCTTATAGTGCTATAAAATGACTACATGACACTAAGCAGTTTTGAAAACCAATAGAACTTTACAGTTTGGAATAATCTTTATGCAAATTTTAAAATGCTCACTTCACTAGTCAGGGGATCTTGGTGATATTGTCCTGCTTATTAATAATTTTGAAAATTAATAATCCTGTGTGTTCTTGCCATTTATTCTGTGGGGAGCAATCCGGACTAGACTAAGTTACTCGAATTAAGACTTATTCTATGCATCTGCTCTCCCACAATATGGCGCTGGGAGAGAAGTAAACAGCTTCCGCACAGCTGCCTCCAGTTCAACCAATTAACTGTAGGACTTGCTCCTGATTGGAGGGCAGCGTGCTCGGCGTGTGGGCAGCCGAGTTGGGATTGGCGGAGGAGGACTATAAAGGAGGAGAGAGACGGCATGCACCAGGAACATCTATGGGGAACATCTAAGGGAACCCGTGCAGCCCCCCAGAGAGCCGGCCGGCGGTGTGCCGCTCCCCTGCGGAAGTGGGGAATGCGGCCAGGGGGAACTGCCCTTCCACGGAGGTGGAAGGGATAGTAGCCAACCCGGGAAGAACCAGCAGCAAACCCGGGGAGGGCCGAGCAGACGAAAGAACAGCGCAGGGTCCTGTGTCGTTCCTCCACGAAGAGGGGGAGCGACATAATGGTGCCGTGACTCGGATAGGAAACCTAGGACGGATAGCAAACTTAGGAGGGAAGAAACGGGAAGAACTGGGAAATTACCGGAGAGAGAGATTAGCAAACAGCCTAGGGAAAAGCCGGACGAAAAGGGTGCCGGAAGAAGCTATTGAAAGCCTAGGCATAGACTCGGATACGGACTATGGGGGGAAGCTGGGAGAAATCTCTAAGGTCGAAAGCGAAAGTGAAAGCTAGAACAAACAGACTCGGATGCAGACTGTGGGGAGAGGCCAGGAGAAATGAGGGAGGAGTATTGTTGGAAGAAAGCTTGGGGAAACATACCGGGTAGAGAAAAATGTTAGGGAAATTGAAGCCACGGGGGGCAGGCCGAGGCGGAAACGAAAGCCACTTTGGGGTTCTCAAGTTAGCCCGGGAATAGGGGGCGAGAAGTTGAAACCAGAAGCTGAGACGTAAGCCAGATTGGGATCCGTCTGATTAGCCCGGGGAGCAAAGGACGGGAAGCCAAATCGTGGGGCGGAGACGTACGCTGGGTTGAATTCGCCAGGCTAGCCCGGGGAACTTAGATTGAATCCTAGTGGCGGAGACGCAAGCTACGCTGTGTTACTCGCGGAAGCCGCCGCGTGCAGAGAGAGCACGGGGCGTGAATAGATAGGGAACGGGGCTGGCGTAGGCCGTGGTTCAGACGCGAAAGGGTTAAGCGTGGAGACCGCGGAGCGCGCAAAGCCGAGCCGCGCAAAGCCGGGAAGCTGCGCAGATGAGAGAGGCGCGCGGGCTGAAGCGGCGCAGAGCCGGGAACCCGCCGGCGGGGCGAGGTGCCGGGAAGCTGCGGGGATAAGAGAAACAGAAGTTTGGAAGTGAAGTAAAAGAGAAATGGGAATGCTGGAAGATAGAAGTGAAATGGGAGAGGTAGGAATGCCCGGAGATAGAGAAATAGAGAAAAATAAGGCCTCCCCTCAACATGCCAATTAGAAGGCTTGGATTCGGTCTGCCCGATTAGTGAGGCGATGAGCACCTGGGCGGCTAGCCGCAGGTCACCGAAGACAGGCACGAATTAACATCAGTAAAGCTTCCCCACAATACCGCAATTAGGAGGCTTGGATTCGGTCTGCCTGATTTAAGGCGGTAAGCGCCAGCAAAGCTCGACCAGAGTATGAGCTGCAGGTCACCGAAGATAGGCACGAACCAACACTAATAAGTCTCCCCCACAATAAGGCAATGAGAAGGCTTGGATTCGGTTTGCCTGATAGGTCTTGTAAGTCCCCTGCAGGCAGAGCAGAGCATGCGCTGCAGGGCACCGAACACAGGCACGCATCAGCGCCTAAAAACCTCCTCACAACACGGCGAAGAGAGGACCCGGATTCGGTTTTCCTGATTGATAGGACTTGTAAGAGCCTGTGGCAACTCTAGCAAGTAGAGCAGAGTGTGTGCCGCGGGACACCGAAGACAGGCGCGTATCAACGCTAAAAAATAAAAAGAAAGGGGGATCTGTGGGGAGCAATCCGGACTACACTAAGTTACTCGAATTAAGACTTATTCTATGCATCTGCTCTCCCACAATATGGCGCTGGGAGAGAAGTAAACAGCTTCCGCACAGCTGCCTCCAGTTCAACCAATTAACTGTAGGACTTGCTCCTGATTGGAGGGCAGCGTGCTCGGCGTGTGGGCAGCCGAGTTGGGATTGGCGGAGGAGGACTATAAAGGAGGAGAGAGACGGCATGCACCAGGAACATCTATGGGGAACATCTAAGGGAACCCGTGCAGCCCCCCAGAGAGCCGGCCGGCGGTGTGCCGCTCCCCTGCGGAAGTGGGGAATGCGGCCAGGGGGAACTGCCCTTCCACGGAGGTGGAAGGGATAGTAGCCAACCCGGGAAGAACCAGCAGCAAACCCGGGGAGGGCCGAGCAGACGAAAGAACAGCGCAGGGTCCTGTGTCGTTCCTCCACGAAGAGGGGGAGCGACATATTCAGAGAAGAATTCTGAATACTTAAATAGAGCAGACAACATGGTAAGTTTTTAAGGATTTTATTCAGTGAGAGAAATGCACAGGAACGTGAGGGCTTTAATCAGAGGAGAAAAGTCCAGAAGCTAAGTTGGGTCCATACCAGGCAGAGAGCAGGCCAGGAGCCATGTGGAGCAAGCAAGCAGGCAAGAAAGCAGAGAGCAGGTGGCACTAAGGCAACAAGGATACGCAACCATAAAAAAAGGAGGAGCCCACCATGCTCCAGGCCCTTTATCTCCTCCCAAAGGGGAGTGGCTTTGTAGTCTGACTGGCAGGCGGGCATCTAGCTGAGATCAGGTAGGGGCATGAGATCACACAGGGGGCATGGTCTCCATCTCATAAATCTAGTCAATTTTATCCTATCCACTTGCCTGCATCACTGGGACATAATACATATATGTAAAAATAAACTAATGTATTACAAATGTATGAAACAGCCTCACTGTAAGAGAGAAGGGGATGGTCAGGAAATGCTGAGCTAAATAACTTTGAAAATGAGGAGTCTACAAGGCAAAAAGAACTGTCACAATATGCTCTATTCTCTATCATGTAAAGTCATGCCCCAAGGGAGTATGAGACACAGACTAACAATGGACACCACTGTCCCTGCGTACAGGAATTCAATGATTATAAATGGATGGTGGGAGCCAGATTTCCTATTACTGGGGTGAGTATTTACAGATACACAAAGATAGAAGGGTAGAATGATCCATATGGTAATTGATTATAGTTGCAGACATCAGTATGGACTCATGTTCAGCTTAATAGAGATCTAGATGTCTACATACATAAATATTCATTTAGATAATTACATACTCAGGTTAATATCCACACATATATTTTATTTTTCTGCCATCAGAGAGGGCCTAGAAGCAGTTACCCCCAAGTTGCATTGAGCACACCTAATGTTGAGATCTTGGTTTATAAAACTTCTTCCAAAAAAGGAACCAAAGCTCCTTGGAAGATTGGCTGATTCTAGAACTGTGGCACAAAAATAGACAAGATGAGCATCTGTAGTGTCAGAAAGAAAGCGGTAAAAAGAAAAACCACAAAGTTGATGGTATTTCAGAGGGACATAGAGTTCAGTGAAAGTCTTTATTATGGCTGAAACTGGAATTTGGGGGAGATTTATTTATTTATTTTAAAGGCAGAGTGATAAATAGAGAGAATAAGAGACAACGAGACATAGTGATATATAGAGAGAATAAGAGACAAAGAGACATAGAAATCTTCCATGCACTGGTACACTCCCCAGATGGCTGCAGTGATCCAACTGGGCCAGGTAGAAGCCAGGCAGAAGCCAGAAGCCAGGAGCTTCTTTTAGGTCTACCACGTGGGTGCAGGGGCCCAAGAACTTGGGCCATCTTCTGCTGCTTTTCCTGGTGCATTAGAAGGGAATTGGATAAGAAGTGGCACAGTGGGACTCAAACTGGCACTCATATGGGATGCTGCCACTATAGATGGTGGCTTAACCCGCTGCACCACAGCGGTGTCGGCTCCAAGACTGGAATATTTTTTAAATATTTATTTATTTGAGAAGAGAGAGAAGAGAGAGGAGAAAGAGAGAGAGAGAGAAACTGCCAGCTGTTCTCCAAATGCTTACAATGGATGAGGATAAAGACACGAGGCAGGAACTCAATCCAGGTCTCCACTTGGGTGGCAGGGACCCAACCACTTGATCCATCACCATTGTTTCCCAAGGTCTGCATTAGCAGAAGCTAGACTCAGGAGCCAGAGTTGGAGATTAAACACAGTCACTCTGATTTGGGACATTGACATCTTAGCTATCTTAATCACTAGGCTGAATGCCCATTCTATTCTAGCTAAAAAGCAGGATAATTTGAACAACAAATAAATAAGAAAATACTGCAGTACAACCCAAAACATAAAACGAATATCCAAATATTCATGCTGAAGAAAATAAATGTTTTTATAAACAAATAAATTGGGGTATGTGAATTGACAAATACCCCACGCAGGATCCCATATAGCTTACACAGATATTTCTTCCTGTATTGAGTGGTACGTACAGACTTTTTTGCCAAAGAGGACAATTTGGAAAAAGGAAAAAAAAGAGCCACTTTGCTGTAATAGATCTGGCATCACCACCTCAAGTCAGGTAATGCCAGTTAATGTCAACAGTGATTAGTTATATTGCTGGTACATACACCTGATAGGAAGTGATGAGGAGCTAGGCAAATTGCTTTTCTGCAGTTCTTCCCCCAAAATCTACTGCCCAGTCTACTCCTGAGAAAATATGTCCCAGTGGAAAAGCAGCTACGAAATACCTATCATTCCTCAAGCAGTCTTGATCAGAAAAATCCAGGAAAGTCTGAGAAACTCACACAAACAACAGGAGCCTAAGGAGACATGAATACTAAATGCAATGTGGGGTCCTGGATGGGATCTTAAAACAGATGTCCTAAACAGCACTCTGGCCTCACAATCAGCCCTTAAGGCATTCAGATCTGGCTGAAAAGCCCTTGAGAGTATTTTAGGCATGGAAAGACAAAACACTCTGGAGAAAAAAAAATAAGAAGACCTAAATGAAAGATCTCTGCAAGTGAGATCCCAGTGGAAAGAACAGGACCAGCAAAGAAGGAGGTACCTTTCTCTGAAGGGAGGAGGAAACTTCCAATTTGACTATGACCCTGTCAGAATAAGATCGAAGTCAGCGAACTAAAAAGGCTTCCATAGCCTTGGCAACTCATGACTAGAGCCTAGGGAGATTACTGACACCATAAACAACAGTGTCAAACTGTTAAGTCAACAACAGGAGTCACTGTGTACTTACTCCTCATGTGGGATCTGTCCTTAATGTGTTGTCCAATGTGAAGTAATGCTATAACTAGTACTGAAACAGTATTTTGCACTTTGTGTTTCTGTGTGGGTGCAAACTGATGAAATCTTTACTTAATATATACTAAATCGATCTTCTGTATATAAAGATAATTGAAAATGAATCTTGATGTGAATGGAATGGGAGAGGGAGCAGGAGATGGGAGGGGTGCGAGTGGGAGGGAAGTTATGGGGGGGGGGCATTGTAATCCATAAACTGTACTTTGGAAATTTATATTTACTAAATAAAAGTTAAAAAAAAAACCAGAAAGAGGGTGCTGGATAAATGAATACAGTATGGACATCAATTAATGATCATAAGTTGTATTGGTTCATTAATTATAAAAAGGTTACCATAACACTGTTCATAATAGGTGAAGTTGGGTTTAAAGTATGTGGGAACCCTCTGGTACTCTCTCAACAAGAATTCTGTAAATGTTAAACTATTCTAAAATTACAATTGCATATTTTAGAAAGATTTATTTTATTTATTTGAAAGACAGAATTACAGAGGTAGAGACAGAGAGGTCTTCCATCTGCTGGTTCACTCCCCAGATGGTTGCAATTGCTGGAGCTGCACTGAACCAAAGCCAGGAGCCAGTAGCTTCTTCTGGGTCTCCCACGTGGGTGCAGGGGCACACAGACTTGGGCCATCTTCCACTGCTATCCCAGGCCATAGCAGAGAGCTGGATCGGAAGAGGAGCAGCTGGGACTAGAACCGGTGCCCAAATGGAATGCCAGTGCTTCAGGCCAGGGATTTAACCCACTGTGCCTCAGTGCTGGTCCCTACAATTTCATTTTTAAAATTACATAAAGACATATATGTATATGTGTGTCATGTGCATGGGTGAAGTTCCCATGAGGTTCAACCTCATGTCTTGCCAGTTTTTCTCAGCAATCATCACATGGCACAGCTAAAAACACCAAATCTCTAACAGATCCTCCATTACACTTGTCCTTAAATTGTTGCCCAGGGTTAGAGTTGTGGAGTAACTAGTAAGGCTGCCGCTTATGATATCAATATCCCATATGGGCGCCAGTTCATGCCCGGGTACTCTGCTTCTGATCCAGCTTCCTGCTAATGGCCTGAGAAAAGAAGCAGAAGATGGCCCAGGTGTTTGGGCCCCTACCACCCACTTGGGAGACCTGGAAGGAGCTCCTGGTTACTGACTTTGTCCTGGCCCAGTGCTATCTGTTTATGGCCATCTAGAGAGTGAACCAGCAGATGGAAGACCTCTGTCTTTCCTTCTCTCTCTCTCTCTCTCTCTCTCTCTGTAACTATGATTTTCAAATAAAAACAAGTAAATCTTAAAAAAAAATCTGTGTTGTCCCTGCTAAATCTTTCTTTCTATCTACCTCACTTAAGATTTTTTGTCCTTTGTTGAATATTTCAGGAAATCTCTAAAATAAGTAAATTGATCCACACTCTCCTGTTAATTAATTTTTTAAGATTTAACTGAATTTTTATTACTTTATTCATTAAAGAAAAATCAGGGTGGACTTTCAGGTTTTGCAAGAAATATCACTCCATATCACCAATCATATCTCCTTGTACCTCATTTCACCATTTAATGTTTGTAATAAAGAAAAATCTACAGCAGACATCTGATGCCATGGTTAAGATAGTGCTTGGGATGCCCACATCCCATATTGGAGAGCCTGTTTGAGTCCTGGCTCTTTCCAAATTCCAGCTTCCTGCTAATGTGCCCCTGGGAAGGCAGCAGCTGATGGTTTTTACATCCCTGCCACCCATGTGTGGGACCTGGATTGAGTTAGGAGTAAGGTTAGACCCCTGATTTTAGCCTGGCTCAGCCCCAGCTGTTGCGGTCGTTTAGGGAGTGAACCAGCAGGTAGGAATTTCTCTCTCTCTCTCTCTCTCTCTCTTTCTCTCTCTTCTCTCCCCTTTTAAGTAAAAAGAAAATCAACAACAAATAATATTTAAAAAGAAAAAGGAAAACTAAAATACACATGCTTGCAATCACACACACACACACGTATATACACACTATACCTGGGAAGCTTTCTTAACCTTTCATGTAGTTTGGTTCTCAACTCAGGAGTCACATACTGCAAAAAAGTTTCCTTGAATTCATGAGAACTTTGAGTGAAGCCTTAACCATCCTGCACCCTTGAACAAGAAATTATATTTGTGTTTATCCCTCCCACCAGTCTGAAAGTGTCATTCATTTTTGTGCCCTTATAATTAAAAATAGGTCTGATATATAATAGACTGTCAAGAGATACTTAATGAACTGACTTGAACTGAACTAGCCAGCAATTTTTCTTTTGAAGAAGCATAGTTAGATTGGAGGTTCTATTTTTTCCCAAAAGGGAATTGATTCATTTGGAAACTGAAAGAGTGAAATTTCAAAGAAAGTAACAGCAAATGCCCCGGCAGTCTCACTTTACTATCAAAAGGACTTATCATCGACAACTAAATGCTCTTACTTTTGCTGTTAGAAGCCAAGTATTATTGTTCTAAAACTGAAATGTGTGTGTATGTGTGTGTGTGTGTGAGAGAGAGAGAGAGAGAGTTTCACTGAGAATTATTTTCAAGATAACACACAGCAACAATTCTGTTATTCACCTTTCTTGTAAATCTTTACATCTGGAAAACACGATTTTCAAATATAATAATATATAAGAAAAATATAATTACTAATTACTAAGATAGCCATTCTATTTTGATCAAGAAAATTCATGAACATTTATTATTAATATTGCTAATTTAACATTGGTTCCAAATACTGTAGAATATCCTACTATGTTGTTAGAACACTTTCCCCCCATTGTTTTCATTTTTTGTGGGGGTTGGGTTGGATATGCTATGTTCTAACTTGCTAAGTAAAATTTTAAGACCCTAACATTAACTTCAGGCTTATGTAATGTTAATGCATTTCTATTTTATTTTCCAATATACTTTGGATTAAATATTAATTTAGAGGAAAAGTTACCAATGTAGCAAAAAAATTATAGAGTTTTTAAAGTGAAAACATCAACAATGACTAAAGCAAGCTGGATATTGTGCCAAAAAGAGATTTTAATAACAGTGTCATGGTCACAGAAGCCTACTGTTTAAAAATTAATTTTTAGTTAGAAAACACTGGCAGCACCAGGAGTGCACAAAACATATTCTCTCATTACCAGAGCTGCTCCTTGGAGCATAAATGCCAAATGCTCCAAAGTAAGGACAAAGAGCACTTTGAACACTCAAGGAAATATGACATATAACTGAAGGTATGCACAATAACCTCCAAATAATATTTTCCAGCAAAACTGCTCATGAAAATGAAGAAATAAACACTTGTTCTATAAATAAGCATGATATATCTTGAGGTTCTTTTTTTTTAGTACTTGCATTTGAATAATTTTTTCTAGAGAGAGAGAAATTATCATTTATATTAGCATGGGGCTTTTAGAATAGTTGTCTCTCAGTTTATGCCTTCATTGGACATTATCTGAACACCCACTGGGAATCAAGACAGGCAGAGTGAAATATACAAAGCAAAGGCATTGGCCTCCGAGAGCCCTTACCTCACTAGAAGCCAACAAGAAGACCATCAGAATCAGCTGCAGAGACAACACATGCTATGCTAGTTCAAACAAGCCTCTAGGAAGGCAGCAATTTACCACAAAGCTTTGACTAGTAGTATACTTATAGGACATAAGCATTTATTATCCACTCTAAATATATGAAGTAGAGCATTGAAGAATTTGAGATATGTTTCCCTAAAGGATATTTGCAAAGGCTTTGATATTTGATGGGTCCACTGACTAGTAGCTCATTCATTCTGTTTTCTTTATCTTTGTCTCTGACCAATGTACTTTATTATCCAAATGGATGAAGCTATTTTATAGCGCACTGATACTAATGTAAATAATTCCTATACATATAAATGCAACTTATATCTGACTGATTGAAATTGATTATGGCCCTGTAGCTGTTCAAGGATTCTGCCAGTTTGCATCCATTTGTATATGTGTTTCAGCACTTCTTATCTGGTGATAAATTTGTGTCTTTTCGAGTTCCTTCAACAACCAGTAGTAATATTACACTGTTTACTATTTAATTAATCAGTCAAATAAAATCTTAGATATATGTTCATTGTATAAATGTATGAGAATCATGATTTCATCATGTTTTTAAAAAATTATGCTTTAACATGTGAATAAAGAAACCTTAAATCAGACAGAGTGTCTCTGTGTCCTGGAGTTCCTTATATTTCAAAAGTGATTCAGAACTCACACAGGGTTCATCTACGGTTATGGATGGTGCTGGTTGGCATTTATTCCTTTGGAAACTGAGAATGATGAGCTGAATCCATGGGTTCCAGTAGAAGCATGCCCTAGCAAAAAGAAAAATGTGAAAAGAAAACCACATGGTAAATATTTAGGAAGACAGTCTATGATTACCAGCAAAATATATTCTGACCAAAGTGATCAAGAAGAGTGTGTACACTGAAGGATGTGAAGCATCCGTTTATAACCACTCTACAATGCTGAGCCATGTGGTCATAACTCACAGAGCCATTTAAGGTATCTCCATTTGTTTTCAGAGCAACAACACTTTTTCAAATAAATTAAAAGTCTGGCTGTTTAAATTAAATCATTCTGTATCTTAAAAATACAAGGAATTCTAAAATGGAAGAAAACACAGGCTTTCCGTGTTCCTTGAGTTAAATGAGATGAACTAATTTACCAGCTTGTCTGCAATATGGTTCAAAATAGCTATAGATAGGTGTAGATAGAGATGCATGCAACAAGAGCCTAAAACGGAAGTTCTAGAATACACACGAACCAGCAATTTCCAAAGTGATACTGAAGCTAAAGTATATATTACCAAATATGAATTAAGGGCTTATAAGTTCCATATCTCATAAAGAATAGAAAAGAGCCAGGAGAGCAAACAGAAAAGAGGAACAATGTTGAGAAGATTCATTGGAGGGAGCTATGCTGGGATGTATATACTCCACCTCCCAAAGGCTGTGTTAGTTGTGCTCTCTGCTAATTATAAGAGAGGATTTAAGGATAAAACCACTTACAATGCTGCTATGGTGTGAATGTCCCCACCAAAACTCCTGTTAAAAGCTAATCCCCACTGTAAGGTGTTAAGAGTCTGGAAACTCAAGCTGTCTTGGGTTTTAGGAGGTAGGATCTGTGGGAAAAAAATTAAGGTTAAATGAGGTCATGAGAGTGGAACCCTAATCCAAATACTTTGGCTTCTTAGGAAGAGCTGGAGAGATCTGAGCTGGGATTCTCTGTCTCACAGTTGGATGCCCTGTACTGCCTCCTGACTCTGAAGAGCCCCCACCAGCAAGAGGGACATCATCTCCTGCAACCCCCAATCTTGAACTTCCTGGCCTTTAGAAACATGAAAAGTGAGTCAAGTAAATCTTTACTGTTTATAGACTACTGTAACTGTAGAAAACAGTCATAGCAACAGAAAAGGGACCAAGGAATCTGGCAGCAGGCCTAAAAATGGTATTTTTTCTCCACAAAACTTTGGTGGTCAAACAGTAACAAATTTAGAAATGTCTTTTTTTCTTTGCTATAAATATAGCCAAGAAACCTCTTGTTTGTAATCTTCCAGGTAGAAGGCTGACATAGTCTATTGGCTTTTCTGAGGGATGCTGTGATATAGCAGGTTAAGCAGCCACCTGCAAGGCCAGTATCCCATATGTGTACCAGTTCATGTCCTAGATGTTCCATTTCGGATCTAGCTCCCAGTTGCTGGCCTGAAAAAAGGGGTGAAAGATAGCCCAAGTGTTTGGGCCCCTACCAAACACGTGGAAGACTTGGATGAAGCTCCTGAATCCTTGCTTCAGCCTGGCCCAGCCCTGGTTATTGTGGCCAATTTGGGAGTGAACCAACAAATGGAATCTCTCTCTCTCTCTCTCTCTCTCTCTTTCTCTTTCTCTCTCACACTCTCTCTTTCTCTTTCTCTGTCTCTCTGTAGCTCTGACTTTCAAAATAAATAAATCTCTTTGTTTTAAAGAATACCATTGCTATTTCTGTGAATGACAAACATGAAGGAGAGAGAATTGACATTAACCCATCTTGTGGCCTATTGTCAAAATGGGTTACCTGAAAGGTGGAACAATTCTCATCAGACAGAAGACGAAGGAACAGACATTTTGCAGTCATGATAAATGTGATCTTGAATTACACAAAAATAACCTGAGCCTATGGAATAAGACGGTTCAAGGCAGAACACTAAAAACCTATGCAACTTACCCTTTTATCACTATTAAAAAAGAACAAAAATCCATACAGGTAACTCCAAGAGTTGTATAATTTTAAAATGTCATAGGACATATTAAATTCTAGACAATATAAATACTAAACAAAAGTTTGTTTTCCTTAAAAATAAAAGCTCAGTGAAAGGGCACACGGAAAAGCTGGAGACTGCTAACTTGGGGGAGAAGGGCAAAACGAAACAAGATAATAATGCAGTAAGCACTTCCTAGAGAGAACATATGGCCAGAGCAGTCCCAGAGGGAGAATTTGAGGTGAATGGACCTTGTAGTTAGCTGTGATTAACTCTATTAGTGTACTTTGCATTCAATTGCTGTTACTGGTGGCCCAAAATACTAATATGCTGGAAGACAAAGTCACATATGACTCTCAGAGACTTCTGTTATATTGATACCATTTTGCTACTTGCCAGTCATGCACTGCTTGGTATGTGTTAAACACTCTTTCAGCACAATAAATCATAATACTAGGGACTGTGAGAGGAACAAGCAACACAGTGGTAAAACAGACTATTGACCACTTCAATGTAGCTACAAGGGAATTGTGGGTTAGTATCAGTAGGGGAATCCAAAGACCCTAACAGTTCATGAGAGAGAGAAAGTGTTCAGACTCCCAGGTCTACAAAATCAACATCAGCTCACAAAAATAGCATAACATGAAAATTGTCCTTCTCTTTTTTAATTTCTTCTGTCTATTCTCACTTCATACTGGGGGAAGGCAGAAATGTTGGTTACATTCTTTGGCAATAAAATGGGAGAGCAAAAGCACTAAATGTCCAGGTGGAGAGAAATAAAAGAAGTCTTTCCTGTGACCTTCCTGACATTGATGCTTCCTTGTCTATATCAAGAAATCTGGGCCAGGGCAGTATTCTCTCACTATTACATAGGTCTGGACATTTTTAATTACTGACTGCATATATGATGATAGCATGAACATAAAAGTCACTGGGCTGCTCCAGCCAGGGACTCAGGAAGATTTAGCCTCGCTAAATTCATTTAACAGAGTAATTCATGCCAAATAGAGGTACTTTACGTTGGAGCCTATTAGCCCTGGTATATGTATCAGGAAGACCACTGCGGATGACATTTAAGCTCTCAAGCTTTCTGGACACCATTTTGATGATATGTGCAGCCTTTAAAAGAAAGTCAGACCCATCATTTTTTAAACGTCTCCTTTTGTGGAATTATTCTACTCTAGTCTACAACTGCCTTCAGATAGACGGGCAAAATTTGCAAAAATGTGTTGCACTGCTTATTATAGAAAATATTGTTATTGAAAAATTATATAAATAAGAAAAACCATAGATGAATCCAATATTGCAAACTGGTAAATTTTCCTTGAATTCCAAAGGAAAAATATCTATATGCAGTAGTCAAAGCCTTTTCTTTGTAAGGCGCAGAAATTGAAGTTGAGGTGGTCACAGACTCCATTGACTCATGTAGGTGGGAAATTCAAAGCTATACTGGCTTCAGGCATTGATTGAACTAGATAATCAGAAGATATCATCAAAAGTCTTACTTAGTACATCTTTCAGCTCTGTTTTTCCTGTGTGGACATCATTATTTGGTAAACAGAATAAGGCAAATGAAAAAACAGGGTTATATCAGTCTTATAGTTACTAATTCTGGTGAAATAATGTTACCTTTCTTTTAGTGGCTCCACAAAAACCCCAGAGAAGTAGTCATCCATCCTAGCTGTCTTGATTCATTTATTTTTCTTTACTAAACTACTGCAGTAATTCACTGTGGTTTATTCATGTGCCCAGACCTATGGGAGTGGGTATTTACTACTTAGAATGGACTGCTCAAATATAAATACAGTACCTATTACCAAAAGAAGGAAGGAGGAGAAATTAAAGAACACCGCACAAATAAAATCTTTAGTCATTTCAACCCATTACAGTGGCTAAAATACTGTCTCCAAAGACATTTAATAAAGATGGGAAGTTGGGATGTTTAATAGAGAAGATAGTATATTATGCATGTCTACAAATAGCACATTTTTCTCCACCAATAAAAAAGATAAGTAAATAGCTAAATAGACCATGATCTTGACTTTTAAGAACTTTTAGAAACATGCTAAGAAAAGAAAAAAAAATTCTACAAAATACTAACAAACTTGGATCTGGTAATAAAATTGTGAATAATCTATTTTTCTTTTTGTTCCCTTTTGCTTCATATATAAGATCTTGAACATACAAACATTTCTTTTACAGCCAGAGAAGTTCTTAAAATAAGTAAAACAAAGCAATAAATCAATGAAAGTAATTTCCTGTGTCATGGTGGTTACCAGCTTGGTGAATATGGAGTTTCTTCCAGTGAAATCTAGCAGGATGCAGGATTTGTTTATCTGAGTATGAGAATGTTTATAATAATAACCTTTATTCTTCCCTACAGTTTCATTATTCTGGCTCTCCCAATTTCATAAATTCATGGGAAGTCACAACTGAAAGGGGCCTTTGAGGGTCTCTAATCCCAAATCATTAGTTTGCAAATGAGGAAAGTCTAGCCCAGAATAAATCAAGGACTGGCCATAAGTCACTAGGAACCGAGTGGTGGAATAAAAACGGGGCCACACTCTCCTACTTTGAATCATGTAACCCATTCATCAAAGGGCTTGCATTTTACTCATTCATTATTTCGACACTTATACATTGTGTTTAACATCTGTAAGAAATTGTGCTACTATCCTGTGGAATGTAAAGGGGCAAATTATATCTAACAGACAAATTGGTACAAATTCAAATATAACATAAATATAATGCCAGGTAAAAAATGCTAAGGGTCTTACAAGGAAGTTATTCTTGCAAGAAGAGAAATCTGAGAGGGATCCTCTAGAGACACTGAGGAAAGCGTGTGCTGGAAACTTGTTTGGGAGACTACATAATCTGAAAACATAGTAGACTACATAGGGTACACCTCCAAACAAAAAAGAATGAACTGTATTCCTCTAGAAATTCAGTAGACAGCATGTTCCTTGATGAATATTATAATATGTACTGTAAGTACATAGCATCTCTTTCTAAGCCAACTTTCAACCTCAACTAGGAGTCTAAGAATCAATCTCCCTCTGTTGGTTTTCTTGGAGTATGAAGCACACATGGTCACATGATGAAAGATTATTTCCCTCTTCAGTAGCAAGAAGATGATCTTTTAAACTACTCCATTCCATCACCGAACACATGTTTTAACAAGTTTTTTATTTGAAAGTCAGAGTTACAGAGAGAAAGAGAGACAGAGATTTTCCGTTCACTGGTTCACTTCCCAGATGGACAGAATGGCCAGGGAAGATCCTAGCTAAAGCCAGGAGCCAAGAACTTCAGTCTGGTCTCTCACGTGTGTGCAGGAGTCCAAACACTGGGTGCAGCCTCCACTGCTTTTCCTAGGCCATTAGGAAGAGGTTGAGTGGGAAGTGGAGCAGCAGGAACACAAACCAATACCCATATAGGATGCTGGCTTCACAGGTGGCAGCTTTATCCATGACTCCACAGTGCCAGCCCAACATATATAATCAGTAAGCTGAGAAGCACCAACATGACTTGGATCTCCTGTGTGTTTCTAAACTGTGAGCCATAAGTATGCGTATTGTGAAACTCAAAGGCAAGAGTTTGGAAATATGAATATTTATTTGGGGCTCTCACCGTGGCGTAGTGGGTAAAACTGCTGCCTGCAGTGCCAACATCCCATATAGGCACCAGTTTGTGTCCCTGCTACTCCACTTCTGATCCAGCTCTCTGCTATGGCCTGGGAAAGCAGAAGAAGACAGCTCAGGACCTTGGGCCCCTGCATCCACGGGGGAGACTAGGAGGAAGCTCCAGGCTCCTAGCTTCAGATCGGCCCAGACCTGGCCATTGCAGCCATTTGGGGAGTGAGCTAGTGGATAAATGACCTCTCTCTTTCTGCCTCTGACTCTGTAACTCTGCCTTTCAAATAAATAAATAAATCTTTAAAAAAAGAATATTTATTACAGCTGCAAAAAGCAACACAGAGAGATAAATAGACAAAGTACATAAATACATGCATTATTGCAACATATTTATGTAGCTACAAGTTCATCTTAAGTACTATAAACATTTCGTTATATAATTGCACTATATGCCACAAGGAATTCCTCATAAAATTCCAGTTTATTTAAAAAAAAAAAAAACTACTGGTTTCCTTAACATAAGAATAGATATTGAATGGAAAGAAGACCGTGAGGACTCAAACAATCAGACCATCTTCTGCTGCTTTCCCAGGTGCATTAGCAAGGAGCAGGATCTGAAGTAGAGCAGTCTGGATCAAAGTGATGCTCCCTTACAGAATACCAGTGTCACAGGCCATGGCACAACACTGCATTACAGGCCTGAGTACTTGAGCCCCTGTCAGTCCCCATGGAAACCTGGATGGAGTTCAGGCTCCTGGTTTGACCTGGTCCAGTGCTAGCTGTTACAGCCATGTAGGGAGGAAATTAGCACATGGAAGATCTCTTTCAAGTAAATAAAATAAATATTCACCCCCCACCCCTCTGGGAAAAAAAGGAAAGTGAGAAAATACTCTTAAAAATATTTGTACATTTCAGGAAAGTCCAGATTGAAAACCATGGTTATGTATTTCTGAATTTCTAAGAGGAGTGATACCATAGTTCCAAAGTAGATTTATTTTAAATCTAGGAAAAGTTAACTTCTTTATAACCTCTTTGCCCGAAGATTATTGATACATTTATATAGCTATGTATTTCCAAGTAATACTTTTTTTATTATATCTTATGCTTTCTTAAATTTTAAAACTTTTGCTCCCAAGAATAGATAGTCACTGTTTTAAGAGTGTGTTTCACACTCCCCCTCCTACCTTCATTCTTACACTTTTTTTTTAAACTTATTTGGCTTATATTCACATTTGACTTTCTGGAATTAACAAAAGCATCCCTCCCACTAGCTTTGGAAATATAATACAGTAAAATGTGTAATGTTTGTCCACAGTTGGCTACTTTATCATTTTCTGCTTACATGATTTTCTTGTAGCTAATGATGCATTTCTTTTCTACTTACTATGTGGCAAAATAAAAGAGAAACCAATTCATGTATGTCATTCAATAAAACCTAATGCATACAGTAATCCTTTTATAATATAAATTGATGGCTAACAACTATCCATTCTTTCCTTTGTTTTATAATTAATTGTTGAATCTTAGCCATTACAATTATAAGGCTTTACTACAAAAATAAAAAGAAGAAAGCTAATTTATTCAGGGCCATTACAAAATACAAAGCAAAAGAGAGGAAGGGGAGGAGTAAGGCAAGGGGGGAGCAGAGAGAAAGAATGAGGGGAGTATGAGGAGGAGGAGGAATAGAAGGGTAGAGAAAAAAGTGGGTAATTATATATCTGCAAGACTGGAAGGGGTCAAATCAGAAGGAATCAAGGCTGATAATTTGTGCCCCAACAGTGTGCTTTTGGAAGCTAAAATTACATGAAATAGCTCTTCACAGTCTAGGTTTGCCAGATATTTGGCAGCATTCTTAGGTATAAGTCACTTTAATAAATAATACAATCACATATATTGAATAATTACATCTATTTGCATCTCTTCAGCAAAAAAATATAGTCAAATGTCTTCAACAAGCATTTGGATGTGAACTTTCCTACAACTGAAAAGCTGATTGAGTTTTACCATTGACTTACCATTAAGAGTCAGAATCAGTGATTTTCAGCAAGTTCCTTAAACAATTTGTGCCTTGGTATCCTCATCTGTAAAATCACAATAATTACTAGTAGCTAACTATTAAGACTGTGCGACATAAAGGCTTATGTCTTCCACAGTAAATAAATACTCATTAATAAATGCTAGCTATTATTGCCTATTGCAGACAATCTTTTCCATGGCTCATTTTAAAACTTAGCTCAATAGGCTAATCCTCCACCTGCGGCGCCGGCACCCTGGGTTCTAGTCCCGGTCAGGGCGCCAGATTCTGTCCCAGTTGCTCCTCTTCCAGTCCAGCTCTCTGCTGTGGCCCGGGAAGGCAGTGGAGGATGGCCCAAGTGCTTGGGCCCTGTACCCACATGGGAGACCAGGAGAAGCACCTGGCTCCTGGCTTCGGATCAGCGTGGTGCACGGGCCGCAGCGCACAGGCTGCAACAGCCATTGCGGGGTGAACCAACGGAAAAAAAAGGAAGACCTTTCTGTCTCTCTCTTTCTCACTGTCCACTCTGCCTGTCAAAAAAAAAAAAAAAAAAAAAAAACTTTTTAGGAAGATGTTTTTCAGATTCCCTAAGAAACAAACTGCAAATTTTAGCAAAGAATTTACTCAGGAAGTGATCTCAGGAAGCACAGGTAAACTAGAAAACAGAAATGAAAAGAAAGGAGGCAAAGCAAGGTGTATGAACCATTAAATATAACCATGAGTTTATTATTATAATAAAAATAAATTCAACACAATTCTGTAATTCTACAGAATAAGGTTCACGTAGACTCTTTCTACAAAACTCGCAAGATCTCTTATTTTGGTGAGCAGTTATGGAGTGCGGTAAGTCATCCTCTGCAGGGGTCTTGGTCCATTCAGGCTGCAGTATCAGGACGTTTATTTCTCATAGTTCTGGAGACTGGGAAGTACAAGATCAAGGTGCCAGCAAATATGAATTCTAGTGAGGACCAATTTCTAATTAAATATGTCCTCACGTGGTAGAAAGCAGAAGGCAGCTATCTGGGGCCTCTTTTAGAATATTAACCACAGTCATTAGGGCTCACTGGTTTCTTCTTGAACCTATCCTCAATTCAACCTATACTCCCAAAATAGACTATAATTAACTATTGCTAAGTTACCTTGGTTTTGAAATGAAGCATGCACTTGACATTTTATATATATTTATATATATATACACACACATATATATTGTATATATATATATATATACACACAGTATACAAGTGTATATACAATGTGTGTGTTTGGGTGAGTGTATACATCTTTAATCCACTTTAAACTACTTAAGGTACAGAAAAGCCCCTGTACTGAGAATTAGCAGTGCTGGGTTCTAAACATGCTCATATGCTACTAATTTGTAATTTTCCCTTATAAATTGCACTAAAAATGTTATCCCTCCTTATCTGTTGGTTCAGCACCTAGAGATTCAACAAACCACAAATCAAAATATTTTGAAAAGATAGCATGTGTCTGTGGAACATATACAGACTTTCTGTACTTGCTATTATTTCCTAAACAATATAGTATAGCAACATTTACATTATTCACGTCAGATTAGGTATTCTAAAGTAAACTACAGGTGATTTGAAATATGAACACACTTCAAAAAGTTCATAAAAAGTGGAATTAGAAGATTATTTTATTTTGTGCAAAAAATGTTTAAAATCAATGCATACAAAAGGTTGTCAAAATTTTTTGAAAAAGGTGTATTATGATGGTTACACTTCCCAGTGCATATGTGAATATTGTTTCTCAGCCTCCCTTCAGTTTTTCATTTTTTCACCCCTAAAACAGAACTCCCAGAGATTAGCACATTTCCCAGTACTCTGTATAGCTAGGTGTTGTCACATGACTAATTTTGGACTAAAAGGATGTGACAAGAAAAAAATTCTGTGAATTTCAGGTCATATCCTTACAATGAAAGTCCCCTTGAACCGGAATTCCCTGTTTCCTTTCATACTAGCTCAGAAGTCACAACAAGACCCAGAGGCAGAGGCAGAGGCTGAGATTGGCAGAACTATAACATCTCTGGTGGCCCTCCCTGCACCCAGCCACCTGTCAACCAGAAAAGAAACCAACTTAGACCCTCTGGAAGCCACTACTATAATTTTTAGATATCATGTCTCAGCCTATTTCCAAACAATGTAACATATCTAAAACCTCATATAAAAAAAGCCAGAATTATTCCATGTACAGCTGTAAGAAATGGCACACTCTCAGTAGGAACAGGAGCAAATAACACTTGATGCCCTCACCCTATGCCTGGCCCAGTGCTGGATGGAGAAGCTGCCGTGAGAGTGAAAAGATCAGCACGACGCCAGCTCTTTGTAGGTCTATGGAGGACATTTTTTGTTTCAAATATTAAATAACTTACTGTAAGTAGTATTGCCAGGAAAGAAAGGCAAAGATTATCATAAAAATAAGCTGTTAGGGAATTAGTGAATCTCCCTTGATTTTCTTCACTTTTCTCCTAAATTGTCACTTCCTCAGAGGATTTCGCTTTTCACTTCCCAGTTCCATTCTTTTATTGGGCCTCATCACACTTCTTTGTCATCAGGTTTATAAAATGCTCTATTTGAGTGTGTTTTTGGTTTTGAAACCAAATGGTCCCTAAGTAAATAAGAAAGAAAACTTTGTAAACACCGATAAATATTTTATTTGCTTCAAATAATAACTTTCATTGTCATATAGCATGCTTTCTTTATATACCATCAGAACTGATTTTTATTTAAAATGATATTCTATTTAAGCTTGAACAATTCAAAGGAAAAGAATCCAAAATGGCATTGCAATATGTTTCTTCACAAAAATACAATTTGTGCAGTACATTATGGTTTCTGAAGCTCTTTCAAATAGTCTATAGCAATGTGGAAAATTGCATCATACTATCTTGGGGAACTATATTCCCCAAGTATTTCTGCTAAAAAGGATAAATACTCACAATTTTCCAATTTATTGCTCAGGTGCTCACCTGGACAATCACAGTAAAAGAGAAACATTTTGCAGCTGTATTGTAAAGACTAAAATTTCATGTGCTGCCCTGACATCTTTGAGTCTTACTGAGCCACAGAAGCTTAACTGAATTCTTCTATCTAGCCATGTAAGTCCGCTCCCTGGTGTGAATAGTCATTCCCTTTCAGGCTTGGGGATATTTTTACCACCAATGGCCATATTGATATTTATATCATCCATCAGCCATACACAACTATCAACTAAATATTAGCTTGCTACAGATTTGTTGAATTTTGAGTCCTACCTGCAGTTGCCTTGGCTGGGCCAAACCAAATGATTGTAAGGGCCAAATAAGGCTAGAAGGCTGGAAGTTCTCCATTCCTGCATGAATGAGGAACAAACCACTGGGTTTCTAACCTTCCAAGTTTTTGTTGGCTTGTTATTTGAAATTCAGAGTTACAAAGAAGGAAAGGCAGGCAGAGAGAGAGAGAGAGAGAGAGAGAGAGAGAGAGAGAATCTTCCATCGACTGGTTCACTCCCCAAATAGCCACAATAGCCAGGGCTGGGCCAGGCCAGATCCAGGAGCCAGAAACTTCATCTGAGTCTCCCACATAGGTGCAGAGGCCCAAGGACTTGGGCCATCCTCTGCTGCTTCACTTTCCAAGTTTTTTTACTGCCAGATTTGACATTCCTGCAAACCCAAGAGATTATTCAAGCGAGCCCAATCACATACTCCTATGGGAACCAAAGAATATCTCACCTTCTTGTTACTGCTTGTCTCTCACAGATAATATTTTTTTCCTTGCTGTTCTTGAGTGCAATCCCCACATGTTTAAAATGGTAAGAGGTGACCCGCTGTTGTATGCTGGAGCAATATGTGACTAATAAACTGCTATTTCATCTACCAGAGTCTGGTGCTCCATGCACATCCATCTTGCGTTTAGAATAAAGAATGCCTTCCTCTCCAACAAAGTGAGTAGGAGGTGATCAAAATAGCAGCTGAAGCTTCCCTGGCAAAAAGCCAGCAAACAAACCAAAACAGAAGCCTTAGGGACTGAGCACAAAAGTGAACCAGAGAGAGCACTCAAACCTCTTTAAGCTGGATATTATACAACAGCATAACGGTTTAACAAGCTGCTTGACTGAGCTGGACCGTTGGGAACTGGATTGGAGTTAGTTCTTTTCAGGAATCCAGATTTGTTTCTCCTCATGGTCGTTTATTTTCCAGTCCTACGTACTCTCTTACTGTTGAACATAGTGGAAACCATTTTGTTTTACTCCCAACTAACTTCCTAAATTAAACTAGTAGACAACTAAAGTGAGAGTATTGTGTTTTTTTTTTTTATGTTTGCTTCCAGAATGCCCTGAGCTCCCTCTAAAAATGTATTAACCCTCTCTCCAGTTCCTAATTCTGTATCTCAATCAAGTAGTTTTGTTAAACAATTCCCTTTCTAATAAGATTTAACACAAAGAGGACCTAGCTCTCTTACATTTGCATAGCTAAATGTGTCTACTATCTCACTTCTACCTAAACCATGTCAGAATTTACTCAATTGCCTAAAGCAAAAACAGAAATATTTTTCTATTCTGTTATACACAGATTCCAGGAGGGTATTGCATAATAACCAAGATATTTCTATCTATGCTCTTCTAGTGTCACAATCCAAACAAAGCTGAATTACAGTCAAAGATATAATTTTTAATTTTCAAATAGTCACAAAATAAAAAGCAAATAGATGCAACTGATTTTAATATTATGTAATATTTAATCTAATTTTTATGAAATATGATTTTAAGTATATAACAAACATTTAGACATTCTTATTTAATACTTTCTTCAAAATTCAGTGTTGTGGATGGACATTTTAGCCTAGATATTAACACATCCCTGTCTTATATCAGAGTACTTGCAATCAATGCCCTTCTCTAGCTTCTGACTCTAGGTTCCTGCTGATACACACCCCAGGAAGCAGAAGTTTTATTAGTTCAAGTAAGTGGTTTTCTGCCATCATGTGAGAGACAAATATTAAGTTCCTGACTTTGACTTAGCTCATCTACAGACACTGGAGGATAAAACAGTATGGCTAGTGGCTGCCATACTACCCAGTGCAATTCTAGGCAGAATCAGCCAGAATTCTTATTCCAGCTTCAGTTCTTTTCTTTTTAAAAAAGATTTATTTATTTATTTGAAAGGCAGAGTTACAGAGAGGCAGAAAAAGAGAGAGGCCTTCCATTCACTGGTTCATTCCTGAAATGGCCACAATGGCCAGAATTGAGCCAATCTGAAGCCAAAAGCCAGGTGATTCTCTCAGGTTGCCCAAAAGGTGCAGGGGCCCAAGAACTTGGGTCATCTTTCACTGCTTCCCCAGGCCATACCAGGCGGCTGGATTAGAAGTGGAGCAGCTGGGACTCCATCGGGCACCTATGTGGGATGCTGGCACTGCAGGCAGCAGCTTTACCAGCCACAGTGCCAGCCCCCCAGGTCCAGTTTTGGTTTTTGTTTTGTTTTGTTTTTTGTTGTTGGTTTTTTTTGTTTTTGTTTTTGTTTTTTTTTTTTTTTTTTTTGACAGGCAGAGTGGACAGTGAGAGAGAGAGAGAGAGAGACAGAGAGAAAGGTCTTCCTTTGCCGTTGGTTCACCCTCCAATGGCCACTGCGGCTGGCGCACCACACTGATCTGAAGCCAGGAGCCAGGTGCTTTTCCTGGTCTCCCATGCAGGTGCAGGGCCCAAGGACTTGGGCCATCCTCCACTGCACTCCTGAGCCACAGCAGAGAGCTGGACTGGAAGAGAAACAACCGGGACAGAATCCGGCGCCCCAACCGGGACTAGAAACCAGTGTGCCAGCGCCGCAGGCAGAGGAATAGCCTAGTGAGCCACGGCACCGGCATCCAGCTCCAGTTCTTATAGGCAATGTAAACATGAGCAAATTGTCCAAAGTTTCCTTGCATGCTTCCTTACACATACAGCAAGAATGAAGACATTAACTCCTACCTCATTAGGTTGTTTCTAGAGTTAAATTAGTGCATAAGGAATTGTACCAGACATTTAAATTTAGTAAGAATCTATGAATGCTATGAATAAGTAGAGCTCCAACATGAAAACTAGTCTCTTTTTATTTTTTCATCATTATGTGTTAATCAACTGATTGATTTTCGGTTAGCATTGGGGAAACTGTAAACTACAAGAACCCTTTCCTTTTGATGGAAATTTTTCAACTAACCAGATTTTAATCAAATTAATTAAATGCTTGGTTGGGTCCCTCACCGCATCTTCCCTATCAGTTATGTGACACACTCAATGTATTAGTCTGCTTCCTTTTATTTTTTTTTTTAACATTTATGTTATTTATTTGAAAGTCAGAGTTACAGAAAGGCAGAGGCAGAGGAAAGAAAGAGGTCTTCCATCCGCTGGCTCACTCCCCAAATGGCGGCAGTGGCTGGAGCTTGGCCAATTCGAAGCCAGGAGCCTGGAGCTTCTTCCGGGTCTCCCAAGCAGGTACAGGGGCCCAAGGACTTGGGCCATCTTCTCCTGCTCTCCCAGGCCATAGCAGAGAGCTGGATAAAAAGTGGAGCAGCCAGGACATAAACTGGTATCCATATGGGTGCCAGCACTGCAGGCAGTGGCTTACCTGCTATGCCATAGCACCGGCCCTCTGCTTTCTATATACTGAAATACCAAAGGATACTACCTTATATAGAGAAAAGATTTATTTCATTGTTAGTTTTGGAGGTTCAAGTGCAGGATTGGGCAGGACCTCTGGCTTAGTGTCCAAGGGTAGCAGATAGCAATGGTGGAGCATGAGTAGAGGATCTGTCATATGGCAAGCCAGAAAACGGGGCAACAGGCTGGGCCCACGCAGGCTTTCTAACGAGCCTCTTGCAAGAATTATCTTCTGAGATTACATCGTAGATGACCTAAGGATTTCCTAGCAGGCTTTCCTCCTAAACACCATAAATGAATTAAGTTCCCACCATCCTAGTACTATTAATTTATAAGGTAGGGATTTCAGTGTCTGCATAAGTTTTGGAGAAAAACAGTATTCAAATTACAGCAGTGAAGCTACATAATCTCCTTGAAACTCAGTTCTCTTAACTGTAAAGTGTAATCAGCAACTTCTGGAGGTTTCTGTGGTATTCAATGATGCCATGTGTAGTAAAGTACCCAAACATTACGATCCATTAGTGCAGGAATTTAAGGAAAACGTACATCTCTGTATCCAGGATTATATTTTTCCTTCCTTTCTCATACTAGTGTAATAAGTGCTTACACAGAAACAAGGTCAGAACAATTTGAACTGCAATTTTTTTTATTTTATTTTATCTGCTCAAGCATACAAATGTAGACACTCACATGTGCTCACACAGAGACATGCATGCAGAAAGATACAAGCTGATATACACCACTGGGAAGACTGGTACGGAACTTTTGATTTCAGAAAAGACTATAAGAGTTCTTCGGCCTGCGCTGCAGCTCAATAGGCTAATCCTTCACCTGCAGCGCAGGTCAGGGCACCGGATTCTGTCCCGGTTGCCCCTCTTCCAGGCCAGCTCTCTGCTGTGGCCAGGGAGTGCAGTGGAGGATGGCCCAAGTCCTTGGGCCCTGCACCTGCATGGGAGACCAGGAGAAGCACCTGGCTCCTGGCTTCGGATCAGCGTGGTGCGCCATCCACAGCGGCCATTGGAGGGTGTACCAACGGCAAAGGAAGACCTTTCTATCTGTCTCTCTCTCTGTCTAACTCTGCCTGTCAAAAATAAAAAAAAAAAAAAAAGAGAGAGAGAGAGAGAGAGTTCTTTCACTGTTGGCAGAGAAGACAGATTTTTTAAGTAGTTTGCTAATTCCCGAGGTCACACTGGTTTTACAGACATGATAAATGCAGAAAACTAAGTTAATATGCATTGTTTTCATTTGTTTGCACAAAACTAATTACATGACCTCAAGGATGACAGCTGTATGGATCTTTTGGGTTTGCACCAGTTATATGATATTCATTATATAGTTAGTTTCTAATAAACATTTACTCTGGGATTTTTAAATTTCAAATATTATTTTAAATTGAATAACAAGTAAGAAAAAAAATGCAAAGATCAGAAAGCACTTCAGCTAAACGATAAAGTTAAGTGGTATATATTAAATAAACCTTTGAATAAAATCTTAATTGTAGACATTTATGTTTCCAATATCTGAATATACCAACAAAGCAATTAAATATATAGTAGAAGTGATTTTACAATTAATGCAAATTATCCAAATAGCTGTTAATATTTTCTCATAATAGCGGTTTAATTTTTATGTATTTCAGTGAAAAACCTGGAAAATTCAGAAGATATTACTTTCACAGATTAAATACTGAAACTTCCAAAATATCTAATTTCACTCTTTTTCTAATCAGCACTTTCAACCACTAAACACATAGTCAGTATATAATAATGTCTTTCCTTGAGAAATCTGCACTGCATATTTTGTTAGAACAGAAAATAACACATCCTCAAAATGGTTGTTTTAAAAAACTGATATGTTTTATTAAGAATTATAGAAATGATTTATGATTAAATTGGACAACCCTGAGGCAAGGTTATGAGTTATTTTTGATTGTATACTTGATCCTGATTCTATTTAAAATGCATGAACCTTCCTTTTACATCTTTTAAAAATCAGATTATTTATGCTTAACACTAATTAATATTATAGAAGGCATACAATTTTACTGGATAGTATTCACAAGCTAGGAGGAAATACAGACATATCATGAGCTATTACAGTAAAGAAAAACAAAACACTTAAAATGTTAAATGATATAGGAGCTGGCACCGTGCCTCACTTGGTTAATCCTCCACCTTGCAGCGCCGGCATCTCATATGGGTGCCGGGTTCTCATCTAGGTTGCTTCTCTTCCAGTCCAGCTTTCTGCTGTGGCCTGGGAAGGCAGTGGAGGATGGCCCAAGTGCTTGGGCCCCTGCACCCACATGGGAGACCAGGAGAAGCACCTGCTCCTGGCTTCAGATCAGCGCAGCTCTGGCCGTAGTGGCCATTTGGGTAGTGAATCAATGGAAGGCAGACGTTTCTCTCTGTCTCTCTCTCTCTCTCTCTCACTGTCTAACTCTATCTGTCAAATAAAAAAAAAGTTAAATGTTATATCATTTTTAATAACTGACAAACATTGAAATTGTTATAATTATCATTAAAATAGCCAGATATTTATCATACATACACACACACAATGTAAAACACAATAACAGCAGTGATAGTAATACTTGTAATTCATTATTTCATATATTTTGTTTAATTGGAAACAGTTTTATGATGACTACACAAATTAAAATTGTCTTTTTTACCAAAAGTAAATGCTTCTTTCTGAATGGAAATAAATTTATAACATTAAGTTGTCAGAAATTCTAGAGCATAAATGTAAAATGAGTAAAATTTAAAAATCAGTTAGAGGAATCTGACAGTAGATATTAGGTGACAGAAGAAATAATAAACACACTTAAAACTATAAATATAATGGAGTCTGAAAAGCAATGGTTAAAAAGGAGTGACGAACAATGAGCAATTGAAACATGTATCACACTATTAAGCATATATAATAATCTTACACATAGGAGGTAGGTAGCAGAAGAAAAATATATATACACAGAAATGATGGCTGAAAATTTACCCATAATGATTTTTTTAAGATTTATTTATTTATTTGATAGAGCCACACAGAAAGAGGAGAGGCAGAGAGAAAGGTCTTCCATCCGATGGTTCACTCCCCAATTAGCTGCAATGGCCAGAGCTGCGCCAATCCAAAGCCAGGAGCCAGAAGTTTCTTCCAAGTCTCTCACATGGGTACAAGGGCCCAAGCACTTGGGCCATCTTCTACTTCTTTCCCAGGCCATAGCAGAGAGCTGGATCAGAAGAGGAGCAGCCAGGACTAGAACCGGCGCCCATATGGGATGCTGGCGCTTCAGGCCGGGGCGTTAACCCACTCTGCCACAGCGCTGGCCCCCCATAATGATTTAAAACTCCCCCATATTTATCTACATTCTTGAGATGCCCAAAGAGAAACCCAAAGATACCCATTCCCAGACATATCATAGTCAAAATTTTGAAAGCTAAAAATAAAGAGTAAATCTTGCAAGCTATAAAAGAAAATTGATGCATCCATTACTTAAAAGGAAACCACAGTAAGATGTACAGCTGACTTCTCTTCAGAATCAATAGCCTGAAGAAGCCTGTGGAATGACAAATTCAAAATTCTGACAGTGAAAAGATCATTAACCAGGAACTGTAAATACTGCCAAACTATCTTTTAAGATGAACATGAAGTAAAAATCATCCCCAGACAACCCAAAGCAGAAATAATATATTGTCACCATATATGTCTTAAAAGAAACACTAAAGGGAGTTCTTCTGACTGGGAAGGAATAGTGCTGAGCAGTAGTTAAGAGTCAGAGGTGGGCTGGGCTGAAATCAGGAGCCACTAACTAAATCAAGCTCTTTCATGTGAGTGGTAGAGACTTGATTGTTTGACTGATCACCACCATTCTCTCCCAGGATCTGCATTAGCAGGAAGCTGGAGTCAGGAGACAGTGTTGGGCATTGAAACCAGGTATTCCAGTGTGGAACACAGGCATCTTAACTGCTAGACACATGCCCACTCCCTATAGAGGATATTATTCAGCACACATAGTCAGAAGTTAGGGTTGTTAAGGCAGCCTTCTTTAAGTATACTTCAAGCCCGGGTAAATCCCTCTTTTTTCTTCCTTCCTTCCTTCCTTCCTTCCTTCCTTCCTTCCTTCCTTCCTTCCTCCTGTCTTTATGTCTTTCTTCTGTCTTTATATCTTTTTTCTTCCTTCCTTCCTTCCTTCCCTTCCTTCCTTCCTTCCTTCCTTCCTTCTTTCCTTCCTTTTTTCCTTCCTTCTTTCCTTCCTTCTTTCCTTCCTTCTTTCCTTCCTTCTTTCCTTCCGCACTCCTTCCCTCCCTCCCTCCCTAACTCCCTCCCTTCCTTCCTTTTTTTCTTTCTTTCTTCCATTCTTTCTTTCTTTCTTCCTTTCTTTTCTTTCTTTCTTTCATCACCTATCCATATTATTATGAGGCCACAACTAAAGAGAACACCTCAAGAATTAAAACCAACAGCTTTATAATATATTTTTAATTTTGCATTTTCCTTCAATTTTTGCCTTTAGTCCACCACAAGTCACTTAAAAAGAAAGATTAGAATTATATAAAGTTAATAACTGACCTCTAACAACCTATTTTCTTAGTTTGTCTTTAAATTTATCTTGATAACAAGCTACAACTGTTTTTCTTACCCTGGTTGTACTTAATTGTTCATTTCTCCATGTCTTCACATGTAGTACTGCTGTCATTACAGACCCCTGATATCTCATATACAGTTTATCTGTGGGCCCAGTTCCATATAAATATTGTGTGCGGCATCTCCGTGTGATCCTGGTATGTCACTTGGCTTTCTTTGTCATTAGAAATCATACAGTAAGATTTTATTCTTTTCCTAAATGTGGTTTTGCTTTCAACTGTGTAATATTTTCAACAAGGGAAAGCAAATAACAAACTCTTTTTTCCCAATAAATAAAAATGTGTCACTGTTTAGAAACAAATCTTAGATTCCTCAACTGAACTTTTGTACCTACTTCAGTAAGTGGTACTCCAGGCTTCATTGTGGCTTGCCACCTTCCTTCTCTGTACTTTTCAATGTAGTAGAATTACAGTAATATAATAAATATAATCATAGATGATTCTAATAAGGATAAAATCCATGGTGTTGTGCTGCAGTGAGCTAAGCTGTCACCTGTAACATTGGCATCCCATATCAGAGCACTGGTTGGAGTTCTGGCTTCTCAATTTCTGATTCAGGTCCCTGCTAATATGCCTGGAAAGGCAATGGAGCATGACCCAAGTCTCTGGATCCCTGCCACTCACATGACAGACCAGGATGAGAGTTCCTGGTTCTTGGCTTCTGCCTGGCGCAGCCTTGGCTATTGCAGCCATTTGGGGAGTAAACCAGCAGAAAGAAGATCTCTCTGTCTCTGTCTGTCTCTGTCTCTCCTCTCTCTCTGTTTCTCCCCCCTCCCTCCTTCCCTCTCCTTCCCTCTCTCCTTCTCTCTCCCCCATCTCTATCTGTGTGTATTGAGGGGGAGATGTCTTTTTCACTCCTCCTTTAATATAAAAAAAAATCTTTAAAATTTTTTTCTAAAGTCCGTGTTACTTCAATCTTTCCACTTAGCAATTCTAGAAGATACTTAAGGAAATGGGTGGTCCTTTTCATACTTATGAAAACACCAAGCAACATAAAAACAATCATGCAATCTTGCATCACAACACTATTTTCAGATCCAAAAATAAAAACTAGTAGAGTTTTTTATTTGTTGTTTATTTTATTTTTTGTTTTTTGCTTTGTCCCTCATTCTAATTGTCTTCAAATTTGCTGATAGCAAATTTAATTTTCTTATAAAATTAAATTCTAATATTTGTTCAGTATTTTACGTTCACCTTTACTGGCAACTTTGGGAAATATGTGCATTGATTCCTTTTAATTTGATGTAAAATTTTTGAAAAGTAAAATTTTTAGAATTTATATATTGCCATGAGAAGATACAGGAAAAAAAAAGTGATGTTTATCATGCCTAAACTTTAAGAAATGATGAATGACATTATACAGAGAGCCTTGATTTTTGTTGAATTATTCACTAATTTGATCTGTGGTAGCTCTCTGGAAAAATGGAAATAAATTCTGGCCATGCCCAGAATGGGGCTCCAGGTGATTTGATTGTGGCTGTCTACAGTGTGCCTATCATGGAATATTGTTTTGCTGTCCAGGAAATGCTTTAATGCCAGTGACCAGTTGTCCCTCTCAGGAATTTTTTACAATAGCAAATGCTTTATGGGTCTTGTTTGATGTATTTCCAATTTATTTTTGCCTAGATAGTCCTGCTCTAGGGGAATCCTAATTGGGAAAAAACTAATATTTGGATGTCTTTTGTATGAAACACAGAACAGGAAACACAGCAAATGCACAAAACAATAAAAGTGATTTATGACTCACATGTTCCCAAGAGAATAGGAATACTGAATAAAGCCATGAAAAAAAATGGCAGCAACCGTGTCCTCAGTCAGCAAGTGGGGCATCAGAAAGAGTGGGACTCTGTACTGACATATGCATTGGGGTTCGATGTGTTACCCAAGCAGGCTTCCAGCGGAGAGTTCTAGTGGGTTGGTTTAAAGAAAATAGATACTCTGTGGGGTCACACTGCAACTGAGAGATGGTCACTGTAGCCCCTGTTGGGTGTGGATGTCAGTGGAGCACATCAAGTAGGTTGACCCAAAAGGCAATGTTCACCAGCAGGTATCTGTGTATGACAGATACTTCGACTAACTATGTGATGGATCCAGGAAGAAGTGCAGTACTGGAAACTGTGCCAATGATGACTAAGCTATGCTTCTGATGTGAGAAACTTAAACCTATATTCAGAATGAAAGCTGAGGCAATATGAAGTTATCAGATTATCAGATTGCACTGCACACTTGAAGTCAGAAGACCTGCATTTCATTTTCTTGCCTTGAGATTTCCATTTCTTCATTTGTAGAATGGAATGAAATTAAGTACTATAAGAAATGAAATACATGGAACCACCAAGACCAATAGCTATCAAATAGGACAAAATTTTTAAAAAAGAATAAAATAGGGGCCGGCGCCATGGCTCACTTGGTTAATCCTCCACCTTGCAAGGCCGGCATCCCATATGGGTGCTGGGTTCTAGTCCTGGTTGCTCCTCTTCCAGTCCAGCTCTCTGCTGTGGCTCAGGAGGGCAGTGGAGGATGGCCCACGTGCTTGGGCCCTACACCCACATGGGAGACCAGGAGGAAACACCTGGCTCCTGGCTTCGGATCAGCAGCTCCGGCTGTAGTGGCCATTTGGGAGGTGAACCAACGGAAGGAAGACCTTTCTCTCTGTCTGTCTCTTTCTCATGTCTAACTCTATCTGTCAAATAAATAAATAATAAAAAAGAATAAAATAATTCAAAATACACAGAACATAATAAACATACCCACAGTTTTAATCAGGGAACAGCAAATTGTGATTCCATTCCTCTACTACTTACACTACTCAAATAATATTTATTCCAGCAAGTCACAGACATTGATACATTTTCATATGCATTACCGAGAAATTTCAGTAATTTCACCCATAAATCAAACCTACCATTAAAAAGAGACAAAGTAAGATCCTAGCACTTGCATTATGTACTATCAGGTTATTGATCTTAATAATTTAGGGATCATTTTTGCTCATTAAACATATATTTAATGAACACCAACAACATTTTGGGTAACCAATGATAAAGGCAAGGTCTGTGCTTTGAGAAGACAAAGGTTTCAGCAGTATGAGACAAGCAATAAACAACTGTAAGCGTATCAGACAGTTTACATGTGCATTACAAAATCAGGCTA
Organism: Oryctolagus cuniculus; assembly: GCF_964237555.1. Taxonomy (NCBI): domain Eukaryota; kingdom Metazoa; phylum Chordata; class Mammalia; order Lagomorpha; family Leporidae; genus Oryctolagus; species Oryctolagus cuniculus. The sequence goes on from NC_091433.1 coordinate 30,228,345, forward strand.
AAAGAATGAAAACAGATTTAAGATCTTCTTTAAATTGGGTTGCCAAGGAAGGATTCACAGAAGAGATAACATTTACACTGAAAACTGAGTATCAAAAGTAGCAGGCTACTGAAGGTGAGGGGAGACCAAATACATGACACCAGAGCAGGAACTTGGCCTACTAACTTAGCCTACTAAGCCTATCCTGGACCATATAGAGGCCCAGTGTAAGTATAACAGAGTTGGAATAAGGGAGGAGGGTTTTACAGTGAGGAGTTCATAGAAGGCAAAAGGAAAGTAGGTGGTAGGGTAGGAAGCTTGTTGGCCATGAAAAGGAACATGAGTCCTATTTTAAATAAAAGAAACACCATACTAAAGTTTTCATAGAGGAATAACACAACATCATTTCAATACTTTTTACCTTTTTTAACAGCAAATGGTGCTTGAATGGTGTGTTTCTATCCACCCACCTACCCAAGGTACCACCATTGGATCAGCTATTACAAAGGTCCTCCAAATTTTCTCAAAGACTGTTATTTCAGGACATTGAAGTATTGTATTCAATAGCTCTTATGAAATGCAAAAAAATCCTAGCTGCTTAAAATGGGCAATTTCTTTCTCATGCTTGTTCATTGTAGAATACTTAAGCCTCAGCTACTTTTGTATTTTTCTTGAAATGAGTTTTACACTAAAGTTGAATTTTATTGCAACTATTGTGCCTGGAAAAACACTAGTAGAACTCATAATGTATTCAAATCAGAATTATAGTTTTGGGGCTGGTGCTGTGGCACAGCAGGTTAGTGCCCTGCCCTGAGCGCTGGCATCCTATATGGGTGTCGGTTCAAGACCCGGCTGCTCTGCTTCCTATCCAGCTCTCTGCTGTGGCCTGGGAAAGCAGTAGAGGATGGCCCAAGTCCTTGGGCCCCTGCACCCCTGTGGGAGACCCGGAAGAAGCTCCTGGCTCCTGGCTTCGGATCGGCACAGTACCGGCTGTTGGCGGCCAATCTGGGAGTGAACCAGCAGATGGAAGACCTCTCTCTGCCTCACCTCTCTCTGTGTAACTCTGCCTTTCAAATAAATAAATAAATCTTTAAGAAAAAATTATAGTTTTGTGATTTTGTTTTATTACCAATACTTACTATAATGGCTATTGAAAAAATAAGATGGTTAATAGAAGAGTAGACACTTTAAAGATGAAAGCAGGCAAAATAACAGAAGCATCTCTGAACTTGTTTAGTTTTCTTCTGCTCACCGGTAGTATTTCCATCAGTAACAAATTTGGCATAAAAACCACTGCAGAGCAAATAATCTCAGTAAAACGAATTTCATTGTTGCTATAAAATATTTAATAGGTACATGTTTAAGGGGTGAAATCCTTTCAAAAGAAGCTTAGTGGACAGGAAAGATCAGACAATATTTGTTTTAGACTCATGGCTAAGCTGTTAAATGTAAAAATCTCGTTTGATTGGTGTGAGGCAAAACCAACTGGCTTCTGGGAGAGGAGAAAGCAATGTCATACATCTTGCATAATACTCCCTCCCTGGCAAGATTAGTTGATAACACAAGAGACTATTTCCCAGCTTTACCTGACAGAAACTTGATACATCTTCCAGCAAGAGCAATTTTTCTACCATCTTCAGCAAGAGTCACATCTGAAGGGCTTTCTTGTCTCATTTCTTATTCATCAATCTCCAAAAGACACGTTGGAAACAGCAAAATGTAAATTTCTTTATATCTAAATTAATCCAATTCTTTTCATTTGTCTTTCCTATGACAGAGTCTCATTGTCAGCTGAACACATGTAACAAATGTCTGTCATTTCTGAACGCTCAAAGATCAAGATTTAAAAGAGAGATAATTTCTTTTGACAAAAGTGTGTGTCAACACCGGAAACTACCTTTTCCTGCATGAATGTACTTGCCATGCATTTTTTTTAAATTAATACCTACCCAGAATTTATGGAGGAAACCTGTGAAAGGCACTCTGTATAATTATTATTCTGGTGAGGCTTATTTTCTCAGTTTCTTAATTTAGCATTTTGTCAAAATGGATGAGGAAAACACTATATTTCTAGAGTTTTTCATAAAATGTCCTTTTTATCATGCAAATTTTACCCTTTCACCTGATTTTAAACCAACATCCTGTACCACAAAATGTAATTGAAGAGATGTATTTCATAAAAAGGAATTTCCCTAAAAGATTATGTTTGATCTACTTTATATGTTTTTAAGACTTGACATTTAGAATTTTTTCCTAAGAAAATGGTCATAGAAAAATTTTTGCATATATGCTGCATTTTATAGATACTGAAAATACAATTTAATGAAAGTTCAAATGCCACTATTAGGAAAGCTTTATGCTTTTATTGTGTTTCAAAGCAATTAAAATGTTTTATATGAATAATTTTTAGCATTCAGCAGTTATTAAAGGATGATAAGCAAAAAAGTTAGTGTCTTTCACTGTTTTTATAATAAAGCCTATAATTTAGAATGACATCATCATTCACCAACATACGTTATACTTTGCCTCATCAGCTAAGTATTCTTATTTTATTATTAGTTTTTTTCAATTACAGAAGATGATGCTTGAGGAATCTATACATTTATGAAGAGACCTTAGAATTTCCTCTGTCAATGATATAGTAGTCACTAAGTCACTTTGTTGTGAAATCAATTTTAGGTGGCTTGCAAAGAAATATACAGTAGGGTCAAATAAAATAAACTTAATAAAATGAGAATAATAGGCAAATATAAGACAAAATAGAACACAAAAATGAACCTACAAATGAGGTTAATCAAAGTGTTATACCATAAATTTCTATATACTTGCCAAGGACTGACTGTAATTTTTCCTTTAAGATGTTTAATAAACAATTCCTGTATGAAAATCTAGTAATTCAAATATTTCAGGCTTCCCTCAAGATAAACAAATTCGATATGAATTTCACAGAAAAATCACAATTATTTCTAATTTTATATTAAAAATAAAAATGTCTTGTAAGGTTCTCAAAATGAATGAAGTGAACACCTTCAAAGCTTCAGGGACCTTTTTTCCTTGGAGAATCTCTGAGTGTAAGCCATCGGCACTAAGCTGGGGTGTAAAACCTGCAAAAATCCTACGGTGGAACCAACTGATGCACAGCACTTTCTTCAAACTGTTGATTCTGTGACGATCTTTGGAGAAGTAGAAGGCGGCAGGAGTCTTCCTTCTGTTTTCATTCATGAGTTCTCCAGGGTCCTAACTGATACATCAGACTAGAGAAGGTCAGCAGGCCTGAAGAGACAGGTCCCGAAAGGACGACCACAGCAACTGCTCTTAGAAGAAAGTCAGCTGAACACCTTTTATCAGGCCAGGAGTCCCTACAAAACAACTGGAACTCACTCTGACAGAAAAAAAAAAAAAAAAAAAAAAAAAAAAAAAAGTGAAGTGAAAGTGTGGGCTGCCTTGATTTTTAGGAAACAATAATATTCTTAGCCACAGTGACATTAATTGTAAGGTGTGTTCAGTGAGTTCTGATTGCATCATTATCATTATTGTCGTAAACACCTGAAGGACACTGAATCAGGAGACAGTAATATTATTATCCAATTTCAGTGACAGGAAATTTGTGAAAGCCGTGTGGTTAGTGATGCTACCAAATGAAGCTAGGACTTCTATCTCCAATGTCTACACTCTCCATTGTTAGGAATCACAGGAGTTTAGAATGCATGTTCTTTGAAACCATATGAATAGATTAAAGCATTTATTTCTCCTTTTTAAAGACTTCAGACATGCTTTGCCCTTGCAAAATAAAGGGAAATATAATTTGAATTATTTTATATGTTTAAGAAAAGTCACTCTATATGAGAATAGAGTATTTGGAAAAATATACAAAATACTTTTGACAATTATGCAAAGCAAACAAAACTCTATGGCAAGCTCGGAAGCAAGTGACTGCCATACACATGTGAAACATTCAAGTAAAATTGCTGGTTTGTTATGTATATAAGTTTATAATTAAAATTCAAATAAAAGAGTAATAAAATTTTCAAAGGGAGAATATTGTGAAACTGAAATTAGTATTATATCCATACATACTTGAATAAAATGTCTATATATAATGGAACAATGTCAGAGCAATTAGTGTTGGTACCTGTAATACCTTGAATTGTGGCCCCTGAAACTCATGTCTACTCTGAACCTGCGAGATGAGGTCATGTTGGATTATGCAGGTACCTCTTTAACCCAAAGGCAAGTGTCCTTATAAGAAGACAAGACAGACACAGGAAGAACTATATTTCATGTACAATGGAGGAAGAGATTAAAGTCACGTTGCCCCAAGCAGGACTATCTGCTGCCACCAGAAACTGAAAGAAGCAAGAGAAAACATCACCTACATTTTTTGGAGAGAATGAAGTCTTGACAGGTCTTTAAGGACATCTATCCTCCAGAATATTGTGTGACATAATTTATGTTGTATGTTACCAATGTGAAGGTGATTGCTATATTGACCCTAGGTTAAAACAGAACATTTCTTCATAGATATTTCATTATGCTGATGAAAAAAATAATTTCAACTGGCAATTGAAACTCAATAAAATTAAATATCATTAAGTATAAATATACCACACTTTCTTAATGAGCAAAAACAATACTGATATAATAATATAAACATAGTCTAATTAAATCAATCTTAACAAAGAAAATGTGAATACTCAAAAAGAAGGCATAGAATCTATTAAGCTCACTTACAAGGAATCAAAACTCTAAAAAAAGGTAGCTTTTTATCTGTTTGAGAGCATCAAATGCTGTTCTGATGGAAGTAAGGGGATAAATAAAGGAACTTCTTAGAGATATAGTAAACCTATACATAGATCATATTGTATATATGCATATACATATAGTAAATCTCCTCCTCCTTTTTTAATAAAATCTAGAAGTGCCTTTTAAGCATACTTATTTACTTATTTATCTATTTATCTATTTATTTATTTATTTATTTGAGAGGCAGATAGGTTCCGTGAGACAGAGATAGACAGACACACAGAGCTCCTATTTGCTGATTCACTCCTCAAATGCCCACAGTGTTTAGGACCAGGCCAGGCCAAAGCCAATTCAATAACTCATTCTAGGTCTCCCATGTGGATGCCAAGGACCCAATTTCTGGAGGCGTTACCTGCTGTTTCCCAGACTGCACATTAGCAGAAAGCTAGAGCCCAAGAAGAGTTGGGAATCAAACCAGGCACTCTGACATGGAGTGTGGGTGTCCCAACAGATGGCTTATCTTCTATGACAAACTCCATCACACTTCCCTCTTTCGCAAAAATGTCTAAATCATAGGGGCTCTTTCACACTACATTGCTTTCTTCCTTTGAGATTTTTTTTTCTTTTTTGTTAATTTTGCTGCCACCTTCACTTTGGTCCTCAAGTATGCACTGTCCTCAATGGTTCTCTTTTCCTCCTTTGATCCCAAGACAGGGAGATAACGGATTCTTCATTTGCTAAAGACCACAGCTGAGAAGGGGAGAATTTCCAGAGAAAAAATATTATGTATATTACCTATTATATGTGATAAAATATATGCTAAATATGCTGTATGTATGTATTACCTATTATATATGTGTTATATACAGCAACTAAGACGGGTAAGCATTTTTCACAAGAAAGTACCCTACATAATAATATATGAAATATCTGATATATTACATATATATTATATGTAGTCATAAAAATGAAATAAAAAAGGTAGTTAAAAATTAAACCTTGTCATTCTTCATAGTGATACAATCTTTTTTTTTTTTTTTTTGACAGGCAGAGTTAGACAGTGAGGGAGAGAGACAGAGAGAAAGGTCTTCCTTCTGTTGGTTCACCCCCAAATGGCCGCTACGGCCAGCGCACTGCGCTGATCCAAAGCCAGGAGCCAGGTGTTTCCTCCTGGTCTCCCAAGCAGGTGCAAGGCCCAAGCTCCTGGGCCATCCTCCACTGCCCTCCTGGGCCACAGCAGAGAGCTGGACTGGAAGAGGAGCAACCGGGACAGAACCAGCGCCCCAAACAGGACTAGAACCCGGAGTGTCGGCACCTCAGGTGGAGGATTAGCCTAGTGAGCCGAGGCGCCGGCCCATAGTGATACAATCATAACACTAATTGGTCTGCTTTCCAGAATTCCCCTGACCAATTCCATATGACATTTTGTTGATTTGTCCAAGAATTTTATTTTCCATCCCAGTCTTACTCCATGTGTGAAAGACACTAGTTCACACTCAAGCACCAACCTCCCAGGCATTGAAGACATTTATGGTTATAAAAGATGAGAATTCTCTCACCCTGGTGCCATTGGGTACTCTCTCACGTGAGATCTAATCTTTTCACCAAACTGAAGGATATAATGAATCCTCTTGCCTTCCAAACAAACTCAACCCTTTATATATAGATTACTGGCCATACCTCTCAGTCTCTCAGAACAGTCATTAATTCTGTCTTCAAAGATTTCTGGCTTTCTCTAGGGCTCATAGTAAGTTCCTGGCTCCCTTGCATTGGGGTTGAGACATTTGACAAGTTCTACCCAGTGAAATGTGAGTAGGAGTGTTTAGATCATCACTATCCAACGAAAGAGTGCCTCAGAGAATGGACTTCCCAGAACAGAGTCCTTAACAAATCTGTGGTGGACACAGAACGTAAGTAAGAAACAGATTTCTTTTTTGTGCTGCTAAGTTCTTTCCTTACTGAATCATAGCCTTGCTCATCTACCTTATAGGGTCTATTGAAAGTCTTTTAAATCTTTTAAAAAAGGCATACATGTGTGTGATCTTTAGTTCACTGAGATACACAAATTCTTGTAGACTATCTAGTTCCATATTTCTTAAAATACACTCCAGAGAAAATTTACAGTAATAAAATTGCATGTGGGTTCAAACACTTGCTAGCATTTTAAGGCTCTGTGAATTTAACCACAACAAACAAATACCATCTTTAAATCAGACATAAAGCTTCTCAGCTCTATTTGATTGTGGGACTGTTTCCACAAACCCTTAGAAACAGCCATGGCACACATTCATGGGCAGGGTATCAATGTCTGCTATCATTCTTCACTTCTGAGAGAGGGGGAATATGAAACAATTGGAAAAAGACATAGGATCTTCAATGCACTTCATGCCCCTTCCAACACTGGGAATTGTGTGACTTTTTAAAAAAATATATATATTTATTTATTTATTTGAGAAGTAGAGTTACGGATAGAGGGAGAGACAGAGAAATGGGTCTTCCATCTGCTGGTTCACTCTCCAAATGGCCACAACAGCTGGAGATGGGCCAATCTGAATCAGGAGCTGGGAGCTTCTTCCCACGCAGGTGAAGGGGCCCAAGGACTTGGGCCATCTTCTACTGCTTTCCCAGGCCGTAGCAGAGAGCTGGATCAGAAGTAGAGCAGCTGGGACTCGAACCAGTGCCCATCTGGGATGCTGGCACCGCAGGCCGAGGTTTACTTAACCTTCTACTCACAATGCCTGCCCCTGTGGATATTTTTAGCATGTTCTGTAAACCATGCATGTGATTACTTAATCCTTTAAAATAATCTATAGTTTCAAAAAGTTGTAAATATAATGCATTAGTAAAATTAGTTAAATCTCAACCACAAGGGAATTTGCTTCCTTCTGCACTGAGAAAACGACAGGAATTTCAGGTTTACAATATTTTCTAAATAAATTAATAGGTGTGAAAATACTTTTGAAGTTATAAACGATACTAACACCTTATTTCACAATTGAAAGTTATTGTTAGTAAGTCAATGACTCTAAGATATTGGATGCATGGTGCAATGATTATAATTAAGTAATGTCTAGGGATCTTTCAAGTTATTTATCAATATTAAAAAATTTAAGATGATGTTTAAATTGTAAATGTTAGAACAAATTAGCTAAAATATTCATGATTTTTCAAGCTATGTCATGTGTTATATCTCATCACTGTAAGCAAACTTGTGGTTTTCATGATAGCAAATTTTGCTCAAAAAATATTAGTCTCATGACATCAGGACATTTCATTTTTATCAGGAGCATCTTGGGCCTTTGTTCACAGAAACAAACTTACTTTAGTAGAAAACATGTCATTTTTCATGGCTAAACACTCAAGCCACCCACCTGCCTTCTTTCATACCTTTATCATATTATTTTTCCTTTTAAAATTTTAATATGAAGATTTTATGTATTTCATAGTTACAGTTCCAAGAAGATAACCATATTTCCCCTTCTTCCCTCTCTCCCTTCCTCAATCCTCCTCCTTCCTTCCTTTCTTTTTTTCTTTAGTTTTTTGCAAAAACATAATTTCATTCCATTCTATAATCACAGGCTTAATGCACCACCAATCATAATATTTAACAAGTAAAAAGTAGACAAACCACAGTTCCAAAGGAGTATTAAAAAAACAGCTAAAAACAGCCATCAGTGCATTTTTCTTTGGTGTTATGTGTGCTGTTGCTTCATCCATATGCATGTAACTGGGTCCGTATATTTCAATGTAAATGTGAACATATTTTTGCATAGTTTGTCCTGCACATCTTGATCCTGGCTTGTGTTATTTCACAAAATCTACATCAAAGGCACATGCAGTGCACATGGAGTTTCTTGTCCACCCATATATTTTTTTTAATGTTAAGCTCCAAAGAGATCAGAAGAACTGTTTCAAAGGGCTGTGTATCCTTTAACTGTATTTGTTGACATTTCGAAAGGGCATGCATCTTCGTGCTGTACATCTGGTTCCCCTCCAAGAAGAAAGGAGATTCTAGGGTTTCAGAACTAAGTGCACACCAGGTAACTGGTGTTACCAGTGGTCAGAACTCTCTTGGGAATGTATTTGTTATTCTGACCTCAGCTCTTTCCTGTGGAGGAACTGGACGGTTTTCACAAAAACTCATGCTACCAAGCTTTGTTAAGACATCATCGAACTGTAGATCATTTTGCTTGCTTCACCAAACATTATAAGAATTGCGTGCATTTAAAATGAATACAAATGAACTAAAACTGTGGTCTAAAGTTTTTTTATGTAATACTTTTTGGAACAACAAAAATATTTTATTTTAAAAGTCTTTTAAAACACTAATATACACATATTAGTTATCTATCAGACAAATTTGTTATTTAACAAACTTTATTTTCCATAGATGATCATTTTATTGAGTTGTTGGCATTGAGTTTTAAGGCACAGAAAAGCATTTATCAGTAAAATTTTCACAAGTTTTTTTTACATATTAAACTGTTTTATGCACAATATATTTTATAATATTAAATCTGCTCAAGATAATATTACTGTAGAAAAATATGTGAAATGCTGGACAATGCAGTTCTCATTTATATATCTTGAAAGAATTTCTTCAGCAAGTTGGTTGCAAAATTTATATTTTTCACTTTTTGAATTTTTTTATTTAAGAGGTAGAGAATAAAGAGAAAAAGAAAGAGAGAGAGAGAGAGCGAGAAACAGAGAATTTCCATCTACAGATTCACTTTCCAAATGCCCACAATTGCCATGGCTGGACCAAGGTAGAAGCTGAGAACCCAGAACTCAATCCTAGTATCTCACAGGATGGCAGGCACCCAACTACTTTAGCTGTCACTGCTGTCTTTCAGGGTCTTTGTCTCAATTTAAAGGTGAAACAGAAGTTTATACCATTCTTAAACAAATCTCAGGGGCCTGCACTATGGTGCAGTGGGTTAAAGCCCTGGCCTGAAGCACCAGCATCCCATGTGGGCGCCGGTTCTAGTCCCGGCTGCTCCTCTTCCAATCCAGCTCTCTGCTATGGCCTGGGATACCAGTAGAAGATGGCCCAAGTCCTTGGGCCTGTACACTTATGTGGGAGACCCAGAAGAAGCTCCTGGCTTTGGATCGGCGCAGCTCTGGCCATTGCGGCCATTTGGGGAGTGAACCAGCAGATGGAAGACCTTTCTCTCTGTCTCTCCCTCTCTCTCTAACTCTGTCTTTCAAATAAATAAAATAAATCTTAAAAAAAAAAAAAATCTCAAATCCCACTAGTGAATACCAACTATGTGCAAAGAATTTCACTGGATGTTAGTGGCATAAATTTTATGGTCTCCCAAATATAATTAGGAGTAAGCTAAGTATGCCACATTGCTATTTAGCATAGTTTTAGGTTTATTAGTTAGTGGAATTAACTAAAGAAATTAAGGCATAATAATTGCCCCTCCAAAGCACATAAATTAATTTCTATTAGCTGATGCTTGATGTAAATTTTCTATACTAGCAGTCTAGATTGTGTTTTTATTTTCTGTTGTTTTACTGTTTGATTATTAATTCTTGCATTTTAACTAATTTGTTCTAATATTTACAATTTAAACATCATCTGTAAATTATTTAATATTGATAAATAACTTGAAAGATGGTAAATCTAATTAGTACCAATGGATATCTTTGAGGAAAGGGATCAGAGCATTAAGAGATAAAGAGGAGCATGAAGAGTACACTTTGTACTTTTGATACTCTGAATTTTTATAACATGACCATGCGTTATCTTGAAAAATATATTATTTCTCCTTAAGGATCATGCCTTGCTGGGGGATGTGAGATAAATCACACAAACTCTTGGCCGTTCTTCAGTTAGAATGACTTGGATAATCTTCATTATATATTCTTTGAAAGACCTCTGTCCGTCACTCTCATTCAATAAAAAAAAAAAAAAAGTTCAGTTGATTTCTCACTCCATTTATGGAACACTCTTTTTGACCTTCTCAGGAGCTGCTAGGAATTTTCTATTCTCGTAAGAGTCTGACAAGGCCACATTCATTCTGCCCTTTCACTCTCGGTGTCATTAAAAGGTCAGGCCGTGTCAGATCCATGCTCATTTGTTTTACTACATGCTATTCAAAATCACACAGGCCTGAAAAGCCTGCAGCTCCAGACATAAAGTGACAGTGGGAAATTTAAAGAAAAAATATACATGATATCCATGCAATTCATTTTCAAATCTGTATTCAACTCAGTGTCAAATTAAAACAGGAAATTTGATGTTTATTTCTTAACAAGTCATTAATACTGGTGAGCTAGATGTATTCGCTTACTCATTTAACAAATACAGTAGAGGAATAGGAGCAAGATGGTGGCTGAGTAAGATCTTCCACCAAGTCTTTGTTCATGGTGACACCAATTAAACAGCTACTAATGGGGCAGTGCTGTGGCACAGTCGGTTAACACTCTGGCCTGAAGCGCCAGCACCCCAAATGGGCGCCAGTTCTAGTCCCGGCTACTCCTCTTCCAATCCAGCTCTCTGCTATGGCCTGGGACAGCAGTGGAGGATGGCCCAAGTCCTTGGGCCCCTGCACCCGCGTGGGAGACCAGCAAGAAGCTCCTGGCTCCTGGCTCCTGGCTTCAGATAGGCACAGCTCCGGCTGTTGCTGCCAGTTGGGGAGTGTCCTATTGGATGGAAGACCTCTCTCTTTCTCTCTGCGTCTCCTTTCTATGTGTAACTCTGACTTTCAAATAAATCTTAAAAAAAAAAAAAAAGCTACTTATGTATCAGTCTATATTTGCAAGAATTAGGGAAGGCCAGCGCCGTGGCTCAATAGGCTGATCCTCCACCTGCGACACCGGCACACCGGGTTCAGGTTCTAGTCCCGGTCGGGGTGCTGGATTCTGTCCCGGTTGCCCCTCTTCCAGGCCAGCTCTCTGCTGTGGCTAGGGAGTGCAGTGGAGGATGGCCCAAGTGCTTGGGCCCTGCACCCCATGGGAGACCAGGAGAAGCACCTGGCTCCTGGCTTCGGATCAGTGCGGTGCGCCGGCTGCAGCGGCCATTGGAGGGTGAACCAATGGCAAAGGAAGACCTTTCTCTCTGTCTCTCTCTCTCACTGTCCACTCTGCCTGTCAAAAAAAAAAAAAAAAGATTTAGGGAAGCCAGGTGAGAAATGAAAATGCCTACTTTAGTTTAACAATAAGAAAAGATGCCTAAAGAAGGGAGGAAGGAAGCAGGGGTCCATATTGGCCCTTCTCCAACTTCAAGCAGCATAACCTACTGACAGATACCTCTGCTGGGGATGTGAGACAGGGAATTACGTCCAGTCCTTGTACCAGGTCCAGTACCAGGGCCACCATGGTGAAACTCAGTGCTGGGAAGGGTTCCCAGCCCTGCTCCAAGCCTCTGGAACAGCATCCTCCAGCACCCTTGTCCCAGCCATGCAGCAGAGCATGGCAGAAGATCCCTCCCACAGGGGATGGGGCTAGAAGGAAAGCACAGCACCAGAAGCTCAGAGTAAGGAGATGCACGATTGCCTTATAAAGAAGAAAACAGCACACAGCATGTGCTATTCCATTCTCAAGTTCATTCTCAAGTTCAGCATGTGCTATTCCATTCTCCCTGACCCAAGAGGGACTTCACTGGGTTGGGGAAGGGTAGGCAGGAGACGCCTAACAGTCCCCACTCATGCCTGAGGCATTTGCTGTTGGAGAAGCCCGGGGCCATCATAGGCCTTGAGCCCAGCTTGGAGCTGAAGAGTTACCATACCACCACACTGCCAAGGAGAAAGAGTCCAGGCCGCCTCGTACCTTCCCCTGCTCAGGCTCTAGTGCATGAAGCTGTCTTTGAAAGCTGTGCACTTAGGGTTTTATGAAGCAGCTGCTCTCAGCAGAGCTGCAAACAGCACCACAGGCAATCCAGGAGGCCTCAGCCACCCTCCAACAGCCCTGAGATGAACCAGGGCAGCGAACACTGAGCCGCTTGACCTGTAAGAGCCCCCAGAAAACAAAGCAATTGTGTAGCCCTATTCGTACATCCTCAGTCCTGAGAAATAACCGGATAACTGGACCTGAGCACTTGGGCCACAGAGGTCTAAAGAAATAGATATTAGCACTGCCCACCTAGCTATGACCTCAGAAAGCATCTGAACAGACTTTCTTGACTGGTTTGGTCCACTGAGTCCCCCAGGCACCAATTATGCAGCCCCACACCCCTCCTGTAACCTTCCTGATCCCCAGAAGCAGTGAGCAGCCCCCATCCTCAGAAGCCCAGCCTTCTTAGGCCCCAGGCAGCAGAGGTTTGATCTCGTTCACACACCCACTTACAGCACTGGGTGCAGCAGCCAAGACCCCTGAGTACTACCGCCCCTGAAGGCTCCCATGAAGTTACCTTTGCAGCCTTCCAACATTGATAGGTGCCTTTTCTGGGCCCATCGCTGTGGCCCAGACTCTGTGAAGTGACACTCTCAGAAAGTGACAGGCACCCCGCCCCTCACTGTGAGGCATGCTGTAAGGCACCCACCTGGGTCCATAGATATGCCCCCCCCCCACTCATGCAACCTCCAGAGACATAGGAACCCCATACATGTGGCCACAGTATACACAGAGCTGCCAGTGAACCTTCCCTAACTAAGGGGGGGGGGGGGTACATCTGAACTCGTGATGCAGTCACAGCCTAGGCCACTGGTACATGCAGACATCACCAACCTTGATAACAACTGAAGAAGCTAAAATGATACCATACTGATGTGCGTAGTAGGTTGACAATAGATAATAATATACTGTATATTTTTCTTTAAAAAGCTAGAAGGATTTTGAATGTCTTTGCCATAAGAAAAGATAAATATTTGAAGAGCTATATTTACCCTGATATATCAAAACATCAAATGGTACACCACACGTTTATATAACTTTTATACCTCAGTTAAAAATAAAATATATACAAATATGTGTGTGTGTGTGCGTGTGTATGTATTCTGCCCTAAATTCTTAGCAAAAGAACAAGTGTGATTTCCTTTTCACTCTTTCTTTTTGCAAGCTTTAGTTATACATGGTATTGATGTTCATGAAGTCAATAGCTATGAAATTGCAAAACAAAAGAAAGAAGTCACCTGGGTACGGGGTATCATCTTGGAATTTAAGATGTAAAAGAAATAAATTGTATCTTTTAGGCAATTATTATTTTGCTATCTCTGACAACAGCTGCTGAAATTATACCCTAATATACAAATTTTAAAATAGCTTCGTTTTAAAAATTATCATAAAGGAAAATTACTTTGGCAATATTATATAAATAATTCTTTGTTTTTGTTTTCTCCAACAGATGTTGCTCACGGTGAAGCTCATTTTATGCTGTATTATTTATTCTTACAAGTTGGGTGATTACTGATTTTTATTCAATTGAGAAAAACCTTTTCTAATAAGTTAGTGTTTATTTTGCAAAAGATCCATGACAGAGAAGACAGATCTAATTAGAGCCTCATGGCACATTTGACCTAATAGGGAAGAAATACAATTAAAAAGTGATTTGAAATCATGATAATAGAAGAATGACAAGGAAGAGTATTAGATAAAGTTGTCCTTGTCTTATATGTGTCTCTGTACATTTGTGTATGCATATATGGGTGGAACCAGGAAAAGGCTCCTCATAGGAAGAGATAGTTAAATTAAGACCACAATAATTTGTAGGTGTTAGTTAGGTGAAGAAAAGAAAAAGGAAAAGATACTCAATGGTAGATGGAACAGCCAACACAGAAGGTTTGAAACTAGATAGATAGCATTTGAAGAACTAGAGCACAGAGTGTAAATGTGGAAGTGGTGAGAAGTAAGTTCAGGGAAGAGGGAGGGATGACTTCCCAGAGATTGTGATAAGCTATAGGAAGAAAGACTTTTCCTTAAGTCCAGCGGCAAACCTTTGTAGAATATTAGACTGCAGAGTGGGTGCTGTGAATTGTATTACTGAAGGGTCAGTCTTGGATGCAGTACGGATATACAACTGGATGGAAATATCTAAGGAACGGAGATCAATAGGTGGCTGTGAAATTCAAATTAGATAAAATATTGGCCCAGACTTTTGGTAGTGCTAATAAAGTTTGAGAGGGTAAATGATTCAAGAGCTAGAAGAATCACAAGACTTAATTACTGATTAGATGGATGGTGAGAAGGAGACAGAATTCCAGAATCTTAATAAACTAGGTGAATTAGTATGATTCCATTAGATTGGGGTGGGAAGAAATTGGGAAGGAAAAATGTATTCCTTTGGACATTTTAGATTAGATACCAGTGAACCATGCATGTGGAGGTATTCAGAAAGTTCAGTTTATGTGAACTCATAGTAGTATAAGGATTTCATCACTTTTTCACCATCACCCAGCACCTAAGTGCACGCAAGGAGTAAGTCGTCAGATAAAGTCAACCATGTATTTTGCTTCCCTGTCAACTGAAGCAAAAGTTTAGGAGACAGGTGTGTTAAAATTTTAAAAAGTAAATGCTACATTTTTTTGAAAATATATAGGATATATGATATAGTGAAAAGAAAAGACTGGAGATTTATAAATTTATAAGAAGAAATTAGAGATTTATGGGTGAATATGTAAATGAGTTTGATGAGTTAATGTGAATAGTTGAGAGAGTTTAGGAAGGAACAGAACTGTTATCTGAAATTAGGTTTAATTTCTTTTTAATTTAAGATGTGGAATATCTTTTCCAAATTTATATATAAAGACTATAGCCATGGCCGGCGCCGCAGCTCAATAGGCTAATCCCCCACCTTGCGGTGCTGGCACACCGGGTTCTGGTCCCGGTCGGGGCGCCGGATTCTGTCCCGGTTGCCCCTCTTCCAGGCCAGCTCTCTGCTGTGGCCTGGGAGTGTAGTGGAGGTTGGCCCAAGTGCTTGGGCCCTGCACCCCATGGGAGACCAGGAGAAGCATCTGGCTCCTGCCTTCAGATCAGTGTGGTGTGCCGGCTGCAGTGCGCCGGCCGTGGCGGCCATTGGAGGGTGAACCAACAGCAAAGGAAGACCTTTCTCTCTGTCTCTCTCTCTCTCTCCCTGTCCACTCTGCATATAAAAAAAAAAATTTAAAAAAAAAAGACTATAGCCATCCATACACAGAGGTTTGTTATACAGTGGAGAATTATATCATTTGGCTTAGAGACATTAAAGAACAAGAGACCAGGATGTTGGTTAATCTTATCCAAGATGATGGCAGTACTTGGCAGGAAAAGGGGGACTAACAGCCAAATTCTTACGATTTCAGTGAGTGGGGAGTAAGCAGCCAATCAGTAGATGACAGCTTAGAGAGGAGTTAAGTTGGATGGGAAAAAAAGAAAGCAAGTGCATTTACACAAGGGTGAAGGAGTAATAAATTAGATTAAACGTGGGAGTTACGAAGCCACAAATTTATGCACCTCACAATGGATTCCGGAAGAATCATCTTTTCTCAAGAAAGTCACAGGAAGTGATTCTGCTCTTAATGGAGAGTCAAGTTCCAGAGAGCAAAATAAAAAGGTGGTTCTAGAGAGAAACAATGGGCATTTGGATTTTTAAAAAAGATTTATTTATTTATTTGAAATTCAGAGTTACACAAAGAGAGAAGGAGAGAAAGAGAGAGAGATAGGTCTTCCATCTGCTGTTTCACTCCCCAATTGGCCACAATTGCCAGAGCTGTGCCAATCTGAAGCCAGGAGCCAGGAGCCCCCTCCATGTCTCCCCCACGGATGCAGGTGCCCAAGGACTTGAGCCATCTTCCACTGCTTTCTCAGGCCACAACAGAGAGCTGGATTGGAAGTGGAGCAGCCAGGTCTCGAACCAGTGCCCATATGGGATGCCAGCACAGCAAGTGACAGCTTAACCCGCTAAGCTACAGTGCCGGCCCCTGGGTATTTGAATTTAAGAGCAAATTCTTTTCAGGCAAAATATGTTCAATATTATTTTCAGACAGAGAAGGTGGGAAGGACAATTGCTAGCCTCAGGATTTCCATTTTGATCAGTGAGCTACCATAACAGATTTGGCATATTGTATTAGACTTTAAGGTTGCAAGAAAAAAAAAATCTCAGAATTGGGAGTTATTTATTTTGCAGGATTGGTATCTTAGAAGATGTCAGAGAACATATATAGGAGAAAATCCAAGAACGTGTACAGCAGGCAAGTCTATCTCTGTGTCATTTTCTTGGATTTGTGTTTATCCCAAAGCCCTGGGCACAGTGCTGCATCTTTGCCTCTCCTCAATCCACCCAGAACACAACTGCTAGAGCAGCCATGGTAACTGTTTATATCTTGTCCTTAACCAGCTCAGAAGCAGTCACTGTCACTCCATGGGCTAGACACAGTAAAACTGTAAATGTCCCAGTTAGTCTGTTCATGATTAGACTAGAGCTCTCTATCTGCCATGAATTGGGAAAAACCAAGGTCAGGGGAAAATAAAATGTCACTGGGTACCCCTAGAGTGTGATGGGATGGATGAGCTGAATCGTTTAGTTGTGTATCAGAAGTAATTACAGGCATTTGTAATAGTGTATAATAATGTTTTCCATCATGTCATATGAACCATTAGATCTTGAAAAGGGAGCAAATTATTGCATGATCATTTGCATCTTGTTGACATGCAGCAGGGGGTTAATGCTCAGACTCCCCTTCATATGTTGAGAACATCTGTAGAAAAGGCAACTGGCAGTATTGCAGTCCACAGCGCAATAAAGTTTTCGATTCAACTCAAGTGAAATTAGAGATGGCAACCAAATGTTTGCTCTTAATCTATATTGCCTGATTTGCATCTTACTGTACCACATGTTAGTGTTTTTCCCAATTGGTATTGCCTGATCATGATAATTTGATATTTATTGAACATCAACAGTGAACTTAACAACATGTGAACATAATGATGGAGAAATTTTATGGGCAGAGATGTTAGATAGCATTTAATATAACCAGGAAAGTGAAACAAATGTTGATACAAAATTTCATTGGAAATCATTCCTTTTATTATCTTGAATTGAATTTGAAAGACTCATACTAAAATAAGGGAATGAAGTGGTTTAAGGAAGAATTTAAATGTTGAAAATAATAATGAGCTTGCAATTCTGTCAAGAGATAATTTTTTTTTCAGGAGCAGCTACACAATTCACAGGATTGAGTATGACTATTATTTTCTGTAATAAGTACATGCATCATAAGACAGATGTACATTTAAAGAATTGATTTGGATACCTAACTTAGAGTGCTTCCTCTCCATTCAAGTTAGAAGACTCACAAGGATGAAGAGAAATACATTAAAATTTCCATTTAAATCAGTCTCCTTATTTCTGGCAACTGTTGTGTGAATGACATAAAAATCAGATAATTCTCACTTTCCAAAAATTGTCCAACTCTAAGAAATTTGTGAGTAAATAATATATTTACTCAAAATGATATTGGATACATAGTTAAGCAATTCTCATTGATACCATTTCATAAGAGCCTGAGACATACCCAGTAACTGAATTTTCTAGATGACTGAAACTCACTGCTTGGCTACTGTAGTAAGTTTAAAAAAAGTATTTATTCACTGGGTGATGTATTCTGGAAGCAATGTGAGGTAATGTAGAGTTCAAAATAATCTAACAGATTGGACTTTATTATGCTTTCATTGTAGAAGAAAGAATAGAGCCAGGGTAGGCATTTGGCTTAGTGCGTAAGATGCCAGTTGTGACTCACCCATTCCCCATCAGAGCGCCTGGGTTCACATTCGGGCTCAACACCCTATCCCAGATTCCTGCCAGTGCAAACCCAGAAAATCAGCAGATGATGCCTCAAGTAATTGGTCCCTGCAAACAATGTAGGAGACCTGGATTGGGTTCCTAGCCAGGCCCTTTGCAAGCATTTGGGAAATGAACCACCGAATGAAAGCTCCGCCTGTCTGCATATTTCTTGTCTCTAAAATACATTAGTTTAGTAAAAAGTGTGAGCCAAAATTTGCATCCAGTTCTTCTAGCACCCAAATTCAAACACTTTTTGTTACACAACCACACCCACTCTCAAAAAATAAAAAGTAAATAAATAAATCAAATGTTTTTAAAAACTTTGTTCATATGGGAGGTAAGAATATTACATGTACATGATAAGCCATAGAATTTCTTGATCTGTTCAATGCTTGAACTACTCTAGCTCTGAATAGCACATATTATAGTTTTATAAAAGATTATCCCTAACTAGGGTCGAATTATAAATATAAAATCATGATAAATGATGTTTCCAGTAATTATAGGCAAAATTAACTTTCAACTAATCCTTAAAAGAAATCAGTGTGCAAAGGCAATTTTCCCATCATATGTGAGGTACTGATATTCTCACCAGTATCATTATGTTTATAACAAATCAAGTCAGAGAGTTTACTAATCCCTTCTATAATGAGGACAGTTGTCAGATTCACTTATCAACCACATTGTCAATTGGGAGTATACAAAAGACAATTTCATAGGCAGAAAGAATTATTAAATGGCAAGCAGCTAATTTTTGGTATTCTATTATGGAATTCTTCGGAGATTTTACATTTACATGAGTTAGACTTTAAAAAGTGTCACAGGAATATTTTAAAACTTATTAGAGATAAAGCAGGAAAACAGCTATTGACAAGTGAGGATAAGCACTCACCATATGGATTCTAACATTTTAATTATTTTGTTCTTTTTCTTTTTAAAGCAACTCTTAGTGGTAATAATTTTTCAACTAATTAAAGACCAGCTGCTACTTAGCAAGCTAGACACCCAATTAAGAATCTCAAACCTGCTAAACAACCTTTACTGCCAGCCAGCTCGCTGAATCACCTCCTGTCACTGGCATGGAATTGATTATTTTTTGTTTTGCTAAATGTATGTTGTTGTCACACAAACTGGATCCGCAGCATGTTTTTCTTTCAGAAGAGTTGAACAATCTGACATCCTGTTCAGTCTCATTTTCTGGACGAGGTTGAGTTCTGTAGCAAGGTCCTTCATCTATCTTTACAAATATAATTATGGAATGGCTGTGGGGAATTATATTTTGTAGAAACAAGAAAGCCTGAAATGCAGAAGGTAACCACCCACAACAATTCTATACCACACAGTGATTGACGGTGAGATAACGGTATTATGTAAAATGGTTTTGTATAAGCAGAAAAAAATATAAAAAGGATAATTTTATTTCCACTTTTGACAAACAGATTTGGCATTAAATGGTCATGACATTTTCCCTAAAAGTGTCTTAAATAATGGAGCAGCATTTCTAGAGTAAATTACATAGAAACAAACTTTCAAAATGTAGTTTTATTATTTGCACTTCATTTTCCTCCTCTGTGACAGTTTGGAATGGTTTATCTTTACAAAACAATGTTTCCCAAACTACTGGAGCAAATAACCTAATTAGCATATTTAATGTATGTTGTTGAAAGTTTTTAAATGAAAAATAAAACTCCGGAAATTATTTCTCACCATTTTAAACAGTTGTCACTGCTTTATTAATTGTCCAATGAGTAAATAAAGTAAACTGAAATCCAGAGGTAATTGATAATGCAAGACATATTGACAGATTATTAGATTCATAAAGAGAATACAGAATTTTCTCTTCCAATTGTCCAATGCCTAACAAATCCCTAGCTGTCAGACACATTAGAAATTGGAGAGGCACAGTCTACCAGTCACATGTTTAGTTCTATTGAATAATCCTTACTGGCCTGGGAGAGCTAAAGCTATCGACAGGGGCGTCAGACACTACACAAGGGGTACCACATTCTGCTACTACTTTCTTTGCTGTGGCAATTTTCTGCAGTCCTCTGCTTGTGCTGCAAGCACAGTGGGTATCCAAGAAACATTGCTGATTGGATGCCATTATGTCTGTTATGGATGACAGTAGTCTGACAAGTTTGCATCCATGGACACCCCAGCAGCACCAGCAAACGCTGAAGAGATCATACTGGGTCTCACAGACCTGGAGAGTTAAAGTCCTTGGCAGGAGTCTGTTTGGGAAAGATACCATGAGCAGAGGCTGATTCGTGCGTTCAATGTGCAAGCCATGTTTGTGATGTGAATTATGGCTGAGGTTTCTCTAGGGTGCCTCCCAGGACAGAAACCAAGCCAGAAGGCATTTTTTTGAGGTGCAAATATATCTGCTTAATGCTGACTCCTGCTTACTCCAGCAATTGAAATTGTCTTTGTGAGGTGTGCCAGCAGGGAAAGCAACAGCACCTGGAAGTCAACTTTCATTCCACAGTCCTTTGAGTCTCTATACCGCTGTCACAGTAATTTTCTAGAAGACAATTGTGCTTGAACACATCAGTGGTCTTGCACTGCCTGCTAGCTCATGTTCAGGGGCTTTAGCGTGACAAACTAATTTTTCTGTGAACTGGCCTTGCTACCTACTTCTCTCAAATATCTTGCCCGACTCAGATTTCCATGTGTTGCAGAAATTTTGGTGATCAGATCTGGGTTGGCATCTGGGAGCGGAAGAAGATTGACAAGGCGAGAAGGCACAACTGTGAGAACAGGAGCAAGGCTTTATTAGGAAGATAGGAAAAACCCCCAGCAGTGGGAGGGGCTGGTGGAAGAGGGACCCAGCCACTGAAACTCTGTGTCCCGGGATAGTTACATGGTTCAAGCGGGTCAGTCTTTAAGGACTTTCGGGACAATTATTCATTGGCCCTTCTTGTTACCAGGCAAAAGTTGATTCTTATCTGTCTAACAAGGAAACTGGACCCTCTGTGGTCCGGTTTCAGCTGGATCTCCACATGCTGTTTTGCACATCTCCTATGTGCAGGTAGAGTACTGAGATGGGAGTTTGAAATAAGATGGGGTTGGTCTTGTTTCTCTTTGCTTCCTAGCTCTGAGGTCCCTTTCACATGGATAATAGTATACCACTTACTGGGCATCTTCAATTCACTAGGTACTCTTCTGTTCACTTTTCCTATATATGTTATCTATATAGAAATCACTTAATTCTTGAAATAACCACATGAAAAAGGTGTTATATATTTTCATCTCTAAGTCTTAAAGTTGAAGAAACTAAGGCAGAGAGCACAAGCAATCTTCCCAAGATCATACAGCTAGTGGAGGTGAAATTGTAGCCGAAGCCCATCCAAACTCATACCCATGTATCGTCCAGTCGATTGCAAGTCTCACTCTTTTGTCTTTTTCCTTCCATCATGAATGTTCTTCTCTGTGGCTCATTGGGCTCAGCCTCCAAGGCTAGCCTAAAGAATTTACTTCCTTGTAAAGCGATCTCTCCTACTTGAGATTGGAATTGCCTACTTCTTCCTTTTGAGCAGTAGTAGACATAGGGTAAAAATAACCATAACAATAGCTACCACAGCCACTAGAATCACAGCAGGGATAATAATTGACAATAATTACCATGCATATATTATGAATGTGACACTTACTATGTGCTTGGCATTATCACATGCCACCTTCAATCTCCAGCATAGTATCACACAGTATCATGACCCAACAAGACAGATTTGCCTAAAAACAGTTAGACAATGAGTGACAGAGCCAGGTTTCAAACTCAGATATGCCTAGGCTCAATGTGCAATATGTCTATTTTTTTAACAATAATTTCTTATGAAAAAAAAAAAAGTGTATCAAGAATTTCAACATGGCAACAGCAAACCATTAAACCAAGTGTAGGGGTCCTTTTTATCATGAATACGGCTTGCCTACACTGAATGCATACCCATGATCCAGCCCTGGCAGGATTCAATGAAAATGCCACTAAATAATGTCCATTTCAGCTGGCATGTTGCAGAGGGTAAAGTCATTGCCTGCAGCTCTGACCTCCCCTATGAGTGCCGGCTGGAGTCCTGGCTGTTCCACTTCTGATCCAGCTTTCTTCTCTGAGCCTAGGAAAGCAGCAGAGGACGACCCAAGTGCTTGGGCCCCTGCTCTCTAGAGATGTGGGAGACAAGGAACACGTTGCTGGCTCCTGGCCTCAATCTGGCCCAGCCCCAGCCATCATTGTAGCCATTTAGAGGGTGAACCGGTAAAAAACTTTCTGTCTCTCTGTAGTTCTGCCTTTCAAATAAACAAAATAATTCTTTAAAAAAAAAAGATCAGTCCATTATGTGTCACTAGATTTAGGAAAAAAGCTCACCAGACTAATATTACACTATTTTGCATCTTCAGAATAAATTTCATGTATTTATGAAGTATTCATTAAACTTCAAATGTGGTATTGGATTTTACTTGCTAATTCTTTATAATTTTACATTTATATTCAGATCTGCTGTTTATTATTGGTGTGGATATTAAAATTATATGTTCTTTATTAAAGGAATTTGAAAGATATTTCTTTCTGCTATGAAAAATATATGTGAAATTATTTTATGATTCTAATTATATAGTCTCTGCTAGGAGCTTCACCCTAAGAATACCTCAATATGGTACCATTTTCAGTAGCATTTCTTCAAAAATGTTCCTCATTTCTCCTGTAGAAATAGCTCTGCTTAGCCACGCTTTCTCTTCTCTAGTAAACTTTTCAAAAATTCTTTAAAAGATGATTATATCTTTTAATTTTCAACTCATCAATTTGCACTTTTTTTTTTTTTTTTTTTTTTACAGGCAGAGTGGACAGTGAGAGAGAGAGAGAGAGAGAGAAAGGTCTTCCTTTGCTGTTGGTTCACCCTCCAATGGCCGCCGCGGCTGGCACTCTGCAGCCGGCGTACCGCGCTGATCCGAAGACAAGAGCCAGGTGCTTCTTCTGGTCTCCCATGGGGTGCAGGGCCCAAGCACCTGGGCCATCCTCCACTGCACTCCCTGGCCACAGCAGAGAGCTGGCCTGGAAGAGGGGCAACCGGGACAGAATCCGGCGCCCCGACTGGGACTAGAACCCAGTGTGCCGGCGCCGCAAGGCAGAGGATTAGCCTATTGAGCCGCAGCGCCAGCCATGCACTTTCTTCTATCAATAGATTAAGTATTATTTTCTATTTCATTTGTAATGTTTTCATTTTAGTCTATTGTTTTATTTACTAATTCTAGTTTTCCTTTTTTCTTTCCTATTAATCCTGCACTTAAGTTTTCTTAGGTGTTATGTTTACTTTTATTTTTCTTACTAGTTTTTAAGTCTGGACTTATTTAAGGCTTTATCGCTTTTATACTTTTATTATTAGAAATTTTACAATTTTGATCTTTATTTTCTTCTATTTTTACAGTTGTATAAACGTTTCTGCAGATGGGAGGGTCATTATATTATTATTAAATCTAGCTTTATTATAAGGTGATAGATGAATATGGTTTTCAGTATTTCTACCTTAAGGAAGTTAATGCAATATTCTTTGACATTTAATATGATCAACTTTTGTGAAAAAAATGAATGATAAAAGGTATATTCTATAATATATGTATATAAATTTTTAGATAAACACATTCCAACATATTTCAAAAAAATATACCTTCCTGGGTTCTAATGCTGTGGCGTAGCAAGTAAAAGGACAGCCTGCAAGCATAGGCATCCCATATGGGTGCCGGTTCAAGTTCCAGCTGCTCCACTGCTGATCTAGCGGCCTACTAATGTACCTAGGAAAGCAGCAAAAGATGGCCCAAGTCCTTGAACATCTGACTTTGGCCTGATCCAGCCCTGGCAGTTGCAGCCATCTGGGGAGTGAACCAGCAGATAGAATATATCTTTCTCTGCCTGTGCCTCTGCCTCTCCCTCTCTGTAACGCTTTCAAATAAAATAAATAAATATATACATACATACATACATACATAAGCATATACATATATACATACCACACTGGTAATATTAAATTGATCTTCTAAACCCTTATTAATTTTTTGTTTATGTGACCTCTCATGGACTAAGCATGGCATATTGAGGGTTAAAGTCTCTTATTATTCATGTATTTAAGTTTCATTCTCCATATACTACTCTATGTATTTTCTATATATGCTGCATAGATATTCAAAATTAGATCATCATTGGACATTTTGGCCCATGATATTTGAAGGTGCCATCACTGTGGATTTTAGTGCTCTTTGAACTGGATTCTATCTCATCTTGTATTAGGATTAAAACTCCTGGTTCTAGTTGCTGTCACTCTGTGATGTGTTTTTGTCCCACATGTAGTTTCCTATCATTATCTCTTACAGCCAAATTGAATGATGTTATTTTCAATAAATCTTTTACCCTAACTATATAATTGGTTTTTGTTTGATTCGTAAGAAAATTTAAAATACTCTTTCTTTTAATGAGTTAGTAAAGTTCACTTGTTGATATGGTTGGTACGTTCTTAGGTATAATATTTTATGTGTTCTTTATTTCTGAGTAAGTTCAATTTTCTCCTTTTCTGTTTTCTTTTGTTATTTATGCATATTTTCTTATTTTTTATTTTTAAGAAATATTTGGCTGGCGCTGCAGCTCACTTGGCTAATCCTCCGCCTGCAGTGCCAGTACCCCGGATTCTAGTCCCAGTTGGGGTGCCGGATTCTGTCCCAGTTGCTCCTCTTCCAGTCCAGCTCTCTGCTGTGGCCCAGGAGTGCAGCATAGGATGGCCCAGGTGCTTGGTCCTGCACCCACATGGGAGACCAGGAGAAAGCACCTGGCACCTGGCTTCGGATCAGCGCAGCGCCGGCCGCAGCGGCCATTAGGGGGGTGAACCAAGGGAAAGGAAGACCTTTCTCTCTCTCTGTCTCTTACTGTCTAGCTCTGCCTGTCAAAAAATAAATAAATAAAAGAAAAAGAAAAAGAAATAAAAAAAGAAATTGTTAATACGACTTTGAAAAGTGTCCTCAGTCCACTTTCCATGCACCTAGGTTTCTACTATTTGTTTTACAGGTTACAATGTGCTCCAGAATTCCATCTATTATGTATGGAAATCATTGCTGAGTTTATTCTAATTATTTCCTTCTTGCTATGCTTGTTATAGTATTATTCTATTTTTTTTTTGAGAGGCAGGGTTGTAGACAGTGAGAGAGACAGAGAGAAAGGTCTTGCTTCCATTGGTTCACTCCCCAAATAGCTGCTACAGGTGGAACTGTGCCAATCTGAAGCCAGGAGCCAGGTGCTTCCTCCTGGTCCCCCATGCGGGTGTAGGCGCCCAAGCACTTGGGCCATCCTCCACTGCCCTCCCAGGCCACAGCAGAGAGCTGGACTGGAAGAAGAGCAACTGGGACTAGAACCCAGAACCCATATGGGATGTTGGCGCCGCAGGCAGAGTATTAACCAAGTGAGCCATTGTGCCGGCCCTCGCGCTGGCCCCGAGTATTATTCTATTTTAGTATCAGAATAAGTAACAATTACAATCTGTTCTTCCATCCTAGACTCTATTAGATACATAATTAATGTATCCAATGGTCAACATAATATTTTTGCTAACATTAATCAACTGGGAGTTGTATGACATTCAATTTTTTTTATAAATCACTCAGGGCTTTTGGATACAGCATTTCTCAACATGTCTAAGTGCATGTCACTATAGAATGATACCTTAAATACAGCTTGGCTGAAATAAAATCCGTATGTTTACTTCTCTTTCCTTGAGATTGCCCTCCATTTGGGAAATGCTGTTATGTTTTCTTTATATGTATATTGTTGTCAGAAATTCTGAGATAAAAACAATGTTGATTTGTAAATGAATTATTTTTTGTTTTGTTTAATTTTTATTGGTGTCCAGGTTAAATATTTTTACTATCTTCAAGATGACAATTCTGACTTAATTTTTCAGATAAACATAAAAATCAAAGTTATATTAATCAAGATTAACATTGACACTTCTAGAGGGTTTAATATAATATTGGGAGTTGGTATTGTGGCCCAGTGGGTTAAACCATTGCTTGCAATGACAGCATACCATACTGGGATACCAGTTCAGTCCCCACTTCTCCATATCCAATCCAGCTCTCTGCAAATGCTCCTGGGGAAACAGAAAAGGATGTCCCAAGTACTTGGCCCCCACCACCTATGTGGGAGACCCACTTGGAGTTCTAGGCTCCTGTTTTTGGCCTGGCCCAGCCCTAGTCATTGCAACTATTTGGGGAGTGGTCTAGCAGATGGAAGATCACCCTGTGTCACCCCTCTTTTTTCTAGTACTTGGCCTATCAGATAAATCAATCAATCAATAGTTTTTAAAGAAATATTTATCCTGAAAAGAGTTTCTCTTTAAATTATTATGAAATTATAAAATTAGTGTAATTACTTACGATTTTATTTATTTATATAAAATTTTTGTGTTTAGTACACAAAACTATCATTAAATCTTAAGAAACTAAAATTTGATCTTTAAAACTTCTTTTTAAGACAAATATGTGGAAAAAATCATTTAATGGAATCAATAAAACATTGTTTATACACATGGTTAACATGTGTATTTTATTACTTCTGATTTGTGACAGAAAAAAAGACTGTATGATATCTGCAAAAGACTTGCCTTTTCAGTAAATATTCCTGAATCAGTGGGATGAAGTCATACTTACGAAACATTGCTTTGTATTTACTCAATCAGAAGGACAATATAGGGGTGCACAAGCTTTTTACCTGCCAGCATTATTTGCAATATTCATCCACATTGTTGCTAACAATTATGGAATGGACGTTCTCTTTAAAAAAAAAAAAAGATTTATTTATTTATTTGAAAGTCAGAGTTACACAGAGAGAGAGAGAGAGAAAGAGAGAGGTCTTCCATCCGATGGTTCACTCCCCAATTAGCTGCAACAGCTGGAACTGTGCCGATCTGAAGCCAGGAGCTAGGAGTTTCTTTAGGGTTTCCCACAAGAGTACAGGGGCCCAAGGACTTGGGCCATCTTCTACTGCTTCCCCTGGCCATAGCAGAGAGCTGGATTGGAATTGGAGCAGTCGAGACTTGAACCAGTGCCCATATGGGATGCCGGCGCTACAGGCCAGGGCATCAGATAAATCAATATTAACCCACTGAGCCACAGCGCCGGCCCCTGGACATTCTCTTTAAAGCATATTATACCATTGTGAATATATTTATCAGTTCTCCTATTGATGGTCATTAGTATTGTTTGCGAATAGTTTTTTACTATTACAAAAAATGATGGTATGAAAGTTCTAGTAAATACCTTTGCATTTACATTAATGTAGTTTTGTTAGATATACTCATGTACCTGGAAATGAAACTGTTGTGTCAATTTTCCAAAATATTTTTTCCTATATACATTGTAGTTGCTTCATATGCTGACCAACATTTGGTATTGCAATGTTTTCCATTATACACATATGGAGTCCAATTATCACTTTGTCTGTTAATAGTAATTTTTAGTTTATTGTCTGAGAACTTTGTTTACTTTGATATGAGAAATGTTTCTCTATATTTCTCCCATTGATTTACTTTGTTATATTTAGAGTTGAGTGTGCTGAGATATTTTATGTAGAGAGGATGATGTAAGGACAAAGTCAAGATTGTTTTTTGATATGACTTCATCCCATTGATTCTGGAATATTTACTGAAAAGGCAAGTCTTTTGCACATATCATACAGTCTTTTTTTTCTGTCACAAATCAGAAGGAAAGTCTGAGCTCTTTCTTAATTCTCTATGCCATTGATTTGTTAATCTTTCCATTTCAAAACACCACAATGTCTTGATTACTATAACTATACTATAACTATTACTATAATAGGTCTTGCTATCTAGTAGAATAAATCTTTCATCTTTGTGTTTATTTATAAAATTGCACTTGCAATGTATTTGCTTTGTATGTTTCCATAGAAATTGTAGAATTAACTTGTCAATACAACTTATTTCCCTTCTTCCACTTTATCCTTTCCTTAACACACAGTTACACACTTGCAAACATTTGCCCAACAGATACTGAGATTTAAATTTAAATGGTTCTGCAGATTATTATGATTTTCAGTGTAAAGATCTTACAAGAGGGACTGGCATTGTGGCATAGCTGGTAAATCTGCTACTTGAAATGTCGGCATCCCATATTGGCTTCAGTTCATGCCCCAGCTGCCCCTCTTCCAATTCAGCTCCCTGCTAAAAAGCCTGAAAAAGCAGCGAATGATGGCCCAAATCTTGGGATGCTGCATCCATATGAGAGACCTGGAAAAGGCTCCTAGCTTCTGGCTTCTATCTGGTCCAGCAATGGCCATTGAGACCATTTGGGGAGTGAAAGAGGGATGGAAGGTCTCTGTTTGCTTCTCTCTGCACTCTCTGTAATCCTGCCTTTCTAAAGAAAAAGATCTTGCAAGAGCTTTTGTAGATTTATTTCTAGATATTACTTGGATTTGGTGTTGTGGTGTTGATTTACTTGAATTTTGAATTTATTCAAATAAAGAAAAAGAAATATCCTGGGTCCGGCACAGTGACATAGCGGGTAAAGCAGTCATCTGCAGTGCCGGCATCCCATGTGGGCGCCAGTTCAAGTCCTGGCTGCTCCACTTCTGATCCAGCTCTCTTTTATGGTCTGGGAAAGCAGTGGGAGACCCGGAAGAACTCCTGGCTCCTGGCTTCAGATTGGCACACCTCTGGCCCTTGAGCCATCTGGGGAGTGAACCAGCAAATGGAAGATCTCTCTCTCTCTTTCTCTCTGCCTCTGCTTCTCTGTAACTCTGCCTTTCAATAAAGAAATAAATCTTCTTTTAAAAAAGAAATATCCTTAGTTTATGATGAAATTTGATAAATAAATAATAATTGTCAATATCATTGTGTGAAAAT
Organism: Oryctolagus cuniculus; assembly: GCF_964237555.1. Lineage (NCBI taxonomy): Eukaryota > Metazoa > Chordata > Mammalia > Lagomorpha > Leporidae > Oryctolagus > Oryctolagus cuniculus. Next base: position 30,257,658 of record NC_091433.1, read on the forward strand.
ATGGTAAAAAACACTCTATGAATAAAATTAATCCTCCTATGCAACACATAAGATATTTCGATGATTTAGAGTTCAGTTACACAGTTTTTTTCTTATTTATTTGAGGGGAAGACTGAGTGGTAGACACAGAGAAAGAGACAGATAGAGGGAAAGAGCTCCATCCAAATGCTTACAACAGCCGCCCTCTGGAACAAAATCTAGGAGCCAGGATTCAGTCTAGATCTCCCACATGAGTGGCAGGAACTCAATTACGTGGATCATCTCTGCTTTCCCCCAGAATCTGTTTTAGCAGAAAGCTGGATTCAAGAGCTTGAGCTAGTAGATAAAACTCAAAAGTCCTATGTGGGATGTGGGCATCTTAATCGCGAGGCTAAACGTCTGTTCTCTTAAGTTATACTTTGAAATGTAGAAAATTATTATAGGCTGGCATTGTGGTACAGTGGTTAAGTCACTGCTTGGAATACCTGCATCTCATATCTGAGTGCCTGTTTTGAGTCCTGTGTATGTTTCCAATCAAGCTTCCTGCTAATACAAATCCTTGAAGGCAGGAGGTGATGGCTCATGTGTTTAGGTCTTTTGACACACATGTGTGAGACAAAGATTGAGCTCCTAGCACCTGGCTTCATGCAATCCAATCATGGCTGTAGTAGGCATTTGGGAATTGAGTCAGTGAATGGAAGATTTTTCTCTCTATGTTTTTTTCTCTCTGCCTTTCAAATAATTTAAAAAATATTTTTAAAAAATTTATGAATTACGATATTGTGAAAATTAAATTTTAAAGAAACTAGAAAAAGTGTCTACTCTCAGAATCTGTTCTGAAATAACCCATCAAGTTGCAGTTATAAATAGCTACAAAGGGCTGGCGCCGCAGCTCACTAGGCTAATCCTCCGCCTTGCAGCGCCGGCACACCGGGTTCTAGTCCCGGTTGGGGCGCCGGATTCTGTCCTGGTTGCCCCTCTTCCAGGCCAGCTCTCTGCTGTGGCCAGGGAGTGCAGTGGAGGATGGCCCAGGTACTTGGGCCCTGCACCCACATGGGAGACCGGGATAAGTACCTGGCTCCTGCCATCGGATCAGCGCGTTGCGCCGGCCAAAGCGCGCCAGTCGCGGCAGCCATTGGAGGGTGAACCAACGGCAAAGGAAGACCTTTCTCTCTCTCTCTCTCTGTCTCTCTCTCTCTCTCTCACTGTCCACTCTGCCTGTCAAAATAAAAAATAAATAAAAATAGCTACAAAGCCAGAAAATCATTTCATTTTGCACTTCCACCATTAAGATGCTCAGTCTATCAAAGGTTTACACCTTATAATGATTCAAAATTTTTGTCTAACTTTCACACTTTGTTTCTTAGCCTAATCTAAGACTCATTTAGAACCAATCTACAGCTTCCTTCATTTGACAAACCTTTAGCTTATAAAGGCAAATTGCAAACCTCTATTCTCCTCCCCTTCCTTTCTCTAGGGTATTTCTGCCCATTCTTCATTCAACATGATTTCCAGCCTTTTCATCAGATGGATTGCTGCTCTCGGAATGTATTCCAAGACTGCCATGCAATGTTCACACTCTTCAATGTAGTATCCAGTACACTTCAGGAACAACCTGAAAAACTGGACTAGGAGTGTCTTTTCATCTTGAAACAGGCCCATCAAGGCACAGAGACTGTGGTGTAATCAGATAGACTGCCTAGCAGGCAGTGATCCACCTTCCAAATTGCTATTTACATCATTGATTTCAGCACTGTCATTCCTTCATTTTGTCCCCCTTGTGACTTGACTTTGGAAGGAGTGGGTACCTATACTTCAGGGATATAATCACACTAACTAAGCTGAAACAGAAGATTAGCCATGCATGTACTCTAGCTAGTCTTCTCTCCTTGAAGGAAAATCACCTCCTGCAAAATAAAATTATAATCATAAAATCGATTACCAAGCATATAATCAGGGCAAGGGGAATTAGTTCAGCCTTTCAACACTTAATTGCATCAGGGTTCTGATAGTCAAGTTCATCTCCCATCAGAATAGAAATATACGTGCTACTAAAATCAAGGAAGTTGAATATTTGTCTCAAAGTGCTCCCTCCCCAGCATAGGTCAAGAGGAAGGGGTTGCTGTCATTGATGGCCTAGTGCACTGCTTTACATTTTTTATGTTCTATTCTATGCTTTGAGTCCTTGATTTAAAAATAATTCATTATATATTCACTATTATCTTCTTTCATCTTTCTCTAAATAGTGGGTAAACACGACCCATCAACGTGACTATCAATCTCTCATAATGTTGGGTGGATTTTATGATTTAACACTTAGAGAAAAATCTTATTCCTCCAGACTTCAAATTTTTAGAGGGCATCTCAATACCACCTACATGAATTTATAAGAATAAATATTGAGACAATGACAATAAAAATTATAACAAAGTGTGTACATGCATCTATGAAATCCATTCTGTGTAATTCTCTGGATGCCCTGGTCCATTAGGGGCAACTGCGGTCTCAGACCGGACCCTTGTGGCCCACACAGCTTTACAGTGAGGGAAAGAAGTCTTATCTGTTAACGCTTTATTAACTTCCTATCTTTTCTAAGGTCTATTATAGTGAAAACACTTGTCTCAAAAGACTACGAAGGATCAAGTAATAATAGAGGTCAGAGAAGCAGTTTAAAAGCCTCATATTTTCTATAAATATCCAAGAGGAAATTATTTTGAATAATTTTTTTCTTTGTCATAGAGTAATATCCATATTTCAGAAGTCATTGGGGATCCCAAAAAGACTGGCAATATGCCTTGACCTTACATATTGGCTAAAATATAACTTGGATGACTTGGGCACCAGTTATCTATATTTTAATGTCCCTACAGAGTTCTTCCTCAGAGCAATGTAAGTAGATGCAGAAGGGGTAATCTTTTTTACACAGCTACTTTAAAGATATGAATACAAATGGGAGAGTAAGGTGACCATGAGAAGCAATGCCATAAGGAAAATGTGTATCACTGTGAAAACTAATTGTGATGATAATTACTTTCTGCTTTGGAAGCACGTGGATGATGTTGGCTCTTACAATGGAATTTGTTCAAAGAAATAAAATAGATTGGGCTATTCAACAGTGACTGGATTGTTCATTATGTCAAGAATGAAAAGCAATCTTGTAAAATGTCATCTTTTGCATTTGTTTTAATTTTCCAAGAATGTTTATGCCAACTAAATGTAAAATTTCCCTAATATCACCCTTACCTCATTAAAGGGGAAAAATACTACAGCTAAATGCCTTTGATACACAATCAGATTATTTAAATAATTACCACTGTCTTTTTCAGCGAAGATACAGACAAGAGAAAAATCAGGTGAAGGAGTAAAAAGGGGATATAAGATGTTTGTCATCGACAGGGAGATAAGGAGGGGGAAAGGGCTCTGTGAGGAATTCACTCTCTGCTGCAAACAGGAGCACCTGCAAAACTTTGCCTCCATCTAGAAATATTGCACACCTGCCATCCCTTAGCCACACTCTCAGAAAAGTGGATAAAAAAGCAAAGAATAAATCATTGCCTGTTCTGGAGTCACCAACTCCATTCTGTTTGTATAAACCTGTGTATCTCTCATATATGATGCACAGCTTTCACTAGTCATCTGATTAAAAATCTCCTTCTGATACACATACATATATATATATATCAGATATATGTTTGTATGTATGTATGTATACATATGTATGGATGGATGGATATCAGAAGGGGATTTTTAATCTAAGGCTAAGTGTTTTAATCCAACACTAAGGCAGGATCAGCACACATATAATTGGTTTTTCCTGCTTAAGCATTCCTTTTCAACATGGATTACCTCATCAGGCATGAGCACTGATCTGCACAGCCCAGATCTGCTTTTGCTTGTTGTTCCCCAGTTGCCTGGACTATTGAAAGCCATCCCTGACATAGATGCTGAGCTGAACAATTCTGGTTATAGTTCCAAGATGGCCTCATATCTGCATTCTAATCTTGATTCATTCCCATGTGTTATGACAACCCTTTTGATGCTTTCCCTAGAAACAAGCTCCTGTATAAGGTAACTTTATCCCTGGGGACTTTGGTTTGAACTCATTCTGAATTTTCTAAGTGCCTTTGACTTAGAGAATCACTGTGATAAAGGAGATCAGCAGAACTGAAGAGGGGATTTGGTGAAGAAGGGCATGGAAACCAAATGTCTTTGGACAAAATTTATACTTTAAAATATATTAAATTAGCAAAAGTTTGTATAGGGGACAAACTAGGCTGCCTAGATGTGAAGCCCAAGTAAGAAAAGAGAACAGTGGATTGTGGGGAGCAACTGAGACTAGACTAAATTACTGGAACTAGGACTAATTCTATGCATCTGCTCTCCCACAATATGGTGCTGAGAGAGAGACCAAACAACTTCTACACAGTTGCCTCGCCAATTCAACTGATAAACTAAAGGAGCTGATCCTGCTCCTGATTGGAGGAGAGCAGCGTGCTCGGCGTGTGGGCAGCAGAGTTGGGATTGGTGGAAGAGGACTATAAAGGAGGAGAGAGACAACATTCACCAGGAACACCTGAGGAACATCTGAGTAGCCCCTGAGAGAGCCGGCCGGCGGTGTGCCGCTCCTCTGTGGAAGCCGGGAAAGCAGCAGGGGGTGCCACCCCTCCGCGGAGGCAGGGAGCCAGCAGCTAACCCGGGACGGCCTCGTTCCTCCGCGAGTGAGGGAAAGGCAGATAACCCGGGAAGAGCTGGGCAAAGAGAACAGGGCAGGGTCTAGTGTCGTTCCTCCGCGAATAGGGGCGCGACAGTGGATTATGAAGGCATTGATGTACTTTTCCACTTCATGGAAGTTTGTTCAAGGAGGCAGCCCTTTTAGATGAAGTTACAGATTCATACCTAGAGGGATTTGTGATGAGGAAACAGTTAGTGTGAAATATGCAAGTGCACTTTTGTGCTTATCCAGGAACAAATAAAGAATAATGTTTTCAGATAAAGTTGATAATTTTTGGAATTTGCATGTTTATTCATATTTACCTAACAAAATAGATTTACATTACATTTGCTCTTAGTTCTTCAAATTACATCCAAAGAGGTGACTAATAGACTGGAAGAAAATAATTGTAGAGTACGCATTTGTTCATGGAGATTCAAGGTGTATACTGCTCATATGTATAAAAGAGTACTAAACAAGAACTTCGGAGATGCTAAAGTAAGGATATAGTAGTGGGTTGCTTATGTATTTCCAACATGCATAATATGATAAGACACTTATTAGCCCCTTTTTCGTGCACATTAATTACATAAGATTAGAGGTACTAAGAGTGGGCCATTAAGTGCTGATTAGACAATAATATTATGAGTTCTGGCAGCATTGGTAAAAGGGAACTATGTTTACTTCCAAAGGGAGGAAAGATCATTAAAATTTTAATTTGTTTCTCAACAGTTTAATTATAACACGCTTAATGTGCTGGACAGTAACCCTAAGGGACTTGACACAATTATGGGACTATTCTAATATACTTTCATCTCTTGCACTTATTTTCTTAAAAGATAAGGTATTTGTAATTGCTTAAGCTTATTTTTGGCTCCAAAATTCTTTATAGTAGCTTTCTTCCACTCCCGGTACTCTTTCTGATCCTTAACTCCTTGGCAAATGAGAACAGTTTTTCTTGCTGAAATAGAAAACCCTTCAAGTGCATCTTTTAAATATGGTTTAGTAGATACCTACTTAATGTCTCCTTTGCAGATCTCATGCTAATGTCTGCCTCTGGCCTAAGTCTGTTGGCTACTCGCTTACTCATTTGATCAATAAGAACATTGTCTTCAGTGCATCCTTCTCTTCAAAACATTTTTATGGATCATTGTGTGCTGCTATTTCCTTGCCAACTTTGTAGTCTAATTATACCTATGGTAAAATAGGTCCACTGTGCTGACACAGAATCTTGACATGGTCAAAGTTTGGTCCCCATATTCCAATAAAATCATTCATTTAGGGGTGGGCACATGGCCTACCAGCTGAGATGCGCAGGTTCCCTTTACAGAGTCTGGATTCAATCCCGGGCTCTGGCTCCTGACTCCAGCTTCCTGTTAAGGACTCTAGGAAGCAGTAGTGATAGCTCAAGTGATTGCACTTCTTCCACCCATGGGGGAGATCTAGACTGAGTTCCTGTTTTCTGGATTTAGTCCCTGACTGTGAAGCATTTGGGGAATGAGGGAGGAAAGGTCACATTCTCTTTCCATCTCTCTCAGTCTGTATCTCTCAGCCCCTCAAATAAATAAATAAATAAATACTCATTAATTTGATCAAATACTACTTGCTGATCTGAAAAGGAAGTAAACTTCACAGAGTTGCATTTTTCTTCCCACTTTTCATTTGCATGTTTTAACTGGGGCATTTTGCTGGAAGTTGCCCTACCTGTCATAAAATATAAATAGGAATTTTAGTCCAGATATGAGGAATATCATTCCCAAAATGTTAATTAGGCAATTGTATTTAGACTTTGGGTTTGCAAGTGACAGAATATGCTTTATGAATTTGCAGTAAAGACACACATAAGTTTTCCAGAGGCTAACAACATACAACTTGAAGATTTGAAAATTGTCAGATACATATCTTGAGTAATTAGTGAATATATGGTATTTAAGGCAATCATATGGGATGAAATATCTTGGAAATGAGCGTCAATATAGAAGAGACTAGAGACCTAAGTAAATCAAATTCTGAGTCTAATGTTTATGTTTGCATTTATTTAGCATGTGATTATTCTTTGTAAAAGGACTGATCACAGGTCACTGCATCAAAGGCCAGTCATTAAATGAGCAATCTGAGGTATGAGAATGATACAATCTATTTGACAAAGTAGAGGTAGTTCATAACCTTGACCAGAAGTTCTTGGGTATTTTTTTTTTTTTGTATTTTGGTAGAGGGGACAATTTGATTAGAAGGATTACAAGAGATAATAGGAATAAAGAACACAGAGTAAAGAGGTTGTTTGAAGATTGCTTTCCTAAAAACAAATTGTATTCCATTTATTTTTTTAAGAAGATAGGCCTTTTGCAGAAAAACTCAATCCTGAAATAGCTGGCAAAACTGCTTTCCCTGTCCTAAAAAGAGGCCTTCTGTATGAGTCTCAGGTCTCATTGAAAATGATTACTACATGGTACGGATGAGTCCTGAGCACACTGGGGACGAACACCTGGGCATTCCTCAGCTGGGAAGAAAAGGGCTGGACACACCAACAGAAGTGACCATTCTTCTCCATCCAGTTAACCAGAGCACAGCTACCACACCCACCTGGGGTCTTACCCTGGATACTCACTCCACCCTGGAGTACTGAACTGAGCACCCTGGCCACACCCAGCACACATCTTTTTGTATTCACTGAAAGTGTAGGTGTCCCATTAAGACACAGAGACACAGAGACCCGGATCAAAAATAAAGCCATCAGACAAGAATAATTCAACAAGTGCTGAAAAATAAAGGACAAAATTCAAGAAACAAGAAAAAGGAAAACACTATGCGTTCCCCCAAAGGAACACTACAACATTTCTTCTTATGTTTTACAACATTTCAATATTAGAATGTGAAGATGAAGAGTTTGAGGAAATGCCAGAAATGGAATTCAAAAAACTGATCAACAGATTATTCAGAAACAATCAGAAGCAACTTCACAAACTAAAGAAAACTATACATGATATGAATGAAAAATTTTACTATGAAATTAAAATCTTAAATAGAAATCAAAATGAAATACCAGAAATGAATTATTTAATAGATCAAATAATGCAGTGGAAAGTCTTAATAATAGAGTTGATGAGGTGGAAGAAAGAATATCCGAGCTAGAAGACAAATCTCTGGAAATTACCACAATCAGACAAAAACAAGAAGAAGAAATTAGAAAAATAAGAAACACTGTTGGAGATCTAAGGGATACTATCAAAAGACTCAACGTATGAGTCTTAGGAGTGCCTGAAGGTGTGGAAAGACAGAAGGGAGTAGAAGGCCTACTTCATGAAATAATTACAGAAAACTTCCCTAACTTGAAGAAAGAAAGGATTGTCCAAGTATAGGATGCACATAGAACTCCTAACAGATATGACCAGAAAAGATCTTCACCACAACACATAGTAATCAAACTTTCCACAGTAAAGCATAAAGAAAAGAGAGGGGTCTCTTGACCTGGTTCCATATATTGACAAGAATATTTATGTTTTAGAAGTGCCTGCTGCGGCCGGCGTCGTGGCTCAATAGGCTAATCCTCCACCTAGTGGCGCCGGCACACCGAGTTCTAGTCCCGTTCGGGGCGCCGGATTCTGTCCCGGTTGCCCCTCTTCCAGGCCAGCTCTCTGCTATGGCCCGGGATTGCAGTGGAGGATGGCTCAAGTCCTTGGGCCCTACACCCACATGGGAGACCAGGAAAGGCACCTGGCTCCTGGCTTCGGATCAGCGCGATGCGCCGGCCGCAGTGCACTGGCCACGGCGGCCATTGGAGGGCGAACCAACGGCAAAGGAAGACCTTTCTCTCTGTCTCTCTCTCTCTCACTGTCCACTCTGCCTGTCAAAAAAAAAAAAAAAAAAAAAAAAAAGTAGTGCCTGCTCCATCAGTAGATATCCAGAGATGTGTGTGTATGGGGCCAGGGAGTTCTGAGGCTGAGGCATCTGAGAAGGCAGGAGATGATGACCCAAGTATTTGGGCTCCTGCTGTCTATGTGGGAGTACCATTTGGGGCTCAAGACTCTTGGCTTCTGCCTTGATCAGACCTGATTATTATGGCCATTTGCAGGTGAACCAGGAGATGAAAGATCTGTCTCTTCCTCTCTCTTTGTTACTCTGCATTTCAGATAATTAAATATCATTAAAAAATTTCTGTCACATCTTTAGTAATTTGGTTTATCATGTCAAATGTGCAATCTCTTAAGTTTTCTAAATTATTAAATATCTAATTTTCTCATTCTATCAGGCGTATCATTCTGGTTTGGACACTTGTGTAAGACAACTTCACAATTTTAATTCAGAGACAGATAAACAAATAACTCACACATTATAGCACAGGTCAAATTTCTTGTAAGCAAAGGCTAAGTTTACCTACCAAAGAAAACATACTCCATGAAAGGAGTTCCATCATTTTTATTGGGTAATTGGGTGACAGGGAAGAGAATGCTTAAGAAACATAAGGTTAGTACAAATTTACTCAAGTCTATTCTTACAGGTCCTGAACTATTTTCAACATTAAATATAAATATAAAAGCCTTATTATCATAGCAACAATTGTAGGAAGTATGCAGAGGTATTGTCATACATGATTGCCCTTGGAGCAGAGCATACTTGGAGAGTTCTAGTTTTGCTGTAGTCAGGACTGTCACCCATTTAGGGGGTCATCTGTTTGCAGTGTGAATTAGGAAACTTCATGAGAATCTTGAAGCTTGCAATTGTATTGGAGTTATAAAGTGTTTTGTTCTTTTACATCTCCCTGGTCAAATGATTCTCATTTATAAGAAATATCTATGTTTATCTGAAGAAATACTTTCTGTCTTAAAGATGATTTTGTAGTATGTATCATGTTAGTTCTGGGACACCACCTTTCTTTGTTTTAGTGTGTACATAGTATATTTTCCTTGGGATTTTCAGCGTCTATCTTTATATTTAATGTGTGTCTCTGAGAAGTAGAATGCAAGTTACATTTCTTTTTTATAAGATTTATTTATTCATTTGAAAGACATAGTTACAGAGATAGAGCAAGTGAGAGAGATGCACAGAAAGAAAGAGTAAAGTCTGCAGCTCCTCAAATGCTTGCAGTGGCAGAGGCTGGACCACACCAAACCAAGAGCCTGGAGTTCCATCCAGGTCTCCCACGTGGGTAGCAGGGACCCAAGCACAGGGGTCATAGTCCACTGCTATCCCAGGTGCATTAGTAGGGGCTGGATTAGAAGCAGAACAGCCAGGACTCAAACTGCCACTCATATGCAATGCTAGTGTCATGGACAATGGCTTCATCCATAGTACAACCCTGACCCCAAGCTTTGTTTCCTCTTAATTGAAGTGTTTCATTATTTTCTACTTGATATGATTGCTGATATATTTGGTATCATATGGTATTGTTTTCAGTTTGAATAGTTTCATGGTTTTTTGCCTGCATTTTTATTTTATTTTTATAATTTCAGAGAGTTAGAAAGACAGATGCCATATTTATTGGATCATGCCAGAATTTTCTGCAATAGCCAGATCTGGGCCTGGTCCAAATAAAGAGCTGGGGATTCAATCCAGGTCTCCTACATGGACAGACAGGATTCAACTACTTGATCCATCACCTGCTACCTCTCAAGGTCTGCATCAACAGAAAACTGGTATCAGAAGTCAGAGCTGGGAGCCAAATCCAGTCACTACAATATGTGAGGCATCCTGTCTTAACCACTAGCCCAAATCATGCCCATTTTCTTACTTTAGATTGTTAAATTATTACTTTCATTTATCTTCTGTATAAATATGAGAGTAAAACATTCCTTTTCTTTTCTTTTAGGAGATTCCCTAGAGATGAAAACATGCATCCTTGACTTATTACAACTTAATATAAATATTACATTTACTTCTTCCTTCATGTTTGGACATTAAAAATATTAAGCCCATATATTTCATATTAACCAAGACAGTTTATCATTGCTTTGTACAGTCAACATTGATTTATATTTACCTGAAATTTGTTCCCTTTTCTGTGTTCTTCAGTTTTGCTGATATTTGGCATTCCTGTCTGGGACAAATTTTTAGCTGCCTAAAAGACTCTTCCAGTGGAATTCAACAGAGGAAAGCTTCTCTGTTTATCTGAAATAGCCAATTTTCCATCATTTTTGAAGAAGATGCTTTAGGGAATCTGGAATTATAAACTTGTTTCCAGCACATTCACAATTGTACCCTGTTTCCTTTTGTTTTTCATATTTTATGGCAGAGGCCATGGTTATTGGATGGTTGTCACATGAAGTTCACAGTTTCTTTATTCTCTGGATAAAGAGTTCCTTGTTGACTTTTCCATTATTTACGCTGATGTAATTTTGTGCAATTTCCTTTGTACTTACAATGCTTAGAATTTTGCTGGTTTATTGAATCCATTGGTTCAAATTTTATACCAAGTTTGAAAAATGCTTAGCCATTATCTCTCTTAATAATGCCTCCTCCACTTTTTCTGTCTCCTCTCCTTCGAAGTATGACATACACACTGGAGCTTCTCACAGTGTGCTGTATACCTTCTTCTTCTGTCTTATATTTGTTTTCCTGTATATTCAGTTTGGATTTTTTTTACTAACCTGTCTTTCATTTCATCACCCTCTGGTGCATAGCTATTATGCTGTTAAATCCATTTAATTTGTTATTGTATTTTTGGCTCCCAGGATTTTTTAATTTTTTAATTGCAATTATCTGGAGAAATTATTCATTTTCCATACCTGTATTTTTAATCTTACTGTCAATGAGTCTTTATGGAGTCTTTGATGATTCAATCCAATAGCTTGATCACTTCTATTGTCTCTTTTTCTTTTCTTAGTTTTTTTTTTTAACACAGGGCCTTGTCACTTGGAATGCATTTTTTTTCCTTATTTTAAAATGTATATAAAGGGAACAAATTTCATATGTTTCATTTATACAGTTTTAAAAACATTATACTTCCCACCCTACATTCCTTCCCTCCCTGGATCCCATCCCTCTTCCTTTCCTGCTTTTCTTTTAAATTTTACAATGACATACTTTCAATTCACAGTATAATCTCAAGCTTAAAGAATTCAACAAGTAAAAAGTAAAAAAAAAAAAAAAAAAAAACACTGTTTCTCAGGAATATAGACAATGGCTATAAACTATAATCAAATCTCAAAATGTCAATTTCACGCATATATGTTACATTTTTTGAGCTCTGTATATTAGTTGCCACAAATAAGGGAGAACATGATATTTGTCTTTTTGGGACTAGCTTGTTTAAGCACAAATTTATTTTTATCTAGTAGAAAGGCAGAGTGACACAGGCACCCACAGAAACAAAGCGAGAGCTTCTGTTGGTTCACTTCCTAAATGCCTGCACAGCCAGACTCCACACCTGGGTGTCCAATGCAGGTGGCAGGGAATCAAGCATTTGAGCAATAATTTACTGCCCCTAGACCACATTAGCAGGGAGTTGCATTGAAAGCAGAGTGGCTGGGACTCAAATCAGTACTCCAAAATGGGAACTGGGTGTCTCAAGAAACTGTTTAACCCAGACCACATTGCCCACCCCTTCTTAATACCAGACATTGAAAAAAGATAAGAACTCTAGATATGGTCTTTCTCTGGTGAGGATTTCCCTTTGGCAGAGAAGGTACGGATCACCTTGAGTCAATGGGACAGAGTTGAATCAAGATTTTAGAGCAGTTTTGATTTTTGCTCAAGATTCCGACTAATATCTGCACTGACCATATCGGTCTCCCTGGCTTGCCACTGAAAGACTGACCCTCTCCATGATAGTAAACAAATTTCAATCGCTGACACCTTAGTATGGTGAAATTACAAATAAGTTCACTGTGTTATCAGACACTTTCTGCTGAACTTATTAGCTTACGGCATTACATAGCATAAAAGTTCAGCAAACGTCTAAACACAAAAAGCAGCCAGAGTCAGTTTTCCATTTCCCTATCTCTAAAGGATCATACTCCTTTAAACCTTAAAATTTGCCTCCTTAATTTCAGAAGGCTACAAAAGCCCTACTGTTTATTCTATCAATAAAAAGCATCTCTCATTCTGAGCAAAAAATATTTCTAGCTTCTTGCCCTGTGTACTGACTAAATGCTCGGAGAAAGTGGGTGCATGACATGAGCTCACTGAACTGACGTTTCCAATTCTTCAGTCTGGCCACCTCTACTCTTTATTGAACAGTCTGACACTGTTTTTAAAAAAGCAATCTATGAAAAAACCCACGGCCAACATCCTATTGAATGGGGAAACGTTGGAAGCATTTCCACTGAGATCTGGGACCAGACAGGGATGCCCACTCTCACCACTGCTATTCAATATACTTCTGGAAGTTCTAGCCAGAGCTATTAGGCAAGAAAAAGAAATTAAAGGGATACAAATTGGGAAGGAAGAACTCAAACTATCCCTCTTTGCAGATGATATGATTCTTTATCTAGGGGACCCAAAGAACTCTACTAAGAGATTATTGGAACTCATAGAAGATTTTGGCAAAGTAGCAGGGTATAAAATCAATGCACAAAAATCAACAGCCTTTGTATACACAGGAAATGCCACGGCTGAGGAAGAACTTCTAAGATCAATCCCATTCACAATTGCTACAAAAACAAGCAAATACCTTGGAATAAACTTAACCAAGGATGTTAAGGATCTCTACGATAAAAATTACAAAACCTTAAAGAAAGAAATAGAAGAGAATACCAAGAAATGGAAAAATCTTCCATGCTCATGCATTGGAAGAATCAATATCATCAAAATGTCCATTCTCCCAAAAGCAATTTATAGATTCAATGCAATCCCAATCAAGATACCAAAGACCTTCTTCTCAGATCTGGAAAAAATGATGCTGAAATTCATATGGAGACACAGGAGACCTCGAATAGCTAAAGCAATCTTGTACAACAAAAACAAAGCCGGAGGCATCACAATACCAGATTTCAGGACATACTACAGGGCAGTTGTTATCAAAACAGCATGGTACTGGTACAGAAACAGATGGATAGACCAATGGAACAGAATTGAAACACCAGAAATCAATCCAAAAATCTACAGCCAACTCATATTTGATCAAGGATCCAAACCAATCCCTGGAGTAAGGACAGTCTATTCAATAAATGGTGCTGGGAAAATTGGATTTCCACATGCAGAATCATGAAGCAAGACCCCTACCTTACACCTTACACAAAAATTCACTCAACATGGATTAAAGACTTAAATCTACAACCTGACACCATCAAATTATTAGAGAGCATTGGAAAAACCCTGCAAGATATAGGTACCGTCAAAGACTTCTTGGAAAATACCCCAGAAGCACAGGCAGTCAAAGCCAAAATTAACATTTGGGGTTGCATCTAATTGAGAAGTTTCTGTACTGCAAAAGAAACAGTCAGGAAAGTGAAGAGGCAACCAACAGAATGGGAAAATATATTTTCAAACTATGCAACTGATAAAGGGTTGATAACCAGAATCTACAAAGAAATCAAGAAACTCCACAAGATCAAAACAAACAACCCACTTAAGAGATGGGCCAAGGACCTCAATAGACATTTTTCAAAAGAGGAAATCCAAATGGCCAACAGACACATGAAAAAATGTTCAAGATCACTAGCAATCAGGGAAATGCAAATCAAAACCACAATGAGGTTTCACCTCACCACAGATAGAATGGCTCACATTCAGAAATCTACCAACAATAGATGCTGGCGAGGATGTGGGGAAAAAGGGACACTAACCCACTGTTGGTGGGAATGCAAACTGGTTAAGCCACTATGGAAGTCAGTCTGGAGATTCCTCAGAAACCTGAAGATAACCCTACCGTTCGACCCAGCCATCCCACTCCTTGGAATTTACCCAAAGGAATTTAAATTGGCAAACAAACAAGCTGTCTGCACATTAATGTTTATTGCAGCTCAATTCACAATAGCTAAGACCTGGAACCAACCTAAATTCCCATCAACGGTAGACTGGATAAAGAAATTATGGGGCATGTACTCTATCGAATACTATACAGCAGTCAAAAACAACGAAAACTGGTCATTTGCAACAAGATGGAGGAATTTGGAAAACATCATGCTGAGTGAATTAAGCCAGTCCCAAAGGGACAAATATCATATGTTCTCCCTGATCGGCGACAACTAACTGAGCACCAAAGGGGAAACTTGTTGAAGTGAAATGGACACTATGAGAAACAGTGACTTGTTCAGCTCTTGTCCTGAAGGTTGATGTACAATGTAATACTTTATCCACTTTAGTATTTTTTTTGTTATAGTACCATTGGTTGAACTCTGTAATTAACACACAATTATTCTTAGGTGTTTAAATTTTAACTGAAAAGTGATCCCTGTTAGGAATTTGGAAAACATTATGCTGAGTGTAATAATACAATCCCAAAGGGACAAATACCACATGTTCTCCCTGATAGGTGACAACTGAGCACCAAAAAGGAAACCTGTTAAAATGAAATGAACACTATGAGAAACGGTGACTTGATCAGCCCTCACCCTGACTGTTGATGAGCAACTTAATATGTTATCCCTCTTAATATTTTTTTTGTTTGTTCTACTTAATACTTTTGGTTGAATACTGTAATCAATACACAATTCTTCTTAAGTGCTGAAACTTAACTGAAAAGTGATTGCTGTTAAATATAAGAGTGGGAATAAGAGAGGGAAGAGATGTGCAATTTGGGACATGCTCAAGCTGACTTACCTCAAACAGTAGAGTTAGAAACATATCAGGGGATTCCAATTCAATCCCATCAAGGTGGCATGTACCAATGCCATCTCAATAGTCCCAGTGATCAATTTCTGTTCACAATTGATCATAAAGATAGGACTAAGAACCAAAGGGATCACATAAACAAGAATAGTGTCTGCAAATACTAGCTGATAGAATCAAAAAGGGAGAGAATGATCCAACATGGGAAGTGAGATACACAGCAGACCCATAGAATGGCAAATGTCCTAAACAGCACTCTGGCCTCAGAATCAGCCCTTAAGGCATGCGGATCCACCTGAAAAGCCCATGAGAGTATTTCATGCCTGGAAAGCCAAGACACTCTGGGGAAAAAAAAAAAAAACCTAAATAAAAGATCTCTGTGAGATCCCAGTGGAAAGAATTGGTCATCAAAGAAGGAGGTACCTTTCTCTGAAGGGAGGAGAGAACTTCCACTTTGACCATGGCCTTGTCTAAATATGATCAGAGTCAGTGAACTCAGGGGGCTTCCATAGCCTTGGCAGCTCATGACAAGAGCCTAGGGTGATTACTGATGCCATAAACAAGAGTGTCAATTTGTTAAGTCAACAACAGGAGTCACTGTGCAGTTACTCCTCATGTAGGATCTCTGTCCTTAGTGGGCTGTACATTGAGATTTAATGCTATAACTAGTACTCAAACAGTATTTTTCACTTTATGTTTCTGTGTGGGAGCAAACTGTTGAAATCTTTACTTAATGTATGCTAAACTGATCCTCTGTATATAAAGAGAAACGAAAATGAATCTTGATGTGAATGGAAGGGGAGAGGGAGTGGGAAAGAGGAGGGTTGCGGGTGGGAGCGACATTATGGGGGGGAAGCCATTGTAATCCACATGCTGTACTTTGGAAATTTACATTCATTAAATAAAAGTTAAAATAAAATTTGAAAGGTCATAAAAACACTCAAATATGGTCAGAAAAAGTAAAAAAAAAAAAAAAAAAAAAAAAAAAAAGGACATCATGGGGCCAGTGCTGTGGCACAGTGGGTTAAAGCCCTGGAGTGGAGCACCAGCATCCCATATGGGCTCCGGTTCTAGTCCCGGCTGCTCCTCTTCCAATCCGACTCTCTGCTATGGCCTGGGAAAGCAGTGGAGGATGGCCCAACTCCTTGGACCCCTGCACTCTCATGGGAGACCTAGAAGAAGCTCCTGGCTCCTGGCTTCAGATTGGTGCAGCTACGGCTGTTGCGGCCTTCTAGGGAGTGAACCAGCCGATGGAAGAGCTCTTTGTCTCTACCTCTCTCTATATAACGCTTTCAAATAAATAAAATAAATCTTTAAGAAAAAAAATACATCATTTCTGACTCTGGGGGTTCATTGATCTTCAGGCTATTTCATTATATCATAGCTTCATTCATTATTTATATATTCAGTGAAAATCAGGAGATGTGGCCCAGGTAATGTTTGGATGCTAGGAAGAGTAGTGAACCTGTCTCTGCCCTTGTGGAGTTACATTTTGGTTGAAATAGTCCATTAAGACATATGCTAACAAACTTGCAAATTATTAGGTGGTGAGAAGTCTTATGAAGTACAAAGATAAAAGGCAAATAATAGGAAAATGCTATTTTTATATAGATGTTTAGAAAAGGTCTGCCTGGCAAGAAGACATTTACTGGTGACCCAAATGGGGTTAGCAGAGTGAGCCATGGGTACGTCTGGACAGAGAGTGGGAACTGTGGAAACATCAAGTGCAAAGTGCTAAGGCATTTTTACTTGTAGTGACTTTAAAGAACAGTGTCAGTAAAATGAGTGAGATGAACAGTGGTTTAGAAGTAGCAGATGGTGTACTGGAACCAATCGTTTCCAGACCTGCATTTATAAAGATGTTTCGTTTCAACTTAACTGAAACAGAGAGCTAACAGGGAGTTACTAGTAAAGACAGTCTTTTTTTTAAAAAAGATTTTATTTATTTATTTGAAAGGCAGAGTTACAGAGAAGCAGAGGCAGAGAGAAAGAGCGAAAGCGACAGCAAGAGCGAGGTCTTCCATATGCTGGTTCACTCCCCAGATGGCCACGATGACCGGAGCTGTGCCAATCCAAAGCCAGGAGCCAGGAGCTTCTTCCAGGTCTCCCACGCGGGTGCAGCGGCCCAAGGACTTGGGGCATCTTCTACTGCCTTCCCAGGCCATAGCAGACAGCTGGATTGGAAGTGGAGCAGCCAGGACTTGAACTGGTGCCCATATGGGATGCTGGCACTACAGGTGCCAACCTCTAGACAGTATTTTTAATTAAAAAAGATCACTTCAACTTTTGTTTCTTTTCACTTAGAACATGGAAGGTTACAGGTCAAGAAGCTTTTTTAGTCACTCCAATAAGATAGGACAGCAGCCTTTCAATCAAATGCAGTTTAAAGGTGTTGACTCTTGAGATAATCTGCTAGGTTTAAATGCTACCCCTGCCAGTCATTAGCTGTATAATATTGCTGATGTCTGTATAAGAGTCCTAGAATTTAAAGACTGAGAAACAAGTAGGTTTAGATACTATATGCTTGAGATACCTGTTGGACACTCAAGAGAAAATTTAAATTACATAGCCTGGAACTCAACGGAGAGCTCACAGAGAAGTTCAACATATAGGATGGTCAATCGATGGGCTATTTTTAAGAACATTAGACTATATGACTTCTTTTAGGTGCCGGGGTCTGCAGCAGAGGAGCTAGAGACTGTTGAGGAAAAAGTGAAATTTCCAGATAGTACTCTCTCCTGAGCAACACTGGAAGGCACTACACACAGGCAGGATGGTTAGCTCTGGGAAATGCTGCGGATGGCAATAGGTCAAGCACAAAGACTGAAAATGACCCAGAGAAGCCGAAAGCGCTGTTGTCCTGACCTGTCTAGGAGCAGTTACAGTCAGGGAAAGCAGAAGGCTGAATAAAGAGGGCTCAAAGAATACGAGGGGAAAAAAGGCAGCAAAGCAGCAGACAAGTGAGGCAATGCCGGAGGAGGTGAATTCCTCTTCTGTGAGTGAGTGATGTCACTTTTGTCTAACAAAGGCACTGAGTCCATCTTCAGGCTGTAGGGCCATGGTTTGCTTCAGCTGAGTTACTTGCCATGACTTACCGTCTCCTCAGTTCAATGCCCAACTCTTTTAACTAAAGATTTCTTGATCTTTTTTTTTAAATAGTAATAGTTCTGTAAGATCATATGAAGAATTAAGCATTTGTACTTAGCTGGAATAGTGATTCTTCCTACTAGAGAATTCATATCTTTACAATCATCCCCCAAATGTTGAGCTGTATTATTTCAGTGGTCAAGTTATTTAGTTAGATGGCTTCCAAGAAGTCACGTTTCAGTCTATTTTACTCTCCATTAATCATTATGATAACTATAACTGATGTAATGCTACAAAGATATAGTAAAATTTGGGGCAAGAAAAGTACACTGCCTAATACTTGCACACAATGAGGTATTCTGCCCAATAGGTTTCAAAACAAACAAAAAAATCTGGTAAGCTGGTTTGCTGGGGCTTCCATAAAAAGGACCATAGATCATGCAGTACTTAAAACAAGAGAAGTGGATTTTATTATAGCTCAAGACGCATCGCTTCTCAGCCTTTTGGCTATGATCAAGTGTAAAGCTCAGAGGCTAGAAGTCCAACAGCAAGGTGTCGGCAGGGTTCACTCCAAGGTCTTTTTCTGGGCTTGCAGATGGCCATCTTCTTTCTGTGTCCTCCTGTGGTCTTTCCTCTGTGGGTCTGCATCCCTGGCATCTCTGTCTGCTCAAATTTGCTTCTGAATTGTGACCCACACTAATAAACTTTTTAACACCATCGTTTCCTTAAAGGTCCTATCAGCAAGTTCTTCCTGAGATAATGAGGGTTAGAACTTCAACATACGAAATTTGGGGAAAACAATTCAGTCCTTAATCTGTGGTGATCTGAAGGATAAAGAAGAAAAAACATGGTAGAAGCGGCTGGAAAACCAGTAGTAAAAAGCATCAACTTAGATCAAATGAGTGCTAGAAAAAGTAATAATAAATAACATGCTGAGCCTCTAATGTTACCTTTTGATTTCATATATCTGATCCACTCTGAGTCCTCTGTGTGTCCATAAATTTACACATAGAAACACAAACATACTTCAAAAAGTTCATGGAAAATGCAGTTAAAAGCTGTTTATTTGGATGCAAAATGTTTTGAAACCCGTATTTTAATAGTGTCTTCAAAAGGTTCATTAATCTAAAAATGCCTATAAAGTAGTTATTACTCTCAGTTCTCAGATGAGAACTGTGGGTTCTGCACTTGAATAATTTCTAAAATCTCTTAAATCTGCCTAGACATTTGAATTATTATTTTATTCGAGAGGCACTGAGAGCTTCCATCTTTTGGTTTACTCTCCAAATGCCTGCAAAAGCCAGGGTTGTGCCACAGCAAGAGCTATGAGCAGAATGAGCAGGGCATGCAACCTAAGACACCTATGTAAGTGGCAGAAACTTAATTACTTGAGCAATGCTTTGGCAGGAAGCTGGAATCAGGAGCTGGAGCTGGGTAAGGAGTCCATGTACTTTGATATGGGATGTGGCTATCGTAAGCAGTAGACTAAATGCCTGCCCCATAAATTAAAAAGAATTTCGTATGTAATGTAAAGTATCCATGGCAGAGAAAATAGAGGTTTACAACATAACAGAATATTTTAGATCAAAATTTGTTAGAACCATAAAAAATACTATATGACTTAAAAAGCTAAGCTTCATTACCTTTAAGATGAATTTCTGGGCTCTGTATTTCCCAAAAATTAGAAATAAGTGTGTTGGGGCCGGAGCTGTGGCGTAGAGGGTAAAGCCACTGCCTGCAGTACCAGAATCCCACATGAGCTCTGGTTCAAGTCCTGGCTGCTCCACTTCTGATCCAGCTCTCTGCTGTGGCCTGGGAAGGCAGTGGAAGATGGCCCAAGTCCTTGGTCTGCTGCACCCACATGGAAGACTGGGAAGCTCCTGGTTTCTGGCTTTGGATCTGTGCAGCTCTGGCCATTGCAGCCAACTGGGGAGTGAACCAGCAGATGGAAGACCTCTCTCTCTCTCTGCCACTCCTCTCTCTGTGTAACTCTTTCAAACAAATAAATAAAATCTTAAAAAAAGAAAATGTGACTATTGCACACATGATAGAAAAATATTACATTTTAAACATCTGAGACAGTTGACCCAACCATCTTGAGTGATGTTTATTCAAGTGGGTGACAACATACAAGCTCTGTGTTAAATTTTGATGAGATAGTGAATGTCTTAATCCTCATCTCCCTGCAGTTCGTAAAATTTTGAGAAAATATACAAATATCTGGTTGCTATCCACTGTACAGATAAATTTAATAAATTTCAAACATATTGCAGTTCTAAGTATTTTATAATTAAACATTTTCATAGGAACAAAGCAAAGAAGCAGTTAATACATTTATGTATACAGGTCATATTTTTACTTTAATCATTTTTGCCTGGTTTTGAGTTCTCTGTATCACTCGATGAATACCAGGTGATGATTTGTTTATAAATCAAATATTTGAAAACCATGTCTAATAATTAATTTTAGTACTACAGAAATGAAAGAGTGACATAAATCTGTTGTGTGCATCTATTCAGTATTTAAGCTAAAACAGTATTGATATTGGTGAGTTTGGAAAAATAATTGGACCAGTTTGAAGTATCTATTAAATTGCTATTTTTAAAAAAGAGAAAAAGGAAAGATAATCTTTTTATTTCACAATAACCTTCAACTTCTGAAAACAAAACAGAGAAAAATAACAGTTGCATGCAAGTGGACTTGTGAAACAATTTTAATTTTTACTCAAAATATATGAGAGATCATTAGCCCTTATCTTACACTGGAAAAGTGGGGACAATTGGTCAGGGAAGGAAGGGAAACAGACACTGTTAAATTTTAAGCTCAAGTTTCAAGAAGTTTTCATAAGGCAGGTTAAAAATTCCAGAGACTCTCCCAATGTCCACATTTCCAAACATTAATTCCCATGTGACTTACTTTCATAAAAATATAAATATTATTTATTAAAAATGATAATTTATTTAAGATTAGTTTTTCTTCCTAAATAGCATGTTTCACTTTAAAAGAAGGCTCCCTAATAGTGCCATCTTTTTATAAACTGTCCTGCAGTTTTGTTACTTTAAAATTCCAATTTATTGGGATTTAAAGAATAAATACCATCTACCCTTCATAAACTATTTTATCACCACAAGCTACTCATGAGTGGTCAGTATTTTACAATGAAGAAATTCATAGCATTATCACCATATTCCTGTACTATGATTGGATGGACCAAAGTATGGGCCTTTGTGCATAAACAAATTCTGGTGAGAAAAATGCTTTAAAAAGTAGGGGGAAAAAGATATGTGAAGAATAAACCCTAGTCACATGAAATACTTTTACTGTAAAATCTTAGCATGCCTAAAATATTTGAAAGCTGATGAAAAGTGCTGCTCCTAACATGAGCTAGCTATTGTCTGTCTTAGGAAAATCACCAATTCAATGGCCTCTCTTTACGTGGAAACAAAACTAGAGAGCTTTGCCATTATTCCTAGGTACATGAAGAGACCACTGCATTGTTATTAAAAAAAAAAAAAAAAAAAAAAAAACAATGACAACCAGGTTAAAAGTGAACTGGTGGTCCCTAAATGTACACAGAGTTTAAATTACCAATTCCAAATCTCTAAACTGTCATACGCTACACACTTCCATTTAGTTCTGACAATCCAAAGGCGTTACAACCTTACTTAACAAGAAATAAACAGAAAAAGAAAACAATGACAAAAAAATCAAACAACAAAAGAATAACAGCAAAGAGACCTTGTGATGATGAATTTTGTTTGAACCAAAAGTATCCTTAGGAACTTGAAAAAAATTGCCTGTGTAAAGCAACAGTGCAAACGGTGTCACTGGCAGATGCCAGGCACACAGTCTCTCTCCAATGCAGTGTAAATCTCTTAGCAGCCACTGACAACAAGCTCAAGTGTAGTGAATGTATACTGTGGCTGGTTTGCCAACTCCATCAATGAGAGCGGGCCATGCCATTATTCACGTCTGTTGGCTGAACACTTCTCCCGGGAAACAGACATGGGATTTTTTTCTTAACGAGCAGTTTCTCAAAAACAAGTTTTGGTCATTAGTGAACAGGGATGAATCTTAGTTTACCTCCTGAGCTTGTTAAGTCCTTGCCATTTTAAAACCCCAGTACTGTTTGTTAGGGTAACTGCTAAAATAAATCCTTCCTCTTCTCAAATTACTTCCCTTTCTCTTCGCTAAGGTAAACTCTGTGTAAACCTAAAAACATTATGGTAACTTACTATACAAGATTTCTCAAAGTGCAAAATATGTTACAGACAGTTCCATAAGCTTCATTTAAACACAGCACTTTATACAATACAGTACAGTTTGAGATTTCTACGCATAAATTATACCACTTGACAACTACTTTAAAAGGGTTGGCTACTTAAATTAACCCAATAACTTCTTGTTCAAGTTAATGAAGTTGGACTTTATAAGCTTTGTTCAGACCAAAATAAAGTTAATCTTACACTTACTCACATATATACATATTTTAAAATGTCTTTAAATGTTTAAGTATACACAGATTTCTTCAGTATAGACACACAAATTTGTCTATAGACAAATTCTCATGAATTATAGTTTGGTTTCAGGTTTACGCACAAACATTGTATACAATATTAAAAACATTACTTAGTGGGGCAATTCATTTTATTTCCTTCTGCATCATGTGTTCATCTTGTAACTGTTTTGGAAGGGTTCTAGACCGCTGTAGAACCACACTGAGTTCTTCAATCACCTTTGATGGTAACTTATGATCAGAGTCCACAGGGGCTTTGCTAGTCTTCTCCTCAGTCTTTCTCAATGTCTTCATGCCTTTAAGGCCTTTTGGCTGCCCGGGGACTTCTGTCTCTGTGTCCTCCAGGCAGTTGAGGCTTCGATGCTTCCTGGTGCGATTCCGGAACCTGTCGTCCTTGTGCTCTAGGCAGTGGGCCACCATGGAGGCTCGGTCCCTTAAGGTGGAGTCCACAGGCTCTCGATCACGCTTCTCACTGAGCCACAGCCTTTCCAGTTCTGCCCTTGCACTCTGAAGACAAGACAAAATGTCTCATGAGAAAGGAAGATTTGGCACAATTTAAGTTTATAAAATACACTGCACATAAAATTCATGCTTCCTATACAAGAGCTCATTTCTATGATGTAGGTTCTAACTTGACTTTACACAAGTGGCATGTTTGAATATAAATAATGATCTTAGAGTTACAAATCAAATAAGATGTAGGTCACAGAAATTCACTTTAACAGGCATGTAACATACCACTTCCAAGGTGTCTTTCAGGTTAGTTACTCAAATTTATTCGCATTTCACACTTGTCTCTTCCAACTCATTTCTGCTTGGATGTATCACCTGTGTGTGCACACAGCACCCAGGAAAAGGTAGTCTCTGTGGCCATACAAGCCAGGGAAATCCTCTGTATTATAGCCCCTTCTTTCGGATTTCCAATATGTATTAGCATATTCAAGAGGCTGATAAGTTTTATCCCAGATAAATCAATTAACTTGTCTTTCCTGTTTTAGTCCTCCTTCCAACATATGTAATTAGTGAAGCCTCCCCCTCATCTGCACATAATGTGTATTAGGGCATCCTATGTTCACTGTTGAAAAAAACTATGAATAAATAACTGCATAATGGGGCCCAGTGCTGTGGCGCAGTGGGTTAATGCCCTTGCCTGGGGTGCCAGCATAGAATATAGGTGCTGGTTCGAGACCCAACTGCTCCACTTCCCATCCAGCTCTCTGCTATGGCCTGGGAAAGCAGTGGAAGATGGCCCAAGTCCTTGGGCCCCTGCACCCACGTGGGAGACCTGGAGAAAGCTCCTGGCTTCAGATTGGCGCAGCTTCAACCGATGCAGCCATCTGGGTAGTGAACCATTGGATGGAAGACCTCTCTCTCTCTCTCCCTCTGCCTCTCCTTTCTCTGTGTAACTCTTTCAAATAAATAAATAAATCTTTAAAAATAACTGCATAATTTATTATACATATGTGTGTATCATATTTGCACTAGTGGATTACAATGCACATTCATAAATGCTTAGGGGTACCAGAAGTATACTGTGACAGGATACTTGCAATTGTATATGGGTGGACTTTTTTATTTTTATTTATTTGAGAGGCATAGAGGCAGAGAGACAGAGAGCACCCTTTTGTTCATTGACTCCCCAAAAGTATGCCACATCCAGTGCTGGGCCAGGCTAAAACTGGGTTCCAGAAACTCAATATAGATCTCCCATGAGGATGATACAGACACAACCACTTGAGCCATCACTTGCTTCCAGGGTGCAGCTTAGCAGGAAGTTGAAAGTGAGAGCAGATACAGAACTTAAATCAGTCACTCCAATTTGGGATACGGGTGACCCATAGACCATTTTAAGCTGCAGATCAAACACCTGCCTTTGTTTAAACTAGCATCTAGTATATATTCTAACAGGGCAATAGCTAGCATAGAGTTTTCCTTGGATTCTCAATTCCACCAAACAGAAACTGTAAGAAAGAAAACCAGAGAACCAAGCTTATGGGGGTATGGAGCAATAGGGAAAGGTTATCCAATAGACTGGAGCCAGGTGTAGTTGGGCTTGGGAAAAACTGATTTTGTTTCCACAGTGATTTCTTCAAACTTTCCCCCATAAAAATTCAAAGTACAGAAAGCAGTAATCTCAAGGACAATTAAGAATGCTTGAAAGAGAAAAGACTAAATGAAAACTGTAATATTATAAAGGAGAGTAGCATGAACAGCACAGTAATTAAAGGCACTAAATATGATAATGCTTATTAAAAGACATCACCTCTCACTATATTTTACACTCAAGTACTTATCACTTTCTAACATACCAGATAATTTATTCATGTCTCCTCCCAGTCATTCCTGTCTGAATGTCCTGCTAGAAAGTCAGTTAGATGCAAGCAGGGTTTTGTGTTTTGTTTGATTTGCTCACTGAAGAGTAAACCTATTATAGTGCATTTGCATAGCTCTTTAGAGCAGTTTACTATGAAAGAAAGCTGTAGGTGCAGAACTGGAGCAGGGACAAGGTCATGGACTTCTTTGAGACTCAGTCTATCCTTCGACTACATCACTGCAGAAGGACTGAGTAGGGCAACCAAGGACATTTATTTCTGAAGCTTTTGTCTTTGAGATGGTGTTATGCACAGGTATACATGTTCAAGGATATTTCCATGCATAGGAAAACATTAAAAAAATATGATCAATCGATTAAAATCGCTTTAGACATTCAAATGTTATTCCTGTTTGGAGATAAGAGATTCAAACAACTTAATCTCATATTTCAGCTCCAAGAAGATACAACGTTATTTAAGTGCTTTCTTTGTTTCTTCCAGGGACTCAAGCAAGGCAGTGAAACATGTATTAGCTACAAAGTGGTCAATGTTTTGTTTTGTTTTTGAATGATCAGTCTTTCATTTTGTAATGCTTATTTATTTTCCTTTTATTTATTTATTTATTTTTATTTTTTGACAGGCAGAGTGGATAGTGAGAAAGAGAGACAGAGAGAAAGGTCTTCCTTTTGCCGTTGATTCACCCTCCAATGGCCGCCGCGGCCGGCACGCTGCGGCCGGCACACCGCGCTGATCCGATGGCAGGAGCCAGGTGTTTCTTCTGGTCTCCCATAGGGTGCAGGGCCCAAGCACTTGGGCCATCCTCCACTGCACTCCCGGGCCACAGCAGAGGGCTGGACTGGAAGAGGGGCAACCGGGACAGAATCCGGCGCCCCGACCGGGACTAGAAACTGGTGTGCCAGTGCCGCAAGGCGGAGGATCAGCCTAGTGAGCGGTGACACTGGCTATTCATTTTCATATCCTTGGAAGTGAGCGGTGGGAGAAGGGAGACAAGGAGAGAGGAATTGAGGGAGAGAGATGGAAATCTTTCATCTGCTGGTTTACTCCCCAAATCTGCAATAGCTAGGATTGGGCCAGTCAGAAGCCAAGAACCAAGTACACCATCTAGGTCTCCCATTTGAATGACATGGACCCAAGTACATGAGCCATGATCTGTTGCCTCTCATACACACTAGCAGGAAGCTGGTTTGAAAGCAGAGCAGCCAGAACTCAAATTAGCATTCTGATATGGGATGCACACATCCCAAACAGCTTAATCTGCTATACAACAGTGCCAGCACCAGCTAATGCATTTGGGGAGTAACCGCCTCTACTTCTCTGAAGAGCTGGACCCTTACGTCAAGATTGATGCTGCTTATGTTCTCCCACACCTCAAGGTGAGAAAGCAATCAAATAGCAGCTTTCATGTAAGATGCAAATTGTCTTTTCTACTTTCTGCAGTCATCCTCCAGTTCCTTAGGTTAACTGAGACAACTCCATTGGCTTCCAAACCACTTGAACTTAATTATGTTACCAGAAGCGTAGTCATCATAGGTCCTCGCATACTCTTCCATGGGTTCATTCTAAGGGTGTCCTAGGGAAACTTGGACTATTGCCATGGTTAGTTTTAACACCTTGGTTACATTAGAGATGAGAAAATAAGTGGTATTGTGTATATGAAATTGGGTAGCTAATGGCATTAAAATAACTGGCATAGGGTTATTCATTATGTTTTGCATGCATGAGGTTATTATGCTTTTCAATGTGATTATTCTTGTGCTTTTTAAGCCATTAAAGTAATAGATACATTTAATTACATCAAAGACAGAGGAAGGCTGGCACCTTGGCTCACTAGGCTAATCCTCCGCCTGCAGCACTGGTACCCTTGGTTCTAGTCCCGGTTGGGGCGCCAGATTCTGTCCTGGTTGCTCCTCTTCCAGTCCAGCTCTCTGCTGTGGCCCGGGAGTGCAGTGGATGATGGCCCAAGTGCTTGGGCCCTGCACCCGCTTGGGAGACCAGGATGAAGCACCTGGCTCCCGGCTTCAGATCAGCATAGCTCCGGCCGCAGCGGCCATTTGGGGGGTGAACCAACAGAAGGAAGACCTTTCTCTCTGTCTCTCTCTCTCACTGTCTAACTCTGTCTGTCAAAAACAAACAAACAAAAAAAGAAAGAGGAACACAAATGCTATAATTTAGTAAGAAGACAAGTATAGTACTAACTTACCTCAATATTTTTCCGGGCTTGGATTGTATTTCTCTCCTGCTGGATGGGAATCAGAGGCAAACCTCCGATTTTGGGATTTTTGGTTATCGAACGTTTTCGTTCCTGTCCAGCTGGTGGCCATATATCATTTTCATGCTGTGGAAACACAATTTCTTGCTGTTGGTGTGTCGTTTTATCCTGCACTATGCCATGCTAGTCACTTGGCTCCTTTCTCATATATCCACATCAAATGATCTGCTTTCCATGAGAATGCCATTTGTAATTATGATGATGACTCTGGGGAGACATTGCTTGAGGACGTGAAACTCAAGTGAACTGAGCTTTGAGGTCTCAGTTCAATTTCAAGTTTCAAATACATGCTTTCTGTACTACTTATCAAACCAAAAGGAGGAAAATATTTGAGGAAATCAGCAAATCTCTTTGTGGGGAAAAAATAACACATGTCTACATTTCTAGGTCCTGTACCCAAAGCAAATATACACTTATTTTCTCTCTTTACTAAAGGTGATGTTACCACAAAATAATTTGATCTTACATACCCCAAAGCAAGCTAAGGCACGATTATCAGAAAAATCAGCCTGATTTCATGACCTTGTGAAAATGTCACTTTTTTCATCTAACTAAGAATCTAAGAATTGTTAATTTTTTACATAGACATTTATACTGAAAATCATTACACAACATAAGGTGTGGCAAATTTGTTCTCAAATTATTGACTCAACTTATATTCTGGCCCAGTAAGCAATGATATGGATTCAGAAATAATTTTTCAATGGGGATAAATGTCAACTGGGAAGCATATACACCCTTGAGTGATTAATCCTTTAGATCTACATATAGAAGAAACACCACTAAATCATTTTTCTGCTAATTAGGGTAGATTAAGTTTTCAGAGATTAGGAGAAGCAAACTGAACTTCAGACAACATGTGAAATTTTATGTAGGAAGTCAGAAATTGAGCCTATATGTGTATGAGAAAGGCCTGAAGTCCAGCACCCACTGCGGGAGCTCCAGAAGCCCAGCATCTTGCACTTCGAAGTCCTGCGCTGACCCTGATAACCTCCCAGGTGGTCCCAACCCTTCCCCCAAGGAAAGCTCCCAGGAGAATTCTCTCTCCTCAGGACCAAAGGGGTTCCCTGATAACATGGGGCAATAAAACCTTCTCAGATGCCCTAAGGGAAGCCCCCCTACTCTGCCCAAGCAGCAGCAAATCTGGGGAGGAATTTGCTAATTTTCACCCAACCAACCCTCTGTTCTCTGCTGAGCTGCCTGCCTGGCCTGCCCAGGTATATTCTCTCCACTCAACCACGTAAGCTGGCTCTCCCCAAGTCCAAGTGACTGGGCTCTCTCTCTGTCCCTTCCATTCTGATGGATGCCCTATTCTCAATAAAGCCTTATCACTCTGCTCTCTGTCTCATGGCAGCCTGAATCCTTTCTTGCATGATAGAGAATGCTCAGTACAAAATGAGAAGTTTATAGATGTTCTGGTAAACTGAAAACTATTTAGTAAAGCATATAGCTAACTACTTAGTCTTTATTTTTCAATTCCTGAGGTGTATCAACAGATTCTTGCTCCTCTATTGCAGTTACTATCTCAATATACTGTGTTATAACAGAAGCATCATTTGAAGAAATATTCACATTGTTCTCATTATAATTATATAACAATAATTAGTATCAAAGGGCATACTGCTTGGCATTGTGCTTACCAACATATGTATACTATTTGATTCTGCAGTCTCTGTATTCTTAAGACTTAGTGTCATGATCCCACATATGGTAGAAATACCTTTGGTAGTATCTAATCAGAAGGTTCTCCAATATGTAAAGCTGGAAAAAAACCTGGCTGCAATGGAACTAGGTAATTCTGGGAATTTTTGTTCATACTTTCAAGACACTGATGAATAGAGCATATGCTAAATGACACTGTGGGAAACCTATGAGCAAATTCATTTCCCAAACACATTTTCTTTTTCTGAAGTAACATACAACAGCAAGACTACTAGCTAATTAGCTTGTATAAAATTCATCCAAGCAGTATGTTTTCCAACAGCAGAAATTACTAGGTACAAGTGATAATGTTCTAAGTACCACTTATATTTACTTATAAACATTTTCAAAAGTATATAGCATGGATCAGATGGCTGAGGACATGCTTTCAATGATCATATACCCTTCTGCCTCTTACTTTCTAATCCTGACCTCCCTATCTTCCCAGCTAACTTATTTTCACTCACTCTAAGAACACTTGAGTCCTTAGGACCTCCAATCCATTCACCACCTCCATTCTTCTATTCACACTTTTTCCCGCTTTTCTGATAATCAGGATCAGATTTCATACTCAATCAATAAACTAAGTTCCTTGTAAATGACTTCCAGTCTTTTGCTCCTTATGGCTCTACCATAATTGCTTGGTAAAGCCCCAAACCTAGTTAAACACAGTCCTCCTCATCCCATGAATATGTTCTAGTTGATAGAGGGGGGGAGAAGAAAAGATTCCTCTGTAGATTCATCCCATTAACCCCAAGGGGAGGACATCTGGCATAGTGGTTGGGCTTCCTTCCTCCTGTATCACAGTGTCTGCACTGGAGCCCTGGCTCTCCTCCCAATTCCAACTTCCTGATAATGCACACTCTGGGAGGTAGCAGGTGATGGCTTCAGTAATCAGGTCTCTGCAACCCACGAAGGAGACCTGGACTGAGTTCCTCATTCCTGCCTTCCACCTGGTTTACCTCTGGCTGAGGTAGGGAACGAACCAGTGGATGGAACATGTCTGTTTCCCTCTTGCTACTTCTCTGCCTTTCAAATGAATAAAACATCTGCTTTTTTCATATATTTAACCTTAAATTTCAAGTTAGTACTCAGCATGACCCTAACATTAAACTACAGGATGACTAGAATAACTGTTTTCTTCACTCTCTGAACATTTATTCTCATTTTTTCCTCTGCCTCATAGATGGTGAACTCATTGATTTAATTATAGAAACATTATCAGTAATCACTTAATATAATTTTCCCACTGTGAAATGTACCAATGTACTTGCATCTGTAGCTGCGAAAGTAAGCTTCCCTTTTATTGCAATCACTACTGGCTTTGACTGCAAATAACTTTTCTCCAGTTATATCTATAATTGTTCAGTAGGTTAGATTAGGTATCCTATAATTTGAAAACAAAAGTTCTGCCCTCTCTGTTGTACAACGATTTTCAGTAAAGAACCACTGTGTATTTGATCACATTGTTTTATGTCTGCTCTTGCCCTTTGCTGATTTAACAATCTCTCTCCTCCAATAAATGGAAAGCATATACTCTCCTAGATGACAGACACAAATCAAAATCCCAAAACCCATCCTTAACCTCTTGTTCCTAGCTATTTACAACATCATTTATTACATAACAAATTGCTTGACAGGATTTTCTTTTCCTACCATCTTGCTTTCTCCATTCCTCATCCTTTACCATTTATTTTGGTATTTTTTTCTCTTCTTGACCTTTAAAATTTGGGATATCCAAGTGCTGAGTCACAGCTCTCTCTTTTAATCTCTTCTCCCTCCCTCCCTCTTACCTCCTTTTTTTTTTTTTTTCCCTCCTCCCTTCCTCACCTCTTCTTTATCATCTAACCCAACCAAAATGCTAATTCTACCAAATTTACAAGCCCCAAGTCTTTGCCTGGGTGTTTGATCCATACATTCAACTTGCTACTCAGCATATCTACTTGTGTATCTAACAAGCATTTCAAATTTCATGTGGTCCACAGACAATCAAAGCCAAAATTGACAAATGGGATTACATAAAGCTGAGAAGCTTCTGCACTGCAAAAGAAACATTCAACAACAAAGAGACAACAGACAGAATGGGAGAAAATACTTGCAAACTAGGTACCTGATAAAGGGTTAACATCCAGACTCTATAACAAGTTAAGAAATGGGCAGAGGACTTGAACAGGCATTTTTCAAAAGAGGAAATTCAAATGGCTAACAGACAATTGAGAAAATGCTCAGGACCACTAGCCATCAGGGAAATTTAAATCAAAATTATGGTGAGGTTTCACTTCACTCCAGTTAGAATGGCTCTCATACAGAAATCAACAAACAACAAATGTTGCTGAAGATGTGGTCCACTGCTGATGGGAATATAAACTGGTGTAGTCACTGTGGAAGACTGTATGGCAATACCTCAGAAATCTGATACAGACCTATCATATGATCTGGCCATCCTACTCCTGGGAATTTACCCAAACCAAAAGAGATCAGCATATCAAAGAATTATCTGTAACTCCCATGTTCACTGCAGCACAATTCACAATAGCTAAGATATGAAATCAAGCCAGATGTCCATCAACTGATGACTGGATAAAGAAATTATGGTATCTATACACACTATGGAGTACAACTCAGCTGTAAAAAAAAAAATGAAATTCTGATTCTGCAACAAGATGGATGCAATTGGAAACCATTATATTAGTGAAATAAGCCAGTCCAAAAAAGCCAGATTTCATGTTTTCCCTGATCCGAAGTAATAGAGTACCTGAAATGTAATGTATTAGATTGAAATACACATTTTGATATTCAATAATTGTTTATAGCCCTTGACTCTTCCATGAGCAGTAGTGCTTTTTTTCGCTTCTTCACACTATTTGTTAAACTCTTGTACTTAACATAGGATTAACTATACAATCATTAAGTAAAATGAAAACAGATCTTTGTAAAAATTAAGAGTAGGAATGTGAGAGGGAGGAGGAGGAAGGGTTGGAGTGTGGGAAGAAGGGAGGATTGGGGAGGGGAAGTGTCACTGTGTTCATAAATCTGTATATATGAAATACATGCACGTTGTATAACAAATAAAATTTTTAAAAATTTAAAAAATAATTTAAAAATTCATGGGGTCCAATTCCAAGTCTAAATGTCCTTCTACATTTCTGATAATCCTTGAAATATATTCACTGGCTGACTACGACAAAAAATTAGTATCTTCCTTGACTTCTGCTCCTCTCAAACTGCTAAAACCAATCAATCTGACTCCTTACTAACTCTACCTTCAAACGTTCTTGAACAAGAATATGCCTTACTTGATCCACTGTAACTACTCTATTCTAACTGACATCTTTCACAGCAGGAAACTGTTCTTCCTGACTCTTTGACCTCTTACAGTTTAGCCCCACAAAAAGGACAATTATTTTTCAATTAAAATAAATGAAAATATATCTTTTGCTTTAAACTCTGAAAGAAGAACTATAGTATCTGTCTCTTGCCTTTTTCACTTCTCCCATTTTCCCTCACAAAGGCTTCATGATTTTCATGAAATAAACCAAGATCATACAGGTATCTTAAGCAATAGACCTGTGGGCTCCTATCCCTGGAATGGACCTTCCTGGGTACCTGCATGATCCACTGCTCATTTCAGAAATGTCTCTGTTTACCTTTCATCTACTCAGAAAGCCACTCCCTGAGGCTCCTTCTCAATGACGACAATCATACTCTCCCACCTTACTTCAGTCATTATTTTATCGCACTGATGCCCATATATAATTTTACCTGGTTACTTGTTTTCTTCCCCTCTTTCCTACTTTCTAACTGAATGTGCACTGTGTAAAAGGCATTACTGTGTAAAAACAGTTGAGTATGACACACAGGGTCCTTCCAGTCTTGGACTGCATGTTTTAATAGGAGAGGCAGACAGGAATAACTTTAGACAAATATTTCTAAAGTAGTGCTACAGTAGTAGAAATGCATGGGATGCTAAGAGAGCGAGCCTGAAGGCATAACTCGTCTGAAAGCCAGGGAAAGCTTCTCTGAGAATATGCTATTCAAGCGGAATTCCAGAGGACTTCAGAGGCAGAGGAGAGGACAGAGAATTTTTTACAAAATCCTTGGCATATTGCAAAGAACTCTCACTACAGGGAACTTCCTGTTGTGCGTGTATGGGTGTATGTGAGTGTGTCTACATGTGTGTATTCACGTATTTACAAACATCTGCTACTTTGCTGTCTCCCTCTAGAGATGAGCCATAAATCCTCAAATCAACAAGGGTCTCAGTGATTATCTTAAAAGAAAAGGCAAATAATTCCATAAATTGAAAGAACAGTGGAAACAGAACTTGGCTAAGTCTTTGGGACTAGGCCAGGGAAAGATATACGAGGCATGAAGAAATAACCTGGTCATAAAAGCTGTTCATTCCTTGAGTTTCAACTACTGAGTCTACTGACCTCAATCACAAAAACGAGAATATCAATGTTGTTGTGGCACAGACACTGTAATAGCTTTTGGCTCTACAGTTTCAGTTCAGTGAGATACTTGCAATTTATTTTGTTTTAAGAAGACTTTGAATATATGAATATTTTAGAGCTACAAAAAGAAGAAAAGTCTTTAAAAAGTTAGCACTCAGTCTTTTTCTCCAATTGTATTCCCAGGTAGTAATAATGGAGACAGGCTGAGGAGAGTCGTGTTTATTAACCACTGGAAAGGTTAATAAATTAAATGAACAGAGAAGATTGTTTTCAAAACAAATAAGGACTAAATTTTGGGGTGAGTTAACTTCTTGTTTGTAAGAGAAACAGGAAAGGACCTCGTTGGTAATAAAGAGTGGCAACTTAATCGTTACCAATGAATTTCAATGTCTGCGAAAGAAGTGCTGTTGGGAATTCAGTCAGACAAAGTGGTGAAATAAACCAATCCAATTAATGGGACTATTTAACCCTTCCCTGAATGACTGACTTCTCCTCTAGCAAGGAGACTGGGGAATTTAGTGCAAGCACTGTCTTTACTACAACAGCCCTGGGTTTACAATGCTAATGGAAGTATGATCCTGAACCAACAAGGAGACCTGTGTCTTGCAGGGCTGAGCAAAGCCAGACTGTGCTGGTTGCAAGGACACCAAATTAACTCTTAGGACACACAATAGATACTAAAGAAATGGAGGCTCCAGCCCTTGCTTCTGGAAAGGTAAAGGTGAGGTGAGGGGAAGCACAAGTGCAATGGGGCATTTTCCTGATGAAGATCTTCGAGGAACTCATGGTGGCAGCTGAGTAAGCCCCCTTCCTCTGCATCACCTTAAAGAACACGCCTCTATAAGCTAGTAACCCCCTGCACTGCAGTGTCAAAAAGAAGCCATGACAGAGAGAATAAACTTGTGCACAGAGTAATGGAGGAAATAAACTTTTAACATATATGAAATAAATATGAATGGTAGAATAAATGTTTATGCCAATTATATATACCCAAACACTTACAAAAAATTCTTTGAAAATCATTGCCTAACATTTCCTGTAAACCAAGTTATTATATTCCACTGAAGAGCTGAGGCAGACATCATACCTGAGCAATAAAGATACTGGCCATCCACTCAATCTGAGTTTGTGAACTGTCACAACACAGGTGCCTGCAAAACAAGGTTTATAAGACATGTAATCAAAAGGACAGTCGAATTTGCTCCAGTGTATGCTTCATTTAGTGATCAGAAATCTTTTTGGGTTTAATGGATGAATGCTATCAAAAATGGATTATTTCCATGTAACTTGTTTTAGTAATCTGATAAGTATATAATATACGTAAGTAATAGCTTAAATATGCTTATTTGAAAAAAAACTACAGTGTAAGACTTTGGCAGCTCCTACAAACTGATCAGCAATACTTTTGAAAAGATGGAAACACAGAAAAGTTGATATCACTTTGCTTTTTCTGGTACATGATGAGAAATTATCTTTTTGCCCTAGAAATTCTAAAGCTAAGAAAAAAATCATATGTGCACACTCTTTTTAATTTTTTTAAATTAACTAATTTATATATATATATACATATACTAATTTTATTTTTTGACAGGCAGAGCTAGACAGTGAGAGAAAGAGAGACAGAGAGAAAGGTCTTCCTTTTTCTGTTGGTTCACACCCCAAGTGGCCACTACGGCTGGTGCGGTGCGGCCGGCGCGCTACGCTGATCGGAAGCCAGGAGCCAGGTGCTTCCTCCTGGTCTCCCATGTGGGTGCAGGGCCCAAGCACTTGGGCCATCCTCCACTGCACTCCTGGGCCACAGCAGAGAGCTGGACTGGAAGAGGAGCAACCGGGACAGAATCCGGCACCTCAACTGGGACTAGAACCCGGGGTGTAGGCACCACAGGCAGAGGATTAGCCTAGTGAGCCATGGCGCTGGCTAAATTAACAAATTAATATATTTTTAAGGAATACAATTTTTATATGTGCAACTTTAGGAATATAGTTATTCTTCCCACCAATACCCACTCTCCCATCCTTCCTCCTCCTCCCTCTCCCCTCGCCAGTCCCATTCTCCATTAAGATTCATTTTCATTTAACTTTGTACACAGAAGATCAACTCTATACTAAGTAAGGATTTCAACAATTTGCATACAAATGCACACATACACACACACACACACAAAACTGTTTGAGAACAACTATCAAGGTTAACTCTCATAATATAACTCACTGAGGACAGAGGTCCTGCATGGGGAGTTAGTGCACAGTGATTCCTGTTGTTAATTTAACAATTAACACTCTTTAAGTATGACATCAGTGACCACGCAAGGCTCTTGTCATGAGCTATCTAGGCTATGGAAGCCTTTTGAATCCACAAACTCCATCAGAATTTGGACAAGGCCATAAGCAAAGTGGAAGTTCTCTCCTCCCTTTAGAGAAAAGTATCTCCTTCTTTGATGGCTGCTTCTTTCCATTAGGATCTCACTCACAGAGAACCTTCATACAGAATATTTTTTGCCACAATGCCTTGGCTTTCTATGCCTGAAATGCTCTCAAGGGCTTCTCAGCGAGATCAGGAAGCCTTAAGGGCTGATTCTGTGGTCAGAGTGTTACTTCAAGCAACTGTCATTCTATGAGTCTTCTGTGTGTACTGCTTCCCATGTTGGAATGTTTTCTCCTTTTTAATTGTCTATTATAAGTACCCAACACTTGATCCTATTTATATGTTCACTTTAACACTTAATCCTATCTCTCTCTATATATATATTCACTTTAATTCTTAATATGATCACTTTAGCACTTAAGATGAGATTTTTATCACCCAGCTTAATAAGATTTGGGGTCCCATGACAGGTTTTTAAAGTGAACACTCTCTTAAGAGAAGATTTTTTAAAAGGCTGAGACATAGTCCCCATTGTTAGGACTATAAACACTTAACACGAAAAACCACTACATATCTAGTAACATGGATTCAGTAATCTTTATATCCAGGCTTATTAAGTGGATTCATCAAGACTCAGGAACCCTCAAGGCTAACATAGTCTATTAGGGTAACTGTGTATATAATCAATCAAATTATAATACAGTGTGTGAAAGCAAAAATAAAATTGAGCACAAACAGAAACAGCAGACTTAGAAATAACTTTGAAGTTGCTTTGCAGAAGAGAAAAATTTTGTAACCTATGTTAGAATCACATAAGGGACAGTCTAATATAGTAATAGTTTTCATATTTCACATTCCTGTATTATTAAAAATGATTTACTTAAAACTTTTAGAAAAAAAATTTCCCCAAAATGCTTGCTTTGTTCATTAGAGTCTCATGAAGAAACTGTCCCTGTATATTTTCTTGTGCAAGTACAATTCCCTACACATGACATTTTCATTATATACCAAAAAATACTGTTGGTAAAAAGAAGTAATAGTGATGAAAGGTGAGAGCTATCTGCTAAGGCTTTTGAGGCATGCAGGTGTGGATTGAAAGAAGAATGAGAGATGAGTCTACTGGATCGTCCAAGAGAGAAAGGACATCCCGAGAGGAGTGGAGGGAGTGGAGGGATCAGCATAGCATATGGAAGGGGGGAATCTGTAAAGGAAGCACCTGCTAAACAAGCAGATGCAGAGCAGCAAGGAATGGGTGAGGAGCTCAGGATGATGGAAAGCAGGAAAGCTTGCTGGAGCTGAAGCTGATGCAGTCACACCTGACCTGCCTTGCCAATAGTCCTGCACTTTATACTGCAGTTGACTGGATGCACAGAATAGTTTTAAAGTACGAGAAAAACATGACACATGGTTGAAAAGTCTCTTTTGCTAACTGAGTGGAGAATGTACCCAAAACAAAAGCCAAATCAGAGGCATAAAGAACACTTAGAACTCTCACAATGATCTAGGAAGATGAATGAAGACCCAGCTCTGAGGACAGAGTGGAGCGGGTGGATGAGGGGACAATGAAGAAACTGAGATGGCATGGGCTAGTGATTTATTAGGCAAAGGCAGGTGAGGCAGCAAAAGATATTTAAAAGAATCCCTGGGGATACCCATAGGCTACTTGTAATATTAATGGGTAGAGGCACATATATAGAAAGAACGGGTTTGAAACTGGGATAAGTTCCCTTATAGTCTTACCTTAGTTTTTATCTGTGTTTAAAAACTGAGTTTTGCCTACTTAACAAATAAAGCTGGATTCCACAATCCTTTAATACCTATGGAACAAATCAGATGTGCTTCTCTTAAGAGGTATTGCCAAATAAGATGGACATAGGGACTGGGACAGATCTGACAACTGAAACATTGAATTTTCTTCTTCTTCCACTAAAAATATTTAGAAAACACTTTAACTCCACTTAGGTCAAACACTTCCTCTCTATAGCTCTGTCTGACACAAACTGAAGGGATTCTTTTACTTAAAGGGTGACCAATATTGAAATCCAAAAGTTGCCAATTGTTGACTTACCAGTGATGTTTGTCAGAATATGCAGTCAATCCCCAACTATATCACATAGGAAAAAACACACAAATATATTAAAATTGATAAATTTTGTATGATTAAAAATAGAATCCTATGTTAAGGAAGTGGGATTTAACAGTGGGGATGCATCAGAGAACAGATTTCCACAAGTGATGACTCAGGGGATATTATTTAGCAGGAAGTAAATGCTAAATGTTAAGGGATTTGGCTAAGGATTTTATACAGGTTGAAGGAAGGGGGTAGAAAGGAGTCTTGGGATGTTAATGGGGCAGAGAGAGAAATCTAAGATACCAATTCAAATGTCTATGAGAATGGCCAAGATAAAATACCCATATATATTGACCTACTGATGCTGGAGGAAATTTAAAACTTGCCAATTGCAACACAAATATATATGCTGGGCTTAAAAATTAAGTATAAACAGAAACGAGAGAATATTTTTGGTAAACACAATGTTGGAAGTAACCACATACAGTTCATTAACATGATGCTTCATGTTTAAAGAAAAGTATTACTACAAAATTTACTTCATCAGACAATTTGTGATAAATTATGGTATAAATTGAATGCTGGAACAGTGTCCACATCCTGTGTACCATTTATTTGTTACAAGTTCAGTATCAAATGCAGTACAACAAATATGGTAAATGATGGTCAGGAACAAAATATTGTAAAAAAAAAAAAAACAAAAAAACAAAAAACCAAGCACCAGGAGGCCATAGGTCAGGATTTACTTTCCTGCAAGTACAATTGCCTGGAACATTCCATAAGCACCCATGTTGTGATGTGACTGATAAGGATCCATGTCCTTCACAGGAGACAGCTATCTGAGGATTTGCAGCCCACAGAGGAGATTGTAACCAAGCAGGACAGTGATGATGGTCTCAGGGGGATATCACCTCCCCTCATCTATTCAAGCATCCCTTGATCTGCCTTAGGGCTGCTACCACAGTCAAAGCAACTTAAAGGAATTTGCCTAAAACTTACTTGTCAGTAATACCTCTCATGCCTCTGAGCCCTAAATTCTTTAACAGATTTACTTTCCCTTGTGTTTTCCTTTTAACAACTCTTCCATTTCAAACTTTACCTTGTTGGGGGCTTCATTTTCTTTTTCACTCCAAGATAAAACTTCATGGAGCTGAGAGAAAACATTTTTTCATGTTTACTACTCTGTAAGGCAAACAAAATAATATTAATTAAACAGATTTCATACATTTTCTTTAATTTCTCTTGAGTGTTAATAACTGTGTTTAGCACTTTTTAAGTTTCTCTAAGGTTTCGTGAGTACCAAGTTTTAGTAAACAAAGACTATTTTAATCACAACGTAAACAAACACATTTAGCTTTAGATACATATATATGTATGTTTATAAATATGTATGTATGAATATATACAAACTTACATATGAATAGTTCCCTAATCCTTAATTCAGTAACATTTGGGAACAGATGTGCATGAGAACTAATGTGTTTTTCATATTTTAAAAATATAACAAGATGCATATGCTGTATGTTATGTAACTCCATCACACCACCCCTGTTGTCTGGGCAGCACCTTGTACTCGAATATGTTCATATTTCTGTGCTGAAATCTATGACATTTCATACATTGTAAACCAAATAAATAAAAGATAGAAATGTCTTCAGGTTGGATTGTGGGATAATTTATCACTAAATGAGATAATTTTCAGTACAATTTGGACTTCAAAATTATGGGAAACAGACTGAATTTGTATGAGCAGATATTGAACTATCCCAATATCTATACTAATGAAAACTATCATTAATAACTCACTGAAGCATACTAAGCAACAGGACTGACAACTGACCTTTAATTAATTATGTATTTTTCACACCCTCCCAATATATTTCTTTTTAATATTCAAAAATTTTTCGTTCAAGTATGCTTGAATGTATTTTATCACAAGAGAGTTGACTGGTAGTGGCAAAATTGGATTCATTATACTCTAAAACTTAAAAAGAAAACGACATACACTGTTTCTCAACAGTTAAGACAAGGGCAGTCAAGTCATCCTTCTCAAAGTGTCAATTTTACATCTACAGATTTCATTTTAGGTGCTCTATTAGTTCTCACAGATCAGGGGGAACATATGGTATTTGACTCTTGGGGACTGGCTTATTTCACTAAGTATGATGTTTTCCAGATCCTTCCATTTTGTTACAAATGACTGGATTTCATTTTTTTTTACCGCTCTATAGTATTACATAGTGTAATATCTCATAATTTCTTTATCCAGTCTTTGGCAGATGGGCATTTAGGTTGATTCCATGTCTTAGCTATTGTGAACTGAGCTGCAATAAACTTGGAGGTGCAGATAGCTCTTATGTTTATTGATTTTATTTCCCTTGGGTAAATTCCCAGGAGTGGGATGGCTGGGTCATATGGTAGGTCTACATTCATATTTTTGAGGTATCTCAATGCTGCCTTCCGTAGTGGTTTTACCAGTTTATATTTCCACCAATAGTGGGTTAGAATACCATTTTCTCCAGAACCTCACTAGCATTTGTTGTTTGTTGATTTCTAATGAAATCCATTCTAACTGGGGGAGGTTAAAATTTGTGTTTTTAATTTGCATTTTCCTGAAAGCTGCTGATCCTGAACATTTTTTCATGTGTCTACTGGCTATTTGGATTTCCTCTTCTGAAAAATGTGTTTAAGTCCTTGGACCATCTCTTAACTTGGTTGTTTCTTTTGTTGCTGTGCAGTTTCTTGATCTCTTTGTAGATTCTGGTTATTAATCCTTTATCAGTTGCATAGTTTGCAAATAATTTCTCCCATTATGTCAGTTGCCCCTTCACTTTCCTTACTGTATCTTTTGTCATACAGAAACTTCTCAGTTTGAAGTAATGCCATTGTTAAATTTGGCTTTGATTGCCTGTGCCTCTGGGGGCATTTCCAAGAACTTTTTGCCTGTGGCAATGTCTTGTAGAGTTTCCCCAATGCTAATAATTTAAGGGTATTGAGTTGTAAATGTAGATCTTTAATCCTTTTTTTTTTTTTTTTTTTTTTACAGGCAGAGTGGACAGTGAGAGAGAGAGACAGAGAGAAAGGTCTTCCTTTTGCCATTGGTTCACCCTCCAATGGCTGCCGCGGCCAGCGCACCATGCTGATCCGAAGCCAGGAGCCAGGTGTTTCTCCTGGTCTCCCATGGGGTGCACGGCCCAAGCACTTGGGCCATCAGCAGAGAGCTGGCCTGGAAGAGGGGCAACCGGGACAGAATCTTGTGCCCCGACCAGGACTAGAACCCGGTGTGCCAGCGCCGCTAGGCAGAGGATTAGCCTATTGAGCCGTGGCGCCGGCTTTAATCCATTTTGAGTGGATTTTTGTGTCAGATGTAAGGTAGGGGTCTTGCTTCATACTTCTGCATGTGGAAATCCAGTTTTCCCAGCACCATTTGTTAAAGAGATTATCGTTGCTCCAGGGATTGGTTTTTCCTTGGTCAAATATAGTTGGTTGTAAATGTTTGGGTCGATTCCTAGTGTTTCTATTCTGCTCCATTGGTCTATTCATCTATTTTTGTACAATTACCAGGCTGTTTTGATTATAACTGCCCTGTGGTATGTCTTGAAATCTGGTATTGTGATGCCTCTGGCTTTGTACTTGTTGTTTAAGACTGTTTTAGCTTTACTTTGCTAAGTTTGATTACAGTGTGTCATGGTGAAGATCTTTTCTGGTCATGTCTATTAGGAGTTCTGTGTGTTTCCTGTTCTTGGACAACCTTTTCTTTCTCCAAATTAGGGAAGTTTTCTGTTATTATTTCACTAAAAAGGCCTTCTAATCACTACTCTTTCCACACCTTCAGGAAATCCCAGAATCCATATGTTAGGTCATTTTATAGTATCCTGTAGATCTCCAGCAGTGTTTTTTAGTTTTCTAATTTCCTCTTCTTGTCTTTGGTTCAACTGTATAATTTCCTGTGCTTTGTCTTCTAAGTCTGATATTCTTTCTTCTGCTTTACTGATTCTGTTGTTAAAGCTCTCCATTGCATTTTTTATCTGTTCTATTGAATTTTTCATTTCACTTTGATTTCTCTTTAGATCTCAAATTTCATGGGAGAAATTTTATTTCATATCCTGTACAGATTTCCGTAGTTCCTTAATTTGCTTCTGATTACTTCTATGCAATCTTATGATCAATTTTTTAATTCCATTTCTTTGATCTCATCATCTTCACAATCTAGTATTGAAGTGTTGTGTTCTTTTGGGGGCATCTATTGTCTTCCTTATTCTTGTTTCTTGAATTGGTGTGTTTGTTGTTTGGCATTTGTGGAGATGTTTGTTGGTTCTGTTCATTTTTTTTTACAAGGATTATATTAAGTTATCTTAGCTTTATTTAACAATAATAATTTGTTGGGAAGATATTTCACAACTACTTTATTTTTTACCCCAAAAGTGTTTGCAAGTTATTTTTATCTATTTAAACTTTGAGGTCTATTATCTAATCATTTTGCCAAATTCTAAAAATATTTTCCTTTCAGAAACTAAAAATAAGCTATATATCATCATTAGTAGACTAAACATCCATTAACTTCTGTCAGTGAATTTTGTAATTTTCTTAAACTGATTTTTTACTTCTTATTAAGGCCATCTCCTTGGGCTGGTACTGTGGCATAGCAGGTAAAGCCGCTCTCTGTAGTGCTAGTATCCCTATGGGAACTGGTTTGAGTCCTGACTGCTCCACTTCCAATCCAGCTCTCTGCCACGGCCTGGGAAATCAGTAGAATATGGCCCAAATCCAAATGGACCCAGAAGAAGCTCCAGCCCAGCTCAGACTATTGTAGCCATTTAGGGAGTGAACCAGCGAATGGAAGACTTCTCTCTCTCTCTGTCACTCTCCTTCTCTCTGTCT
Source organism: Oryctolagus cuniculus (assembly GCF_964237555.1). Taxonomy (NCBI): domain Eukaryota; kingdom Metazoa; phylum Chordata; class Mammalia; order Lagomorpha; family Leporidae; genus Oryctolagus; species Oryctolagus cuniculus. Next base: position 30,300,732 of record NC_091433.1, read on the forward strand.
CTCTCTCTGACTCTGTAACTCTGCCTTTCAAATAAATAAATACATCTTAAAAAATAAAGCCATTTGTTATAAGTTTCAGCATTTTTACTTTTATTTCCAACTGAGAATTGATTTTTGCACATTGATTGTTTGGTCTATTTCCTAAGTTTTTAAGGAAGAACATTTTAATAATTTGTCCTTCCCATTACAGAAAAATGAGGTAGCTTAGTATAACAGCAAATACCATACCATAGGATATATTCAAGGGGAGGAAAGTTAGCTATTAGTAATGTAAGCAGCAGAGGTGACTCCTAGGCATTTTGGTCAGAGGTTAAAACAGATCATGTCTTCTCCAAGAGTTCAAACAACTATTCCCCCAGATACAGTTGCAACTGAGGCAGCAGGGTAAAGCAGCAGCAATTTCAGCATTAGGAGGAAGATGAAGCCTTCATATCTTGGAATGAGAAATACTATGCTTGGGGTATAGTCTTTATAGCTACAGGGTATTGATAGACCATGGACTGGATATACTTTGAAGAAATTCGGATAGTAGACTGAGAGTTTCAAGCAATAAAAGAAATTCCCCCAAATCTTCTCCTGGCACATAGCTCATTACGTTATACCATATTCTGTACAAAGGAATACAAATGAGATAATTTGGGAGGAGATCAGCAATTGTGGATAGAAATGCCTTTTCTGTTTCAATCTTCAAACTGCATATGCCTAAACAGGAACTATAAGGACCCTAATGGGAAGTTATGTAAAAGAAAATCTTGTTTGGCAAGACAACTTCACTGTTGGCTCAATACAATCATCTCTTGATATATGCAATTACTTGAGAATTTCTCTAAAAAGCTCAATATACTAAAGTGTTAAGATGCCTGTGATGTACTGCTTCAGCTACTTTTTTTTTTTTTTTGAGAGGTAGAGTTAGACAGTGAGAGAGAGAGAGAGACAGAGAGAAAGATCTTCATTCCATTGGTTCATCCCCCCAAGTGGCCGCTACGGCCAGCACGATGTGGCCGGTGCACTGCGCCGATCTGAAGCCACAAGCCAGGTGCTTCCTCCTGGTCTCCCATGCGGGTGCAGGGGCCAAGCACTTGGGTCATCCTCCAACTGCCCTCCTGGGCCACAGCAGAGAGCTGGACTGGAAGAGGAGCAACCAGGACTAGAACTTGGCGCCCATATGGGTGCTGGTTCTGCAGGCAAGTAAGCAATGGTGCCAGCCTCAGCTACTGTATTTCAAAGTAAAAAATTAAACTAAGATAATTGATGAGTTGCTTAAAAATTACTCCTGTAGCTAGAAAAAGTTTTCTTACTAATACATGCAATTTTAATGTCATCCCCCAAACTCATTTGCTTTTCTCACATCATTAATAGAGTAATGTTAATATTCTTTGAAACCTCTTACCTTTTATGTAAATCAAGTCTGAAAACATTTTAATTAACATTTTCCATGTAGGGAAAACTTACAAAACAAAATATATCTTCCCCTGTGTATTACTCTAATTTGTTGTTAATGAGCATTCATAAATTATCTCTAATTAACACAAAGTCTCTTTAAATACACTCTGCAATTTGTGAGTTCTACTCCTTTCTCATTTCCCAAATACATACAAACACACATATAACCCTGGCAAATGTCCAAACCAGAGTCAAATCTTTACTTAACTAGGTTGGAGGATTTTACTGTTATTTACTATAAAACCACTTTACAAATTAACATTGACAATGACTTTAGCATCAATGATAACAGGGTGAGATCAGCAACATGAAGTAGTATCCAGGAAATTAAAACTGTATGTTAAAAAATAATAGCTATTTTAGTTTAAAGGAAAAAATATGGGCCGGCGCCACGGCTCACTAGGCTAATCCTCCACCTTGCGGCGCCAGCACACCGGGTTCTAGCCCCAGTTGGGGCACTGGATTCTGTCCCGGTAGCCCCTCTTCCAGGCCAGCTCTCTGCTGTGGCCAGGGAGTGCAGTGGAGGATGGCCCAAGTGCTTGGGCCCTGCACCCCATGGGAGACCAGGAGAAGTACCCGGCTCCTGGCTTCGGATCAGCATGGTGCGCCGGCCATAGCGCGCTGGCCACGGCGGCCATTGGAGGGTGACCCAACGGCAAAGGAAGACCTTTCTCTCTGTCTCTCTCTCTCACTGTCCACTCTGCCTGTCAAAAAAAAAAAAAAAAAAAAAAGGAAAAATATGATCTCTCATCTGTTATAAAATATTATTTGCATTAATTTATTCTGACAGATGTGCAAATAAAGCTGTTATACACTTAATATTCAGATTAGAAATCCATACTCTTTGGCCACTGTGATGTTTTAAAACTGTTCAGTGTCCTTAAAGAACACAGTCTCAGACAAACTCTAGAGCTTATCACTGCTTATTAATGAATATGAATTATTTTATATTGAGTTGGATGATTCTTTCAAAATGCTACAAATTTTTTTTTTTTTTTTTTTAACAGGCAGAGTGGACAGTGTGAGAGAGAGAGAGAGAGAGAGAGAGACAGAGAGAAAGGTCTTCCTTTACCGTTGGTTCACCCTCCAGTGGCCACTGCGGCCAGCGCGCTGCGGGCAGCGCACCACGCTGATCCAAAGGCAGGAGCCAGGTGCTTCTCCTGGTCTCCCATGGGGTGCAGGGCCCAAGCACTTGGGCCATCCTCCACTGCACTCCCGGGCCACAGCAGAGAGCTGGACTGGAAGAGGGGCAACTGGGACAGAATCTGGCGCCCCAACTGGGACTAGAACCCAGTGTGCCGGCGCCACAGGCGGAGGATTAGCCTATTGAGCTGCGGTGCCGGCCTAAATTCTTAAAATATATTCTGTCAAGAGATGTGAGATCCCTCATGTCATAAAAACAATACATCTGTAAGAGCCACTTCTCTGTTAGCAAGCTTCCTTCTGACAAATATTAAAGTTTACTTTAGCAAAAAGGAAAAAACATAATTTAAAAAATCATAAATTTTAGATATATCCACATTTGAAAATGATTGAGACAATTTCAATGAAACAAATTTATCTTCCCTAAATAAAATACTGTTATCAAAACAAACAATATAATGTGAGCTTATTAAGCTTCTTTAGTATGTTCTTGGGTAAGGCCTTTCACATCTGACACTTGGGAATTCTGATTCCATCACTTACTCATTATGTGAGTTTTTACAAGTTACGTAATATTTGTGTTGTTCTATTTCTTCATGTGTAAAGTAGGAAGAGTAATAGTACAAATTTCTTGGAGTTGGAATGATAAAATGGCATAATCCAAGCAAAATAAAGAGAATTCTATTTCACACACTGTAACCCCTGGAATGTTAGCTACAGCTGTCACTACTACTTGTTCCTAGCAATCTTCTGCTGCGACACAATGGAAGTTGTTAGTTTCTTGATGGTACTAAAAAGTTCAGGTTGATTTTTAAATACTGCAAGAGAGATGGAAAGGCATTGATTCAGGAAATCAGGTTGCAGAATGCGTATGGCCCATTGCAGAATACCAAACAAAGTTAAATTCGATGCAGTTCCGAAGAGTCAGCTGAGAAATCAAGCCTTTACTTTCCCAAATGCAAATCTAAAGTTCATGAACCTTAACACTTGATGTGGTTCATTCACAGAACCACAAATAATCACATGACTTATTTGTATAAACTCGGCTATTCCTCTCCTGATAAAACTGAAGAATTGGAACAAATAATAACACACACTTGACATCCAGGCTCATTCCCTTCTGTGTCTGTCCAGTGGATAATGAAGTGGGAGCTCAAGTACAGCATAGAATTCATCTCTCTAAATTCAGGATAGGAGCAGAAGGGTATCCTTCTGCCTGGCCATCCCATTGTCCTCCAAGGAATAAAACAGTGGAATGCACATACAAAATGGAAATACAACCCAAATTCATTTGCATCACATGGAGGCTTCCCTGCTGATGGAATTTACATGGAGAGTGGTTAAACTGTTGGAGAGGTCAACAGATCACACAAAAACTTGGAGCTGCAGCTTTGGAAATCTGTCCAGCTATTCTTTCCTCATAACATCTACAAAGATGTTCTAATCTGGTATTTCTGTGTACATCTCCATGCCAGAACAACATAAAATGATACTTAAGGTCTGTAAGCAATTTTTACTCAAGTGAATTGTTCAATTCAACATCAAAAGAAGGGTTCTCCAGGTCTTGCTGACTGCCTTGCTACATTCCAACCAAACACCTCTATACTACTTCAGTCTTAATATACAGATGTAACTGTACAGTATACAACCACATGACCACGACCCCAAACAAGATAGAGAACATTTCCATCTAGAAAGTTCTCTGTTGATCCTTCTTTCTAGAAGTTCCACAGTAATCTTTCTCCCCAATTCAGATATATTCTGACTTCTATCATCATTATAATGATTTTGCCTGTTCTCAGACTTATGAATAGACTCATATAGTGCTATTTTATATCAAGCCACTTTGTTTAATAAAATTTTAAAAATTCACCAATGTTGCTGCAAGCCCAGTTATTCATTCATTTTTATTGCTGAGGAGATTCCACAGCATAAATACACCATTCTCTTTTGGCTGGACGTCTGGGATATGTCCAAGCTTTAGCTTGTATGAATAAAGCTGCTTAGCACATTAAAAGTTTTTAACTGACACCAGGAATTATGTGTGCTTATGGGACAGAGGGAGACAATTCCATTATACACATACAATATGTAATGAGTATTCAAGGGTAAGTAGCATTTACTTCTACTTAAACATTTCTCATTTCTTTGTATTGGAGGCTTCAAACTGTTTGTTGTCTTCTAGTTCTATGTAAAATATTTAATTAAAAAAAAAAAAAGAAGACCTAAATGAAAGATCTCTGCGAGTGAGATCCCAGTGGAAAGAACAGGGCCAGCAAAGAAAGAGGTACCTTTCTCTGAAGGGAGGAGAGAACTTCCACTTTGATTATGACCCTGTCTGAATAAGATCGAAGTCGGCGAACTAAAAAGGCTTCCATAGCCTTGGCAACTCATGACTAGAGCCTAGGGAGATTACTGACGCCATAAACAAGAGTGTCAAACTGTTAAGTCAACAACAGGAGTCAGTGTGTATTTACTTCTCATGTGGGATCTGTCCTTAACGTGTTGTCCAATGTGAAGTAATGCTGTAACTAGTACTGAAACAGTATTTTACACTTTGTGTTTCTGTGTGGGTACAAACTGATAAAATCTTTACTTAATATATACTAAATTGATCTTCTGTATATAAAGATAATCGAAAATGAATCTTGATGTGAATGGAATGGGAGAGGGAGCAGGAGATGGGAGGGGTGAGAGTGGAGGGCAGTTATGGGGGGGAAAGCCAAAGTAATCCATAAACTTTGGAAATTTACATTTACTAAATAAAAGTTAAAAAAATATTTAATAAAATATTGTTCAGTGTGTTTATGAACATAATATTTAGCAGAAGTTCTAGATCATATGGAAGATATACAAATAACTTTGTTTTTAAAACTACCAAACTCTACACAGTTAATTGTGTGATTTTACCCTTCCATCAATATTTTATGATTGTAATTATTCTATATCTTTATTAATAATGAGTGTTCATTCTTAAGATTCTAGTGAAACCAGTAGGTGTTAAATAGTGTCTCATAGTTTTACTTTCTCCAATGACACAATATTGATCACTTTTTGTTCAATGGTTTATTGGCCTTTGTTCAATGGCTTAGTGACCATTTCTACACCTTCCCTTATGTATTCTGTTCAACCCTTTGCACAAATTTTTATTTGGTTGCCTTTCTTGTTGTTGATTTGGAAGAAATATTTATCTTCTGAATCTGAGTCAAAATGTTCATGGAAAATAGAATTAAAAGATGTTTATTTTGGCACAAAATTTTTGAAATCCATGGTTTCTTTGTATTATGCAATTTTCATGAACTTATTGATGATTTATCATATGCAAGATTTCAAATTTTCTTTGTACCAAAATAAACTTCATGTTTTTGAAGTGCTTTCATTTGTACTATAAACATATATATTTTCTTCATTTTGGGATTTGCCTATTCACATTCTTAGTTAAATCTTCTGTTGAGCCTGCTATTATTACTACACAGATTGACAAATGTTGCACATTTATAAAAAATCACATATACTCTTGTTTAAGCATTTCAACAATCTGGCACCTGTGACTCACGCTATCATCATCATATTACAGATTCAGAAATTGAGGTTGAGAGGTTAAGTTACTTATTCACACAACTGAATGTTTGCAGAAATGAGATTTTCTATGCTATGTTCAATATGCTTAAAACTACATAATTTATCTACATCTGCTTTTTACCTGAAGTTTATTAAAGTTTCTCTAATAAAAGTTTGTAAGGAATTCAAAATTATATGGAATAAATCAGTTACATTCAATTAAAAGTGTTACATGAGTCAACTCATTCAAACATATAAAAATAGTCTCATTTTTACTTTGCCTTTTTATTCAACTTTTTATTAATACCATTAATCAAATTCAAGTCTTTTGCTTTAGGGTATGATACATTTGTTCCTAATTTTATTGCTAAAATACTGATTTAGATGTTAGTTTAGGTAATGCATATTGGTCTTAAAGGCTCAAGTCATCCTCTGTCCTATAAAATGAAAGTTAATTAGACCATATAGTTACTCACTGTACTACTGGCACATTAACATTGTATCTCAGACTCCCAAATAAATCACCATCTTACACAAATTTCATTTACTTCAGGCAGTTCCTTCTAGCAGATATCACACAGAGTGGTATAAAATAAGAATACAATACAAGCAAAAACATGTACACATTCAAATTCTACTTATACAAATACCTTTGAGTCTTTGTAAATAAAGAGACACCCATCTCGTAAAACAAAATACCGGTCTTGAAACTTATTTCCAGACAGTATCTTAGATGGTTCTTCTTTGATTTTTAAGACTCCTTCTTTGATACTTTCCAGGGCACGCCTCTCTGCAAAGTACAGCATTATTTTTGTTAAGTTGGGTATATGTTCACATATTTGGAATACTACAAAGAACCATTAGCATATTTTCAGCCTTGATAATAAAAAGTAGGAACTTGTTTTCTGCTACTAAGCAGCTGAGGTGAACTGCCGAGAACAATTTTTTGTCAGGAGAATTATTATTTACCATACAAAGACCTGCCAGTGCTGTCCAATTAGCCATGGTCTAGTGAGCACGTGAAATGTGGTTAGTCTGAATTGAGATGTGTGGTAACCTTTACCTATCAGATACTGAAGACATGTTGCAAAAGAAAAAGAAAATACTAAAATTTTAAATGCCTATCACATATTGAAATGATGTACTTTGGATATATGAGGTTAAATACAAACTAGTCAAATTAATGATACCAGTGTCTTAAAATGTAGCTATCAGACAATTTGAAATAATTTGCATTGTGTTTCTTTTGCATAGCACCAGTATAAATAATGTAATACATATAAGAGAAGGGAAACATCTTCAGAAATTTTAATTTAAGAATGGAAGAATTCTTAAAGGAATAAAGAAGGTCCTATAAATAAACAGTTAAGAGTACGAAAGGCAAAATTGCTGTTAGAACATTCAATAATAACTATATTGCTTGTGTAATGTCAGTGTGAAACTCTTAAAATAATTTCAACTCCATTAAACACACTTTTTGTTGAGAACACTAAATTTGTATTTATCATGTATAAACTTATTATTGTATCAATCAAAAACTTTCCTCCAACATCTAGATAAATATACACCTGCCTACTTTTAAACTGAAGAATAGTGGAAAGAAACGAAAAACCTCAAGCCAAGTGGTTGTGACAGGGTCATCGTGAGGTCAACGTCTGCACCTCCTGTGAAACAGGAGTCCTAGCACCTGTGCAGCAGCACCGCGGTGGCCCCTTCACTGGATAACATTCACAAAAGATGTCAGACTGAGCAGTCTAGGGGGACTAGGACCTTGAGGAATTGCCTACTATTTAGGTGACAAAGTCTTGAAGGTTCCAAGTAAAAAATTCACTAAATAACCTGAAAGATTTTATAAAAACTCTTGAGTGTTACATCTAACAATCTTTGGTTGATCTGGAAAAACAATCTACTTACTGAGCAAATACACGAATATTTACAATTATATTTAGCATATAAAACCAAAAGTTAAAAAACATAAATTGTTCCTTCTAACTGAAATGTGAGAATGGAATAAATAAGCAAAAATTTCTGAGATCTATCATATCACTGATCCAAACTACAAACAAAAGTGATTAAGAAATCCTAATCGTTTTCATAACATACATTCTGGTCACAGACATTTTTAAAACATCATACCAGCATACTAATAGGTTCTTTGTAGGTACGTTATGATTTTTGAAATGAGTACTGAAAAACACACTACTATATGGTAAGATATCTCTTACTATTTAGTGCCACAAAAATGTTTTAAGAATGTTCCATTGTTAAGAAAAAGGGTAAGTAAGTATAAAGATAGTTAACAACCTAGAATACACTGAGGACTTGATGATTCAGCTGATTTAAACAGGAAAGTGGAGAAAGACATTTATAATATTTTTGATTTAAAAACATTATTTTTAACAGCACTAAATAAGTTATAATCAGATTGTAAGGTACAGATAATGTATATTGCTCAAGCCAGCCAAAAATCCATTGACATCTTCTTTTCCAAGATTATTTATTTAAAAGGCAGAGTTAGAGAGAGAGAGAGAGAGAGAGAGGGAGATTGATCGTCCATCTGCTGGTTTACTCCGCAGGTAGCTGCAATAGCCAGGTTCAGTCAGGCAAAAGCCAAAAGCTTCATCCAGGTCTCCCATATGGTGGCAGAGGCTCATACACTAGGGTCATATTCTGCTGCTTTTCCCAGGCCATTAGCAGCTGCTGGATAGAGCAGCTAGAAACAAACAGGTGCCCATATGGGATGGTGGCTTTACCTACTTCAGTACAATGCCAGCCGCACCACTCACACCTTCTGAAATACCTTTGTTATTTATATTTTTATTCAAATTAATCAAACATCAATTTTTACCAATAAGAAATGTCTATATCCAGGGTCTAAGTAAACCATTCATAGGTCAAAGAGAAAATAAGTTAAAGAAAAATATTTTTTATCTTTAGGTATGTATTTGCTGAAACTGTTTCCAATAATTACTGTAAGTAGGTGAGTATATTAGTTAAATCTTGAAATATACAGATTTGGAAAGAAAGTTTTGAGAAGAATATTTATGGATGATGGAAGAACAAAAGGAATTTTGAAATATGAAATTCAATGATAAATCCTGTGAATTTAAATGAATTTATAAAATCGTTCCCAGCTATATTTCTATCTGCTCTCAAAATGCTAATATAAATAGAAATACACCCTCCAATTAAGTGTCAGATTAAGGTATATGCTTTGAGTGACATCTTGTGTGATGTTTCACACATCAAAATCCAGGCTATGAACAGAATGGCTTCCAGTATTTCCCTCTTCAAGTATGGTGTGGCCTGTCAACTCTGGGGTACTTTAGTCTCATAGTGTCACTTCATTTCATTCTGAGCAGGAATCTCCCTTGCTCCCCAAGAATCTGATTAAGGACAAAATTCATACCAGCTATCCAGTACTTCGCTGTCCATACCTTGTTAAGGTTGAGTTCAACTTGAGTTTTTCAGTTCGTAGTTTCATACCCAGCATGAGTACTTTTAAGCTATGGATCAAATTCTTCCTATTTAGATCTTTGTAGCAGGGGCTCTGCTTTATAATTCTTTAAGATTCTGCTCATAACTCAGTCTCTCTGCTATGAATCAGGCTTCTTCTTTCTCTGGAAACCTGTGATAACTGGACTCCTTTATACCTCATTAATCCTTCTAAATGCCAAATTTTTGAAATTCCTGACTTTAGAGCACTAATAATTCTACTGCCACATAAGCAATCCTCCTTTGTTCTACAGTCATACAGCATTCACTGGATCTTTCTTATCTCAACAAACTGATGTCACATGCAATGCAGTCCATGATACAAATCCTAGGCATGACATCATACAGGTTATTGAGCAGAGGAAACCTCTTCGCAATTAAAAAGTTAAAGAAAAAATGATCAAATTGATTGAGAATGAATATCTGCATTTAATTGAAAAAGACATCAGTTATTGCACATAATCAATGAACTAAAGAAAGTCATTAAGTGAGCAACTTGGGAAAACTCCTAATTTGTTTTCAAGTCTAACAATCTGAAGATTTACTATATTCCTTAAAGTAGTTGACTGCCCCAGTAAAAGATACTGTGCATCCTAGTAGGTACTATTTCATTTATTAAATATTACCTTTCATTCTAATCAAATTCCCACATACTGTTACCATTACTAAAGCATAAAATCCTCTCCCATTCTTGGTCATGGGCTAGGCTGGAGTTCAGGGCAGTTTCTTTAGAGTTAACACTGTGGGTAATAAAACTAGTATTTCTATTATTCTGAGCTATCATTTTATTAATCAGAAAAGCTCTTAAAAATATAACTGGAACAATAAAATTGATACCATCTTCAAAAAATATGTTTTTCAAACTACTAGAAATACTCAATTTCTTATACAAAAATACTAACTCTCAAATAGGGATCTTGAATCCCAATATAATCTAATAAAATAAATTATCGGGGTGGGAGTAGTGTGTGTGTGTGTGTGTGTGTGTGTGTGTATCTAGGAACTAACAAACTGAGTTTATAAGAATTTTTTAAAAAAATTAAATATCTGATTTGCCCTTGATTTCAGAATAGGAAGAGGTTTAGCACTGAACATATGGGCTGGATTTGGAAAACTTGATTCAATTGCTTGCTCATTTACTTTGCAGCAGGTTGCCTCGATAGAGTTATATAATGTCTCTGTGCAAAGGTGTGATAAGTACTATAAACAACTCCTGGTAGATGAAATGAAATAAAATAGGTTAAGTGATCAGCCAAGCATCTAGCACATAATTAAATACACAATGAATTATTGTGATCTCTTTTATGTGATCTGATCAATGACAAATTAATATGCAACAAGTTCATGGTACCGGTCTCTTCTATTGCTGGCAATGACTGTTTTCCCAGGCCTGCATATTATCTGGAAAAAATTCCTTGTTCTATCTCTTCCTGTATGCTCTAAGTGCCAAAGGACACAAATGGGCAGCTTTCATGAGTGACAATTCATGAACATGCCAAGACCAAGTCATCTGGTAATACTTGCAATCTAACATTTGGGAAATTCTTCCAAATTCAAAATTATGTGTATTTTCTTTGTTCAGTATCAACTGTCTAGAATACATACATTCTTTTTTGAAAAAAAAATTTACGTATTTGAGAGGTAGAATTACAGAAAGAGAGAGGGAGAGACAAAGAGAAAGCTCTTTCATCTGTTGGTTCACTCTCCAAATGAGCAGATCCAGAGCCAGGAGTCTGGAGCTACCTTGGGTCTCCTAGCAGGTGCAGGGACTTAAGCCCTTGGACCATCTCCACTGCTTTCCCAGGCCATAGCAGAGAGCTGGACTGGAAGAGGAGCAGCTGGGACACAAACCGGTGCCCATGTGGGATGCTAGCACCACAGGCAGAGGCTTAGCCTACCATGTCACAGCACCAGCCCCTAGTACATACATTCTTGATAACTGGAGGAATTAGAACTACCAATTCATTTCACGCATTGTATAGCAATCATTCAAATACATTTTAATAAAATTTAACTGAGTAGAAACCAACTGCATGTAATCGCTGCCTGTACACTATTTAACTTTACTAATACACAATTATTGTGTATAGAACTCTCGTGAGGGAAAATAGCTCTTTTTCTTACTTTTTAGTAGAAAATAATACTTAAGGATAACAGATATATCAGAACACATGACACTCCAAGAACACAATCTATTTCTTAGGGTGAGTCAGATACACTCCCCTGCACAACACTCCCAATCCATTTTCCTTAAGTTCCTATGTGGTACTTACAGGCTACTTAGATTCTTCCTTATATGGAAAATGCAATGGTCAATAGAACTAGCAGCTTGATGGCCTTCTATCTTCAATTACTGATAACTAGTTATACTGTAAATATAATTACTCTTGGGACAGAACTGACTACAAAAGTGCCAGAGATTGTTTGCCATTTTCCTGGCAATGAAATAAACTACTGGGAGAGAAACTATATTTCTGTTCTGTTTTCATTATTAATTATAAGCTGCTTCTAAAATAAAATGTATTATTATAAGTGATATATTTCTTTGTATGTACATATTTAGTTTTATTGCAACAGAGCTGCCTGTATACTTTCAACTTTTAAAATTGACCATTATCTTTCTTCTCCAGTGTAGCAAAAAGAAAACTTAAAAATAAACAGGAACAAAATCACTATAAAGAATACCAATTCCCAATATGATTCCACAGGTTCTGTTGATTCTCCCACTGAGTGGCATACATTTCTTAAGCACTAAATTCAGGTACAGTTCTCAGCAATCTGTTTTTATGTAACACTGAAGAGTTTTCCAAGTGCTCACAAATCTCAAGTGATTTTCATGCAATTTTAGTACTCTTGATATTCTCAGTCTTAACACTAAAATTACATGATCTCACATTCATCCAGGGCTAAAACCATATCCTATACAATATGTTCCACAGCTACGGGTACTTCAATACCTTCTAGACATATACCTCTGAGCAAAATCAAATGCCTAAAACCCACCACATCCAAAACTAATTTCAGGAAACCTACCTGATGCCATCTCCAACCGGAAACTCTTCAATTCTCATAATCTTATCACCTCAGGAAGCGCCCACACAAAGAAACCAAGGACTACTGCCTTCACAGTAGTGGTTCAATGATGCTCCCTTCTTTTGAAAGCATTCCCTAACAACCTAGACAAGAGAGTGGCAGTGGTCCTCTGAAATTCTGTAGTAATTACTGTTTCACAATTACTTATTCATTCATATTTTTAAAGTGTACTTATCATGTACTTTTAAAGAATAAAGTAAAAGGTAAGATACTGTCTTGCTATGGCAGAATACACCAAGGACTAAACAAGGAATTACATTTCCTTGAATTGGGACATTCAGTGTTTGAAGACATGGCAATGATCATCCAGTTAAAACTCCTTTGCTGTGCTCAAAAGCTCTGCATGAACATCCTGGCCTAGAGTAGCCACTTGCTACATGCTATGTCTATAATCATTTGTTTAAATAGGTGTTGGCTTTGGTAAAGATAAGGCTTACCAATCTTTTAATTTTCTATAGCACATACTTGCATGAAACAGAGTAGAAATTCTTTGGTTTTCCTGCTATGGAATTAACAGTATTAGACAATATCAGAATTTCCATACAGGGTAGTAAAAACCAAGGATTACCATAAGTTTCCAGAAAAATACTTCCACTCGAAGTGAGCTAAGTCTTATCTTCAATATTTTCTGTACTTTTGGATTGAAGATGATTTTATGTGGAATGGAAAATGAATTATCTCAGGAAGACCACAACTTAAAGACTTGTGCTATTTTTGCTGAAATATTATTTTATTTTCTTAAGTCCATTGGGAGCAAATGGTTCAGGTTTCAAGGTATGAATTTGTCAGAAGCAGTTACATTTTGAACTACTGTCATCTAATGTAAATTTAATCCAAAAGTGTCTGTGAAACCCAGAGATCCAACTTTAGAAATCCACATGGATATGCATTTCAGTAATATTTTATATCTTTAAAGTATTTCTTCTGAAATAAATCATTAAGACTTGATTTTTATCTTTCAAATTCTATGAGACAGTTTTCAAGGATTCCCATGCTTAAAATAAGACTTTCACAAGAAAAAAACTATTTATTATGGAACCTTACAGAAGCTGATGTTTTACTTGTAATAGCTACTGAAATTTAACAAAATATAAAAAGATAGTAACAAAAGATGTTGTAGTAAGATTAGCTGTGACTAACAGCAACACCAATGAAGTTTTATTCTTCCTATCTCAAAGTCTCAGTTTTTAATCCATAGAGCAGAAAAGAAATTGGGAACTATTATCTCTTTTCAAGTTAATTAACTCCTCATTATAATAATGGCAATGGCACAAAATGTTTCTGAGAAATAAAAGACCGTTTTTGAAAAACGCAGAACTGATTTTTAAGTAGAGGCGACAGTTCATCTACTGCTACATATTTCTAAAAATATATTATCTTATTACCTTAAGTGGGTGAGCAGAAACAATCCTAAAATCTATTTATAGTTGTGATGTCTATATTGTAAATGGTTCAGATAAAGTAAGAAAACTGAATAAATTAAAAACTTTAAACTGCAGCAAATCTTTCTTATGTGATAACATTCTTGATTTAGCAAAGTAATGAAAACATAATATCAAACAAAAATAAAAGTCAAATTGTTCCATAAATCAGAACAATTGTCCTACAATTACTGAAACTCAAGTCATGCCTATGTGTGTGTGTACATGTAGATACCTAGATATAAAAACAGTAAAATTCGTGGCAACTATGTAACAAATATGGGGGGGGGGGACAAGGTACAAATATGTCCTAGAACAACATTATATTTGAACAAAATGTTAACACATTGGTGATTTGCTTTATAGAAAAAAATTTGTTGAGACAAATTACCCTTGTTTTCAAATGACTGATTTCTACTCTGCCCCCAGGTTAGAATAAAAGAAGAAAAACCTTTAACATTATTTTTTTCTGCTTTGAAGAAAAACTATTTCTGAGATCACTCCAGTTTTTTCTGCTAACAAATTGACATAGAAATCACATTTGATTTACTTTCATTGTTTTCTTTTTAGATCCTAATGTTCAGGTGGAGTGGATGTAATGGATGGAGCAATAATTCTGGAGTAGGTGGTCATTGTGATTGATTTAGGAATCACTTGCCAAGACAGAGACAAAGTAGACTGAATAGCTAAGCTACCCAGAATCTATCACAAAGAATACTCCATACAAGTAATTAATAAGCTCCAGGTTTCTGAAAGAAACAACCAGCAGTCAAAATCATGACTTAAGAAACTGATTTTAGAAACAGATCAGAGTTTATTTAAAAAGGAGAATCCCAAATTTAAAATCAACTATAACAAAACATATTATTTTGCTTTGATAATCAACATAAACTAAATTCTAATTGAAAACATTAATAAAAATATAGGCTAGACATTTAAAATATTTTAAACATGGTAAATTTATTTTTCATCCAAAACAGGTACCTGCTAACAGAAAATGGTCTAACTAATGTATTTACTAATAGTATTACTCTAAAACCTGATTCTTTTCTCTTGCAAAAAGACCTAATTTCCTAGTAAAAGGAACTGCAGATGGTATAGCAACAAGTCGCATACTGATGAGGTAAGGATAGTGCAGGGACAGGGATTTGTTTAAAGTTTCCATCTTCTTAGAAAAGTGAAGGAAATAAGAGTAATGCATAAGTTCAATGGCATTTTACTCCCGAGAATGTTTCATGCAAATCTCTGAAAATATCACTTCACACGCAGACTTTCTTCCTCTGCTTGGGTTCTCCAGTTTGTATGCAGGATGCTTAGTCTAGACCTTGAAGTGTTTACAATGGGACTCACTCACAGCCTGTCAAGGGGATGCAATGCTTTAAGTGAAGCATGAGTATAGCACTCAATCTTCTTACCACAGGTTGTGGGTAGATCTGATGTAGTTTGTCACTGTGCAATTTCTAATTGCCCTTAAATAACAAAGATTATACTGATATGTGAGGATTCTATATCACCTCAGTATGTACACTGCTAATTTTATCTTCAAAGATTACCAACACAGAATGCTGTTCTTGCCCACCACACATGCATGCCATTCCTTTGTATAATAAGATTTCAAGATCTTATTCATCCGCTTATATTCATGTAACCAGGCTTCCAGTATTCAAATAAGAGCCAAGGTATTAGGTGTAGGCATAACTTGCAAACAGTTTGTAATGTGGACAACTAGAGATATTCTGGGATAGTATTAGAAAAAGAAAGGCCGGCGCCGTGGCTCAATAGCATAATCCTCCGCCTGCGGCGCCAGCACACTGGGTTCTAGTCCCGGTCAGGGCACCGGATTCTGTCCCAGTTGCCCCTCTTCCAGGCCAGCTCTCTGCTATGGCCAGGGAGGGCAGTGGAGGATGGCCCAAGTGCTTGGGCCCTGCACCCCATGGGAGACCAGGAGAAGCACCTGGCTCCTGGCTTCGGATCAGTGGGATGCGCTGGCTGCAGTGCGCCAGCAGTGGCGGCCATTGGAGGGTGAACCAACGGCAAAGGAAGACCTTTCTCTCTGTCTCTCTCTCTCACTGTCCACTTTGCCTGTCAAAATAAATAAATAAATAAATAAATAAATAAATAAATAAATAAATAAAAAAAGAAAGAAAGAAAGAAAGAAAAAGAAAAATAATTATCACCCAGAAGATAAAACTGGTCAGGAAACATGTCAGTTTCCAAAAGAAAAGGAACCATGGGAATGAATCATACATACTACATAATATTGACAGTGTTTTGTAATAAGGTAGTTGCTTTCTTTTATCTCAATAATAAAATGAAAGAATAACTGACTTTGAGAGCTAGGATAGCGTTCATAGATTCCCCACTGAGGTGGGGAATATATAAGGTCCTTGAAATCAATAGGTCTGCCCATATGAAGGTATCGTTAGGCAGGACTCAACATTCAATAAATGTATAGTAGGCTAATATTTAAGTTGATAATTTTGTATGGCTGATGAATGATGTTATAAAATGAAATATCTTCTGATAAATAGCCTCAGAGATTTCCTTTATAGGGTCCATTTCTGCAAGCTAACTTCTTATTTAATCTAATGTGTGCATTGTCTTTTTCCAATTGGATGCAAAATATTTATTTTGCACTGATTTATTTATCAATGTAACTGCAAAAAAAAAAAAAAAAAAAGGTGAGACTTAAAGCATACGCTAACCTCAGAGCCTGTATAACTTTTACTTCTTGAATGCCCAGAAAACTTTCAAATAGAAACATAATGCAGAATGAAAATTCACCATCAACCTTTAAATTAGAAAAAATAAGCACAGGTATAGTAAACCAACCTGGAAAAAGTCACTCATTTCCAAAACTTTCAAGTTGATCAAAATTATCTATTATTTTAGCACTACACCTTAGGAAAATTTCCTCCTATTCATATATTTTGTGTTCTGCTCTACAATGCTATACGAGAAGATTCAGCTTTTATCTACTCATTTTCATATTTTCAAATACCACTTGTACCATAATAGTTATCCTTTAACCACTTGCGTTTTCAATTGCGGTTGTGCTGTGGAACCCTGGCACCTACCTCTACAGTGCTCGATTGTGTCCACAGTTAAGAATCTCTTCACCACAAGACACGCAGAGCCAGGCTCAGCTAGAGAACTCCACCGAAGGACCTGCTCCAGCACGTTCTCTCTGTAGTGGAGGGGGCGCTCTGCAAACACACGACCCAGGACAGACCAAAAACAAAACGTGACCAGAGATCCATTTTATACATTTTTAAAAGATATTTCGAAAAGATATGTAGGCAACAAATATGTGTGTGTGTGTGTGTGTATATATATAATCAAATCTTATAATATACAACCCTAGAACTACATACAAGAGATTCTAACACCTAGGATGTCACTAAGCACAACATTAATTTTTGGTATAAATTAATCTTGCAGGAACATTTATTGCTTAATTGTTAAAACAAACTTTTTAGAAGTGCTTTCTTTGAGATTAAATATCAGAATACAATCTTTTGTGCAATGAATATGGGTCTATACCATTTTAATTAGATGATTTGCTTGGTTTGCTTGAGGAGAAATGCCTATTTGCATATGCAACTGAATAATTTGAAAGGACTAACACATTAATCTTGTCCAGTCTAAGTAAAAAGCATAAATTAATCCTGTTTATTCAATACAATTATAATCTTAAAGTTTCTGATCAACCGTAGTAAACAACTTACAACTAATATTCTCATAGTCAATTTGTACGAAATTATAAAATATTACTTTTTCAAAGAACATGTAGAAATAACTATAAAATAGCACTGAGTAAACTATGTTTAAGTATTAGAAGAAATAACATTTATAAGCACTATGTGGCAACATTATAAATTAACTGTTCACATAAAGGTCAATAAGAAGAGGTAAAATGACAGCTTGAAGATTTCCTCCTTGATGAATACTCATCCATATACTTTTTGGTTTAGACGGTTACATTTCTTAAGGTATCATATGTTCTTAACATGGATATTTTAAAGATTTACCACCACAATTCAAATCAAAATATGCCCATCAGTTAATAAATATGTAACAACAGAAGCATATGCTGGGAACAAAAAAAAGATTTCAAACTTTTCACAGTTTACTGAAATATCATAACTGTGAAATTAAGAAGAGAAGCCCTGGCATGAAGTTGTGGCTTTCCTTAATAGTGTAACTGCAGATAAGTCAAGTCAACTCTTGAATACCCTCCTAAATGCACAGCACATAGCACTTGAGTCTTTTGTTTTTTATTAAAGAAGTAATGTTAGTAACAAATGGTAAAGCACAATTTAGTATTATATACTGACCCATGACATGGTAAATGGTAGATAAACCACAGATAAAAATGACAAATATAACAATCTTCCTTAATATTTTTAAAGGTACCCTGCTATGACCACATTCCAGAAATCATCAATAACAAATTTTCTGTCTCCAGTGTAAGTCACATTTTTGCTCCATATGCAGTAAAATGAAATCCAGTTCTGCATTCTGTGCTCATTGAAGCAAGTCTACACATTGTGATAACATCAAAAAATAAACAAAAAAGAGATACTAGAGCATAGATCTTCAAGACAAATCTATTTTGTTCACTATTATGTATCTCCTGCTCACAGCATAGCATTGATTATGTGGTGGGTAATAGATTTTCAATAAATATTCGAGGTATGAAGTAGCCTATGAATTTTCTTTGGTGGCCCATATATTAATATAAATATTTGCTGATCTATATATAGATCAGCAGGTAAAATGAAACATCTTTGCAAAATTAGATCAAATTGTCTATACTACATCAATATTGATTTCTTAAAATAATTTTCTAAAATTTTGGACAAGGTATAATTGCCAATGCATGATTTTCAAATTATAATTCAGTTGTTGAATAATCCATGAATTAGTAATCTTATAACTGATTTTAGATGTATTTATTTTTTTTCTATAACATAAATGGACAGTATCCACATAGTTTACTTCTCACAGTTCTCCTGACAAATGAACATTATTCAAGAACATACTGTATATAGATAAGAAGAAACATACAAAATGTTTTAAATGATACACAACAAAATCTATCAGCAGAAAAGAATGCATGTGTTCTTTCAGGCCAGCTCTCTGCTGTGGCCTGGGAAGGCAGTGGAGGATGGCCCAAGTGTATGGGCCCTGCACCCACAGGGGAGACCAGGAAGAAGCACCTGGCTCCTGGCTTCAGATAGGCACAGTGCGCCGGCCGTAGCGGCCATTTGGGGAGTGAACCAATGGAAAGGAAGACTTTTCTCTGTCTCTCTCTCTCTCACTGTTCTACTCTGCCTGTCCAAAAAAATATAATAATAATAATAAAAGAATGCATGTGAACTCTTGCTCACTGCAATATAAATTTAATTACTTATTTAAATAGTAATAGAAATAAAATATTTTATGGATCTTGTGCAGACTACAAAAGAGGGAAATTATTACCATATAAATGATTTTATACTAGGCAGTTTTCTTTGATGAGTTGTACTGACAATTCCAAATACAGAGGCAGAAGGCTGTGTATTTTAAAGGAATTAATGTTGTGAATCAGAGACTTTACACAGTTACTATCACTGGCACTTTTCACCATAAATTGCACATCATATGAAATCTTGTATAATATCACATTTAAAACATATATCTGAATGATGACTTTATAACATTCACACACCATGAGCTGGTTAAGGAAGCAGTGCCACAGTTGCCTCCTGTAGTGCTTCACTGTTGGTAAAAAGGACAGGTCATTGTGGTTAAAAGAAATTAGATACATCAATAGGTAAGCAGCTCCAATTTACTAAAGGCCATCAACGACAACCACTGAGACAGTGAGTTCTTTTAAAGTGGTATCCTAGATGCAGACACTGTCATTGGTTAAAACTCTGTCTAAAGAAGTCAGTTTCTGTGCTGAAAACTATTTTCACAAAACTGAAAGATATTACAGTGCTTTAATATAAATACTTTTTGTTTTCTGCTCATCATACTTGTGCCCAAGCTCTCTGAAACCTTTGGAGTTTACTCTCCCTTTAATGTGTGCTCTCATTTCCATCTCACCCATTTAAGGTCCTCACCTAACCCTTTGCTCACCAGGAGTGTTCAGCTGCTGCACAGTGATCTACAGCCACAATTGTGCAGGGCTGTACTTGACAGGAACACGAAGGAAGCTCTCATGCTGTGAGTGTCATTTCAGGGAAAGTAGAGAATCTTTGCAAACTGTGCACATACTTAACAATGATACTTCTGCTATGTGTTGAAGAGGACTAGGAAATGATGTTCTCTTCCATGTCATCTGTTTGCTGGAAAGTAGTTTGGGTCAAGGTAATTATACCTGGTGCGCTGGGACACACAGTAGTCTCTAAGAATGTCTCTGACCAATAAATAGGTTCTAACTGGTGATCTTCCTTGTGGATATCTGTTGTGTGTAGACAATCTGAACAAGGATCACAGAAATCCAGACATTTACGGAGGACGATCCTGGCAGTGCCACCGAACACCCTCGATAGGTTCTATGCCACAATTACCACACTTGAAGCCAACATCTTGCACAAATCCACTTTCAGCCTGCATTTGCTGAAGTTTCTGCTTCTTTAACTTTTTAAACTATAATAGTTATTTACATTCAGGTAAATTCCTATACATAGTAGAAACAATTTCTTCATCCGATGCCTCTTCAATCACTGTTCAACAGGATCGGTCATCATCTTCATCCGTATACACTGGTGGTTCATGAGAAGTCAGCTGTCTTCTGCTTGATGAAGACTTTTTGGAGAATAAATATGTTAGGTGTTCTGCCTGGGACTGGAATGCCAGCTCTAGTTAGCTTTATGAAATATTTCTGTACTCGGCTTGCAACCTGTTTTGCTGTCCTGTTGCCCATTTCATCCTCTATCTTCTGCCAGCGTCAAGATTCTACTTTTTCTGGAGGGTATTTCAGGAGCAGCTGTTCAAGTTTCTTCTGTTCTTCAACAGTCCACAGTTGGTTAAATGTTTCTGGCTTGGTAACATCACAAAGGCGGCCTCTTAGCATCTGAAGACGACTGTCTGAGCCTCTGGACCATCACTCAAAGCAACACGCAGTATGAGAGAGACTCTCCATCCTTCTTAGGATCTGAAGGGCTTTTTGGTCTAGCAGGTAAACCTACTTTATCAAAAACTAGTTTAACTATCCTGTATGTCTTTTATGATTTTTAAATTCCCTTTCAAATTGTCCAAGGCTATTGGTATATTGGTCCCATACAATCTCAGGCAACTGAACAACTCTCTGTGGATATTTATTAAGCTTCTTCTGGAGTTTTTCCACAAATCCAATGGGATTTTTTTAGTGCTTTTCTCTGGTGTTTGCCTAAACTTTCAAGGTCATGGACTGCTTGAGAATGTTGTGCCTTGACAGCAATCATCTGTAACAGTCTCTGGTAACTATATAACCAAAGATCTATCATTGTGGAAATATTCTCTCTTTTCCTTATACCCTGAAAGAGTTGTAGCTATGATCTAGAATAGAGCATAAGCATCAGGGTTTCAGACTCCCAACTTCAGCCATGGAGAATACTAGAACCTTCTAAATTCAGCTGAGTTCTACCAGTAATAAGACAGACAGGATCCTATACATGTGTTTCTTAAAAGCCTGATAACACTTTTTAAAAGTACTTTGCCTAGTATTTGATTCCCAAATGTCTGTATCTATCTTTCATCATTGTTAACGTCCATACATTGAGACCTGAGGTATTAATTATTTCTATGGTTCTACTAGCAAAATTTGGTATAGAGTACCAGGAGCCAGCCACGTGGAAGAGCATGCAGGCCAGGAAGCACAGGGCTGGTGGCCTGAGGGCCACATGCCCTGGTGGTGCAGAGCAGCACGGGCCCATGATAGCAAGAGGGCAAAGACAAGGCAAGATGTATTTAAAAGAAAAACTAGAAAAGAAGGAAGAAGGATAGGAGTGAGGAAATAAGGAAGGGTAAAACAGGAGCATCATTTTGCTACTAAAATTGTATATATGAAATACATGAAGTTTGTTCCCTTTTTATAAATAGAAAAATTTTAAATTAAAAAATAAAAATTTGCTTCATATTTGCTATATGGTAATTCTTGATTATAACACTTGCAAACTCTGAGAAACTATTGACCCCACTAATAGATACCATTTCTGGGATAACAACTATGTTCAGATGGTACATTATATCAGTTATATGTAATTTACAATTATTTATTTATTGTGGAAGGCAGAGAGACAGAGAGAGAGAGAGAGATATGAGACAGAGACATCTTCCATCTATTGGTTCCCAAATGTGTGCCACATCTGGGACTGTCTCAAGCTGGACCCAGGTGCTGGGAATTTTGGGTCTCCACTGGGGGCAATAGGAAACCAAGTACTTGACCACCACCTACTGCCTCCCAGATTACGTGTTTATAGAAATGTGAAATTGAGAGCACCGCTGGGACTCGAACCCAGGCACTCTGTTACAAGATGTGAGCATCCCAAGGGCTATGTTAATGGCCGTGCCAACTGCTCACCCCAGTTATCTCTTTTATTTAATTTAATTAGCTATAATATTCTGAAATAGATCATATTATTCACATTTCTCATATGGAGTTTCATCCACTTGCTCAAGGTCACACAGCTGGTTAAAGAACAAATTTTCACCCAAACCTATCTGACTTTAAAAAATTTCTTAACTACCACTCTTAGTTTTATTTTAGACAATATAAACTATTTCCTGGTTTTTTTTCTCACATGTAATTTTTTTTGGGGAAAGTATCAACTCACCAGGACTTTTCTGAGGACTGAATAAGGTAACATAAGCAAAGTTAAAAATAGCATCACTTTCTTATACCTACTGAGAAGATGGTAAGGAAACAATGGCAAAATAGTTTCATCAGCCTGCATATGTAGAAACTAATGATACCTACAGCAGGCTTGGAGATGAAAATAATATTCTTCACTGGAATAAATTATCTGTGACAAAAGAAAAACTTACTCTCTATTACAAAATTGAATTGGTAATGAGACTTGCAAATGGCAGAATATTTACAATAAAGAAGGTCATGATTATACACTAGCACCAGTAGACACTATGGTGATATCTCTGAAGTGTTCTTAGTTATGCCAAAATGTATCACAGTAGATACAGGGTCCTATCGATGGACATGTAATTCATCGTGACCAGAAAAATTAATTAAATAAGTTTTCAAATCCTTGCCATAGTATGAAATACTTCTGATGAATGAAAACCCTACTGATCCATGTTCCTAGATAAAGAACACAGCCAAAAAACAGAATGAAAGCAAAGTATTTATAAGGCTGTCAAATATTACAATTATGAAATCACACTAATATCCACCTTAAGAAAGAGATATGAAACAGGAAAAAAGGACTGCATCATCAAATATAGTTGGAATATAAATTCCTACAATTAAACAAATTTTTATTTACAGATATATTTGCAACCATCTGTTATGATAGATTATATGGTACATGGTCATCTAGCAAATAGGGTATTACTAGAAATAAATAACTTTTTCTTGTTATCTGCAATATGAACAGCAAAAATCAATATGAGTATATAAGTAAACAACAGTTTTGGAGGTGGTTCCTTACATAGGTAAAACATTAATTGTTGGGCTGGTATTTGGCATACTGGGTTGAACTGACACCTACAACACTAGCATCCCATATGGGAGCTAGATTGAGTCCTTGCTGCTCCATTTCGTTTCCAGGTCCCTACTAACGTGCCTGGGAAAGCAATGGAAGATGGCCCAAGGTTCTGAGCTCCTGCACCCATGTAGGAGACCCAGATAAAGCTCTTGGCTCCAGGGTTTGGCCTGGCCCTCTCCTGGTAGTTGCAATCATTTAGGGAGTGAACCAGCAGATGGAAGACCTCTATTTCTCCCTCTCTCTCTCTTTGGAACTCTGCCTTTCAAATTAATAAAATAAATCTTTTAAAAAATAAATTGTTTAAAATCTTGCTCAAAGAATACATGTAGCCTCCCTCTTTAAATACAAAGCTATTCATCTTCCACCTGAAATAGCACCTGTCTTTAATAAATTTCTGGTAGTAATGACACAGAATTGTCAGAGTAAATTATGACATCTATAACAGCTAATTTCTTAGGTCAAACTTAGAGCTGTGCAAGTCATTCTCTTTCCCTCTCACATAATCAGAAGGTAACCACACTTATGTCCCTCAGGAAAGAATCCTGATGCAAATGAACAGGTCTTCCAGCACCACAGTAGGTATAGGAAAGAGAGACAACTGTGCTATAACATTTCTGCGTAACTCAAGTGGTTCACACACTTGAACTTTCAGAAAAGCCCATATAAGTGAGGCCTCCCAGGAAGTTAATTTTGTTTGAGATGTGAAGGATCTAAAGGGTATGGGGGCTACCTCAGCAGAGGTTAGATCAGTTTTAAGGGAAAGCATTAAACAAAATAATAATAATGGTCAAGGATGCTTCAGACCTTCAAGGAATAAGACAAAAAAGATCTGTTCTTTATCCAGCACAAATTTTGAGTACTCTGCCAGGCATTCATTTAATAGGGCAAATAGAACATAAATTAATTAAGCTTAGAATCCAACTCAGTTCAGTGTACACAGTCTATGATTTTGGTACAAAATAAAAATATGAAAATTATATAGATATTTCATATTGTTATATAAAACATTTCTCCATGAATCTAACTACTATAAGACTATGCAGAAGCAAGAACTTTCCAAGAGTTGTTTACCATTTCAACAACAATTCTGTGAATATAATCAGAGTCATAAAATTGAAATCAGTCTGCTTTTGTAACTGTCACATCCATGGTGACTCCACGTACAGGTTTAAGAATAGAGTTTCATAATCTTTGGCTATAGACATGAGCTTCAGTACTTATATGCTATAGTGCACATATTCACCCCATTTATATTCATATAATTACGGTAACACACTAATCTTATTAAATTAAATTTTGGGGCTGGCTCTGTGGCGTAACAGGTAAAGCTGTTGTCTGCAGTCCTAGAATCCCATATGGGCACCGGTTAGAGTCCTAGCTGGTCCACTTCCGATCCAGCTCTCTGCTATGGCCTGGAAGAGCAGTAGAAGATGGCTGAAGCCCTTGGGACCCTGCACCCAGGTGGGAGACCCGGAAGAAGCTCCTGGCTTCTGGCTTTGGATCTGTGCAGCTCCAGCTGTCGCAGTCAATTGGGGATTGAACCAGCAAATGGAAAAATTCTCTCTTTCTCTCTCTCTCTCTCTTTCTCTCTCAGACTCTCTGCTACTCCTTCTCTCTCTGTGTAACTCTGACTTTCAAATAAATAAATAAATCTTTACTGGCGCCACAGCTCACTAGGCTAATCCTCCGTCTGCGGCGCTGGCACCTTGGGTTCTAGTCCCGGTCGGGGCACCAGATTCTGTTGCTCCTCTTCCAGTCCAGCTCTCTGCTGTGGCCCGGGAAGGCAGCGGAGGATGGCCCAAGTGCTTGGGCCCTGCACTCGCATAGGAGACCAGAAGGAAGCACCTGGCTCCTGGCTTCTGATCAGTGCAGCACGCCAGCCATAGCGGCAACTTGGGGGGGTTGAACCAATGGAAAAAGGAAGACCTTTCTTTCTCTCTCTCTCACTAACTTTGCCTGTCAAAAATAAAAAAAATAAATAAATAAAAAATATAAAAATTAATTAATTCATTTATTTGAAAGGCAGAGTTACAGAGGCAGAGGGAGAGGGAGAGGGAGAAAGAGACCTTGAATCCATATTCTGGTTCACTCCCTAAATGGCTACAATCAAAGCCAGAAGCCAGGAGCTTCATGCAGATCCCCCATATGGGTGCAGGGCCCAAGCACTTAGAACACGCTCTGCTGCTTTCCCAGGGGCATTAGCAAAGAGCAGGGTAGGAAGTGTAACAGCTGAGAAACTCAACTTTTCATGAGTGTAATAGTATATCTCAGGATTGTAAAGGGAACATTACAAAATACTTATTATACAAAGGGGACTCTTGATGTGACAAGACAGAGGACTACTGCCTTAAATGTTACAGATACCTAAAAGGTAATAAAATCTAGCAGTCTGCTTGCTTATTTAACCACTTATTTAACCATTTATTTTTGATTACTTAATTATCTGGAGGATTTGTTTTTACATTAGAAAACTATTCCCTGCTGAAATTCTTCATATCAACTACAGTCTTATGACTGCCTATGCCTTTATGCTCATGTTCTTTTTATATTTCACTTTGTCTTCCCAGCGTGTTACTGGAATTAAAACTCTGTACATTGCAGATGGCCAGGTGGAGAACGCAGCCCCATCCACTTCAGTTAAGTCCACACAACCACAGACCCTTTTATTCCTTCCCTATAATTATCTCTCTAGAAGCAGCAAAAATAATCCTAGTTTTCTTTTCCTGCAATTTCTGCTTGCACACCTGAACAAACATCAAGATGATGCCAAGTTTGAATTCTTTTTTTAAAAAAAGATTTATTTATTTGAGTGGTAGAGTTACAGACAGAGAGAAATGGAGAGACACAGACAGAGGTCTTCCATCTATTGGTTCACTCCCCAAATAGCCACAAGGGTTGGAGCTGGGCCAATCTGAAACTAGAAGCTTCTTCTGGGTCTCCCACGTGGGTGCAGGGGCCCAAGCCCTTGGGCCACCTTCCAATGCTTTCCCAAGCTATCAGCAGGGAGCTGGATTGGAAGAGGAGCAGCTGGGACAGGAACCAGCACCCATATGGGATGCTGGTACTGCAGGCAGAGGCGTAACCCACTACACCGCGGTGCCGGCCCCAAAATTTGAATTCTTAACTCTGAGTATATTCTTTCCTGGTGACACGGGATGCTTCTTTGGTTATATTCTCAGATATATACATAAACAAAGCAACTTGACGTTGCCTAGTCTTTTGATATCAACATTAAGATAAGTTTTATCCTTTTTTATTAGAGAGGAGGAAAAATAACAACATCCCACTCCTGTCTTAGCATTTGTGATAAACGTATGGTCATATGCAAGTAGATAACCAGTCATTTTCAGTGTGAGGATCCCTTGGTTTTCTAAAATGAAATTTCAAAGCAATGTTCCAGAATGCAGTTTTGTTTTTGGTTATTTATCCTCATCCACGCTGCTCACTCCCATCAGTCAGGAAAACTAGGAGCAAAAGGCACTGAATGCCAGTGCCATGATGCAGGAATATGCTTTCATTTGACTCAACCTTTAAGAGAACAAGGGTGGCAGAAAGAAGATGCCTAACCCCAAATTTATGACTCAGTATTATGCTGTGAATATCCAATGAACCAATACAAGCATGCCGGAGACACTCAGCTGTCCGAGCAGTAACTATGGCCTTGTAGTCTCCTAGGAACTCTTATCTAAAGCAGAGACCACTTTCTAGGTGCCGGTCACATCTGTAGACAATAAAGATGACTCAGATCCAGAACGCAACTGTCTTTTTGGATACAGTTCATTAAAAGTTCTGTGGAGCAGGTTATAAGACAGACTTCTGTGGATTACATTAAATGTCAAGGTGCTGTGCTTGAGGTAGTGAGAGATAAAGGTCTAAAATATATGGCAAATATCTCATTACAGTACAGTGAAGGACAGAACCAGACGTATGCACCTTAATATTCTACAGCTTAGAGAGTAGGCCGCATTACAGATCTATAAGTAAATGGTGAGAGAGGGATCAATCATTGTGAATTATGTTCATCTGATTATCATCACAGAAGGATGGGCGATGAGGAAGTAATGGAAGTGTTTTAAGCAATGGAACAATATAATCCAATATGTGATTCAGAAAGAAAATTCTGCCAATAATGCTGATTTACTCAGAAATATAATGAACTAGTAAAGCTATCCCTTTTCCTTAAAATTAAACAGAAAAGAAAAAAAACACTTCTGCACCACTTAATCTTACGATACTATTTCAAGTATTCAATGGATTTTAATTACATGGACACTGTGTCATAGGTACTGTGCTAGATACTAGAGAAAGGAAAAAGAGCTCTTTGTTCCTTCCAAGGAACTCCCATCAAGACAGAGAAATATAAATCCAGGTGATAGGCACCAGGATGAGAGGAGACAAAGTGCAACAAAATTCTGTAAATTTTATTCTTTTTCATCAGAGAGGGACGGGGACGGTGAGACAGAGTGTGCACTCCCATCCACTGGCTCCCTCTCACAAAGCTTGAAACTCAATGCAGGTCTCCCATTTGGAGGGCAGGGCTGAGCTATCACCTGCTGCCCTTGAGGGTGCACATTAGCATGAAGCTGGAATCCAGAGCCAGGATTCAAACTTTGGTATGGAGTGGGGAGGCATCTTCATCAGTATCTTAGCTACTAAGCCAAATGCTCACACATGAGTTGGGTTTCCCAGGAGTTCCTCAGGTGACCCAGATGGAGGAAGAACAAAGGTATGTTCAGGAAACCTCGGCTCATGCATGTTTGTGAAGCACAAAGAATGAAAGAGATTATCTATGAAGAATATATAAAATAAGAAAATATAACAAAGGAGACCGGAGTAAGGGAAACCCAATGTTTAAGAGAGGAGGAAGAAACTACAAATGAATAAAATGATCAGAGAATCTAATGGAGAATCCAGGCAGCACCAGAAGTGGAATGAAGGTCATCAGAGGACAAGGCAATGGTCAGTCTGTCAGAAAGGACAGGCGAGGTGCAACCTGAAGCAAATCCACCAGACAACTGGGGTGAGGGTCACAGGAGTCCTGTGCAGTCCTGTGCATGGGGAGAATGAGCTCCAGGACAGGGGAGACACTGTGAACTGACATCAAAACGCCAGTGCTTGGATCTTGGCAATGAATAAAGAAAATATTTCAATACAGATTCAACTTTGAAAGAGCTGTGTACAGTACAGAAATAAAGGAATAAAAACATCAAGAAGGATGAGTGAAAGACACAGTACCTGATAAGCCCATTTCATTCCAACACTGATTGTAAAATTCCTAATAATGCACCAAGGGATGCTTCAGCATTGAATTTTAATTTTTGAGTTTGCGGGTGGCAGGATTTTCCTCTTGGCAGTTTGACAGCTAGACTTGAAAGGGTCCCAAGACCTTACTAGACATCAGCTAGACAGATGGTCAAGGTACAAAGATGTTCGGTGTCTGTTTTTTTCTTTTCCTAGAGGTCTTTAAAACCAAATGGTGTCATAGCAATGTTAAGCTTATTCAGCACTTGACTATCGGGATAGTCAAGGTGTTTTAAGAGCTCTTTGTATCCTTCTGTGTCTTTGGGATGGAGAATGACAAAATAATTGATCCATTAAAGACAGAGGAAAAGGAAAAAGTCAGAAAAAGTAGCTTCTGTTAGGTTTAAAACAAACTTGTTGTTTAGAAAAAACAATCTTTTAAATCAATGTTCTCTGATGCAGGTAATAAGCAGCATGCAGGAAGAAGGTGAATGGAGATAAGCAGTATTTAGAACACTAACAAACCAGATTGCTTACTTTACAAAGGGCTCATTTCACAAGGCAGCGACATTGATGCCTAAGGATCGGCATTATCCTCGTATATTTATAGTCAGGAACGTAACCAGTTTGATGAGTAAAATTATAGGAAGGAAGCCTCAGGTAGTGGTAATATAGGAGGGTGGAAAATGGAATGAAAAGATTTATTTTAGTACAAAGCCTGTGAAATCCATGCATATGAGGAGTCATTAAAGAGTTCATGGAAAAATACTTATTATGAGAGAATTATGCATGGGTTTCAAAATTGTTTCCATAAAAATAATGTATTTTTAAAGACTTATCTGTGTATTTGAAAGTCTGAGCATGGATGTAGGGTGCAAAAGAGAATGAAAGTGACAGTGACAGTGCACGCTAGGTCTTCAGTTCATTGGTTCACTCCTCTAAGTGGCTGCAATGGACAGGGCTGGGCCAGGCTGAATCCGGGAGTCAGGAAATCCATTTGGGTCCTGCAGATGGTGGCAGGGACTCAAGAACTTGGGCCAGCTTCTGCTGCCTTCCAAGGAACATTAGCAGGGAACTGGTAGAAGTGGAAGAGCTGGAGGCTCAGGACTGCACTTGGATATAGGATGCCAGTGTCCTAAGTGGTAGCTTAACCCACTGTGCCAAAAGGATGGCCCCAAACTTATCATTTAATGCTACATTTCCATGAACTCTCTGAATTACTCTTGCATATCAACATGAAATAAGTGGGAATTATTAACTTATTAAAGGGATCATTTGTCATTCATAATGAGGTATTCCTTTTTAGAAAAACAGAAAATATTAATGACTTGTCACAAAAAATTTCTGCATACTAGAAGGAATTTAAGAATCTGTATCATAAAGATCACGTACCAAGTTCTTCATTTTCAATAACTTCAAATGTGGCCCAAACATCACTTTTTGTAGGGATGATATTTTTTATTGCCAATATATCGTTAGTCAATTCTTCTGCTTCCATCACAGGAGATATCTATAAGAGAAGCAATATTTTTTTAAAAGGTATGTCAGACATGGTGGTAGCCTTATTCTAGGGTAATAATATTCTCCATCCACTATCTTATTATCCCTTAAGTCTCTTCTCACTATGGTTAAACACAATTTTTCTAAGCAAACAGAGAAAATAGCGTGTTCAAATCTCCATAATCTGCAATTCAATTTAGTATATGTCAAGGAGATACTATAATATAGATACACTCAGAACACTTTTTTTCTCACTTAGTGAGCAATTAGACCAGAAGGGAAGAATATTTCTAATCACATACAGAAAGACCTTACCAGACAATGAATTCAGTAAATCTTGTTACTTTCCACCTCTGTAATCAAATGTGCAGAGTGGCTTGGTTCATTCAGATGAGGCCCTAAATTGCACACAGCCCACTGACTCCTGTCTGTCATGCCAAGAAGTCCCACAGTTCTGGTAGTTTGTGGTTGCCTTGAAATGCCAAGTGACAGATGGTGGGGTCCCCAGGTATGCTGGAGCCAGGATTTCAGGGCATAGGGCAGAGTGTGTGGTGCCAGCCTGGAGCCCATCTCTACAAGAGATCCAGAGCCTGGGGCCTGTATAAGCATGTTACTTCTTCAGACTTAGGGGATTTTTTTTTTTGCTTTGTTTTCTCTTTTATTTTCCAATCTTAAGTGCATGCTGGCCCAAATCAAGATGGTTTTCTTCAATTAGCAATTCGTCATAATGTATTTTCTGATATGTGGCAGCTAATAAAGAATAAAAACAAATGTACAGGACTGAAATGGTCACTCTGGGATATGACTGTCATTTTAGCTCTTGTTAATACTCCTCTGGAACTGTGGTCTCTTCACTTTTTACTTGTTGAATATTATGCTTAGTGGAGAATTTAGCCTGTGAATATAGGGTGAATTAAAATGCTGTCTTTGTAAAAACCAATGAAGAAAGAGGAGGGAGAGAGGGGATGAGGAGTAGAGGAATGAGAAAGGTGTGGTTGTCTTCTTGGAACTGTACCAATGGAATGCATAAAATCTCTTCTCTTTATATTAATAAAAAATTAACACAGACACACACACACACACACACACAAAACAAACAGAAGATGTTTTAGGCCTTACAGTATTGCTAGTGAAACTTAAGTTTGTGCATTTTCAATGAAAGTGTTCCCCTATAAACACTGCTTAGATAGGCAGTCGCTCCTTACTAGTGCCCCTGCTCAGCGTTGCGCACAGCCTATCACCCACATAAAAATAAAGAGGCATTTCACTGCAGGTGACTCACATGCTGTCCGACTTTTATACTGCATAAAATTCAGTGCTTTGAGGGGTATATTAATTACACAATGAAGTCCACTGTTTTCTGTTTAGAAAAACCCCAAAGTAGATAGCTTTAAACAGTATAAACAGGAGTTGAATCATTTTAATAATGTTGTTCTGCATAAACTTAAAATCTTTTAAAAAGTATAGCCTTTTTTGAGAGGAAATAAAAAAGAGTAAATCACTAAGAAACCAAATTGGAGAAACAGGAAGCAGAACGTGCCCTAATTTCAAGTAGGAAGAACAAACTTCATCCACTTTGCCCTAGGAAAGACCCAAATCCCACCTTTAGACCACCTGGACTCCAGATTTAGGAAATCTTTACTCTAAGGAAAACACAGATTAATATAATGAAATTAGTTCTGCAATCAGCCTTTAAGGCATTTGATTCTGGCTGATGAGCCCATCAGAGTATTTTAGGCATGGAAAGCCAAGATACTCTGCCCCGCCCCCCCCCCCCCCCAAAAAAAAAAAAAGACCTAAATGAAAGATCTCTGTAAGTGAGATCCCAGTATAAAGAACGGGCCATCAGGCTGGTGCCGTGGCTCACTAGGCTAATCCTCCGACTGTAGGCTAATCCTTCGACTGCAGAGCCGGCACTCGGGACCCTAGTCCCAGTTGGGGCGCTGGTTCTGTCCCAGTTGCTCCTCTTCCAGTACAACTCTCTGCTGTGCCCCAGGAAGGCAGTGGAGGATGACCCAAGTCCTTGGGCCTTGCACCCACATGGGAGACCAGGAGGAAGCACCTGGCTCCTGGCTCCGGATCGGCGCAGCACGCCGGCCATAGTGGCCATTTGGGGGGGGGGGGTGAACCAATGGAAAAAGGAAGACCTTGCTCTCCTTTCTCTCTGTCTCTCTCTCTCTCATTGTCTAACTCTGCTGGGCAAAAAGAAAAAAAAAAAAAAAAGGACAGGCCATCAAAGAAGCAGGTACCTTTCTCTGAAGGGAGGAAAGAACTTCCACTTCCACTTTGACCTTTTCTAAATAAGATCGGAGTTGGTGAATTCAAAAGGCTTCCGTAGCCTTGGCAACTCATGACCAGAGCCTAGGGTGATTACTGACACCATAAACAAGAGTGTCAACTGTTAGGTCAACAACAGGAGTCACTGTGCACTTACTCCCCATGTAGGATCTCTGTCCTTAATGTGTTGTACAATGTGAATTAATGCTATAACTAATACTCAAACAGTACTTTACACTTGTGTTTCTGTGTGGGTGCAAACTGTTGAAATCTTTACTTAATATATACTAAATGGATTTTCTGTATATAAAGATAATTGAAAATGAAAAAAAAATTAGTTCTGCAGTATGACGAGCCGCATTTGTATTCTGCTCTTAATTGTTGTTTTAATTCCCAGTTTGAATTCCTGTAAACCGGATGTCCTTTGTTGCATCCACCTCCACAGCCTGAGGTAAGGATTAGCTGACCTAAATATAACTAAATGGCTTTTCAAGGTCTTAAGCAGTGGGGTAAATGTTAGTGCTTATTGCTATGTTGTTTTTAGGTAGCCAAAGAATGTGAAGTTGTTTTAGATGAAACTGGATAGTCTTTTCTCAGTAACTTAAAATGAAAATTTTTGTGCATTGTATTAATTTGTTATGACTTTACAAGTAAAATTAAAACGTGCTGTGAAGAAGTTGATGTCTAGATAGATTTCAGTCATGTCCTTTAAATATCTGTCTAGCACTACTGATGGACTTGTACTGATTGAACTATACTAGTTTCTCATGTCCCTTACGATGTATATTGCAAACTCAGATTAAGAAATACAATAGGACCAAACAGTGGCAAGGCAAATGCCTCATGAGGAAAAATCCTACAGAATTTTGCCGCCATGTTCTGGGGCAGGGAGCTCATGCTACAGAGTCGTAGCACACAATCTTTAGAAATGACTTAACCTAACAATTCCGAGAAGTCTAACAGAAGTCTGGAAATATCTAATGCTGTACTGTTTAATTTGGACTTTCTTTTAAAATTTACTTTATTTATTTGAAAGTCAGAATTACAGAGAGAGAGAGGGAGAGATAGAGACAGAAAGATCTTCCATTCACTAGCTCACTCCACAGATGGCCAAAACAACCAGGGCTTTGTCTGGCAGAAGCCAGGAGCCAGGAGCCAGGAGCTTCTTCTAGGTCTCCCATGTGGGTGCAGGGGCCCAAGGACCTGGGCTATCCTCTGTTGCCTTCCCAGCTGCACTTGCAGGGTGACAGAACAGAAGTAGAGCAGCCGGGACTAGAACCTGCCCATATGGGATGCTGGCACCACAGATGGCGCCTTCGCCCACTACACCACAGCGCCAGCCCCAATCTCGGGCTTTCAAAACATAAGAAGCTAATTTTAGATACATGGCAGAATGTCTGTTCCTCATAAAGAGAAGTAAGATCACTGCTACCATATCTAAGACAGACCATTACTGAACACAGTAGCACAACAAAAATCTACTTTAATTCAGCACAAATGATTAACAATCTCAAGGAAGAAAAAATTTATGAAATATTCAAGTAAGCTAGATGACTAAAAATACAGGAAACAAGATTAATAATAACAGCACATAGAGTAATATTTACTTATAAGTAGTCACTGAAGAACCATTTGCTAAGCTTTACATGTATTATCGTATTGAGTCCTCACATGAATGTGATGATGTGAGACCTATAACTTTTCCTATTTCTATAGGTGAGAAGATTGAGGTTTAGACAGGATAATAACCTGCCTAAGGTTAAGAAGCTTGGAAGGGAAGGAGCAAGAATTTATTCTCAAGTTATTTTTCAAAACCTGTATAAAAATCCCAACTGTAACCTAAAGCATAAAACATGTACTTTCCAAAATGACTAAAACACAGAATTTTCACAGGGTACTGGTACAGAAAATGAATCTTGTCATCAATAATTTGTTGACCTGGAGAGGTCAACACAGGAAAGCACAGGAAATGTGGGGAAACTTACCATATTTACATTAATGTTAGCACTTACGATTTCCTACAGCACTCGTTACATCCATCTTTAGGACTTACCCGGATTATAATACTACAGTCAGGTTCCTTCCTTTCTACATACACTTCAATTAGCAAATCTCCAGCCTGGGAAACCTACAAAGCAGATGTAAAGATGGCACATATCAGGACATTGCAAAAACACACATAGGACACCTAAGACAGCTGTGAAGTCCTAGTCACATTTTGCAATACCATATACCAATGAAATTAGCTCAGTCTCC
The DNA here is from genome assembly GCF_964237555.1 of Oryctolagus cuniculus. Taxonomy (NCBI): domain Eukaryota; kingdom Metazoa; phylum Chordata; class Mammalia; order Lagomorpha; family Leporidae; genus Oryctolagus; species Oryctolagus cuniculus. The sequence goes on from NC_091433.1 coordinate 30,335,857, forward strand.
TGTTCACAAATATGATGTATTCATTTCCAGATATGGTTACGAACAAGGAATCTACACAATGTGTTACAATCAACAACAATCACGATGTGATATTTTTATCTCATAAGAATCTAATATCCTTAAATTCTTACTGAAATAATGAATATTATTTCAGTGGATACAATGAAATATGCTGACATTGACAAGAGAAGATATAAGAGCCATCACTATGTATGTTAACAGGATAAACAAAATGGAGAGTGAAAATGAATCATATGTAGTTCTGTTCTAAATTCTAGTATGTGCAGAATCAAAAACTAAAAGGAAAAAGGTTTTAATAAATTTTTAAAACAAGATGTATACAAAAATTAAAAATTGAAGTATAAATTAGTTCAGTGTTATATTAAAACTACAAATAGAGAAAGTAAATGTGGTAAGAAAAAATAAAATGAAATGAAAGAATCAGACAGACAATAAACATAAGTTTTATTTTAGTTATCTTTGGCCAAGGACTACATTACAATTACTTGGATCATTATTATATCTTAGAAGACAGATTAAGTGAGGAAGATACAAGACAGAGAATAAAAAGCATAAGTATCACAATGTTGACTAACACCATAAAATGAAGAGAGTTTACAAAGAGCCCAAAGAAATCTATGAAAACTATTGAGTATCTTTTTGCCAAAGTGCATGTAAGTTATATGTAACCACTTGGAAATAATAAACATCATCCTATTTTTTTTAAAAAAGAACCATAATGGAGAAGCTATTATTCTGAAATTAAATCTGCCTCAGTATAAAATTTAATGAGTATAATCGAAGGGTGGTAACATTTTAAAGATGTCCTCTGAAGAAGTAATCTTAATTTTTTTGGTTCTATGGGCTTAGAAAAGCTTATTTTTAATATTTTTGTATTTTTGTGTTTTACTTCTGATGCTACATTGAATTTCTAGGACAGAAAAGATACACTTGACATTTTTGCTTTTCATTTATGTTTGCATAAACAACTCTCCAGGAAGGATGCATTTTAAAAATTAAAAAAGCAAACACAAAGAACTCATAGAGTGAAGCCAAAGAGATGAACAGCTAGGAAATTCAAACACGGCTAAGACATAGATACTGTCAGGAAAACACTCCAGAGGAGACTTCTGAAGTGATCAGAGAAAAACTCAAGCAAAAGAATGTATTCTTCTAAGCTCTCCTACTTTGCTCATTACTAAATTTTATAGACAATTATTTTCTTATTTTTACTTTATACTGAATTGGAAAGTGTTCAAAACTGAGTTTTTCATTGTAATATGAATAAAAAGGATAGAAATGCAAAAGGCTACTTACAGCATAACTACAATCTACAGAATGCTCTCAGGCTTACCACAACCCTTGATCTCATGATTTCGATGCTTCCAAAAAAAAGTGAGAATCTAAGATTTTCTAAGCTGCCATATTTTTCAATGCTAAAACTCTGGATGTTGCATTAATTAAACTGGGTCAAATGGAGTAAATACTTTGTTAAGTAGTTAATATCATTGTGCTAGTACTAGGGAATCTAAGCCTTCACTCAACTTCTTCATTTGGAAGGAGAGTGAGTGCCAAGGATTCCTCTAATTATTCAGGACTAAAGAGGATTTACCATCTGACTAATAAGGAAGCATTTACCTCATTACCTGAATGTTACCGTAAACATGGTATGTTTGACCCATTTGTATTGTTTACATTGATGCCTGATTCCAGCATGACTTCTACCTACTAGAAGATGATTAATGATCAACCTTAGGAAGTTCCAGAGAATATTCTTTAAACAAGGAACCCTGGAAAACAGAGTGCAACCTGCACACACAGATTCAACGTAACATACCTGAAGAAAGCAAGACAGGATTAGAATAGTCCATTTAAGATGAAAATTAGCAGGTGTTAACAAAGATCCCATTAATACAATCACCTGAGAGCATGCAGAGCAAAAGCAGGTAAGAAATAACTTAAATTTTCAAAATTATAAGGAAAGAATCATTAGGCTGTCTGAATTTTCAATTTAATATTTCTTTGGCTTTAAATGCTTCCTTTGAAATCCTCTGGCACTTTCAATAGTGTTTATTACACATCTTGAATCATAAATTAAAAATTATTTCCCTCTATTTTTCAGTAATATATATTAACATATTTTACATGTGTGTATCAGGTTATAGTATTATTTTTCTAGGTTCTTTTTCAACATTACTTTTATTTTGCTTCAAATGGGAACTTGAAGATACATGTACCAAAAGTCTTTATTTACAATAGAAATTTTTGTTTAATTCTTTAGAGTTCTAACTATTACTACTCACTTGAGTGTCTTTCCACTTGGTAATAAAGCTATTCTCTATGTCCATTTGTTTGACTTGATCTTCTTTAACCTGTTTAAGATATAATTTGGGACATTCTAATAAGGTAGAATAAAAGGAGCAGTGGTACTCATCCTCATGTAATTCTTTAGGAACTTAAATATCACCAAGTTAAAGATAAATGAGAATGGCCATCTTAATCAGCATGGTCCGCCAAGGCTAGGGCACAGAGAAAGCCAGCAAGATAGAGTTTCATAGACTTTAGAACACTTTTTGATGATCCTGCTTCAGGCTGCAGATTTCATCAATTGAAGCCCCATTGCTAAGGAGATTAAGCCAGCAAAGGCATGATGCCTGGTTTCATAAAGTGCAAGATTCATTTTCTCAAGCCAAATTTTTCATTAAGTGCTGATTCAATTTCTACTATTCTGTAAAGTTGGATTTAACATACTGTGAAGATAACCATGTTTTTAATAATGGGACAGTACAAAAATTAAAAATAAAGAGAGCATGTAAAGCCACATATAATTTTTTGTAATTCTTTTCTCAGTATCAGCTTATTGCAAAGAAGTTGCTATTGATCAAAAATAGTAGACACATATAGAAAGAAATGGAGGAAAACAAAGAGCAAGAACAATTCAACAACTTTGGCATCCATTACTATATGAATTAAGATATAAACTGTGAAGTTTTATTGAAATATGTTCTTTCCCTTTGCTAAGCAATCTTAAAATAATTATTACAAGAATATAAAAACTCTACAAATGGTAACATATCACATCACCATGTGGTTTCACCTGGTGCATTCTTATCTTTGGAAAACAAGAAGCCTTATAAGCCTCATTAATGGAAAGCTCAGAAAGGCTACATGGCAGAACTGAGAGGCTAGAACTAGTTACAGGATGAAACTGGACTCACAGCCCATAGTCAGCATTTTCAAATATTTGCCTATTTCCTTTATTTTTATTTCTCTGAACTGAGAAATCATTCCTACTCAATCAATTTTCTTATCAAATATGAAAATTGTAAATTTATATAAGAGAAACTGAAAAGTTAAATAACTAAAATAGGTAAAACAGGTAGGCATTGTTGTTCTAGTCCCTACTCCCCCACTTCTGATCCAGCTTCCTGACAATATACACACTGAGAGGCAGAAGATGGCTCAAGTACCTGAGTCCTTGCCACTCATGTGGGACACCCACACAAGTTTGTGTCTCCAGGCTTCTGACTGGACCACCCCTAGCTGTTGTGGACATTTGGGCAGTGAAACAGTCAATGAAAGATTCTCTCTCTCTCTCTCTCTCTCTCTCTCTCTCTCTTTTTCTCTGTCTGGTCTCTCCCTTTCTGTCATTCTGCCTTATGAATAAACAGATAAATCTTAAAGAAAAAAAAAAAAACAAGAATGACTTACTAGAAAACTACAGAATGATATTTCCGAATTTCTTTTCAATTGGGAACATAATTCTAAGATAAACCCAAAAATGCTTACAACTACAGAATTTAATATCCTAGGGTTTATTTCAGAGTTTGTTGAATTCCTAACTTTCACCTCTGTAAGCAGAAATACACAGTGCACAAATTCTAAGGAGAAAATACACAAAACCCTATAAACAGAATTATGCTGTTCAACACACTTGAGAGTAAAAAATCTTTACATAAAACAAATTTAAATGAATGGCTAAAGCTGAAAAAGGAGTTATATCCAAAAAAGAGAATATAACTATCCTTTATTTTCCCAACTTATAAATTTTCATAAAGACCTGCATAGTAACATCCTAAAATATGCATCTTTGCAAACAGAAAATACCACTTTAACAAATGCAAAAAGTAAATATTTACCTCAAATATTTCAACATAGTTATTAATGAGGTCCTCAATTACATTCACTTCTTCACTAGTTTGTCCTTTAGTTTGAAACAAACAGGAAGAAAAGGCCAAGGCCAAATTATGGGCATTCATGTGATTGATTTCTGAGCATTTCTGAACCCTGGAAGAGAAAAACATAGCTCATTATGACACATTTTTATCTGAAAACTGCGTGGAATTCTAAGATAGAATATTGCTATCATTTTTCTCCGACTTAAAAGACACAAAGGTCTTTTAAAAATAACAACAACAACAACAACAATTACACGGTTCTTTTTTCCATGTACCTCATGGTCTAATTACAAACGTAAGAGAAAACTGTCAAGAAAGATACCAGTACAAGTAACAAAGCAGTGCTCAACGACTGCTTTAGCAGAGGGATTGACCATATCCAAACAATTCCAGACAACGAAACAATTTATGATTCATGCATAGATCTGTGTACCCAGAGTAGTGTAGACTGACTTAGGCGCTACAGCAGAAAGGAAGAGGAAATGGGGCAGGAGATAAGTAGGAAACAAAACAAGTAAGGTGGATTGGCATTCACCTAGAGACACTCCCAAGTTCCAGGTTCACGGTTAGTCTATTTCAGAAACTTCTTATTAGGAGAGAAAAAATACCTAGCAAGATGTGTTTGTACAGATACTGAAAAACAGGGCATGATATGATTTTATATTAAAAAAATGACTTCATTTAAAACCACAACTACAGTTTCTTTGAATAAAACCAAGTAGATATTTTACAATGAACAGATATGAAGAAATACGTTAATCCTTCCAATCAGTAAACTACAATCTTCAGGTCTTCAAGAGCATTTGAAGTGTTCACAAATAAATTCAAAAAGACTTTTAAAAATATGGCAGTCTCTACAACAAAGGAAAGGTCACATTAGCAAAAATATATTAGATGAGAACTGTAAGTATGCACATGAAGTATCTGTTAATGGCTTCTATTTGTCACTAACTATATATGTACTAGCTATCTGGTTGCTGATTTAGTTACTTTTGGAAATTTTTAAAATGCATATTAAATGAAGAAGACCAATCCCATCAAGAGAACTTAACGAGGTGAAGCTAGGAACTCTTGTCTATATAGAACATAGATAGATTCCAGTTGGTGCAAAAAAAAAGTAAGCAAGCAAGATGGTAATATATATGATAATGTAAGAAATTCAGAATAAAACACTAAATTGCATAGCAGAGCCGGGAAAGTGAATGTGATTTACAAGATGCGAAAAGAATTGGAACTTAATAGAGGAGGATGCTACAACTGTGGACTTCTCTCCCCAAATCATTTCTGAAATCTTATCACACCAGACTGTAAACATCCAGAAAATTTATCAGCATGCCTGCCTCTGTTACTAGAATCTAAGCATGTCACAGAGACCATTGCTTTAATCACACTGTAGTGCATAATAAATGTCTGGTGAATGGAATTAAGTGGATGTTACTGATAGAGTAAGTGATGTCTTATCTTGGGTAAGGATTGAATTAAATGCTAAATCAACCTGACCTTATCCAAATTAACTTCTCAAACTTTTGACAACACCATCAAATATTCCTGTGTTTCATGATACTCCCTTCTATAATGTCATTCTCCTTTGGTACTAATTTACCTGTCTAGTTTCCATAGCTTCTTTAATTTCTAGGATGAACTGAGTTCAAACAGATCCTTTTCCTCCTTCATTTCTCTGCCCCGAGATGTTGTCATTCCCAAATATTCCACAATTAGCCTATTTAGTCCTTTCTCACTCAAAGTCCAAGGAAACTGTATCCTACTTAGTTTCTCTGTCTCTTCCCAACCAAACCTATCACAGGGGTTATCATCATAAACCAGATGTAATCAATCACTTCTTATCACTATTCAGGGTGGAGAAAATCCAGGCCCATCTAAGGCCAAAGGATTATTTGGTCTGTCCCTGCCTAGGTGAGATCCAATATTTAATAAATCTGGAGCAGACTAATTTTGAAGTTGATAAGTTTGTGTGACCCACAAATGATGTTATAAATATCTCAATGGCCCCTGCCAGAGAGAAGTTTCCCCATCCATGTAAATGAATAATATCTTAATGTTTTGCATGGCCTACAAAGCTATTCTTTCACAAACTGCTGCTAGTCAGGCATAAACAGTCTCATTCTCTAGCATCCCCATGTCCCAGAAAATATTTTCTTGCTCATTTCTTCTACTTATCTTTCTTTCAGGTCCAGTCCATGTTTCTAAATCTGAAGCATCAAAGCAGTCCCTAAACCTCAATGAATCCCTCATTCTTCTTTAACACCATGCTACATGACACAATTTTTTATATTAAAGGGCTTAGCAATTTCTCATAGGCATAGGGATAGGGTTATATAGTATGATATTATTTAGTATGATACAATAAGAAAACTGGTCTTATAATAATGAAGTTTACATGCATGAGAAGTATTTGTTAGAAAAGAAAGGGAAAAATAAAGAAAATAAAACAAGTGGGGGGTTCTAAGATGGCTCTTTAAAGAGGGGGAAAGAGCAGAAAAAAACAGTGGAGGAAGTGTATTTCCAGGGAGGGATGGAGAGAAATTTGCAGTGGAAATTCTACAGTAGGAAGAGGAATGCTATGGCCCACAGGGAAGGTGTAGATGCACAGCAACCAGCCTGGAAAAAACACATGATCTCCACAGCAAACAGCTGTAGGGTATGCCAGCTTTGGCGGGCAAGGTGAGAGCACATTACAACAGCCATGCCTCTTGTGATACTGCTGGAGAGAGAGCTTTGTGGACCACACTGTCTTTGAATCCAGCCTGGAACTCTATTCCAGGGAAGGGTATCACCCTAACCCAGAGGGTAAAAAAAAAAAAAAAAAAAAAAAAAGGCACATTTCTTGCCCCCCATTGCCTCACAAAAACACTTATTAGCACCAGCAGAGAGAAAGTTCCATTTTTGACACCAGCAGTAGCTGTGGCAAATCTTACAGTGTGTGATCCAGGGATTTTACCAGAGAGAAAATACACTTTCCCCACTGACTTTGAATCTGGCTGGGAGGGTTGACATGGGGCTGGGCATCCACGTAGGACTGTGAGGTTTCCCCAGCCACTCAACATATCACAGGCTCTGTGGCTCAACCTGCCAAGGCAGAGCATCCACAGGTGGCTGGCTCTGGTAATGTCTTTGCTTTCTCTGTATACAAGACAGGCCAGCAGGACAGGGCAGACCCCCTGTACCGTGTGACTGTGGGAGACTTGTATACTGACACTCTTGGAACTCTGTTGTTCCATAGGGTTGATAGGGTACAGGGAGTAGCTGGGTCTCTGGGCAATCATTGTATGCAGGGCCAGAGAACAGAGCTCTTTGATGGCCCGAGGTGGGTCACTGCAGTGGGATCCATGCTCAAACTGAGGGTTGCACCGATCCTTTGTGCAGTACATGTGGTAGCCCAGATGAGTACTGCACCCACTGTGGGCTAAACCCAGGCTCTGGTCACCTTGGAAGAGAGGAGCTAAAGGTGTGATTACGCCAATAGAGGTGATCAGACTCTACTCCTGCTAACAACAGAGGAGCTTTACCATGCCCAACTTGGGTGTCACCATAAATCCTCACTCCACACTGCAGCACTGACTAGAGCTCCCTGGACACACCCAGCACATGCCTCTGGGTATTCACAGAAAGAGCAGACTAATTCCACTAAGTCACAGAGGCATAGTTCAAAGATAAAATCCATCAGGAGAAAACCAACATTTATTTCCACAAATACCCAAAAATAAATGCAGAAATTCAAGAAATGAGAATAAGGAAGACAACATGACTCCCTCAAAGGAAAACAGAATATGAGGATAAAGAGACTGATGAAATGCCTGAAAAGGAATTCAAAAGACTGATCATAAGATTACTCAGAAACAAATTCATGAGTTAAAGAAATCCATACATGACATGGAGAAAAAATTTTCCCATGAGCTTGAGATTTTTTTAAGAGAAATCAAATTGAAGTATTAGAAATGAAGAATTCAGTATGTAAAATAAAAAATACAGTAGAAAGCCTTAAAAACAGACTTGGTGAAGCAGAAGAAAGAATATCCAAGCCAAAATATAAATCTTTGGAAAAAGAAAGAAAGAAAGAAAGAAAGAAAGAAAGAAAGAAAGAAAGAAAGACAGAAAGAAAGAGAAAAAAATTTTAAAATTAAAATCAATATTTGAGATTTATGGAGTAATAGCAAGTAAGCCAACATATGGGTCTTAGAGGAGTTCCTGAACATAGGGAAACAGCGAATGGATTAGGACACCTATTCAGTGAAATAATTACAAGAAACTTCCCAAATTAGAAGAAAGGGAATCCAAGTATGCAAGGTACATAGAACTCCCAATAGACATAACCAGAAAAGATCTTCACCATGACACATTATAGACAAACTGTCAACAGTAATAAAAAAAAGATTATAAAATGCGCATGAGAGAAATGTGATTACTTTACTCACAGCTAATTTCTCATTAGAAACACTACAGACTAGGGGAGAACGGAGAGACATAATCTAAGTCTGAAAAGAAAAAAAAAAAGTCAACTCAGAATACTGTACCCTGCAAAGCTTTCATTTATGAATGAAGGCAAAATAAAATCTAAACAAACAGAAATTGAAAGAATCACCACTTATCCAGCCTTACAAAAGATGCTTAAGGATGTGCTAGACACAGAAACTCAGAATGATAGTCATCATTATGGAAGACCCTGAAAGCAGAAAATCTCCCAGTTAAAGCACAAGGCAAATAATAGGAATACTTACAGAAAAATGACAAGGACAAGTTGTTACTTATCAATAAAATCCTTGAATTTAAATGGCATAAATTCTGCACTTAAGATACAGACAGGATAAACAGATTAAAAAACAAGACCCATGTATTTGAAGCATACAAGAAACACATCTCATGGCCAGCACTATGGTATAGTGGGTAAAACTGCTGCCTGCAGTGCCGGCATCCCATATGGGAGCTGGTTCAAGACCCGGCTGCTCCACTTCAAATCCAGCTCTCTGCTATGGCCTGGGAAAGCAGAAGATGGCATAAGCCCTTGGGCCCCTGCACTCATGTGGGAGACCTGAAGGAAGCTCCTGGATCCTGGCTTCGGAGTGGAGCAGCTGTGGCTGTTGTGGCCAATTCAAGAGTGATCCAGACTGCTCTCTCTCTCTCTCTCACTCTGCCTCTCTTTTTCTCTCTGTGTAACTCTGACTTTAAATAAATAAATCTTAAAAAAAAAAAAAAGAAACATAGACCTAACCAACAAAGATACAGACTGATAATGAAACAATGGAAAAAGATATTCCACGCTAAAAGAAAGCAAAAAAAAAAAAAAAAAGATGTAGCCATTCTAATATCAGACAAAACAGACTAGACTTTAAAACAAAAACTGCTAAAAGGAACAAAGAAAGGTATTATGTAATTACTAAGGGATCAATTGAACAGGAAAATGTTACAATAATAAATGTATATGCATCTAATGCCAGGACACCTAGATATGTAAAATAAACGTTAATGGACCTAAAGAAAGATTTAGGGCCAGCACTGCAGCTCAATAGGCTAATCCTCTGCCTGTGGTGCCAGCACACCGGGTTCTAGTCCCAGTTGGGCGCCACATTCTGTCCCGGTTGCTCCTCTTCCAGTCCAGCTATCTGCTGTGGCCCGGGAGTGTGGTGGAGGATGGCCCAAGTCCTTGGGCCCTGCACCCGCGTGGAAGACCAGGAGAAGCACCTGGTTCCTGGCTTCAGATCAGCGTGGTGCGCTGGCCGCAGTGGTCATTGAGGGGTGAACCAATGGAAAAAAGGAAGACCTTTCTCTCTGTCTCTCTCTCTCTCACTGTCCACTCTGCTTGTCAAAAAAAAAAAAAAAAGAGAAGAGAAGAGAAGAGAAGAGAAGAGAAGAGAAGAGAAGAGAAGAGAAGAGAAGAGAAGAGAAGAGAAGAGAAGAGAAGAGAAGAGAAGAGAAGAAAGATAGATATAGACATCCGGGACATCAATACTCCACTTTCATCAGCAGATGAAATTAAGTCATGAAAACATAGGAAACCTAATAGACCAATAATCAAGATGGAGATTGAATCAGTAATAAAGACCCTCCCAACAAAGAAAAGCCCAGGATCAGATAGCTTCATTGCTGAAATCTACCAGACATTTAAAGAACTAACTCCAATTCTTCTCAAGGTATTTAAAACAACAGAAAGGGAGGTAATCCTCAAAAATGCCATCTATGAGGACAGCGTCACCTAAATTCCAAAATAAAAAATAGATACAATTAAGAGAAATATAGACCAATATTCCTGATGAACATATATGCAAAAATCCTCATCAGAATAACTAGATAATTGAATCCAAGAACACATCAGAAAGATCACTCACTCAGACCAACTAGGATTTATCCCTGGTATGCAGGAACTTTTGCAAATCAATAGATGTAATAGTAATAAAAAACATTAACAAATTGAAGAATAAAAGCCACATGATCAAATGCAGAGAAAGCTGTCGCTCCCCCTCTTCGTGGAGGAACGACACAGGACCCTGCGCTGTTCTTTCGTCTGCTCGGCCCTCCCCGGGTTTGCTGCTGGTTCATCCCGGGTTGGCTACTATCCCTTCCACCTCCGTGGAAGGGCAGTTCCCCCTGGCCACATTCCCCACTTCCACAGGGGAGCGGCACACCGCCGGCCGGCTTTCTCGGGGGCTGCACGGGTGTTCCTTCAGCTAGATGTTCCCCTTAGATGTTCCTCATAGATGTTCCTGGTGCATGCCGTCTCTCTCCTCCTTTATAGTCCTCCTCCGCCAATCCTAACTCGGCTGCCCACACGCCGAGCACGCTGCTCTCCAATCAGGAGCAAGTCCTACAGTTTATTAGCTGAACTGGAGGCAGCTGTGTAGAAGCTGTTTACTTCTCTCCCAGCGCCATATTGTGGGAGAGCAGATGCATAGAATAAGTCTTAATTCCAGTAACTCAGTCCAGTCCGAATTGCTCCCCACAGATCCCCCTTTCTTTTTATTTTTGGCGTTGATACGCGCCTGTCTTCGGTGTCCCGCGGCACACACTCTGCTCTACTTGCTAGAGTTGCCACAGGTTTTTACAAGTCCTATCAATCAGGCAAACCGAATCCGGGTCCTCTCTTCGCCATGTTGTGAGGAGGTTTTTAGGCGCTGATGCGTGCCTGTGTTCGGTGCCCTGCAGCGCATGCTCTGCTCTGCCTGCAGGGGCTTACAAGCCCTATCAGGCAAACCGAATCCAAGCCTTCTCATTGCCTTTTTGTGGGGAGGCCTTACTGATGTTAATTCGTGCCTGTCTTCGGTGACCTGCGGCGCATAAGCTGCTAGCCGCCGCAGGTGCTCATCGTGCTCATCGCCTCACTTAATCAGGCAGACCGAATCCAAGCTCTCACATTGCAGTGTTGTAGGGAGGCCTTTCTATTTCTCTATTTCTCTATCTCCGGGCATTCCTATTTCTCCCATTTTACTTCTATCTTCCAGCATTCCTATTTCTCTTTTACTTCTAAACTTCTGTTTCTCTTATCCCTGCGGCTTTCCGGCGCCTTGCCCCGCCGGCGGGTTCCCGGCTCTGCGCCGCTTCAGCCCGCGCCTCATCTGCGCGGCTCGGCTTTGCACACACACTCCTAGGTCTCGCACTTAACCCTTTCGCGTCTGAACCATGGCCTTGCGCCAGCCCCGCGTTCCCTATGTACTTGAGCCCCGCACGCTCTGTCTGCGCGCGGCAGCCTCCGCGAGTCACACAGCGTAGCTTACGTGTCCGCCACTAGCATTCAATCCAAGTTCCCCGGGCTAGCCTGGTGAATTCAACCCAGCTTACGTCTCCGCCCCACGGTTTGGCTTCCCGTCCTATGCTCCCTGGGCTAACTTGAGAATCCCAAAGTGGCTTTCGTTTCAGCCTCGGCCTGCCCCCCGCGGCTTCAATTTCCCTAACATTTTTCTCTACCCGGTATGTTTCCCCAAGCTTTCCTCCAACAATACTCCTCCCTCATTTCTCCTGGCCTCTCCCCACAATCCGCATCCGAGTCTGTTTGTTCTAGCTTTCACTTTCGCTTTCGACCTTAGAGATTTCTCCCAGCTTCCCCCCGTAGTCCGTATCTGAGTCTATGCCTAGGCTTTCAACAGCTTCCTCCGGCACCTCTTTCGTCCGGCTTTTCCCTAGGCTGTTTGCTAGTCTCTCTCTCCGATATTTTCCCTAGGCTGTTTGCTAGTCTCTCTCTCCGATATTTTCCCAGTTCTTCCCGTTTCTTCCCTCCTAAGTTTGCTATCCGTCCTAGGTTTCCTATCCAAGTCACGGCACCATTATGTCGCTCCCCCTCTTCATGGAGGAACGACACTAAGCCCTGCCTAGGCTTCATATCCGAGTCACGGCACCATTATGTCGCTCCCCCTCTTCGTGGAGGAACGACACAGGACCCTGCGCTGTTCTTTCGTCTGCTCGGCCCTCCCCGGGTTTGCTGCTGGTTCATCCCGGGTTGGCTACTATCCCTTCCACCTCCGTGGAAGGGCAGTTCCCCCTGGCCACATTCCCCACTTCCGCAGGGGAGCGGCACACCGCCGGCCGGCTTTCTCGGGGGCTGCACGGGTGTTCCTTCAGCTAGATGTTCCCCTGAGATGTTCCTCATAGATGTTCCTGGTGCATGCCGTCTCTCTCCTCCTTTATAGTCCTCCTCCGCCAATCCTAACTCGGCTGCCCACATGCCGAGCACGCTGCTCTCCAATCAGGAGCAAGTCCTACAGTTTATTAGCTGAACTGGAGGCAGCTGTGTAGAAGCTGTTTACTTCTCTCCCAGTGCCATATTGTGGGAGAGCAGATGCATAGAATAAGTCTTAATTCCAGTAACTCAGTCCAGTCCGAATTGCTCCCCACAGATCCCCCTTTCTTTTTATTTTTGGCGTTGATACGCGCCTGTCTTCGGTGTCCCGCGGCACACACTCTGCTCTACTTGCTAGAGTTGCCACAGGTTTTTACAAGTCCTATCAATCAGGCAAACCGAATCCGGGTCCTCTCTTCGCCATGTTGTGAGGAGGTTTTTAGGCGCTGATGGGTGCCTGTGTTCGGTGCCCTGCAGCGCATGCTCTGCTCTGCCTGCAGGGGCTTACAAGCCCTATCAGGCAAACCGAATCCAAGCCTTCTCATTGCCTTTTTGTGGGGAGGCCTTACTGATGTTAATTCGTGCCTGTCTTCGGTGACCTGCGGCGCATAAGCTGCTAGCCGCCGCAGGTGCTCATCGTGCTCATCGCCTCACTTAATCAGGCAGACCGAATCCAAGCTCTCACATTGCAGTGTTGTAGGGAGGCCTTTCTATTTCTCTATTTCTCTATCTCCGGGCATTCCTATTTCTCCCATTTTACTTCTATCTTCCAGCATTCCTATTTCTCTTTTACTTCTAAACTTCTGTTTCTCTTATCCCTGCGGCTTTCCGGCGCCTTGCCCCGCCGGCGGGTTCCCGGCTCTGCGCCGCTTCAGCCCGCGCCTCATCTGCGCGGCTCGGCTTTGCACACACACTCCTAGGTCTCGCACTTAACCCTTTCGCGTCTGAACCATGGCCTTGCGCCAGCCCCGCGTTCCCTATGTACTTGAGCCCCGCACGCTCTGTCTGCGCGTGGCAGCCTCCGCGAGTCACACAGCGTAGCTTACGTGTCTGCCACTAGCATTCAATCCAAGTTCCCCGGGCTAGCCTGGCGAATTCAACCCAGCTTACGTCTCCGCCCCACGGTTTGGCTTCCCGTCCTATGCTCCCTGGGCTAACTTGAGAATCCCAAAGTGGCTTTCGTTTCAGCCTCGGCCTGCCCCCCGCGGCTTCAATTTCCCTAACATTTTTCTCTACCCGGTATGTTTCCCCAAGCTTTCCTCCAACAATACTCCTCCCTCATTTCTCCTGGCCTCTCCCCACAATCCGCATCCGAGTCTGTTTGTTCTAGCTTTCACTTTCGCTTTCGACCTTAGAGATTTCTCCCAGCTTCCCCCCGTAGTCCGTATCTGAGTCTATGCCTAGGCTTTCAACAGCTTCCTCCGGCACCTCTTTCGTCCGGCTTTTCCCTAGGCTGTTTGCTAGTCTCTCTCTCCGATATTTTCCCTAGGCTGTTTGCTAGTCTCTCTCTCCGATATTTTCCCAGTTCTTCCCGTTTCTTCCCTCCTAAGTTTGCTATCCGTCCTAGGTTTCCTATCCAAGTCACAGCACCATTATGTCGCTCCCCCTCTTCATGGAGGAACGACACTAAGCCCTGCCTAGGCTTCATATCCGAGTCACGGCACCATTATGTCGCTCCCCCTCTTCGTGGAGGAATGACACAGGACCCTGCGCTGTTCTTTCGTCTGCTCGGCCCTCCCCGGGTTTGCTGCTGGTTCATCCCGGGTTGGCTACTATCCCTTCCACCTCCGTGGAAGGGCAGTTCCCCCTGGCCACATTCCCCACTTCCGCAGGGGAGCGGCACACCGCCGGCCGGCTTTCTCGGGGGCTGCACGGGTGTTCCTTCAGCTAGATGTTCCCCTGAGATGTTCCTCATAGATGTTCCTGGTGCATGCCGTCTCTCTCCTCCTTTATAGTCCTCCTCCGCCAATCCTAACTCGGCTGCCCACACGCCGAGCACGCTGCTCTCCAATCAGGAGCAAGTCCTACAGTTTATTAGCTGAACTGGAGGCAGCTGTGTAGAAGCTGTTTACTTCTCTCCCAGCGCCATATTGTGGGAGAGCAGATGCATAGAATAAGTCTTAATTCCAGTAACTCAGTCCAGTCCGAATTGCTCCCCACAAAAGCATTTGATAAAATACATCTTTCATGATAAAAACTTTAAGCAAAGTGAGTATAGAATAAACATTCCTCAACATAATCAAGGCAATTTATGAAAAACCCACAGCCAGTAATTTATTGCATGGGATAAGTTGGAAGCATTTCCACTTAGATCTGGCACCACACAAGGATGCCAACTTTCAACAATGCTATTCAATATAGACCTGAAAGTAGTGGCAAGAACTATCAGGCAAGAAAATGAAATCATGGGGCTGGCACTGTGGCACAGTGGGTAAAGCCACTATCTGCAGAGCCAGCATCCCATATGGGCGCCGGTTCGAGTCCAGGCTGCTCCTCTTCTGATCCAGCTCTCTACTATGGCCTGGGATAGCAGGCCCAAGACACCCCAAGTCCTTGGGCCCCTGCACTCATGTGGGAGACCCTGAAGAAGCTCCTGGCTTCAGATCAGCGCAGCTCTGGCCATTGAAGCCATTTGAGGAGTGAACCAAAGGATAGACGACCTTTCTCTCTGTCTCTAACTGTCTCTGTAACTCTGTCTTAAAAAAAAAAAAAAGAAAAAAGAAAATGAAATCAAAGGGATACATATTTGAAAGGTAGAATTCAAATTATCCCTGTTTGCAGATGACATGATTCTATATATAGCAGAACAAAAGACTCCACGAAGAGACTACTGTACCTCATAAAAAATGGAAAAATCTTCCATGTGCATGGACTGGGAGAATTAATGTAATCAAAATGTCCATACTACCAAAATATATTTACAGAGTCAATGGAATCCCAATCAAATTACCAATGGCATTATTCTCAGATCAAAAAAAAAAATGATGCTAAAATTCATAAGGAAACACAAGAGAGCCAGAATACCTAATGCAATCTTACATAACAAAAACAAAGCTGGAGGAATCACAATACCAGATTTCAAGACATACTTCAAAACATCCAGGTAATGGCACAAAAATAGATATGTGGATGAATGGAATAGAACAGAAACTTCAAAAATCAATCCATGCATCTACAACCAACAAATCTTTGACAAAGGAGCTAAAATCAATCCCTAGAAAAAGAATAGTTTCTTCAACAAATGGTGCTGGAAAAACTGGATCTCTGCATGCAGAACTATGAAACAAGACATCTACATTACATCTTATTCAAAAAACCAACTCAAAATGGGTCAAGGATCTAAAGCTACAACCTGATTCCATCAAATTACTAAAGGAGAACATTGGGGAAACTCTGTAATATATTGGCATAGGCAAATATTTCTTGTAAAAGACCAGAGAAGCTCAGGTAATCAATGCCAAAAAGGACATATGGGATTACATCAATCTTCTGAGAAGCTTCTATACTGCAAGGGAAACACTCAGCACAGTGACAACAAGGCAAATGACAGAAAGGGAGGAAATATTTTTAAAGTATGAAACTAATTAAAGTATTAATATCCTGAATATATAAACAAACAAACAAAAACTCAACAACAACAAAAGAATCCAGTTAAGAAATGGGCAAAGGACTTGAATAGGCATTTTTCAAAAGAGAAAATTCAAATGGCAACAGACACGTGAAAAAATGTTCAGGATCACTAGCAATTAGGGAAATGCAAACCAAAACCACAAGGAGGTTTCATTTCACCTGTTAGAATGGCTCTCATACAGAAATCATCACATAAATGCTGGTGAGGATGTGGTAGAAAACATACCCTAATACAAATGCTGAGAATGTAAACTAGTGCGGCCATTGTGGAAGTCAAAACAGAGATACCTCAGAAAGCTGAAAACAGACATACAATGCAACCCAACAATCCCACTCCTGGAAATTTAACAAATGAAATGAAATGAGCATATGAAAGAGTTATCTTCACCCTCATGTTTACTGCAGCTCAATTCAAAATAGTTAAGATACTGCATCAACTCAGATGCCCACTACTGATGACTGGATAAAGAAACTGTGATATATAGAGAATGGAATACTACTCAGTTGTAAAAAAAGAGAATGTATCCTCTCTTTTGCAATAAAATGGATGCAACTGCAAACTTTTATACTAAGTGAAATAAGCCAGTCCCCAAAAAGACAAATACCAAATGTTTTCTATGATCTGTGGTAACTAACATAGTATCAAAATGTGATGTGTAGGGATGAAATTGACATTTTGAAATGCAACGATTATTTACAGGCTTTGTCTCTACTGTTGAGGAACAGTGTTTTTTTCTTCTTACTATTTGTTGAATTCTTTACTAATAGAGGGTCAATCTGATGAGTACAAAGTAAACTGAAAATAGAACATTGTTAAAATTAAGAGAGGGAATAAGAGAAGGAGGAAGAAGTTTGGTGTCGTGGGTAGGAGGTAGGGAAGATGGGTATATCACTATTTTCCTAAATATATATATATTTTCATATATATATATGAAATACATGATTTTTTTACCTTAAATAAAAAATTTTGAGAAAAGAAAATAAGCTGTGTAAGACTTTTAAATCTAGTCTCCAAATAAAATACTTTTAGTGGAATTCAGTTTTATAGAAATCTATTAAAGGGGAGATGAATACAATATATTCTTTTTTTCAACTTTTATTTAATAAATATAAATTGCCAAAGTACAAAGCAAAATTTATACTTATTGTCATTTTAAATAACTGCTAAGATCAAAAGAAACATTTAACCTTAACTTAAAAGACTATTTTCTCTTTTTATTTATTTTTTATTTTTATTTTTTAATTTTTATTTCTTTTTGACAGGCAGAGTGGACAGTGAGAGAGAGAGAGAGACAGAGAGAAAGGTCTTCCTTTGCCGTTGGTTCACCCTCCAATGGCCGCCACGGCCGGCGCGCTGAGGCCGGCACACCGTGCTGATCCGAAGGCAGGAGCCAGGTGCTTATCCTGGTCTCCCATAGGGTGCAGGGAACTTGGGCCATCCTCCACTGCACTCCTGGGCCACAGCAGAGAGCTGGCCTGGAAGAGGGGCAACCGGGACAGAATCCGGCGCCCCGACCGGGACTAGAACCCAGTGTGCCTGCGCCGCAAGGTGGAGGATTAGCCTAGTGAGCCGCAGCGCCGGCCCAAAAGACTATTTTCAAATACTGTCATCTTTCAGCTCTCGTTTCTCTAGTCAGATTCCACTCCTCTATCCTTTCAAAAGTAAGATGACTTCCATGCACTGACACAGAAAATGATTTTAATTTCTATAATTTCCTCATATTAACCATTACATAATCCCAAAATATCAGTAGTCAGGTAAGATGTAAGCTGATAATAAAGAAATAAGAGCCTGTAAAGACCTTACTGCAGGAAAACACTGTGCTCATCGTTTCCTGTTATAGTGTCTTGGTCCTTAAACACTCAATGAATCATTGATTCTCTCTTCTATAATTCTATGCCACATGCTAACAATGTTTATATCAAAATTTGTCCAAACATCTCATTGGAACAGAGATAGGACTATATAACATGGGTTCAATTTGTATGGTGCAACAAGATAACCCCTCCTGGAGTTCTGACACAGCAGATCAAGCTACCACTTGCAACAGCAGTAGTCCCTATCAGAGCACCAGTTTAAGTCCCAGCTACTCCACTTCCAATCTAGTTTATTGTTAATGCTCCTGAAAAGATAGCAAATGATGGCTCAAGTGCTTGGGCTCCTGACACCCATGTGGGAGACCTGGATAAAGTTCCTGGCTCCTGGCTTTAGTCTGGCCCATTATCAACTGTGGCAATCATTAGGGAATGAACCAAAGGATAGAAATTCCGCCCCCCCCCCCTTTTTGGTGCTCTTTGAGTTTAAAAAAAAAATTAAAGATTTACTTTATTTGTTTGAAGGACAGAGTTACAGAGAGAAGTAGAGACAGTGTGAGAGGTCTTCTGTCTGCTGGTTCACTCCACAAATGGCCACAAAGGCCAGAGCTGAGCAGATCCAAAGCCAGGAGATGGGAGCTACTTCTGGGTCTCCCATGGTGGTGCAGGGGCCCAAGGACTTGGGCCATCTTCCCCTGATTTCTGAGGCACATTAACAGGGATCTGGATCTGAAGTGGAACAGCTGGGACTAGAACTGGTGCTCATATGAGATGTTGGCACTACATACAGCCAGGGCTTTAACCTGCTGTGTCATAGCATTGGCCCCTCAGAAACGTTTTGTTGTTGTTGTTGTTGCTTTAAAGAAAATAATTCCTCCATCTACAATTTCCCATATATATTTATTACAGAGAGACTGAGATAGGTATGTAGAGACATCCACCAGGTTTACTTCCCAGATGCTGGCAACAGCAAGAGTTGGGCAAGGCTGAAACCAGAAGCCCAGAAATCCAACTGAGTCTCACATATAGGTGTCAGGGACTAAAGCACTTGGGCCATTTTCTGCTGGCTTCCAGGGTTACATTAGCATGATGCTGAATTGAAAGCAGATCTGGGACTTGAACTGGCAGTCAGGAGTTTTAAGATTCTTGGCTAGTACTGTATGCATTTGAGGAAGAAATATGTATGACTATTTATTTCATTTAAAAAATTTTTCAGTGCTATTTATTTGCAGATGTTACTTAATTATATCAAGTTACAGAAAGGATAATGTGATAGTTCTTAAGATATGGTGAAAAATTCATAGTTGAATGGAAGAGGCTAGGCATATTACTTTAACCTTAGAAATGACAGATTTGAAATGTCTAGAAAAGTTCATGTATCTACCCACCTGTAAAGGTGTTCAATTATAGCTGCCAATGTCGCTTGGTTGACAACTGGGAGAGTACGTATAAATGCTCCATACTTTTTAATTCTTTCCTTGTCATCCTGTGTATCTGGCAGGAAA
Source organism: Oryctolagus cuniculus (assembly GCF_964237555.1). Taxonomy (NCBI): domain Eukaryota; kingdom Metazoa; phylum Chordata; class Mammalia; order Lagomorpha; family Leporidae; genus Oryctolagus; species Oryctolagus cuniculus. Next base: position 30,355,548 of record NC_091433.1, read on the forward strand.
ATTAAAAAAAAAGTGTTTAGTACTAAATTGATTATCTATGTTATATATAAATTGGCCATTACACAGTTTTAAAACAACAGTCACTCATATATTTTAATAAATGATACAACCAGGTTTCAGTAGAAAAGCACTCAAACTTCTAATCATGCATAATTCTGGAAAATAATTTATTTACATAAACATTCCACAGCTAAATGCTTTAATTCTTACAATACTTTGTAGTTCAAAACAAAAGACTCAAAATGTGAGGGTGGATGGGGCTTTTTTATCTTCTACCTTATGGACTGTTAAACTTTAACAGGAGTACATTCAATTAATTTCTCAAACTGTAGTACAAAGAGGAGTGATAATCCAAAAGTATTTTATCTGTGGTTATGGAGAGGTTTCATTATTTGTATAATAATTCTAATCTTTTTTTCTGATGAAATTTTAAAAACTTTACCAAACTATAACCCATCCCAGAGTTATGAACTCTGTATTACCCCTCTGATGTAAATAAAAGACCTTTTACCAGTCCTGATACCTACAAATCATTGGAAATGATGAGGGGACAATGGATAAAGTTGTACACAAGTCTGAATATTATGGTCCAGACACAGAGAAGGATGGACTCTCTGCCTCTGTCCTGAGCAGAAATTTATTGCTTCATAGAGAGGAGCATGAAAAGAAATTACCTTCGAAACTTCTAAACCTAAGATGGCAAAAGATTAGAGATTCTGCAAACAGGAAATCCAAAGGCCTAGAATCCAGGAGTAGGGAAAGCCCCACAAAATCATCTGACCTGGCCCTGCCAAGGCAACATCAGGTGGGACTTGAAATTCAAGAAATCTACAGCAGGCAAAGTTTTAAGCTGATAATTCTGTATGGCCTTAACTGAAGTTATAAAATCCAAGTGGCCCTTGGCAGAAAAAAGGTTCCCCATCCCTAGTCTAGACTCTAGAAATGTGTACTAGTGGTTTAGTCTAATCAGCTAACAGGCGAAATAAAAGATCACTTTTCAAAGAAACAGCTTATACTGGCTATGTAACTCAAGGGCACTGCACTCATACATTCCTTCTTAATTCCCAACTACATTTAGAGACAATGCTTTTTCATTTCCCACTTAGCCATACCTATTCCTCACATAGAGGCAGTAGCAGATTGATGATTCTTTAAAAGTACATAGTTACCTGCAATAGGCATTAGAATCCCAGGGGATCTAAGAAACACTGTGACACATTTTTCAAGGACAATCCTATTCAAAACTGTAAGTGACATCTTTTATGTGCTGATTTAGCCTGCACATGAGATTTATACAAGTAAACACAGTCATATTGACAGAAGAGTCCTAGTAGATGATTCTCAAAAAGCAAAAAGAGGAAATACTCAACATTATAGTAAAAGACTCTACTGAAAATTAATCATCCCTAGTATAATCCAAATATTAACCCTTGTGTTATTCAGTTTCTATCTATAGGGGTTAACTGTATGCATTCAATAAAATTACTACTACTACAGCTCCTATAATAAGAAGTCATACTGGTATAGGATATTTTACGTACCTCATAAGAATAAACTAGCATTTTAAAATAAAGATAAGCTTAGGAAAGAGTTCAGGTCATAGAAAATGCAATGATTAATGGGATCAGGCACTGAGTTAGATAATCTAGCTTAAGAGGGAGACAGGACATCATATAAATAGGAGTATGCCCCTGCAAGGCATTCTCAGCCTCAGGCTCAGGGGACGCCACATAGGTCTTCTGTGAGGTCAACCCGGGTAGTTGTGGTTTATCCTTGTCAGATCCTACATGGGCCACTTCTGAAATGTGGCTGAGCTATTTTGGACGTGAAAGCAAAGGACTTAAAGGCTATTTGACCCAGTATTCAAAGGCCTCTCCACAAAAATTCACAAAGAATTCACATCCAAGTGAAAGGTGAACACATTCCCTTCTGACATAGGCCGACCACTTGCAGACTACCTCCTCCTGGCAGACTGATACCAGAGAGCCTTCTTTGTCACTACGTTTGACAACTTTAACAAAAAACATATTTGTCACATAGTTTTGATAACAGATTCTACAATAAAGAGACATAGTAAGCCTTTGTAAAATAGAAATACTATAAATAACTTCAAAGTTATAAAGTACAATAAAATCTTAAAACAAAAATGAAGGCTGCAAGAGAACTGGGCTTAAAGAAATGCATTTATCTAATTCCATGTTTTATATCCCAGAAAACTACACAATCAACTCTTATTGTGATTATAGTTAACCCTATTGGTTTGAGAAATATGGGGAGCAAATAAAAATAATGAAAGCTTTATTCTAAATTCAAAACTACTCTCCTTGTGCTGCCACTAACATGGGCCATTCTTTTTTATTTAAACTTTTATTTAATAAATATAAATTTCAAAAGTATAACTTTTGGATTATAGCGGCGTTTACCCCCATAACCTCCCTCCCACCCACAACCATCCCACCTCCCACTCCCTCTCCCATCTCATTCATCAAGATTCAGTCTTTATATACAGAAGATCAACTTAGTATATACTAAGTAAAGATTTCAATAGTTTGCACCCACACAGACACACAAAGTATAAAGTACTGTTTGAGTACTAGTTTCACCATTAATTCGCATAGTACAACACATTAAGGACAGAGATCCTACATGAGGAGTAAGTGCACAGTGACTCCCATTGTTGATTAACAACTGACACTCTTATTTATGATGTCAGTAATCACCTGAGGCTCTTGTCATGAGCTGCCAAGGCTATGGAAGCCTCTTGAGTTCATAAACTCTGACATTATTTAGACAAGGCCATAATCAAAGTGGAATTTCTCTCCTCCCTTCAGAGAAAGGTACCTCCTTCTTTGATGGCCCCTTCTTTCCACTGGGATCTCACTAACAGGGGTCTTTCATTTAGGCTTTTTTTTTTTTTTTTTTTTTTTTTTTTTTTGCCACAGTGTCTTGGTTTTCCAAGCCTGAGAAACTCTCACAGGCTTTTTAGCTGGATCTGAATGCCTTAAGGGCTGATTCTGAGGCCAGAGTGCTGTTTAGGGCATCTGCCATTCTATGAGTCTGCTGTGTATCCCACTTCCCATAACATGGGCCATTCTTGTGATAATTTTCATGCTGTGTTTGATTTGTGGCATCAATTCACAATTCAAATATATGTGTTATATTTTAGATTAAAGCAATACCATCAGTAAAAACTTTATTTCTCTACAGAGAAATATCATGTAGTCAAAAAGCCATTTTTCCAAAAATCTTGAAGTTAATGTATAAGAGAGAAACAATTTAGAAATTACAGTTTAATTAAAAGAAAACTGTGACAAACTGAAGACTTAAAATAATCATTTTGAAGATATAGACAGATGAGTATGTTTGATGATAATAAATGACATATATAAATCACAAGTATAACTAAAAATTGCACATAAAACATTAAAGGAAATACCTGCATTTCAGTTTTTATTATGTTTAAATAAAAGGCATTGTCGTAAATTAATATATGTAAAACTATGTTTTACTGAAACCACTGAGACCTTGTTATTTAAAAAATATTTTTCTAGGTATATTTCTTAAATAATCTCTCAAATACCATAGTTCTTTATGTCATAAAATGGAAACTTAAGGAAAATAAAGAAGACAAAGGAGTAACATGTAAAAATCTTATGAGTATTGCTTTAAATGCTTGATTTTATTTTCAATAAAAGATAGCATATATGGACTTGAATACAATACTTTGAAGTTAAAATAAAGTAAGCACTACAAAATCTATTGAAAAGTAAGTGTAGAACATACTCTTTACCAAGTATCATACATTTCTTTTGAGGAAGATACAAACAGCTACTGATAATTGCACTATTTCTGCTCTTGCCTTTATGTACAAATTTCCAGATACCAAAGACTAAACAAATCTAAGCATTCCACTGTAAGTCAAGCATTTATTATGTTGCGTATTTTGTGCATTACCTAAAGCAGAGATCCAGTATGGATAGAGCTCCTTGGCAAGCAGTGCATCATCGATGTCAGAAAGAAAACGTTTCAACACACTCGTCACATCTTCAAGTTGATGCTTTCCAGCCCTCAATTTAAAGCTTCTTGCATCCTTTTTGAAATTTTCCAAGAGCTCACTTATGTGCAAAGGATCACCATTCTTTTGATAGATATACTTGCATCCTAAACCTTTGTTTAAAAGAGTTACATGAAAATGTTTAAATTTAAAATTCACATTTGTATCATAAAACGAAGTAAATTTCTGCATTGTGATGGTGAACAAGATGAAGAAATCATCAAACATGCAATGACATAAACATACATGGGGCAAGGGAGGGGTGCTTCTTACCTGTAATTTTAGTTATTTAGAATGTTAACCTGATGCACAAGCTACTCCATCATCAGCTTGCAGCAAACCCTTGGTTAGCCCTTCTTCCAGTTCTCCACGGTATCTTTTATAAATGTTCTTTGATCTTATTCCAGAATATAAACTTGCCCCACTGACAAAATTGAGGCTTTCTGGTATAAATTTCCTCAATCTGCTGCCCACATCTTTGTCTATTAATTTCTGTCTGTTGCTACCTTCACCTCCTTTCCAGTGATAAGCTGGCTTACCTCTTTCTCAATGCTGCTGATTCATCACATGCTTCACATATAGTAAGAGTAGAAGAGATTAGGACCAACAGGAAAAGAAGTGTTTAAGACCATGAGTAATAAACACAAAAATTCCCTCCAACTCTGCCTAACTCATCTAGGTTTTTAGTTCATTTCCTTTCAAAATGAAGCTAGGTTTCCTATATTTATTATTCTACAGTCTCTTTAAACACACAGTCTCATTTCTGTGTGCAGTCCACATGCTCAGATCATTTTCATCAAGAATATCAATGACATCTTTTTTCCTCCATGATTTTCAGTCTTTAACTAATGATAATTCCTTATACTTTCTGACACTTTAAATGAATCTCTGTTAAAATTAATTTAACCCCGGCTGGCGCCGCAGCTCACTAGGCTAATCCTCTGCCTTGCGGTGATGGCACACCGGGTTCTAGTCCCAGTCAGGGCACCGGATCCTGTCCCGGTTGCCCCTCTTCCAGGCCAGCTCTCTGCTGTGGCCCGGGAGTGCAGTGGAGGATGGCCCAAGTCCTTGGGCCCTGCACTCCATGGGAGACCAGGAGAAGCACCAGTCTCCTGCCTTTGGATCAGCGTGGTGCGCCGGCCGCAGCGTGCTGGCCGTGGCGGCCATTAGAGGGTGAACCAATGGCAAAGGAAGACCTTTCTCTCTGTCTCTCTCTCTCACTGTTCACTCTGCCTGTCAAAAAAAAAAAAAAAAGAAGAAGAAAAAGAAAAAGAAAAAGAAATTAATTTAACCCCATGCTTTTCCTGACATCAGGATTTCATTTTTATCCCCTTCCACGTATTCTGCTCATTTAGTATTTACAGGAGATTTCAGGTATCCATTCTTCTTTCTCCTCTCTTCCAATGCCCTATAAAGTTCTCTGGGAGAACTTACTCAACCTCATCACTTTAACTATTATACCTTTTTCCACTCAGGTTTTAGTTTCTAAGATTTCATACACACATACTGTCATGAATCTGCAGGCAAAACACAGAAACACCATATGTGTGTGTGTGCGTTTGTGTATGTGTGTGTTTGCACACACATTTAAAAGCAATTCAAAATAACCTAAAGGAATTAATTATTTTGGACATTCACCTTCCAATCCCAACAAGTTCTTGATTTTGTTCCTCTACCTCAATACATGGTACTGGTTTCTTCCCCAACCCCTTCTAAGTCAGAAACTCTTTCTCATTACACTGAAAGAATAATAAATATACTATATCACATACATTTAATGTCATGACCTCATTCTCAAAACTGTCCCCTTCTTTCCATCCCATATGCTGTGATTTTGTGCCCTTGATTCCTCACTGCATTTTCATGACTCCAGGCCCCAGTCTTGTGCAGCCTTCCAGACTGGTTTGAAAATGACTACATGATCTGAAGTACAGTTCTTTTGGTGTTACTGACAACCATAAAAATCTGTGTGCTGCCCTCCCATTGTCTATAAAAAAAAAGCTTGCAGATTTCTAGAAATTTATTTTGTTTATTTGAAACAGAGAGAGAGAGAGAGAGAGAGAGAGAGAGGTTTTCCATCACTCTCCAAATGGCCACAACAGCCAGATCTGAGCCAGACAGAAGCTAGGGGCTTCTTCTAGGTCACCCCAGAAGGTGCAGGGACCCCAGCATTTGGGCCATCTTGAGCTGCTTTCACCGTCACGTTAGCAGAGAGCTGGATTGGAAGTGGAGCAGCCCGGTATGGGGTGCTGGCATCACAGGCAGCAGCTTTACTCACTTTGCCACAGTGCTGGCCCCTGTGGATTTTCTTAGCATAATTAAAATGCTAAGTGAACTGACCTCATTTCTCTTCTTCTCAAACTAAGCTCTGGCCACATTTAACTAGATACAGTAGTTGAATTTACAGTCTTCTGTCATGACACTGTACACCAGCACGCACTGTATTCTCCTCGAATCCCCAACTCTTTCTCTTAACTTCCTCCTGCTTTCCCTTAAGGCTCCTAGTAGACACAATACCTCATTATGGAGCCCCATGCTACCAACCTTAGTCTGGGTGAAACGCACTCCTACATCACTGATGTCTGCAGCAACCCTGGAACCACAGAATTCTACACTTAGATGTAACTCTTCACTTGTCTGTCTGTGATCCATAATCTGAGAACCCCTGGATGCCAAGAAACAACTACAACCAAGAGTCTAAGACATTGTCTTCCTAGCTGAGTTTCTAATAGTTGGTATTCAACTAGGTTAATCGAAGGAGAATATGAACATGATTTTGTTTACAAAAATTACATTCCCTAAGAATAAGCTAATTTATAAAAATAATTAAAATACCCAGAATCATATTGTGAACTCAGTCAAGCTCAAACCTTGACATGACAAGCATTGAAACTTTGCCTAGAGATTTTCACCCTGGGATCAGTATTTCAAAATTACTACTACTGCAAAGACTCCTAGCCAACCACTGGAATCCTATGATCACTGGACACATTTTAAGTTCATTTCAAATCTTTCTTTCTATATGCTGCTAACATTGAGTTTTCCCCATGCTGCTAACATCAAGGTTTCTCCCATGCTATGCTTATAAAAAAGTCTTTTATTGGTTTTATCACTTTAATATGCAAGTTAATGCACCTTGTACTAGAGTTATAAAGTAGTTATAATGTATGAGATTTAGCTGAAAACAATCTAATGCTTAATGATTTTAAATTCAAGTAAACAACACAAAGAAACTTCTGATTTCCCTAGAGAAGCATTAAATTGGTTACACTAGAGTTAGTCAAGTTATTTTAATCATTTGCCAGCTTAAGAAAGATCTTATGCCATTATAAAACCAACATGATGTGAAAATTCCCAATGAGGTTATGCTCTTGCTAAAACATAATATCCATGCAATTCATTTATACCTGTAAAATGCAAGCATTCTAATACTGAATGATAGCAATAAATGAAAATAACCTTCTTCTTCCCTTATCTTCAAATAAAGATGCTTATAGCTGAAAAAATATATACTATCATAGCAAGGAACTTCCTCTAAGAAAGGCCATATATATAAACACGTACATATTTTCAGTGGATATAAAATACAAACACAATGAAGCTGCACCTTAATAAAATTTGCATTTGAATTACATAGAAAATAACTGAAATACTTAAAATGGTATTCTCCTTGGAGGAAAGGCTAATATGCATGCTATAAATTTAATTTCAAAAAATTTTCTTTGTAAGGTTTATTTTAGAGATTTTACAACATATCCATGCATTGTCAGTTTTCAATAGCAGAATATGCAACCTATAGCTTGGTCTTTAACATTTTTACTCCTACTTCTGTGTTGCCATTATTGAGACCAGTGGCTGATATGCAACAGGCACTCAGTAAATAAGAAATGAACTAATTATACAATGTTTTACTATAGCTATTTCACTGATTATACCTTCTTTTGTAATTAAAAATATCCAGAGATCTCTCTAATATCAGGGCAGCAAAAAAATACAGGATCAAACACTTTATTCTTTTTAATATTTCTCATCTAAATAAGCTACAGGATGAAAGGTGGGAAAATTTTGGAGGTGGCCATTTGCCATAACTGTTAAGACACTGGCAAAGATTCTAGCATCCCACATCAGCGTACCTGGGTTGCAGAGTTGTCTCCAGCTCCTGGCTCTGGCTGCATGCCAATGCACACCCTTGGAGAGGGCAGTAATGGCTTGTGATTGGGTCCCTGGGACCATGTGGGGGATCTCGATTGAGTTGCTGGATCCCGGTACTGGCCCCAGCTATGGATCGTTCTAAGCATTTGGGGAGTGGGCTAGGGGATAAGAGCTCCCTATCTCATTGTCTGTCTCTTTGACTCTCAAATAAATAAGTTAAAAAAAATTTTAAGTGAGAACATTGTTGCATTAGAAATACAAATAGGAATTTTTGTTACCTTTCAGAGTATGAAAGATATGCATATAAAATAAATAAATAAAAACATGAGGAATAAAGGCTATTTTTGAGGTGAATCTAAAAATTCTATCATAGCATATGAAATTAACATGAAGCTGGACAACATAGCTTTAGTTCAACTTTTGATCTGCAAACTCTACACAGAAATATCTATTGCATATCTGACCAATTGCATATTGAATGAAACACACACACACACACATTTTGTACGCATGAAAACAGAAAACAAGATCTTTTACATATTGTTCCATAGTTTTTACCATTTCTAAGCGCATGCTTAGAGAGACTGAGTTACTGCTGGATTTATTCCATGCTTGCAATAACAGAAAATCATGGTCCTCACTATTTTTATACACTTTACAACATAGATTCATTCAATACATTATTTAACACTTTTTAGTCATCAAAAGAAGGAAACGGTGAAAGTGTATTATGGGGTCCAAATGAGTTTTATTGAGAGAAGGAATGCCAGTTAGCTGAGCATGAGACTAGGCTTTTCCTTTTCACTGGTACACTTGCAAATACAAAGGGCTTGATTTGGTCCAATAGAGGTGCCACTGAAAAACTGTAAGAATGACACTGTGAATACTAGGGGTTGAATAAGAACCCTGTGATACGTACCATACTGTGTAACAAATGCTATGCAGCTGTTCACGATAATGGGGACGTCATTTTTGCTGAGCTGCTGATCTTGTAATGCATTACCATCTGTACCTGCTGCTTTTTCAATTGCTGTATGCCAGACTGTGAAATCCAACTTGGTATGCCCATGGATGTATAATGTTCTGGAAAGTTTAAAAAGCATTTCGAATCATAATTTTGCATTTTTATTTTAAATTCTTACTTCAAGACAGATTACCCTTAAATTCATAGACACAGAATCCTGTCTCACTCACTGTAAGAAAAATCTTTCCTTTCATCACCACTGTCTTCTACTCAGTCCTTCTCTTGCGGGGACAATCACATCTCGTCACAGAATAGAGGGGGTTATCTGGAATGACAGTCTCCACTCTTACACTCCCCAGCTCTTTTCTTCTATTTCTGAAAAACTGAATTTAAATTCCCATGGCAAGTATCTCTAGTGCTGTCTAAAAGATATTGACAGCTGCACAAAGGTACTTTGAAAAGTCTGTGGAAAAATAGTTCTTAAAAAAATAAGATTATTTTAGTGCAAAAATTTTGAATTCCATGCACATGGTAGGTCTTCAAGAAGTTTGTAGAAATTGCGTGTTAGGAAAAAAAACCTATGCATGGCTTCCAAAAGTTTTGCACCAAAAGGAACTTACCTTTTAATTCCATTTTGCACAAACGTTATGAAGTACATTCATAGTTTTCAGGATGTCAGAACTGTTAATGATTTCATTTCTTTAGAAAAGAAAATACTACCATTTAACTTGGGTTTTATAGTAATGTTCTTTCTGAATTTTCCTCCTATCTCTCTGGTCATTCATTCTCTTTCTCAAGCTCAATTCCTGTCTGAACAGCAAGGTGTGACCTCAGTGCTCATGCTAAGTCCAGACTCCCCAGGGGCATATCAGTCAGGCCAGTGGTTTCATTTCCCTCATGTAAACTGCTGACACCCAAATCCCTATCTCTAGGCAATAGCTTTGACAAATCCGATCTTGTTGCAAAGCAGGCACAGACAGCGGTTAAGAGGGGGGACTGCAATCCATGTTTCCACACTCAAATTTTAGCTTCCTTTTTTACTTTCTTTGTTACCTTAGGTAAGTTATCAACCTTGCTTGTGCCTCAGTTTCATCACTGGTAAAGTTAAAATAATAATAGCAGCCAACATAGTGCTCAATAAACATGGCATTAATAACTAAATAATGCACTGTGCCAGTCATGGATATTTGGATTTTGGATACCATCACCTTAATATGCAACCAGCATCTCAAACCTTTCTTTCCTCATATAAATTGCTCCTGCCACTCTATTTCTCAACTTACACTACCAGAAACTTAGGATTAATTAACTATAGATTGCTCTCCCCTCAAGTCACTGCCACATGAATTCAATAACAAAATTCTGTTGACTCTAGTCTTGTTATATCCACCCTCCTCCTCTTCTTTCCATCACTGCCTTATTTCAGATCTTCATAGTGTGCCCAGAGGTCACTAAAACCCCTGCCAATAGATTCTTCCCCACTTCTCTGCCCCCCTGATCCCTGGCCACACTGTCCAATTACAATTTTTATAAAACGCAAGGCTAAGGGCATCACTTCCAGATCACATCCTACAACTACTGAGTTTTCAAGATGAAAATGTCTTCAACGGCTGGTATTGCGGTACAGCAGGTTAACCACTCATGGAACACAGGAAGCCACATTAGAGCACTGGTTCAAGTCCTAGCTGCTCTGCTTCTGGTCTAGTTTCCTGAGAACACACCAGGAAGGAAGTAAAATATGGCCCAAGTATTTGAATCTTGCCACCCATGTGGGAAACCTGGGTGGAAATTCCAACAAATGGAGGGCTTTGGCTTGGCCCAGCCCTGGCTATGTGGCCACTGGGGAGTAAACTAGTAGATGGAATCTCTCTCTCTCTCTCTCTCTCTAGCTCTACCTCTCTCTCTCTCTCTCTCTCTCTTTCTGACATTTTGCATTTAAGTAAATCTAAAAAAAGAAAAAAGAAAGAAAAAGTCGTTATGATCTGGTCTATATTTTCCCCTCCTACTTGATCTGCCATTCCCCTGAACTCAAGACTTACTAAGGTGGGTGAAGGAGGTACTAGTAGAAACACATCTTCTTATCTTTATCATAAACATTTCTGGTTCTTTGGTTACTCCAACTCTCCCATTAAGGTGTATCCAGGTGATATACCCCACTCTATCAGTTATTGACCTCTTATACTTAGTGTGTCACAGATTTTGCATCTTAGTTGCCAAACAGCCACTCTGCCTTCTATTATACCACCTGTTGTATCTAAGTGGATGCATTAGCTGTTAGATCCTAAACTTGACAGTCAGGCAAGAGAAGTAGTTCATTCTCCAAGGTGAATGCATAGAGGTTAGCATTTCTGGACTCATAATAATTTTGAGGTTCTATCATCAAATATAAAATTATATTCAAAACATAACACTGTTACAGATGAAATTCAAGTATATTTACATCAAAATAAAAGTATTTAATCTTGATTTCACGCTATGAGGGAGCTACTTTGGATTCAGTCCAAAAAGAAAAGCATGAGCCCTGGGGCAGAGGTGGATGTAGAGAAAAGAGGGACATAATGTCCTATCTTTCTGATAATTACTGGCCCTAACAGAAAAGACAAAAATAACAAACTTCTTCCTTTATTTCTTTTTTGTTTCTTGCAATGTTTCTGGAAAAAAAAAAAAAAAGCTACCAGCATTTTACCAAGCTAATTTCTAACATTTTCTGAACTTGATGTTAACTACTTTTGTTTTACTGACACTTGTGCCTGTAATCCCTATCTCTTGCTTTTTGGCGTCTTTATCTACTGTTTTGATTTTCCACAACACAACAGCAGCCCTGACCTCTGGGTCTTGTAATTTTCTATCTGAAAAATTCTGACACTTGTTCTAATACTCTTGACAAGCTTTAGCCTTTTCATTTACCTTACATCATCTTTAGCTCAAAAGCATTCTATTGCTGGTTACACTTGTCTAAATGAAATAACTCAGGAGCTTTCCTTGATGAATATCAAACCCTACACCCCATAAACAATGTTAGATCCTTATGAATTCATGAGTTTAACAAAAAGACTTAACATTTCTCTTTTACTTACATATATTTTTTGACCTGATAATTAAGCTCTAAATATAAACTTTAAAAAAAAAAAAAAAAACTGCAGTGAGTAGAGTATTCTTGAAAGCAGAGAAATAGAGACAAAATTTGTTTCTCCCAATATGTTTCTGCTACACTCTCACCAACAGGTGTTTATACATACAAACACATGCACTCACCAAAGCATTGTAAAAAGGGAAATAAGGTTAAATTCCAACAAATGGAGAAAGATTAAGTAGTTCAGTATCCATCTGTAGATGTGTATGTTTAGTACAATGAGCAGAGAACATAAAGCTGCATGTGTGCATAAATCAACTGCTTTTGACAGAATGTTAAACTGCCTCTGAGTAGAAAACTCATGGACATTTTGTTTCTTTCGGTACAAATGTCTACTTGTTTTTCATGTAATTAGGAACAAATCACCAAAATCAATGTACTGACTGATCTCTAGAAGTTAAAGGTATTCACAGCCTTATGAACCATGCCATCTTGGGCGTCTGTTACTAAGTTTGGAGCCAAAGCACTGGAAATCTTTCTGCCAAGCCCATCATTTATGATTAAAAAAAAACAAAACAAAACAAAACAAAACTAAGGACCAGAAATATTTGCTGAGGTCTACAGGCTAGAAGGAACAGCAAAACTGAACTAAGAAAGTAGGATTTCTGGTCTTAACCAATAATAACCATGATCCTCCCTTTGAGAAATTAGATGTCTATAATTTAAGGCCCTGGTTACTATTTCCACAACTGCTCATTCGATGGGTAAAATTCTGATGTATATCTTTCTGTGTCCTTTCCTCTTATTCTTTTTATCACACAGACTCACAAGGGAGCATGTCCGGAGCAAATTATCACAAAGCTGTATTAATGGAAAATACGTGGAAGATGACCCCAAGTCAGTCATAACAGGAGAGATGTCTGTCTTCCTTTCACGGACACCTTACTTTCTGCCTTGAAAAGCATCCTTGGTGAGTAAGAACCATAATGGATGGGAGTTTAGAAGAAAACCTTTAAAATGTTTATCATGTATTTTTTATTTTTTTAATTTTTAAGGATTTATTTATTTATAAAAATGAAAGGCAGAGAAAGAGAGAGAGAGAGAAATATCAAGTTCTTCCATCTGCTAGTTCATTGCTCAAATAGCTACAATAGCGTAGGCAGACCCACACTGAAGCAAGGAGCCTGGAACTCCATCCAGGTCTCCCATATGGGTGGCAGAGTTCAAGTACTTGATCCATCTTCTGCTGCTTTCTCCTATGCATTAGTAGGGAGCTGGATTGGATGCATAGCAGGCAGGACAGAACCATGGCTCCGATATGGGGAACATACCAATCATCATAGAAGGATTTCTGTTTTTTTATTTTTCTAGAAAAGGACAAATTGTGTTATTTCTGTGAGTGATATTTGGTCAATAAAAAGTTTCCAATCCCCTCATTTTTAGTGTATGGTTTGAAATAATTTATAACTACTTCTACCTAGTAACCATCAGGACAATCAATGAATAGAACATTTTCATCATTCATAAATTTCTTCACACCACTTTGCATTGAGTCCCTTCTTCTACATTAGTCCCAGACAAAAACAGGTCAGCTTTCTGTCACTATGCTTTAGCTTACCAGTTCCAGACTTTCATGAAATAGAATTACAGTTTGAGGGCACTTTCAAAAGTTTTTGTAAAAATGGAACTGAAAGATAAACTTATTTTGGTACAAAAATTTTAAATCTATATATAGAAGTGCCTTGAAAAAAGATCATAGATAGGGCTGCTGTTGTGGCATAGCAGGTTAAGCTGCGGCCTGCAGTGCTGCCACCCTATATGGGTGCTGGTTCAAGTTCTGGCTGCTCTACTTCCTATCTAACTCCCCACTAATGCGCCTGGGAAAGAAGCAGAGGATGGCCCAAGTCCTTGGGTCTTTGCCCCTACGTGAGAGACTCAGATAAATCTCTTGGCTCCTGGCTTTGGTTTGGTATAGCCTAGGCTGTTGTCTCTGTGTATGTGTGTGTGTAACTGCCTTTCAAATAAATATTTTACAAAGATCATGGAAATGGTATGACATAAAAAGTCTATGCATACATTTCAAAATTTTTGCACAAGAATAAGTTTATCTTTTAATTCACCTTCCCATGAACTTTTTGATGTATGTTCATACTGCACAGTTCCATTTTTCTTCCTCTTCTCTCCCATCTGTCCCTGAAAATTAGACCCATGAACTTCTCTCCCATCTCTGTAAAACCACTACATTCTGGTTGGGTTTTCCCACTTCTTGTGTCATGAACCATGATTGCCTGTAAATAGAAAGTTAAGGTGATCTCAATGCTTACTTCCTGTGTCTCCCTTCTCCTTAATCACAGACCTCGAATGCCTCTTGCTCCAATGTCTGAAGAGGTGTTTCATATATTGTGCCTGGTTTTCAAGTTGTTCAAAGTAGGAAGCATTTTCCATGCCAGTTATCCTTTTGTGAACAGAAATGGGAGACTAGTACATTTTAGTCACTGTACTCATAAATCACTTCAGTTTAGAGAGATGCCGTATTAGTTTTTTACTCCTTCAGATAAGAAACTGGGCAAGAGAGATTGATTTTAGTCAGAAGCAGGAAAATGCTATTATGAATATATGCAGATGTAGAGACTGTCACAAGAACAAAGTAGTAGGAAATGTTAATATAAGAAGATTGTACATTCTGAAGTCAACTTCAGTAAACAGCCTCAGGATGCCTGATCTGGGGCTGGCGCTGTGGCACAGCGCATGAAAGCCTCAGCTTGCAGTCCTGGCTTCCCGTAGAAAGAGTCCCAGCTGCTCCACTTCCTATCAAGCTCCCTGTTAATGTACCTGGGAAAGCAGCAGAGGATGGCCCAAGTTCTTGGGCCCCTGCTCCCACATGAGAGACCTGGGAGAAGCTCCTGGCATCAGATCAGCTTAACTCTGGCCTTTGCGGCCATTTGGGGAGTGAACCAGCAAATGGAAGATCTCTCTTCCTCTCTCTCTCCCTCCCTCCCTCCCTCCTTCTCCCTCTCCCTCTCTCTGTAACTGTTCCAAATAAATAAAATAAATCTTAAAAATAATAAAAAAAAGAAAAAAAAAGAAATTATCAATTCCCAACTTGACTCTCACTGGGATTAAACATGACAATAGGTCTGATCTGATTTCATCATCATTTAAAAAAACCATCTATTATTTTTCATTTTATGTTTCTGTGTGGGAGCAAACTGTTGAAATCCATACTTAATGTATACTAAGCTGATCTTCTGTATATTAAGATAATCGAAAATGAATCTTGATGTGAATGGAAGGGGAGAGGGAGTGGGAAAGGGGAGGGTTGTGGGTGGGAGGGACGGTATGGGGGGGAAGCCATTGTAACCCATGAGTCGTACTTTGGAAATTTATATGCATTAAATAAAAGTTTAAAAAAAAATAATAATAATAAAAAGATGGCTTATTTCACAAGAAAGGAATAGCTCAAGTTTTTCAATCCCATACCAACACACAATCAGACAACCACCTACAACTGGACTGTAAGACAGTCCTGTTGTAAGTCGGCTCAAAACTTCTAATAGTGTTCAACTGACTGGAGAATGAATCCAAATCTATACTTTGTAAAATTATTTTTCTTTTTTAAAAAAATTTATTTATTTATTTGAAAGTTAGAGTTAAACAGAAAGAGAATGAGAAAGAATGAGAGAGAGAGAGAGAGAGAGAGAGATATCTTCCATATGCTGATTCACTCCCCAATTGGGTGCAACAGCCAGAGCTGTACCCATGCAAAGCCAGGAGCCAGGAGCTTCCTCTGGGTATCCCACATGGGTGCAGGGGCCTAAGGACTTGGGCCATCCTCTACTGCCCTCCCAAGCCATAGCAGGGAGCTGGATCGGAAGTAGAGTAGCCAGAACACGAACTGGTGCCCACATGGGATGCCGGTACTGCAGGCAGCGGCTTTACCTGCTATGCCACAGAGCAGGCCTCATAAAACGACTTTTAAAACTGTGTTAAAAATTCATTCTCTTAAAATATCTATTATACCTTGGTAACAGGCCTGAAATTCTTTCCAGAGTCAGACAAGTTATGAATTAAATTCAATTAAAAATAATAACATGGTGTCTGTCTATTTTTTGAGACCCACTGACCCACACTTCCTCCTCAAGAACTCAAGGTTAAGTACAACTTGGACTGAAGTTATTTCTAGTCCATTTTACTTCTCTGAAGCTACAATTTCTACCTCTTATGATGTCTGTCTTTTGACCTTTTCAATTTTTCATACTAAAATCCTATGTAGGCTTCCAGACCCACTTAAATACATTTCTCTTTAAAAAATTATCCTGACCACAAGATCAAGAAATGTAACTTTTTAATATATTTATTCACAACATAACACATTTATTTCTTCATAAACTTAATTCTTTGTACACAGCAATGCTTTGAGTTGAATAAAAATGTTTAAAGCAAATAATATAAACTTTAAAATCCACCTTTTATTAAATATGTATATATTCCCTTTACTATAACTCTCCTCAACCGAAAACTGTTTTATAATATAAACCTGAAGTATATCTATTTTTGCAGCATTTGTTGGGGTGATGAGAGAAGAGACTCTTTGTCTTAGAAACATTCAGAATTAAACCATCAGAATTAAATCATCAGAAAGTTACAAAAGCAGTCAAGCTGATATTGTGGGCAATTGGCTACTGTTTAATTTGCAATTACATGCACAATTTAGAAACCACTTTAGGATAATTTAGCCTCTGGAGGATTGCTAATGTATCAGCTCCCATAAAACACAATTCAAGGAGGACAAAAGAAAGATCGCATGGAATAAGTTGATATGAAGAAAAGAACCTTAAATTTAGTGTGCTAATCTCCCAAACTGAGAAAAGTAGTCTGTCCCATAATTGTGAAACAGTGATAAAGTGTTTATTCCCTAGTGTTAGCTACTTTACGTCTAGAATTAGAAATTAAAACTGAAATGCAGTCAGTCTCAGAAGACATCAAATACATTGTGCTTTACTATATTTCAACCACGGAATCTAAAACAACAACAACAAAAAAAACACACCAGTCTTTTCTGTTCCTGATAACATGGCTGAGTTATTTATTATGCTATTACATTAACAACCTTTGAGCAACAGCTCAACATTTGTCCTTGGCAAATGGGCATGTAGCTCTAGAATGAGAAAATGGTAACCACAACAGACAGACAGAGTTCAGGCTTAAAGTACAGGGAATGGCGAGATATAGCCCAGGTACTAAGAGAGAAAAACTGCCAGCCCAGAATATTATATCCTGCAAAGCTATCATTTGTGAATGAAGGTGAAATAAAGACGTTTCATAACAAACAGAAATTGAAAGAATTTGTCGCCACTCGTCCAGCCCTGCAACAGATGCTTAAAGATGTGTTACACACAGAAACACAGAAACACGGTCATCAGTATGAAAGAAGATAAAGGAAGGAAACCTCACAGCAAAAGATCACAGGGAATTCAAAGCATATATTAGAACTTATCTTTGGCAAATGGCAGGGCAAAGTTACCACTTTTCATTAGTCACATTGAACGTTAATGGCCTGAACTGTCCAGTTAAAAGACACCGATTGGGATTTGCTTTTTAACCTGATGCAATTTTAAATGATGCTTAATTTTGTTTTTAAATTTCAAATCCTAGCTCTTACCCATACATGGAACAACAATTAAATTGTACATGTAATTCGCCACTTTGCTACACTAACATTGTTCCAGGGGTACTTATGATGTACTTTTGAATTTTCTATACATGCAATAATGACATTTGCTAGCAGTTTTATGTCTTCCTTCCCAATATGTATGCATTTTGTATCCTTTCTTTGTGTTACTGCACTGTCTAGTAATTCCACCATAATATTGAAAAGTAGTGGTGAGAAAAAGACACTTCCCCCTTTCCCCAACTTAAGGGAAAACTGTCCAATTTCACTATTAAAGTTGGTTTTGGTAGATATTCTTTATCTAGATGAGGAATTTCTCTTCTGTTTCTTGTTTGCTCAGTTTTTTTATGCCAAATATCTTTTACAAAAGTTGATGTAACCATTTAACATTTTTGCAGTTTGTGTAGTATGTCCAATTTATTGATTTTTTAAAATGCTGACAGCCTTGCTTACGTGGGATAAATACCACTTGCTTGTACTACATAAAATTGTTGGATGTTACCTATTATTTAAAAAAAAGAGAGATTTCTAAAGGCAACCCAGAGGAATCCTTAATCCAGTTCTTCATTAGAAGAGATGTGCAATTCGGGACATGCTCAAGCTGACTTACCTCAAACGGTAGAGTTAGAAACATACCAGGGGATTCCAATTCAATCCCATCAAGGTGGCATGTACCAATGCCATCTCACTAGTCCCAGTGATCAATTTCTGTGCACAATTGATCATAATGATAGGACTAAGAACCAAAGGGATCACATAAACAAGAATAGTGTCTGCAAATACTAGCTGATAGAATCAAAAAGGGAGAGAATGATCCAACATGGGAAGTGAGATACACAGCAGACCCATAGAATGGCAGATGTCCTAAACAGCACTCTGGCCTCAGAATCAGCCCTTAAGGCATGTGGATCCAGCTGAAAAGCCCATGAGAGTATTTCAGGCATGGAAAGCCAAGACACTCTGGGGAAAAAAAAAATGAAAGATCTCCACGAGTGAGATCCCAGTGGAAAGAACGGGTCATCAAAGAAGGAGGTACCTTTCTCTGAAGGGAGGAGAGAACTTCCACTTTGACCATGGTCTTGTCTAAATATTATCAGAGTCAGTGAACTCAGGGGGCTTCCATAGCCTTGGAAACTCATGACAAGAGCCTAGGGTGATTACTGATGCCATAAACAAGAGTGTCAATTTGTTAAGTCAACAACAGGAGTCACTGTGTACTTACTCCTCATGTAGGATCTTTGTCCTTAGTGGGCTGTACATTGAGATTTAATGCTATAACTAGTACTCAAATAGTATTTTTCACTTTATGTTTCTGTGTGGGAGCAAACTGTTGAAATCTTTACTTAATGTATGCTAAACTGATCTTCTGTATATAAAGAGAATCGAAAATGAATCTTGATGTGAATGGAAGGGGAAAGGGAGTGGGAAAGGGGAGGGTTGCGGGTGGGAGGGACGTTATGGGGGGCAAGCCATTGTAATCCATAAGCTGTACTTTGGAAATTTATATTCATTAAATAAAAGTTTAAAAAAAAAATGTAAAAAAAAAAAAAAAAAAAAAAAAAGTACAGGAACAGTTTTCAAATTTGGAGACAAGGATGTTGTAGTCTTTTGGACATTCCAGTCCAAAGTGGAGATTTGACCTACTGTCCAGAAAATGACTTCTGACCTGCTAATCCAGAATATTTGTCAACAATAAATATTCAAACGTGACTTTCTTTTCTTTCTTTTCTTTTTTTTTTTTTTTGACAGGCAGAGTGGACAGTGAGAGAGAGAGACAGAGAAAGGTCTAAAGGTTTTCCTTTTGCGGTTGGTTCACTCTCCAATGGCCGCCGCAGCCAGCGCGCTACGGCCGACGCACCACGCTGATCCGATGGCAGGAGCCAGGTGCTTCTCCTGGTCTCCCATGGGATGCAGGGCCCAAGCACTTGGGCCATCCTCCACTGCACTCCCTGGCCACAGCAGAGAGCTGGCCTGGAAGAGGGGCAACCGGGACAGAATCCGGTTCCCCGACCGGGACTAGAACCCGGTGTGCCAGTGCCGCAAGGCAGAGGATTAGCCTAGTGAGCCACGGTGCCGGCCGACTTTCTTTTTTCACACAAAGAAATCCAAATCAAGTACTAAAAGAAAAGCAGAGACTCTATGTCCCAATAACAGCATCAAATAGCATGCCAGAAACCCTGAACTGTAATCAAGAAAGTTTTATTTTCCAAAATAATAATTTTTAAAGTACACAAAATATACACATTAAAGTTCCATCTGGAACACCTTCTGTTTAGAGCTTTTCAGAGCGAAAGTACTCTGTGTGTAATATATTACTGCAATATTTTTCTTTCTAAAGACACTCATGCTATAGACATAATGAAACTAACATGCAAACTGAAATACACATTTAAATAGGGGCTTCATAGAGTAGATGATTAGTTACAGACTTTTCTAATTCAGGGAATTTGTTTTCCTCCTTCCTTTAAAGAAATGTTAATGTATTTTAGCACTTTAATTTTTAAAAAAGATTTACTATATCTATTTGAAAGACAGAGTTACAGAGAGAGGTAGAGACAGAGAGAGAGATCTTTGATCTGCTGGTTCACTCTGCAAATGGCTGCAATGCCAGAGCTGATCCTATCTGGAGCCAGGAGCCTCCTCCAAGGACTTTTAACACGCTGGCCCCTATTTTTGCACTTTAAGCAAGGGTAGATAGCGACAAGGAAAAAGACATGAAATCAATTCACTTGATTTATTCATGATTTGCAATGTTGTATCAAGCTCTTGCTAGGAAAAAAAGTAAGTCAGGGGCCAGCACTGTGGCACAGCAGGTTAAGCCATGACCTGCAATGGCGGCATCCCATATGGGCGCCACTTCAAGTCCCGGCTGCTCTACTTCTGGCTGAAACCTCTGTTAATGAGCCTAGAAAAGCAGCAGAAGATGGCTCAAGTGCATGGGCCCCTGCAACTCATGTGGGAGACCTAGAAGAAGCTCCTGGCTCCTGACATCAGTCTGGCGCAGCCCTGGCTGTTGTGGCCATTTGGGGAGTGAACCAGGAGATGAAAGAACTCCCTCTCTGTCTCACTCTCTCTCCTTCTGTAACTCTTTCAAATAAAATAAATCCTTTAAAAAAAGTTATAACTTACAGTCGGTTGATTTCTCTTTCAATTATACATACCATCATTATGAATAACTGAAAGTTATTTTATTTGGGAAAGTTATTTCCCAAGGCCATAATATTATTTGTCATTGACACATATACCACAATCTTCTTTAGCTTATACTCATTATTTCCCAGGGGGCAAAAGATCCAAAGAGAGACAAAAATTAAAAAAAAAAAAAAAACACCACAATGCAATGAAGTTCTTCTATTTTGCAGGTAAAACTAACTCATTATGCTTGAGCACTGGGTGAGAAGGGCATATTTTCCATTTAGGTAGATACAGCCATTCATTCTGTCACCCAGGCAAAAGCTCAGGAGTCATCCCTACCTCCTAGCTCACAAAGCCACTGAAAACCATCAAACTACTACATCCTTCAACATCCCTTTACCAGATCAAGGAAGCTACCAACACGCACCACCACTTAGTAATTCCTCTCTTCATATGCTTACAATTGAGGGATCTTTTCCCTTTCATGTTCTCTCTCTCCCACTGTCAGCTGCTCCTTTTAAAGTCTCTTTTGAAACAAAATTTAATCTTACATAAGTTCAAATCATCTTAAAACAAACTGCACAAGTATTCCCTTCCTGGGACAAACCCTTTACTTCAACAGTGCCATCAGCAGCCTCCACACATCTCCCACAAACTGTCCTCACCAGCTGTCTCCATTTACTCAGTCCTCAATCTTAATCTGGTCTGGTACATGCTGATCACTTCTTCTGTTCTCCAAGTAACCAGACTGACTCGATATCACTTATGTGTCCTCATCCAGGGCGCTCCCTTGGCTGTGCTCGATACTTGTAATTGTTCCACTGAAATACAGTCATTGCTGCCAAACATCATTTCGCTTAGTGTCAGACTGCATAAACAACAGTGTCCCCACAAGATTATAATGGCGCTGAGAAACTCTCATCATGTAGTGACACGGCAGTCATTACAATGTCATAGTGAAATGCACTACTCCCATGTTTGTGGTGATGATGGCATAGACAAATCTAATGCATGACTCATTATACAAAAGCACAGCACAAATACGTACAGTTCATAATTCTTGATAATGACAATACATGACTAGGGGATTGATTTATGCATTTACTATACTATGGTTAAAAACTTTTAATTAATTCATTTAAGAGGCAGTAAGACAGAGAGGGGAAAGAGAAAGGGAGGGAGGGAGAAGAGGAGAGAGGAGACAGTGCACTCCCATCTGCTAATTCACTCCTCAAAAGTCCGCATCAGTTGGGGATGGGTCAAGGCTGAAGCTGGGAGCCTATAGTTCAATCTAGGCCCCACGTTAGTGGCAGGGACCTAACACTTGAGACATCACAGCTGTCTTAAAGACTCTGCACTGGCAGGAAGCTGGAGTCAAGAGCCAAAGCCAACTATCAAATCCAGGTACTCAGATGTGGGATGTGGGTATCTTAACCACAGGCTCAAAATCTCTCCTCTATATTATATTTTCTATTGTTATTTTGTTATATATTATTGTAATTGTATGCCATGTTATGCTGGCAACAACCTCATACCTGTCACATTTACTGTGTCTATTCACTACACCTCTTTTGGATTTGATCTCATTTTGTTTTGCATATCATGGCCATAGAGAGCAATATGCTATACCATTCATTAACACATACACATTATGTACACATATGTATACATACACTCATCATGCAGCCACACACATCCCTCATGCAGCCTATATGTGTAGTAGGCTACACAATATATTTTGTGTAAGTGCAAGGTTTATACAATTAAAATCACTGAAGGAAGCACTTCTCAGGACATAATCTGTCATTAAGCAATACTCCAGTATACGCTCTTCCTGGGCTTTGTGACATCAGTCTTGGTTTCTTGTCTCACTTTATGGGTAAATGTGCAGATCCCTCTCCCAAGGCAGCTACTATCCCCTGACAAGACAACCCCTACTACCCCAAAGGAATGTGTATTCATCAAGTCTCCAACACTTCCCCTCCGTATTCTATAAACTACACACTCTTCCTTTTACATACTGGAAATTCCAAATCTATTATCTCCATCCCATAAACCGTTTTCATAAGCATCTAATCCACAAGAGTAACTCTCTTTCAAGAGTTTCTCCTTAGATGTCTTACAAGCACTTGATATTCAACATGTCTAAAATCAAATTCATCGCCATGGGTTTGGCATCATGGTACACTGGATTAAGCACCTGGTGGTGACACTGGTATCCCATGGAAGAATACGAGTTCCAGTCTCAGCTGCTCCACTTCTGATCTAGCTTTCTGCCAGTGTTCCTGGAAAAGAAGCAGCAGATGGCCCAAGTGTTTGGGTCCCTGCCACTCATGCTGCAGACTTGGCTGGAGCTCCTGGCTCCCGACTTCAGCTTGGGCCAGCCACAGATACTACCAGCATTTGAGGTGTGAACCAGCAGATGGAAAACCTCTTCCTCTCTGTCTCTCCCTCTTGTTCTGTCACTCTGCCTTTTAAAAAATAAATAAATCTTCTCAAAACGTTTCCACATAATTTGTTAATCAGAGATAGGCTTTTAAAGATATTTACATTGTCATAAAAAAATGATGAAGAATCTATGACCATTACTTTGGAATTTCCTAAGTGTTCCACTTTTCTATGAACTCAGAGAGAGTACCTGTTTTAAAAATGGATTTCACCCTGTCATTTCTGCAAATTAGAAAGGACAAAATTGGCCAGCACCGTGGCTCAATAGGCTAATCCTCCTCCTGCGGCGCCAGCACACCAGGTTCAAGTCCCGGTTGGGGTGCCGGATTCTGTCCCGGTTGCCCCTCTTCCAGGCCAACTCTCTGCTGTGGCCCGGGAAGGCAGTGGAGGATGGCCCAAGTGGTTGGGCCCTGCACCCCATGGGAGACCAGGAGAAGCACCTGGCTCCTGCCTTCGGATCAGTGCGGTGCGCCGGCCACAGTGTGCCGGCCGTGGCGGCCATTGGAGGGTGAACCAACAGCAAAGGAAGACCTTTCTCTCTGTCTGTCTCTCTCACTGTCCACTCTGCCTGTCAAAAAAAAATTCAAAAAAAAAAAAAAAAAAAAGAAAGGACAAAATAACAGAATCTGGCTTCCATACCTGCATTTATAAGGGAGTATACTGCACATAGTAAGCACTATATAAAAATTCACCAAACTGAAGAGGTTTAATCCATGTTTACTACATCATAATTTAAACCTACATACCACTGGCCAAATCCAGTAGGAAAAAACCTTAGCCATGTTAACTTGATAAAAATAATTCAAAATGATAAATATAATAAAGCAATTATCAAATTCATATTTGCTTGTTTAAGAACACAAGTTCTGTGAGTTCAGACACCAAATCCGTAAGATTGACCACTATTTCCTGCCTTGGAAGTAGCTCCCAGTAGGCAAAACAAACATAAATAGATGACAGTAAAACTGCACTTCTGGGCCAGTGCCATGGTTCACTTGGTTAATCCTCTCCCTGTGGCACCAGTATCCCATGTGGGTGCTGGGTTCTAGTCCCGGTTGCTCCTCTTCCAGTCCAGCTCTCTGCTGTGGCCCAGGAGTGCAGTGGAGGATGGCCCAAGTGCTTGGGCCCCTGCACCTGCATGGGAGACCAGGAGGAGGTACCTGGCTCCTGGCTTCAGATCAGTGCAGCGCCGGCCATGGGGGCCATTTGGGGTTTGAACCAATGGAAGGAGGACCTTTCTCTCTGTTTCTCTCTCTAACTCTATCTGTCAAAAAAAAAAAAAATCTACATTTCTGCTTGTATTTTGATGCCATTATACTACCTACACATATAACTGGGTCTTTACTGCTGAATACATAATTAACAGTATTCTGACAGTAGAGTGAATTTATAATCTGGTACTAAAAATCGGAATCCAAGGTGTCATTAACCATCATAGTCTCAGGAATAAATAAGTGAAAAAGCAAAGTCCAAACTGGGCCTAGAATGTAAAAGACACACTCTGACATAAATGTCTAATCAGCAATGTGCTTGCTGTGTGGAGCTGCTGGTGTGCTCCTATGAAGATGAAGGGAAGACAGGTTCAGTTAACTGTTGAAAGTCATTAACCTTGTCACTAGCAAGAAAAATAACCAGAGAGAAGGCTGATTTAGCTAAATTTTTATGCTGGGTTTGCAAATTATTTTTGCATTATCACAGAGCTAAATATTCTGAATCAATGTCATTGTGGGATTTGTTTTAAGCACATAACAATAAATCAAGAAAAAATTATGCAAGAAACTCTAATTGTTCTGAGAAGCCTAGGCCATTCTTTCCCAGGTTTCCTTACTTGATCATCCTTATGTTGCAGACCTTTACATACTAGAAGCCTTGGGGCCAAATCCTCTAAAGTCTTTTCTACCTGTACTTTCTCTAGTAGGTGAACCCATCCATTCCTTGGCCAAACAACAACTAAATGGTAAATTTACATCTCCAATTGTAACTGCTTCACTTAATTTCAGGCTTAACTGCCTACTCATCAGCTCCACTTTGCTATAAAACAGACATCTCCTAGTTACAACTGCTGAAACCAGATTCTTGGTCTACCATCATGTATAGATCAGGCCCACAACGTTGGGGTCCCCCTTGGCTCTCATACTCATTTGCTCCATCAACATACCCTGTGCCACCTCTGCCTTCACAATATATCCTACCACTCATCAACACTAGGTTCTCACGGAAGCCATCTCTTGCCTTGCCTGTACAGCATCATCATAACTAGACACTCACTTTCACTCTTATTCCCCCAAAGCTTACTCATCTGGAGCCATAGAAGGCCTTCAAAACAAAACAAAGATCAGTCCACATCCTAGTTCTCAGAATGAGTAGTTTCCTATTGTATTCAGGACAAAATTAAAATCTTCTCCCATCATGACCTGTAGGGCTCTATGTGATCTGGTCTAGAGATTGTTAAAATCATTTCTTTCCATTCTCTGACTCATCCACATCTCCCAAGCCACAAACCTGCAGACCAGCACTTTTCAGGGTCTTTAACTCTGCTGGATCCTAGATCTAGAACACACTATCAAGACAAATGCATGCTTTGCTTCTTTACTTTTCAAGTCTTTCATCAAAAATAGCTTCTCCTAATGCCCTAGCTTTCAGAATACTATTCAGAATATCTCTCTTTCCCTTGCCTGTTTTTCTTCATGGTATTTAAAATTGATGGACACTATGTAACATGATTATCTTTTATCTACTTACTTTGTTTCCCCCACTACTCTATATACTTCCTCAGGGCAAGAATCTTGCCTATGTATTCACTGCTGTACCCTCAATACCTAATAATAATCCCTGATGAAGAGTAGATGATTAACAACAGTTACTGAAAAACTAAACACACTGAAGAAAGTGAAGTTTATAAAAGCCTCACATGCGTGCAAAATTCAGGATTTTATATCCACTATATATCACCACTGAAAATAGTTATAATCACCAAACTGCTTTACAAATACCTAAATGTGAATATTCCATAGAAATCTATAATAATCTGAGCACAATGAGTTACTCATTAAAAATATAAAAATACATAAACTTCATTGGTATTTACTTGCTATGAAGAAAGTTCATATATATTTTATATGCATGATTCAGGAAATTTCCAACAGCTTTTAACGTAATGATTTCTTCCCCAATAAAATAACCAAAACATCCCAACCCCCAGAATTGTTGAGATAAAAAGCAAAAAAGCACTTACCGGCCTTTCTCCACCAAAAGTAAGACATCCAATTTTTCCCCATTTTGAACCATTGTGCTGATTGCTAGAGAAGAAGAAAAAAGGTATGTATTTTTAAATGTTATGCTAAACACCTATACAGACACAACTGTTAATACTACTTAGTCCCATGTTCCAGAGTGAGCCATCATTTTATGTAAAAGCTACCATTATCCCATCAATAAAGAACTGTGTCCCTAAGATAAGAGAAAAGCATCTTACTTAACTCTTGCAGTCTTCTTAAGTGCATCCTGTCTTCCTGAACTTCCTGCATCTGAAGGCAAAAACGCAAATTGAATTTGTCCATAGCAAACCAGCCTTTTTTCCACTGATCCAGGGCATGGCAGTCTTTGTAGAAGAGCTGGCCAATCAAGTCGTAGTCAGTTTCTGTTAAGTTTTCAGCAACAAAGGGAACAAAATGCTGTTAAAACAAATACAGAGAAGTAATAAAGACAGTGAAAATAGGAAATCTCTTCCCTAACCACAGATCTGAGGAAAGGTGGCAAAATTATCTTGGTCACCCCAAATTCAGAACAATTATTTAAGCTTACTGGGTGTTTCCAAACTAAACAGTAAAAATGGATTTTCAAATGGCAGCATCTTGTGCCGTTTTTCTTGCTCTACATAAAGTTGAAACAGGAAGACATTCTCTTTGTTGATCTGTGGCCTTTTTAAAAATGTCAACCTACACTGTTTTTTCCGCTTATATATATTTTACTGATTCTGTCCATTTCTTCCCCTCTGTCCACACAATGAGTAAGAAATTTACATATAAAAACATACAGAAATTAATATTGAAAACAATCATCAAAAACATTGAAAGTTCAATGAATGATTTTTTCCAACATTGTTAATCTCTTCTCTGCTTAAGGCTCTAGAAAGGCAACTCTCATCTTCTTTTGACTATAAACTTGGAAAACCTAATGAAGAACATACATTTTTTTCTCCAGGTTCTTGAATAAAATTTTCATGGACCCCTAAAGCTCAACCACAGACGCAAAGTTAAGAATTTTTCCTGGGTTTGAAGTAATAATATAATATTTAAATACCTTGGCTATTGCCTCTGTCCACTTTCTTTGAGCTTGAGATGTTTCAGCTCCAAATAAAAACACACGCTCAGAAGGTAAGTAGATCTCAAAAACAAAGATGGGCCTGTAGCGTGTATGAATAAAAAGACACCATCAGCCATTGTGCTTGGCTCTTACAAAACAACATACAGATCAAGTTATGAATGAAATTCCTTTTTAAACAGGAAAATGCTGTGAAATCAACCTATTCATCCAGCTAGCATTATTTTATTGATGGTTTGTATGGCTATCAAATGAGTTAAATGGAACTTTCTAGATCAGACAAAATTAATATTCTTCTGATGACAATCTACTGCATGATGCTGCTGGTGCCCTGGACACTCTTCAGCTCACGGATATGACAAAGGACTCTGCCTGGCTTCCTCTTCCTTCTCTGACCACTCTGCCTAGATTACCTCTGACTAATGGCTCAAAGCAAATGCTGTCCAAAGAGTTATTAGCCCTCTTCTTGTGGTAGTTTACAAATCTTCCTTCTCTCATGCCACCCCAAAACATCATCACTTTATTACAGATAAAATTAGAGTAACAGCCAATGGCCTGACTTCTACCATGATTTCCTCATCCAGATCTCCAACTATTTCCTGGAACATGTGAGGCTTGTGTGCTACTATTATCTAAAAATCTCAAAAGACCCTCTCTGTCACTATCAGTAACATTTCATCAATAAAGTTATATTTTTAAATATGTTATAGGTTGACATGAATGAACAGTAATTCTTTTAAGTGGCAATTTATTTACCAATCTAGCAACTTTACACAGTGCTCTTCTTTAAACATTCCACAGTATGACACATAATTGACTATTCATTAGAATGCCACTACCAAGAGTTAAAATATAAACACATAGCTTTGCAAATCTCTTCCTTTTGTCATATAAACCTTTCATTAAAATGCTAAAATCCTATAAAACTGATTTTTTAGATATAATACTTAAACTTTTTCATTAAATGTATCACAAAACATGGTATGAAATTTCAGATCAAAGACCTTAGGTGATCTGTGTCCAAAAGCCCTCAAAAAAAAAAAAAAAAAAAAAAAAAGGTGCTGGGTTCTGGTCCTAGTTGCTCCTCTTCCAGTCCAGCTCTCTGCTGTGGCCCAGGAAGGCAGTGGAGGATGGTCCAAGTGCTTGGGCCCCTGCACCCACATGGGAGACCAGGAGGAAGCATTGGCTCCTGGCTTCAGATTGGCGCAGCGTGCCAGCTGTAGCAACCATTTGGGGGTTGAACCAATGGAAGGAAGACCTTTCTTTCTCTCTCTCTCTCACTGTCTAACTCTATCTGTCAAGTAAAAAAAAAAGTCCTCAAACTCAGTTGAACTACCCATGAGTCAAATATGTTATATATATATGTTTAATATGTCAAGTGCAATTTTTTTCAGACTATTAAAATACCAGCATATTTTTTAAGAAATGTAGCATTTCAATATACCAGCAAATTTGATATTTTACTTTAATGTGAACAAATTATCACTGAATATTTCCCTTTCTCTTCTATTTTAATCATGATACTCATTAAATGAACTCATAAATTTTGCCATTAGTCCACTATATAAAATAATGACTAAGTAATATAAAAGGATTATGAGGGTGAAGAAGGGAATGCTAAAATTTGTTTATGATTAGATGCAAACAAATGAACCTTTCATGCCTTGCAAAACACTTTCATTTTCATACTTTTTAGTAAATTCTCTAGAGAACTTTCAGAAGCAACTGAAGAACAGAAATGGAAACAAAACCCTTTTTACCTGGTGTGACAATTACCTAAAAATACCTTTCCTCTTGTGTAAATGGCAGACCTACCCAGTATTTAAATAGAAGTCCTCTTTGTGTATAGCCAGGCAGATAACTTCATTGATATTAATGGTGCCGTTAGGCGTGGTGGACTTATCATTTTCGTAGTAACTCAAGAAACCTCCTTCCAAAACACACCACTTCTTATTCGTCTCTAAAAATTTAGAACAAAACAAGTAATACTTGAGCTATAACATCAACCTGATTTTTACAAATGCATGGTTTTAAGTAATAACTAGATTCAAATAGATAAATGTATTAATTTCTCAGTTCATTGTAAAGAGCCTACTACTGTTTCATGGGATATAAAGGTGTCACATTTTCTGCTTTCAAAACATTTACAATCTAATAGCATGGAATGTACATGGCAAAAATGACTGTCACACTGAAGACCACTGAAGCAGGCAGATCCATAAAACACTTGCTGCAAAACAACTGTGAAACTGCAAAACGGATGTGTGTACAAAGCATGAGGAGGGAAAATGTCTGCAGAATGTTAGGAGGAAAAGGGGACTGCAGCTGACCACAGGCAGGCACACCAGAGAAGAAGGCGCTGTTCCCTGTAATTTCCTAAAAGCCTTGATTAGGGGACTGAAAACCATCTTGCACAGGGGTCAGCCAACTATGGCTTACAGGTTAAATCAGATCATCACCTGCTTTTGTAAACAAAGCTTTTCTGGAGTAAGTCACAGCTATTCATCAAGTGGCTGCTTTGCCTGGACCTGAGCTGAGATGAGGCAGAGCCCCTCTGGTCCACAGAACCTAAAATATTCAAAAATTGCTGATCCCTGATTTTTGTGGGTGTAGGTGAGCCACTGAAATGGTTCTAGCAGTGGAATAACATCAGATTTGAATTTCTCACACTCTGTTTACTGTGGCAAATGGATTTGAAAGGATGATGCCAGAGGCCTCTGTTGACAGAGGTTTAAGTGAGGGATTAAGAGGCCAAAGCAGGACACTGGCTATTATTAAGGACAGGAGAAGGGGGATACAACAAGACTGATGGGGTGTGGATAAAAACAACACAAGCATGCATATGTGTTTTAAGGAAATGAAACTGATGAGATACAGAAAATAAGGAGAACTCACTAATCATGGTATCACTGAAAAGCTTTGATTAAAAGATGGACAATAATACTCATTACTATTTAAAATAAAAAATAAAAGAGGTTGCAGTGAAATAGCAGTTTCCTTTCAGAAACACTGAAGGAGCATTTGGAAATCCAATTAAAAGTAAGTATGGGCCGGCGCCGCGGCTCACTAGGCTAATCCTCCACCTTGCGGCGCCGGCACACCGGGTGCTAGTCCCGGTTGGGGTGCCGGATTCTGTCCCGGTTGCCCCTCTTCCAGGCCAGCTCTCTGCTGTGGCCCAGGAGTGCAGTGGAGGATTGCCCAAGTGGTTGGGCCCTGTACCCTATGGGAGACCAGGAGAAGCACTCGGCTCCTGCCATCTGATCAGCACGGTGCGCCAGCCGCGGCGGCCATTGGAGGGTGAACCAACGGTAAAGGAAAACCTTTCAAAAAAAAGAAAAAAAAAAGTATGGAGGAGACAGGGAAAGCACTTGATAACTAGAAGGTGTTCAGTATGAGATAGTAGTTCAAAATATTCAGTAACCAAACATAAAATCTTAGGGAATTTAATATTATAAGGGGTGATGAATATATACAGGTCCTTAGGAACTATGGAGAAAATGAGAATACACATAAAACAGAATAGAAGTAAAATGCTTCTTTAAAAAAATATATTTATTTATTTGAAAGTCAGAGTTAGATAGAGAAGGAGAGATACAGAAAGACAGAAACAGAGAGAGAGAGAGAGAGAGAGAGAGAGAGAGAGAGATTGATTTTCCATCTGTTGGTTCACTCCCCAGATGGACACAACAGCCAGCACTGGGCCAGACAGAAGTGAAGAGTTTCTTCCAGGTCTCCCACGTGGGTGGCAGGGCCCCAAGTATTTGGGTCATCTTCTGCTGCTTTTCCCACACCTTTAGCAGGGATCTGGAGTGCAAGTTGGAGCAGCCTGGACTGGAGCTGGTACCCATATGGGATATTGATTTTGCAGGCTTGATTCATTCTGCCACACCACCCTCCCAGAGCATTTTTTAAAGGATTTATTACCAATATGAAATATGGCAAAGATATCCAATGCAACAAGTGCTGAGAAAAACACCTGTGGGTCTGCACAGGTATTAGGGAGTAAACTGCCTACTGAAAGTGTAGTGGAAGATGCCAGGTTGCAGCATACTGAAGACCACATGTAAAGTTAAAGGTAAAGCCAGTCAGGACGTATCACCAGCCCTTGTAATGCAGGAAAGCCTGTCATAAGCGAACATGAAGAAATGAGCCATCATAAGGCAAACAGCAAACAAAGGTGTATATGCATGTGAGTACTTATGTGTACACATACACACTAAAAATGAGGATAAAAAAATTTAGAGTTAATATTTGGGATAACTGGGTAAAAGACATGGGAATTCTTTGCAGCACTGCAAATTTTCTGTAAGTCTCAAATAAAGTCAAAATAGCTTTTAAAACATTATAAGAAAAATATATTAAAATGCTCCTTAAATTCTCCTTTATCATATCATTTGAACCTTAGGAGGGGGGAACTGGTAAAAAACTAGAAGAGAACAAGACAATATATTGGGCCTCAAAATACAGTCCCTTGGACAGATGGCCAACAGGAAGCAACCCTGAGACTGAGAAGTATATATTGTGAAACATGGGTCACCATATGAAAAGTCAAGTCATAACTCAGAGAAGCAAACAGCACAAAGAAATCCTTTATGTGTCCTGGGAAAGAGCTAACAGAGACCCAATCAATTCCCAGGGAAAGGTGATCCATTGTTTTTCTGGGCCCCTAAATGCTGAATCACAGCCTGTCCTCTGCATGGTTATATGAAAATCATGAAAGGAAATAATTTTTAAAAGAATAATCATTTCTGACTTCTAAAATGTAATGAAAACATCAGTATACTCATCAAAGGGGGTTATAACTTCAAAACAAGGCATTTAGATGACTAGAATAACCTGCACAAAAGAGTAAGTCGACCTCCACAATATTTAATACACAGAGGATAACTACTGGCAGATTAGGATTCCGCCTCCCGTCCTCACTAGTAGCTTTGCAGTCCAACGGAAGGGGAGATGTGCCTGGAATGATAACCATCAGGTAGTCCATTTAGGAGATCAGAAGTTTCAAGGACGGAAGCCACTCTCAGACTGGAGCCATCAGAAAGAAACTTCACAGAAAGAAACGGCTTTGAAACAGTCCTTTACGATTGAGGAGGCATGCTTCTAAAACAGCAAAGAATGTATTCAGAACTACAATCACTTCCCCATTCTGAGAAAGAACAGCGTGAGCAAAGTCACAGAAAGGGGAAACCAGAATCCCTATTTGGGCAGATAATGAGATTACACAAGAAGCTGGGAAACAGGAAACAAGATGGCAGGTTCATGGCAGAGGCCAGGCCTCGAGGGCCTCACATGACAGGTGTTCTAGAATCTGTGCCTCTGTCAGGAGACAAGTGGGAGCCATTCAAGGTCCTAACAAACAGTGCCAAATGAATGACGCATAAAATAAATGTGAATGCAGAATCTAATTATGTAAATTCTAATGGGAAACAAATGACAGATCTCTTTTTCAAGGTATACATAAACTCATTTTAAGTTAGAAATATGGGCTTGAGCAGATTTAGTCCCGTAGCATTATCATTTCTATAACCATTTATTAGCGTTAGTTTTGTAAGTGAAGTGGGCCAGAGGTCTGACAAGGTAGGCATGGATATTACCCTTGAGGATTTAGAGTAACAGAGCTGTGATGGGAAATCTTGACATTCCTATTGATTTGGGAAGCAATGAAATGCTTTAGCAAAATTATCTTGGATGATATTCGTTTGCTTAGGCCAATTTAGTTGTGAACTCTTGACTCTGACTCTCAGAAATGTCGATACCCTCTGTGAGACCCTCTGTGCAGCACAAGTCCTCCTGTTAATCAGCTACTGGATGATGTCTACGAGGGCAAAATTGGGGTCACACAATGGATACCTCTTAGGACTCTCATTTTTAATAGACAGGAGCTTGTGTGGAAGGTGTAAGTAAAGTGGGTGGGTTGGCCACAGGGGTTATTCATTTTTTTCTATTCAATTTTTTTGTAATTTTTATAAACGGATTTCATGTATTTCATAGATATAATTCTAAGAAGATAACCATACTTCCCTCCCTCAACCCACCTCCTTCATTTTTTTTAATTTTGCAAAAACATAATTTTGATTTACTGTATAATCACAGGTTAATACACCACTAAACATACTTTTCAACAAGCAAAAAGTAGAAAGACCACTGTTCTACAGGAGTCTAAACAAGACCTAAAAACAATAATCAAATCATTAATATATCTGTTCATTCTTATACATTTATTGTATTCTATATTAACTGCCACATATCAGAGAAAACATGATATTTGTCTTTTGGGGACTGGCTTATTTCATTAAGCATAATGGTTTCAGTGAAGGAAAACATTACTTTGGGGTTTACTCAAGCATGGGTAAAGAACTCCAAAGGTGACCTATATCAATATGACTATGCAATGATACAGATACCCCAAGGGAGTACCCTAGTTGTCAGCTACAGCCTATAGGCAACACACAAACTCAAAATCTAACTGGAATCCAGAAGCAGCTGTGTTTACATACAAGCACACTCACTAGCACTTCTCTTCTTTCCCCTTCTTCTCTCACACCTACACACCATACATAGTTCTCCACATTTTATATACATTTATCTGAATCCCATTATCAGGTTAGTCTATTATCATACCCCTTCCCTGTATCCTTTCCACAGGTACATAACAGTTCATTGACCTCCTCAAGGTCACACAAGTACTTGGCATCGGAGCTGGGGGTAGAACCCAGGCAGCTGGGGTCTGATGCTGTACTCTTTTTTTTTTTTTCTTTTATTTATTTATTTATTTTTTTGACAGGCAGAGTGGACAGTGAGAGAGAGGTCTTCCTTTGCCGTTGGTTCACCCTCCAATGGCCGCCGCGGCCGGCGCGCTGCGACCGGCGCACCGCGCTGATCCGATGGCAGGAGCCAGGAGCCAGGTGCTTTTCCTGGTCTCCCATGGGGTGCAGGGCCCAAGCACCTGGGCCATGCTTCACTGCACTCCCTGGCCACAGCAGAGGGCTGGCCTGGAAGAGGGGCAACCGGGACAGAATCCGGCATCCCGACCGGGACTAGAACCTGGTGTGCCGGCGCCGCTAGGCGGAGGATTAGCCTAGTGAGCCGCGGCGCCGGCCTGATGCTGTACTCTTAAGGACTACACATACTGCCTCTCTGTGAATAGTATATGCTGAGCCATCTATCTCTATGTAAAATAATGCATTAGGGCACAAAAGAAGTCACATCTTTCAATACAAATGTGGACAATAAAGCTAAGGCAGTTAATGTAAATATACCACCTTTCAAAACTATAGATTGCTTCCTGATAAAGAATTTCCTTAACTGATAGTATTCAATAGTCACTGAAGGGGCCAATGTGGAGGCCAGACAGTTTAAGCTGCCGACTGCGACAGCGGTGCCAATTCAAGTTCTGCTGTCCCACTTCTGATCCAGCTCTCTTCTATGGCCTGGGAAAGCAGCACAAGATGGCCCAAGTGCTTGGGCCCCTGCACCTACGTGGGAGACCCAGAAGTTTCTAGCTCCTGGCTTCGGCCTGACCCAGCCCTGGACATGACTATCATTTGAAGAGTGAACCAACAGACGGAAGATTTCTCTCTCTCTCTCTCTCTGTGTACTTCCAAATAAATTAAAAAAAAATCTTTTTAAAAAAATCTACTGAAAATAGGAATATACATTCAGAAAAGATTCTCAAGAATACAATCTAGGATATCCATAGAACAAAAGATCTACAAGATTCCTCAACATTAATCCATGACATTATATACAAACAGACCAGAGTTTCTGGTAAGCCACATCACCACTTTCTTTTTAAAAACCAAACACTGTGCAAACAAATCTAGGTAAGATTTCAAGGGAACAAAATAGGGTTGAGGGGAGTAAGGAAAACAAACCCAGGATGCTATTATTCAGCTCTGTTCTTAGGTTTAACAAGAGCTATCAATCTTTCTTTTCATGAACACCAAACTGAGAAGAAAAAAAAGAAAAAAGGAAGAAAGAAATACAGATCAGTCTTCATAACCAAAGTCTAGAAGAACCTGAGGTCCGGAAAAGCTGAACTGACAATTTGATGCCTCTGTAGCTCTCTGAAGGACCACATGCATTTTATTTCAAGACGTCTGTCTTCGTTTTTCATCATTAGGCTCTACGGCCATCCTGACAAGTACTGATGGAGTGGTCTCGTCCAGGTGCTAGCCTTTCAGAGGCAAAGGTGAAAACTACACGCTAATCTCTAAATATTTCCAAATAATTCATTTTTCCCACAAAGCTGATGCTCATCAGTAGTAACACCACTGGTAATCTTAACGGGGGCTGGAAAATAAACCCAGAAAGCAGAATGATTCTTGATGGTTCAACATTTTCTGTTTCATTGTAAAGTAGACTCTTTTTATACAAAATATGCTTTGTGCCAGCAACTGTATTTTTTTTTTTTTTAAGATTTACTCATTTATTTGAAAGTCAGTATTGGAGGGAGGATTTTCCATCCATGGCTTCACTCCCTAGATGGCCTCAATGGACAAGGATGGATCAGGCTGCAGCCAGCAGCCAGGAGTTCTTTCCAGGTATCCTGTGTGGGTGGCAGGGGCCCAATAATTTGGGCCATATTTTGCCGCTTTCCCAGGCCATTAGCAAGGAGCTGTAATGGAAGTGAAGCAGCTGGGCCACGAACTGGTGTCCATAAAAGAAACTGGCGTCATAGGCATTAGCTTAATTCACTACGCCACAAAACTGGCCCCAACTGTATCATTTTATACCCAGATCAAAACTGAAGTATTATTATATGACTTACATTTTCAGACTGGTTAGCAATATGCTTAAAGAGATGGTCACTCTGGGGCTGCTGCTGTAGCAGTTTAAGCTGCCATTGTGATGCTGGCATATCCACATGGGAAAGCCAGTAGCAGGCCCGGCTGTTCCACTCCCAACCCAGCTCCTTGCTCATGCACATGGGAAGGCAGCAGAAGATGGTCCAAGTACGTGGTCCCCTAACACTCAAGTGAGAGACCTAGATGGAGTTCCTGGCTCCTTGCTTCAACCTGGCTCAACCAGGATGGCCATTTGAGGAGTAAACCAGTGGATGGAAGATCTCTGTCTCTCTGTCTCTCCCTCTCTCTGTCACTCTGCTTTTCAGATAAACAGACAGACAGAAATGATCATTCAACAAATATTTATCACATTGTTACCATGCATTGACATTGTTATAGGCACCAGGTATTCAATAATCCCGAAAAAATGAAAAGAGCTGATGTTTCCCGATCTTTCAATCCAGAAGGAGGGAAAAGCAAATAAGTGAAGAAAGAATAGTCTTCGTGGGATGAACAAGTACATCCCCTGCAAGAGAAGTGATGGCAACAGAAGTACACTCTGTGGGAAGCCAGTGATGCCTCACTGACTAGGTAGCAATGAACTGATCCTCGATAGGTAAGAAACCGCCAGTAGGAAAAGAGCCTTGCAGAGCACACAGCCACTGTAAAGGCCAACAAAAGTCACGAAAGGACATGGAATGCTCCAGAAATGGAGGACACAAGTCCAGCATGGGTTATGTATGTGTAGAATGAAATAAGAGATGAAGGGTAGGGTGTGGATGGGAAATAAGCTACAATAACTTCTAGGCCACAATATGGAACAGGGTTACATTCTGGAATGGAAAGTCAATATGCTTGGGCAGTAGAATTACATGGCCTGCTTTAAATTTTTAAAGATCATTGGTTCTGGCTTGTAGAGAAAATTTTAGTGGAAAGCTAAGGGAGATACAAAAGGAGGGCCCTGTGGCATGAGCAGGAAGTGGTGCCGGGGGGCTGAGATGCTGTCAGGAGCCTCCCCTGTTGAGTTTGAAATGACAGAATTTGCTGATAAACTGGGTGGAAGGAATGAGGACAAAGAATACCTTGCCATGAAACTGTTTTCAAATTAAATTGTTTCAAACTGTTTTCAAATTAAATTGTTTTCAAATTAAATTGTTTCAAGACAAAATACTAATATTCACTTTCCCAAATGGGGAAACATTCCTAATTAAACACAAAGTAGATACTCTGTATCCTTGGGTTCCACATCCATGTATTCAACCACAAATCAAAAATATTAAGAAAAGCATTGTATCTGTACCGAACATGTGCAGATTTTTTTCTGTCATTATTCCCTAAAAAGTACAGTATAACTGTCATTTGCATAGCATTTATATCGTATTAACTATTATAAGTAACTGAGGGATGTATATTAAATTATATGGGAGGATTGTGTAGGCTACATGCAAACACCACTTTTGTACAAGGGACTTGTACATCACAGGTTGAAGTATCAGAAGGGAGACTTGGAGCCAATCCCCCAAGGATATCAAGAGATAACTGTACAGAGAATGCACGAGTTTCTGTGTTTTGAAATAAATGTTAACCCAAACCTCCATAGTTGGTTTTAAAAAGATGAAAGGTTTAGTAACAACTGTTGAAGATCTCAATTCAGTACTCATGTAATTATGAAAAACATTTATTTCAAGAAAATATTAAGTAAACTGATCAGTTTATAGATATTATAATGACAATTCTCAAAAAGTTTTTAAAAAATGTTTACTTTCAGTCTGCAGAGGCTTATAATATATTGGGAAGCTTTTGGAACAAAATCCTGTTTTTCAAATGTCATATCTGATCTTTGTAAAAGTCAAGTGGTTTGAAGAATGAGCCTATGATCTCCCAGTATTTAGAAGAAACATTCTAGAAAGCTTATAAAAACTCATTGACAGCTACATTACTGGCCTTATTCAATTATTTTAATAATGGTTATAGTCAATGCAAAGTTATCTAGGTACTATCACCCTCTCTCTGATTAGTTATCACTGAACTGCTTACAGGTTAAATACTGTCTAGAGCAACAAAAGTTTTTTAAAAATATCTTTAATATTTGTCATTTATTTTCAGTTTGACTGAATAAAGGAAGAGAATAAAAACCAAGTGCTTTTTTGGGCTGAAAGAACACATCTAAATTTAAAGATAAAATGCTTTGCCATTTTACTGTCTCCAGGCTGTCACAGGTTGACCAAGGGTGAACCATAACAATTAGAACACCAGTCAGGTGTGAAATTCTGCATCATGCTGAGTTCCTTCATTTTTCCTGTGAAAACGGTTTTAACATCAATTCTCCTGCAGACTTTGTAGGAGGATTAAAACTAATGTACAGGAAGTAACCAGAGCAATGCCATATACATAGAACATGCTCACCCCAGGGTTCTGTCTCTTTTCAGGAAATCTAATACAGTCAATGCCAATAGAATCCCACTCTGGGAGGTACAGGGGGAGGGGGACATATAAGTTTTATACTGAGGTAATCACTTCAAATGCACAAGTATCCGAGTTAACACCCTAAAGTGGGTTTTCTATCCTACTGTGTTTGATCGAGTAATACAGCTAAATTAGACCACTTAAGGGATTAATGCCAGGCTACTGAGTTCATCAAAACCCACCATCAGTTGATCTGTACAGCTAACCTCTCCTTAAAATCTTTGTTCTAGTTGTTCAGGTCTCACTATATTTTCTTGTAGTTACTGCCCAACTTAGTTCACATGTGTGTAACATGAGCACGAGGCTTGTGTCTTAGTTAGATTCTATATTTCCAATGCTCAGCACAAGCCTGACACAAGGAGGTACATAGATAATGCCCATTGTGACTCTGCTCAGCTAATCCCCCAAACCTGGACTGTACTGGAAAATCAAACTTATTCCCATCATTTTTTTAAACCATGCTTAAGTTTTATTTTTTGCTCAAATACACACACATTCAGTTTTCCTCAGAACACACTGAACTCCCTGGTACTACCTGAACAGGCTCAAGGTTGAGCAACTCTAATCTGAAAATCCCAAATATGAAACATTCCCAGATCTGAACCTTTTTTGAGTGCTGACAGGATGCCACAGGATGTGAAAATTCCACACCATGAAACTCTGATTCATGCACACAATTATTAAAAACACACTACAAATCTATCTCCAGGCTATGCATATGAAGTATATATGAAACATAAGCAAATTCCATTTGCTTATGGGTCCCACCTACAAGATATCATTTAATACACACACACACACACTCACACACAAGTATTCCAAACTCTGAAAAACTTCAAAATCTGAAGCCCAGTGAAGTTTAAAATGCTTAGGCCTTCTGGTTCCACATGTATCAGATAGGGGATGCTCAACTCATACTGAAAATTTGCCAATTTTTCCTAACATGTTCACATTTATTCATCCCTAAGAGAAGGGGCTGACTTCCAGGTTCTTTTTGGAATAAACCCTAAAATCTGAAACAGAATCAGCTGGCCCAGAAAGCAGACATCAGTGAATTCTGCTGAGAATCCGCTCAGCATTCCAGCCCCGTGGTAAGTCCCTGCTGCAGTACATGAAATATTATCTGTGCCTGGAAGCATTTATAAATCCTCCAAAAATATCTCTCCACTGTAAGATCAAATCTAACATCTTAAGGGAAAAAGAAATAAAAATTTAAACCCAATTGTTTTGATAATGTAGTAAAGTTTTATCTGATAAAATCTAGAAGAAGCAGAAAAGATACCTTCAAGCAGTTTTTTCTCTGAAGAGAGTTTAGAAGCTGCAGCAGGAGCTTGATACAAAAAGTCACAAAGGAACGTGGACTGGGAGGCCTCTTGACTTAATCCACCCTCAGAATGAATGTCATGTTGGGGGAAATCTAGAAAAATTTCAAAAATAACACATTTGAAATCTAAAACAATTATTTTCCCACTGCTTGTAAATATGAAGGTGAGCTCTGAGCTAGAATAAGAGCTGCTTCAAATTTTCCAAAGAATAAATATAGATGCTTTCATCTTACTTTGCATAAAAATTGCAAATAAGTGCTTAAGTCATGCTTATTATTCATATATGAAAATCGGATTTAATTTTAGTGGAAATGATTATGTGGGATTAACTATTTTAATCTTCCATTTATAAGATTAAAGACATATAAAAGATGTATGCCCTAAACTTTCTCTTGAAATGATGTAAAAATAAATAGTCTTAAGCATCCTCTATCACTTGGGTAATTACATTTTTCTTCAATCTAATGGTTTAGCACATTGGAGAAGTAAGTGGATTTGTGCTTCCCTCCTTTTAGGGATATATCAGAAGAGAGCAGGTTAGCACAGGGATGGGGACGAACCTGAGAATTTATTGTGGTAAAGAAATTCCATCTGCAGACTCTGCCCAGCTTTCTTGGCCAGCAAATAAGGGGTGCTATGCACAGGGTCTCCGGTTGCACACATGACATCTGCTCCACTGAACAGCAAAGCCATCGTTTCCAGAACGTCAGGTGTCACAACAGCAGCACACAGAGCCTGGACGTTAAAAGAAAATACACCTTGAAAGGGAAGAAAATAGGATTCTAGCAATTTCAAATCAGCGCAAGTCCGACAGTTAAGTCAATGAGAGGAAGGCTGTGTTTCTCATTCCAAAGAAGCTAATCATAATCATGGCTTGAATGGGACAGCAGGCAGAAAGCCCTGCACCATATGGATTTATATTACAACCCAAAACTGCAAAGCCTCAATTCATCATTTGTGGCTGTGATGTTCCTTCTAAACCTTCCTATCCATTCTACATGCTGTAGAAGACATTTTTACACTTACCTACTCTGACAATGGCTGCTACTCACTTTACATGAAATAATGAAGTTTCCACTAAATGTTCACCATCTGAATGCAGTCAGTATTTTTCCAACCTAATCAGAAGCCATAGACTATTTAAATTATCATTTGTGCTTTGAGAATTTGAAATATATTAGTGCAAAGAAGATTCAGGATCTCTGCTTTGTGGGGAAGACAGTGGAGAAAGAAGAGCAAGCAAGACGCACTAGAACCAGCACCTGCAGGGATCAGACTTTTTTTGTTGTTGCTTGGAAGTAATAAAATAAGCTGTTTGTCTTCTCCTTTCTCACCATGTCAGTCTGCACATCACATCTCACGTTACTGGTTTCCTGTTTACTTCTGAAGCTCAGACTGCACATTCTGAAGCCACCTGAAATTTCAGCCCTGAATCACCATTTTACCTCCCTTCTTCCAAGGTGCACCTGGACAGATCGCTGGTGAGGCTGTCTGCTGTGATGCAGCCACAGGACAGCTGCTGCTTAGCTGTCCCCCTGGGCAGTGGAGTGTATACAGCCCAGAGTTCCCGGGATGAAGCACAGTTCCTGCCCTGGAGGCTCCACTGTCGCCTTCTCTCCCCATGGCCTAGCTGACCTCTAGAATTCCTTTCACCTCAGCATCAAGAAGCCTAAATTCTTATACATGACTTTGTATAAATTTGCTAGGTGATCTTGACCCTTATGTTCTCTGGAATTGAAACTTATTATCACCCCTTTCACTTTAATAGTCTCTGACTTTCTCCATCACCCTATTATTTTCCTTCATGCTGTTTGATTTTAGATCTTATAAAAGAGATGGCTAACATTTGTCTGCAATAGCATA
Organism: Oryctolagus cuniculus; assembly: GCF_964237555.1. Taxonomy (NCBI): domain Eukaryota; kingdom Metazoa; phylum Chordata; class Mammalia; order Lagomorpha; family Leporidae; genus Oryctolagus; species Oryctolagus cuniculus. The sequence continues at coordinate 30,397,811 of NC_091433.1, forward strand.
GCCAAAATAAGAGCTTAAATTATAATTTCATAACTAGATTTACTTCGCCATCAGTGAGGTAAACAGTAAACAGAAAAGACCTCCCTTTCAGAACAAAGGGAAAGAAAGTTTTAAATAAGGACATAGGTTTCCTCATGGGCATTGTCTACCTCAGAAAAACTACTACCAGAACATGCCTGTGACTATAGACCTCTAGTTTAGGCCACCGAAGATTAGAGATGGGACTTGAGCACCCCCTTGACTTACTTCCTCTGGTCTGCTTTAACAAAACCAGGAGGAAGAGAAAGCTAGGCATCAGAAGCAATGGGTGGCAGCCTACTAATGGCTGTTCTGTACAGTGATCTGCCCTCAAAGAGACCCAACAGGCCAGTCCACTGTAGTAGCTTTCAATGTGGAAAGCCTGGGCTTCAGCAGAAGTCAGCTTGTGAAGAACCCTGGCAGCTATGCTCGCCAAGAGTTGGATCACTGGAAATGGACCTGCCCTGGAGTCGAAGGATGCCCAGGTCAGAGCCACAGATCTTATTGGCTCTAAGCTGAAAAGCCCTTCATTCAGCCCAGCTTTCAAAGTGACCACTGCAACTGAGGAAATGGCCAAGTAGGGTCAGTAACATCGCAGGCAGAACTGTAAATTTCCTGTTGGAGTTGCCACTTGCCTTTACCTGGCCAGCTCTCCTCCCAAGCCAGCTAGGTAATGGAAGTCAACAGGGTGCCTTCCCCAAGGAGGTTCACACCTCCCTTAGGATGTAGGCTACATGAAGAGACAGATGAGTCTGAGCCTCATAATTTACAAGGCCTCAAAGCCCACCTGACTATTACCAAGCCCCTTCTGTCAGGTTCTATTTGCCTCTCAAACAGAAAACTTAGTTGTAGCTTAGACAGCACCTTTCTTACGTTCTCTAACAACTCTGTCCTCTGTATCTAGCCCACTTGAGCCTTATTCCTTTGTATTCATAACCTCTACTCTACCACCAATGGCTCTACTCCCAACCTGTGGGTACTGATGGTCCTCTCCCCCACTTAATGTTGTATGATTATTCAGAATTTCTCTACAGACAAACACCGCTACTTGCAAAAGTTGAGTGGCCTTTCTCCCAGTCTTGGCTGGGACCAGCTTTCAGCCACATCCATCAAACTGTCCCCACAAGGGTCCAGAGACCTCCCTCCATTTCTTCCCCTCTATGAAATCTTCTCATTACCTGGTTAATGCTACTCTTAGAATCATTGGTTACTATTCTCACCCTATCTTTTATACTACAGTATCTAAGTGTTTACAGCAGGTTATAATGAAACAAAGGCCTTCAACAACCAGGTAGTCAACCAAATGCTGCTACAAGAATATACTCGGCTCCCCACCCAGGAGACAGTGGCTTGAGTACCTCATTGCCCCATGTCAGCAGGAAGTAGATCTAAAGACAGATCATCGTCCCTCTACCTCTCCTGGACTTTTTGGGACTAATATAGTCCCATACAAACCCTGCTTTATAAAAAACAAAAGGGGGGAATGTTAGGAAACTGGTGCAGTTGTAGCCAGGTGGCCGCATGGCCCAGCTACATGAGCCAGGCTCCACCCCCATCCTAATGGGATTCGCTGCTCCTGCTTCCCTGCTTGCCCTCACGCGAAGTTTTAAAAGGGCCTGTTCTTGAACAGGTGCTCTCTTGGCTCTTGGTTCTTCTCTCTTAGCTCCCCTCTCCTGCTCTCTGCTCTCTTCTCTCCTTGCTAGCTCCTCTCCTCTCTGTTTCTCTCTTACATTCTCTTTCTCTCTTTTTTCTTCGCTGCCCCTTCACTCCGGTCTGTAGGGTGTTCCCCAATAAACCCTTTCCCTTAAAAAAAAATATTTACATCTAACCAAATGATTCCCCACTCTCTTGTTTCATTCCCTTCCCAGCTAAGGCACCTACATGCATTGTGTACTTTTGAAAATCAGTTGGTTACCTCATTTTACTAGTACCAAAGATATATGAAGAAGAAAAACTAATTTGGGGTGAACTAAATCAGCAGAATAGAAACATAAACCAAGTTTATATATCTATATTTTCCAATTGCACGAATGAATTTATTTTCCATGATTTTAGCATGTTACTAATAGGCATCGTTATTCAACCTGCATTATCATTAAATCTGTAGTAAAGAACTGAAAGCCATGAAAAAATCATCTAAAGATTAAAAAAGCTGGTATCTAAAGATATATATTTTAAAAACCTATACACAGAAAAGCCTCCTAACACACAAGACAGGAAGAAGAAGCAGAGGAAACAGGGATTCAGGAAAATAAGAGGTGAGAGGAATTTCACAAAATCCTTTGCCAAAAGACCAAAGGGGCAGCATGACAAAGAACCAAGAAAATAGAATCACTTAGCCCAAAGCAAACAAGACTTCAGATCAACAGCATTTAATAAATCATAGTTTGTAACAATAAACTCAGAAAACCATGGCAATTTTGGTGACACTATCAGCAACATATGGATGAAATTATGGTTAGTATTCTGTCCCTAAAACAGGGAAATGTTTTGAGATTTTAAAAGTAACAGAGATAGATCTGAGCTGGTTGGAAACTTCAGTTATGGAGGAAGTCAGTTCTCTTTTGGTAAAGAATCTATAAGTGAAAATATGTGGAAAACTGCTGGCACAATCTCACAAAAGGAAGTAAAACAAAAGTAATTTTATCAAAAAAAGATTTTTTAATTCTTATGTTTTGAAAAGTCTTATTTATTTATTTTTACTTATTTGAAAGGCATAGAGATCAAGAGACAGAAACAGGCAGACAGCCATGTAGAAACAAGTCTCTTTGCCTGTTCACTCCTCAGATGTCATAACAGCTAAAGTTTGGCCAGGCTGATGCCAGGAGCCAAGAACTCAATCCAGGTCTCCTATGTGGGTGACAGGGACCCAATGACTTGAGCTGCTGCCCTTCCCCAGGGTGCACATTAGTGGAAAGCCAGAATTAGGAGTGGAATAACCTGGATTCAAATCCACACACTCCAATATTGGATGTTGGCATACCAAACAGCATCATAACTGCTGAGCCAAACACCTGTCCCAATTTTTTTGCCTCTTATCAGGAATCTTTGTACATGTTTAATTACATGAAAGCATAGGTCTACCATTACGTTTTACTGAATACCTTATTTAATTCTTCTTTGGTGAGAGATGCCAAAAGGGTCTTTCTGAATTTTCCTTCTTTGTATTTCTGAATAATGAAGCTTTTTCGCTTTTCTACTGGTGAGTCCATGTGTAATTCTTCATCCTTTTGAAGATTACCAGCCCAAAAGTCATTTGCTCTTTTGTTTCCAATGATGATAAAAAGCTTGTCAAAAAAATTATAAAATATATCAGCTCATAGTATATATTTAAATCTGCAGAAAATTCACTCACATTAAAAATTAAAGCATAACTCAATATAAAATAAAAGGAAAAGCAGGAAAGAATCAACTTGTAAGAGAATGTGAAGTATGAAAGTGGATACAATATATATTTTTAATACAGTTTAGTTGCTCTACATAATGGTAAAAACTCAGTCTGAAAGAAACCACAAGCAACACAAATTTCGGCAAAATTTTTCTTTGTAATTTAAACTGAGGCAGATTCATTTGCAATGGCTGAGGTGGGCTGATGCTGTCTCCAGGGAGTGCTGGTGGAACAGGAACAAGAATGGAAATGGGAGACAGCAAGTTGAACTCAATCACAGTTAATAACTGAGCATGGCCATAAGAGCAGTAACTTTTGCCCAATGTTGTCATTCACTTTTCTAATATTTTACCCATGCTGAGTTGGAGAGAGAGTTCTCGATTAAGTTTTAAAAAGCTGTCAAGTCTTTAAATGCAGTTATTACCATTAAAACTCTTGTGCTTTTTATTTTTAAAGAAACCATCTCATTTAGGAAGTACTCTGAAAGAGTCATTACTATCAAACAGGCCATAAGCCATTTTTATAATATGGTGAGGGACCTCATCACAGAGGTCCTAGAGACCCACACCACCCCCGGCCTTCCTCCTCCCCAGCCTGAGCAGCAACAGCCAGTTAGTAGGACTCACCTCAATCAGTTCATTACTCCAAATGCTGGCATCCATTTTTAGACTCCTAACCTTAGAATCCTTTGGTCCCAAGGATCTATGCTGCCCTAAAGTTAAAAAAAAAAAAAAAGTATTTCTATTTCAATTTGTACATAGACTTTTTCTTTAAAAACCAGCATATATGTATATGTGTATATATACATATATATATATTTGTATGTGTAAATATATCTTCTCAACTTAAAACACCAATATTCACTTTCCCAATACCACTAGGAGTAGCAGTGATAAATTATGTAGAAATCACCACCAATCACAAAGACAAGCAATCGTCTTCCCTGAATTGACATAAAAACGGCAATTTTAAAAGAACATTATCGTATTAGATATGAATGGACAGATTATGTACAAGTCTGCATGTATGTACATGTGTATACATACATATGTTTACATTTTTCCTCATTTGGTAATTAGTTAGAAATCACAGGTTACTGACAACCTTCTATAATGGGTTTATTTAACTCATGCATTTTAAATGTATTTGCTGAAATCCCATATATATGTGTATATAATCCCAGGTATGTTCCTTCACGAACCAGCTACAACTCTAACAAACGTGTTTGTAAAAATACAACCTGGGGGTTGGTATTCAGCCCAAGGATTTAGAAACCACCTGGAACATCTACTTCCCATCCTTGGGTGCCCAGATTCCAATTCTGGCGCCACTCCCAATTCCAGAAACTTGGTAATGCACACCCTAGGAGAGTACAGGAAACAGCTTAAGTAGCTGGGTACTGCCACCCATGAGGGACACCTGGATTTAACTTTCAGCTCCTAGTTTTGTGCCTGGCTAAACCCTGGCTGTTATGGACATTTGGAGAGTAAACCAGCAGATCAGGTCAACTGAAAGATCTCTCTACCTTTCCCTGTCTCTTCCTTTCAAAAAAAAAAAAAAGTAAAAAAGAAAAAAAAAAAGATACACTGGGGAGTAAGAGCCCAGAGTTCTATTACCATTAATTAAATAATTCTATATAAATTCTATATAAATTCCTGGGCAAGCGGGCTCATGTCTAATGCTTTTAAAGCTGAGAAGAGGAGAATACAGATACACAGGGCATGTTCCCTGATCTATCTTGCAAATCAGTTGTCTTATGAGCAGTGAGGATTCATTCCTCCCTCTATGTAGGCAAGAAGTTCTTTCCTTTACTCTTCTGCGGTGGAAACTACTCAAAACACCAAGGCTAGAATTCTGAAGGCAGGAATTTGCATAGGTTTGCAATTTACAAGACCATTTAAAGGTATACCATGAATGAGAAAACTGGAAACCTGTAGGAAGCCAGAAAAGGGACAGTAACAATGGTTTATCAAGAAAGAACAGACTCTGAATCCAGGCAGAAGAAACTAAAGGGAGAGGAGAGAGATGGAGATAATGAGAAGATGAAACCAGTGAAACTTAGAGGGCTTTAGGGAACATAGAAAAGTCAAGAGTGGCTCTCAGTTTCAGACTTGAGTGTAGGATAGGCAGTACTGCTTGTGCCTAAAGTGGGGAATGCATGAAAATGTGTGCTTTCAGGAAATGGGCTGAGGGCAGCGGCTTCATGTCACTGTTGAGAGATGCAAGGACGTAGATTAATTACACGAGCTTCGTGTCCAATAGAGTGAGAATCATCTGCTTGAACTCAAGTGATAACATGGCTCAGGGACAGCATGGTGAAACAGAGCTGAGCATAACCTAAGGTGGCACACAGTTTTCAGAGCATAAAGAGGAAAAGCACCCTAAAAATCATGGTGGTCACCAGTGCACACTCACAGAGAGGGGGAGCTCAGAAAGAGATGGAGGAGGGAGGTCAGAGAGAAACGCCCGTCAAGGGTCTCAAATACAGCTGCAAAGGCCAAAAAGACAGAAACTGAAAGTAACGTACATTGTAAGTGTGATGAAACCCATTTTTGCTGGAGAGAAAAGATGATGGCTGCAGCAGGCTGAAGAGAAACTGAGTTAAAGAAATTAAGAAAATCTCTGTGGATCACTACTATTGAAAGGATTCTATCTGCGAAAGCAAAAATGGGCAGTGAATGACAACCAGGGAGGAACAAAAGGTTTTTAGAAAGCTCACTGGTGTCAACAAGACAGACTTAAGCAAGTTCACAGGAGGAAATAGAAGAAATCATTTTTGAATACTTAGAGGAGAGAGAGCCGTGATGGGATGAAGCTCCTCAGGGGAGGGGAGAAAGGGAGTGGAAAGACAGCAGCGGCCTGGGACCACACCAGGACTGTTTCCTTCAACAAGGCCAGAGAGGAGAAAGGATCGCAAAATGCAAAGTGGAAGGTGATAAGCTGATGTTTTTGTGATCCTGGCTGATGCTATTAATTAGCTGGTGAAGAAATTCATCTTAGTAGGATAAGAAATGGAGACTAGAGATCTATAAAAATATTGTTTTGAGCAATTATAATGACTGCACAATTCCTTGGCTTTGCTTCAGCTAAATTAGATAATCCTCATCTATGGTCTCTCATTGAAAGTTGAGCCTTGTACTTGACTCTACTGTAACTTCTATTTATGTATTTATGAAGACAATGCCATGTCTTATGTCTTTTTAATTCTCCAGACTAGCACAGCAGATGGTGTTGCAGGTGAATTCTTCATGAGTAAACAGGAGGCACTGTGTATGGTACTACTGGAACTTTCTCTAAGGCCTCTAGCAACATACTTAAGCTAGGGTCCACTTCTCTCTAATCACGTGAATACTCATTTGAGCTTCCTAACACATTGAGATGTTAGGTAGGCAGATATAAGGTCAAATTTAAAAAAAGCAGTCATGATTCTGGGTGTTTTCAGAAGTCATTACTGTGTTGACTTGGTTCTACATAAGTACTCTTATCATGAAAGATACCAAAACTGGTATACAATGTTTAGAATGTAGAACCATCTTGATATGAAAAATGTCTTACAAAAAATGGGAAAAATGGCTACATCTTTATGCAAAGATTTAAGCTTTATCAGGTTGTAGTATAAAACCCAAAAAATTCAACAATGTTTTAGAAAATCATATGTGAAGGTGGGAGTAGTGGCACAGTGGGTTAAGCACCCCAATGCCAGCATCCTACCTGTGTGCTGGTTTGAGTCCCAGCTGCTCCACTTCCAATCTAGCTCTCCGTTAATGCACCCGAGAAAGCAGCAGAAGAGGGCCCAAATGCTTGGGCCTCTGCCACCTATGTGGGCAACCCGGATAGAATTCTAGGCTCCTGGCTTCAGCCTGGCCCAGCCCTGACTGTTGTAGCCATTTAAAACCAGAGAATGGAAGATCTTTCTCTATCTTTTCCTCTTGCTTTATAACTCTACTTTCCAAATAAATAAATAAAATTTTAAAAGACTAAAATAAAAAAATAATACATGGGCGAGTAGGCAGAAAATATGATTACATGCCTAAAAAGCAATTTTTACATGTGAGTCATGCAGAAATTTAAAATTATGACTTTGAATTTGATTTAAAGAGAATAAGCTTGCTCTGACTTTACTTTTCACAGCCATTAGTTAGAACACATTATAGAAGACAACAATGAACATTCAGGGCCAATCTGCCACAAAGCAGTGATGAGCATAACTTAGCACTAATTACCTGCACACTTCTTACAGATGACAACACAGAGATTGATGGATGCCCAGTCCGGATCCGGGGCTTGACAATCTGCACAGCTCCTGTTGGACTCATTGAACCAAATCTTCTCGGCTACTTCATAATCAGAGAGAGTTTCTGCTATCGATTGCTGCACAGCTTCAATCCAGTCTTGTTTCTCTTTTTCAGACTCTGCTGTAAAGCTGAAACAATTAACGTTTCTGCATTATTGATCTTGCTTGTAAAGGCCAATTAAGCAGTAAGCTCAGTTTGCATATTCATTTCACTCACAAATTAAACAGCAGCAGAAAAGTATGCCTTCCAGGCAGTTTGGGGTTCTTTTCTGTTAAAAATCATCTAATTTAACAAATCTTTTCTTTTCCCTTTTAGTTTTTTACATTCCCTTTTAGTTTGTTTACATATCTTAAACCAAAATTAACACACACATTCTTCTGACCAGGACATAAAAAGTTGCCTTGCTAGGTCAAAAGCTTAAATCAGAGGCCTCATTTTCACAGCAATCACTATAAAACAATAAATCAGTAAGAGATTGCCATATTGCCATAGTTTCAGGATTATTGCTATATTTTGCTAACTAATTGGGCCACAAGAGTCAAAAACTAAATATCAAAAAAACCACCAGAAACTGATTTTTTTTTCAGACTTAAAAATATTCCCCCCCTTTTTTTTTTTTTAATTAGAAGAACATCCAGATGGCTTTAAGAGACTGAGAAACCAGAAAAGTTTTAAGTGGTTACTATTCTAACAGATTTCTAACTCATTTTTAGGCATATTCAGATGCATTCTGATTCTGAGTATGCATTGGGTGCTTAATTAAATGGATAAAAGATTAAAATAACAGTTCATGCCTTCAAGAAATATTTACTGAGCACTTAAAATGTGCTAAGGAATGTGCTGTGGTAATACACTCACTCATGTCCCAATAAATGATTATACACACTAAAATGTCCAAGCCTAAAGATAAACATTCCTTAAAATATGACAATATTTTGGAAAGCTCATGGAAAAATGGACTTAAAAGATGCTTCCTTTGTTGCACGAAGTTTTAAAACCCCTGTATCATTTATTGATAGTATGCATTTTCCAAAATACTTCAAAAAGTACTCTGCTATAATGAACTAACATATTCTAATAATGGCTACATAAACTATAGAGTTAGTGAATGGCCAAGACAGACTACATGTTTGAAATACTTTACGATTTCATTATTTTTATAATGTTGATAAAAACCCTTCGTGGTTTCCAGTTCTCCTCAAAGTTTCATTTAAGGCCAGAACCTGCACATGTGGAAAATACAGCTCATTATGCTTTACGTGATCATTTCTTTCTCCAAACTTTGGCCAGTGGATATAATCCAACAGACAAAAATAAACACAGATGTGGTGGTATTTTTTTAAAACTGTTATTTCATTGTTAGTCGTAGAATAATTACCTCTGACCTGTACACCATTGCAGTATGTTCACTGTGACAAATGAATTAATGTAGTTGAACTCAAAAGAGAGGACTTATTTCTATTCTGTACATTCTATGTATTCTATGATAGGTCATTAAAATATATTAAGTACTTTAAATTTTCTGGTTTGCTGTCATAATGATGCAATTACTAAATAGCTATCACAAGACATATAAGAAAATGCTAAAATATTTGAATCAGCAGTGTTATGAGATCCACTAAAATTAGTATAATTATAAGTTGGGAATCTCTGGAAGAAATCATTTGGAAATGCTGTAGTTAAGTTGATATTACAGAAGGGATTTTATTTGATTAGCCTAAGAAAAGGTAAATAATAATACAACTTAAAGATAATGCAGCATTCTTTTTATTTACTTCCATCGAAATGTGAAGCAATTTGTCACATATTTAGTAATAAAAAATTAAAAAATAAAAAATAAAAAAGGCTGGCGCCGCAGCTCACTAGACTAATCCTCCGCCTTGCGGCGCCAGCACACCGGGTTCTAGTCCTGGTCAGGGCACCGGATTCTGTCCCGGTTGCCCCTCTTCCAGGCCAGCTCTCTGCTGTGGCCAGGGAGTGGAGTGGAGCATGGCCCAAGTGCTTGGGCCCTGCACCCCATGGGAGACCAGGAGAAGCACCTGGCTCCTGGCTTCGGATCAGCGCGGTGAGCCGGCCACAGCGCACTGGTCGCAGTGACCATTGGAGGGTGAACCAACGGCAAAAAGGAAGACTTTTCTCTCTATCTCTCTCTCTCTCTCACTGTCCATTCTGCCTGTCAAAAAAAAAAAAAAAAAAAAAAAAAATTAAAACAGTCACCAAGTCTACTAAGAAGAGGTAACAGTGAGTTTAGAAACAACTCAAATTTCATGAGATAAATCTCTCTGCAGGTTATTCAGGTCACTTCTATAAGGTGTTTTAATATGCTGGATAATAAATTAAACAATATGGAAACGAAAGAAAATAAGTGTCCTATAAAGAGATATAGTTACCACTAGCAATCTAAAGTTGGACTGCCCAAACTTTCCTGTAGTTACACAAACATAAAATGCTTAAAAATAGCTTACCTGAAACTCCTATAGGGAGTAATTATTTCAAAAGATTGTTTCACAGTTCTGTCCACTTGCTTTACATTTGCTACATTCATAGGAATGATGGTGATACCCAATCCACTTTTAAAATCCTAGTTTGAAGAAAAACACACACAAAGAAAATAATTTAAAAAACGGATTTGGGAGCCTGCATTGTAGCATAGAGGGTAAAGCCACTGCCTCTGACATGAGCATTCCATATGGACTTCAGTTTCTCTGCCAGCAGCTTCATTTCCAATCCAGCTTCCTGCTGGAGGCATGGGAAAAGCAGCAGAGGAAGGCCAAGAGTTTGGGCCCCTATTACCCATGGAGGAGAACTGGACGCAGCTCCCGGCTTCAAGCTTTGGCCTGTCTCAGCCCAGGCAGTTGTGACCAACTGGGGAGACAAACAAAGGATGGAAGATCTCTCTCTCTGTGTCTCTCCCCCCTCTCTGTAACTGACTTCCAAAATAAATAAATCTCTTTAAAAGATGGATTTTGAAACTACAATATTTGGGGCCACCGCTGTGGCACAGCAAGTTAATGCCCTGGCCTGCAGCGCCGGCATCCCATATGGACGCCAGTTCAAGACCTGGCTGCTCCACTTCCGGTCCAGCTCTCTGCTACGGCCTGGGATGGCAGTAGAAGATGGCCCAAGTCCTTGGGCCCCTGCACCCACGTGGGAGATCCGGAAGAAGCTCCTGGCTTTTGGCTTCAGATCAGCGCAGCTCCGGCCATCATGGCCAGTGGGGGAATGAACCATCGATAGAAGACCTCTCTCTGCCTCTCCTCTCTCTGTGTAACTCTTTCAAATAAATAAATCTTAAAAAAAAGAAACTACAATATTTTCTAAAATACAGAAAATTCTACCAAATTTTACTTTACACACACACACACACATATATCATTAAATCATTAGAAGTAATAATTCATTAGAAGATGGATTGAGAGTGCTTCTCCCATTTTGAGTCGCCTCTTTCAATACGAGCTAGTGCGTGTGTGTATCATTCCAACCTTAGCATAGAGCTGTTGATAAATAAAGGTTTCTGTCACATAACAGATGTGTGTGTATGTGTGTGTGTATGTGTATCATTCCAACCTTAGCAGTAGGGCTGTTGATAAATAAAGGTTTCTGTCACATAACAGATAAATTGACCAGACCACACATACTGAACTGCTCAAGGCCTGCTTTTAGACGTGGGCACTATATTCACCCTCATCTACTCAGTAAAGTAAATCATCAGTTAAATTTCACCATGTCAAAGGGTTTCCATGTGGGAGAGCCAAGTGACACCATGAGCTCAACATAATTACTGTTTATGTACAAAGCTGAGGAAAGGGTGGCTCAAAGGGAAAACTTACACACTGAACCCAAGCTTCTTTTTGTTCTGTGACATGGCATTACTTCTGCTCTGTCACCATTTTTCTCTTTTGCTCTTATACAAAAGAATTATTTATTTTATGAAGTATACAATCTTATCTCCTTCTCAATATTTTATTACTTTCCTGTTCCTTGTGACACTTACGACTCCTGGAATGTTACTTAGGTAGAAAATTGCCTTTTCCTTAACATCTATAGCCATTTTGCTCATCTCTCATGAAGACTGGTGACAGTTCAAAAGGCTACAAAGAATCTTCATTCTTAAAGCATCAAAGCTTACAATATATTACCTATTAGCAAGATTTTGGGAATTTGACTTATTAGATAAATAATTTCACCACTTTGCAATTGAGGCAGGCAAAGTTCATCAGAAGATCTAAAATCCACTGGATGAAAACTTGTAGGAAGTACAGTATCTTCACATGGTCTCAAAGTATTTAGCCATAACTTACTTATGAGAGAAGACATAACCTTAAAAAATATGTCACTGCCAGGGCCGGCGCTGTGGCATAGCGGGTTAACGCCCTGGCCTGAAGTGCCAGCATCCCATACAGGCGCCAGTTCAAGACCCCACTGCTCCACTTTCGATCTAGCTCCCAGCTATGGTCTGGGAAAACAACAGAAGATGGCCCAAGTCCTTGGGCCTTTGCACCCACGTGGGAGACCCAGAAGAAGCTCCTGGCTCCTGGCTTTGGATCGGAGCAGCTCCAGCCATCACAGTCAGTTGGGGAGTGAATCATCAGATGGAAGACACCTCTCTCTCTCTCTCTCTCTTCTCTCTGTGTAACTCTGACTTTCAAATAAATAAATAAATCTTAAAAAAAAAACACTGCTTTGAACAAGTAAGCAAAGCTAGAATCACTAATGGAATAATCTGATATTACATGCTTATGGACAAACACAATTAAACATACACTTCAATTAATATATATTTAATCTGTAGCTCAAAATGAATTATACATTTTACTCACATAGATTTATGGAATAATCACACCATATCACATGAATATGTACAATTGTTATGTGTCAATTTGTTTTACAAAAAGGAATTATTTTTGTGAATAGATTCATATTAAAAATATTCTGAATTCCCAAATGATGACTACGAAACAGCAGTCATACTAAGGGTAAATTACAAGAACTGCTGGTCTATTCTTAGTAATTGTGAAAGAAGCAGTGCAGCTGTCTCCTCACTTTATCTCTCTGGCTATATAGGCTGCAAGTGCTGTTTTCCCAACTCCCTTACCCTTAAGAGTGGTCAGGTGTCACAGTTTTAGTTTTGGTCACAAAGATACCAGTAACTCCTGATGCGGGGTGGGGGGAGCAGAACAAGCTAAGAGAAAGAGACTTTCTATCTTCTTTGAAAATAATTTCTACAAGTACAGAGACTGTTTTAGAAGTTTAGAATCCTTGAGATGTGACATCTCAGGACAAATTTTCACGTCAGAGTGAGAAAAGGATACAAAGAACTCCATCCATCCCCTTGTAGTGTCAACTTTCTTTTGCCTATATAGATTTGTTTAAATAAATATCTGCTTCACCCATCCTTTAGGCTTTTGTTGTTTAACAGTAATATATTCCTAAGTGATAAAATAAATGAAATAAAATAATCTTAGAACAAATGCCCTCCCACTCATACAGGTGTTGATTATCACAACCTGTGGGAGAGCCTACTTTGCTTTACTTTTAAATATAGAAGTTTTTATTTAGAAGAAGGAAATGACTTATTTATAAAAAATCATCAATTGAGTATTATTTCTTTTCTGATAAAGAACAAGTGGCTCATTTTGTTAGGAGAAACAACTCAGAAAGTGAGAATCTTAACGTAAAAGATGCAGAGAAATGTTGAGTGCTGTGAAAGAACAGGAGTAATACACTTCCACTTCGTATACTTAATGGGATCTATAAGAAGGGACGGAAAATCATACTTTTCTAAGATGCCACATTTAATATGATGTAGCATTTCAGTACAGAGTTGCATTTATGACTACTTATTAAATTAAAAAAACAATTCCCAATTATCCATACCAATGCTCCTCATAGATAATGTAATTCTTGCATTAACCTCCCACCCCCACCCCACCGTGCTTGGGACACAGAACCCAAGCTCTCTTTTGTAAAGGAAGAAATGGTAGGAGCAGCGAGACAGATATCTTTAAAACAGCTTTCTGATGGCTCACCTTGAACAGGGATAAACTCCAGAATAAAATACTTGGACTTTATGTCCTTCAAACAATTCTCCATAATGAGGCTTTTGACAAGAGCTGGATATCAGGCCATTCCAGGTTATATTCTGTGATGGGGGCCTGACCTGCAAGTACTGTTAAGTTACTAGGGGCAGAGGCTTCTAAAACTCTCACCATCAGACTAGCAGATGGCAAGGATGACAACCTTTTATGGAAACGGATGAGACTCATCAAGGCTGCAGCCTGAATAGATGGGCCCTCATCTTTACCAGCAAGTCATGAAATGTCCACATAGAAAGCTGTAATTTCTGTTAAAATAAGTAAGGGCCAACTCCATGCCCCAAATTTCTCCCATGCGCAGCAAAGATGATTTTTTTTTAGCCTTGAAAATTGTATCCCATTCATCAGCTGCTTGCCATGGCCATATGGTTTTGAATAATTAGAGTATCCACAGTGCTCACCAGCACAAATTGACTGTAAAATATACACCAGAGTTACAAAATAAATGTCAGTGCTCGTGAGAGCTATTAAATATGAAACAAGTACATTTTCTATTAAAAATATTATTAGTGACATTAAGCCATGTTTTTCAGACAGTATTTAGAACACAGACTCTCATTCCTATACATTCATCAAAATTACCTATGGCTATGTCTTCCCACCCTGAGACTGAGGGCAGAAGTTAAGAATCTTTAATTGATATCCCTGTGACTCTCATATGTGGCCTGCACTGAATCATCTTAGATAGCAGGACCGGTTGCAAAATTTAGACAGTATGAATCTACGATCTTTAAATATCAGGACATAAACACTTCTGTCTGCCTTCTGTTGAATAAAAGAAAGAGCATTCAATCAGAATATATAAAAAATTCCGAATCATTAATACTACTGATTGAAAACAAGCAGGCCAGAACAAAATGCTCACTAGACTGTTAAAACTGTGTTTGGCCTCAGTGCAAACCTTCTGTATCTAGAGGTTTAACGCAATCATCTTTATGAAGCATTAGTGACCCCCCCACCAATTTTTTGAACGTTTATTTGTATGGTGCTCTGAAATTTATAAACACTTATAAACGCTCATGTGATTCTCTGATTCTGAGTAGGCAGAACCTCCAGAAAAGTTAGTACTAGCAACGCTGTATTTATTAAATATCTAGTGTGTGTCAGAAACTGTGCTAAGTTTTGAGCTTGCACAAAAGCATGAAAGAGCACCTGTCCTGGGAATGCTTACAGTCTTAGGAGGGAATGAGACACAAAAGGTCTGGCAGAGAGGGAAGTACTGAATCCAGCCCAGGAAAGAGTCGTGTTCATAAAAGGCTTTCCATAGGAGGTGACACTTGCTGGGTCGATGCACAAAACCCATCTTAATGTTCAGGTTCATCTCTCCTGCTTCAGTTCACTATTTTGCTAAGTAGGGATAACAAGTTAAATCCACACCATCACTTTGGTGTGGATGAAGTCAATGCAGCCCAAACACTCAAAGGACAGGACAACTAACTGTTATTATTTCCTAAATTTTGTCTTTTAAATCTTTTGGATTTCAAGCCAACTGAATGCATTACCTATTAAAAAGTTAATTACAAGAAAATACATGTTCAAAAATAACTAGTAGACATAACTTTAAAAAATGGAATGGAATGTGAACACAAACCATTAAAGAAAGTTAAAAATAAATTACCCATTAATTACAACCTAATTATCATCTCTATTCTCATTCTGAGAAATAGGCATGAGTCAGGCACAACCAGGCTTTAAAATGCTATAAACAGTATTGAAACGACAGTAGTGCAGAGGTTCAGTGGATAGAACTACAATATTATAGAAGGTATAAAGCTAAAACTAGTTTCTGGAGTGAGCAATATTTTACATTTAATTTGCTGTGATAGAATGTAGGATCCCAGAAAGCATGAATCCCTCCACCAGTTCTAATGTAACAGCAGCCACACTTAACTTAACAAATCTGGACACTGCAAAGGAGGTGAAACACAGCAGGTACTGGAGCTCAGATCTGGGGGACAATCTTGGCTGAGCCACTTCCTGTCAGTAAGCCTAGTTTATCAGTTTATGTAGATGTCAGTGTTCACTTAAGAAAACAGAACGGTATCTACCTTATATAGCACTAACAACTACATGAAACTGCTCATAGGAAGGGCCTGAGGCAACTTAAAAACACTCTACTTGAGGGTTTTAAGCAAAAAATTTACCTTCAGTAAAATAATTCCATGTTACTCTTAATGACTGAAACAATTCACATCAATGATTCCATTTTAAACATCCTGGTAGAACTGATGCCAAATATTCACCAAGATATTAAATTAGCTTCTTTATATGATCTGAAGCACAGATTCGGGCAAAAACTACATTTTGAAACCATGGGTATAAAGAACAAAACGGAAAGTTTGATTCCAACACAGAAATTGAAGGAAGGATTTTTTAACCCCAAATCTGCTGAAATCTCAAACCTATTTGGGAAATGCTAGTTGCCAGGATTCCATGCCAGGAATTTAGGGACTCAGTGCTTAAACATTTGTGGAAAACAGATGTGGCTTTGTGTGACACTGGCGCCAGGCTTCCTGGGAAGCACCAGATGCAGAGTTTGGCCAGAATCAGAACCAGAGAATCTGAGGCCACCACCTACATCCTGTAGCTTCTTCTGCGCCACAGGACCCAGAGCCCTGTGAGGTCTATTTAAATTCTATTAGTGTTCCATTCCCATGCCAGAACACCAGGGTACATTATGCTGGAAAATGAAGGGGCATGAGCCTCTTGTTATACCCTGATTTGGGAAAGTTTAATCAACAGTTTATGTCGTTAGAAACTCAGTGCTGCAATTATCATTAAATGGATATCCAGACCCACAAAGCAAGACAGCTGGTTGTAACGAATCCACTAATATTAACTTGATATTTTAAAAATTCATCAGGGAAATATGGGAGACTGGCTGTCAGGACATCATAACAAATGGAAACCAAGGACAATTCTCTTAAATGCCATTCATGTCCATTTGCAGAAATTTCATTCAACTAGTAATGTCACATATATAACTATATTTATATATTTCAATGTAGGCTTATTTCACTAAAAATTTAAGAATTCTAGCTTCTATACTGTATCCATATCATTCCAAAATAAATAATTTAGAAAATAGTTTCAAAACATAGAAAATACATGTCTTGAGCTGATTAAAAAAGTTTAATGCATAAACAAAATTTCTGCACCAGAAAAACTAACCAAAAACCTGGCCAAAAAATGCTGAAGAACTTAGAAAATATGGCATGATGATTAATCTCTTTATTATATAAAACCTTGAAAAAATTGATAAGACAAAAAAATCCAAATAAATAGAAAAAGGAGAAAACTCAGAGTGAAAAAAAAAATTTGAGTAAATTGTAAAAAAAAAAATACAGTTCAAGAAAAATGGCTGCAAACAACCATTAATTCAGCAAGCATATACGACATATGTTTATTGAACAACAGCTTCTTGCCTGGACACTCCTAAAGACACAGCAGCAAGTAAACATTTATACAACTTGGAAGTGTAAAAATTCTAACTGTCAACAGTTTCAAGATTAAAAAGCAACTGATATTTATTCAGGTATCAGTATTTTAAATGTAAATAACTCTTTAAGAGAGTCAAAGGAATTCATACCAACTAAAACAGGAAGACAAGGCTACCTACAGTATACTACCAGACATCTCATTTATTTACACATGACCATGTGTTACCCTATTCTGAAAGATCTCGGAAATAGATTTCAATAGAGATTTCATGGGTCACCAGCGGGCCTCAGCACCTAAAGCAGCACCCATATATGGTAAAGTGCTAACTAAACATTTGTTAAATAGAAAGATGAACCTGGACACATAACAACTTCCGTGTAACCTATAAACAGAATTATACAACTCACTTTATGCAAAATTGAAGTAATAATGTGGCAAAGCTGCCATAATTATAACACACTGCAGGTGTATACAACATAAGAAGAATCAAGAAACACAAGAAAATACAGAATAACTAAAAAGGTTGAGATCATGACATGGTGCTAAATGCACAAGGATGACATTCAATTTACACAGAAAGAGCACTACAGGATTTTGCAACAGGGTAATTACATAAGAATTTTAGTGCCCATTTCTATTGTTCCATTTTCCTTTCTAACAAATCTATTCATATTTCTTTTCTACTGCTTAAAGCCTACCTGTAAAAAGAAAAAAATAAACATCTACAGTAATAAATAAATAAATGCCTAAGATAATAGCTAAGAAAATATCCCATAAACCATTTCTCCTATACAAGCAACAGTAACTTCAGGTTTCAGCTCCTACACTCTACTAATGAAAGAAAGGAATGAAAAAAGTGAATGTTTAAACTAAGCAACTGGGAAATGCAAAAGTTCCTGATACACCCTCACTGGGTATGTTACTCAGAAAGTTTAGACCAGTCAGCAAACTGTCAACAAGAACTGCAAACTAACATCCCCCTTACTATCCTTAAAAATAAGAAACACTGTGTGTGTGTGTATAAAATGTTTACATATGAAGCAAATAAAGTAAAATGTTAAAAACTTGAAACTGTGTGCTCATTGAACTCTGTGATTTTCTTTATTATTTGAAATATCCTAAAAGACAAAATTTAAAAAGAGAGAAGCAATTTTAAACTAACTAAAGGCATTAATGAGGACTGTCTTCTAATAACTATTTTAATTTTGGAAAAGTGTTTAATTTGATAGAAGGAACATATAAGAAAAGGGAACGAATTACTAAAAATATGTTAGAAGGAAGGCTTGACATGAAATGTTATGGACATTTGTTAGGAGCAGAGAAAAAGTTCTAGAAAGTATGCAATAATCTGCATAATTGAGATTTTCCAGACACAGATTTATGAATGGTAACATGAAAAAATATCTCCAAAAACTTTCACACTCTTTTCCCTCATGTAGAATTTGCAAATAAGGTTTTTAAAAATTCTTCCAATAAGGCATATTCTGGTAATAAAAGCCTATGTTAAGATAAAGGAATTAAATTGCTAAGACAGGTTTTATGAAGTGAAAATTAAAATTGCATATAAAAATCAAGATCTTAGCCAAAAAAGTAGCTATAGATTAGTTTAGAATTATACATAATTTTTAGTAACAGTTTTTCAAAGTTTCAAAGTAGTTTACAACTAATAATGATTTTCTTAACTTTCCATTGAAGTTTGTCTTCATTTAAATGTTTCAAATTGGGGAAGGAGGTTCAAGACTCTAAGTTGAAAGATAAAATATAGAAACATTGATCTCATTAATGTCACTCCTAGTTGTTTTTAAACATTTCCCATCACCAAAAATAGTCTGCTCTCTTTTATCTGTATGCTTAAACCTTAGAATAAAGTAAACAACCTCAAAGCATTGTTTCTTAATGTGTGGCTTTTTTATCTCCCCTCCCTGAATCACCTGGGGTGTGAATGCAGCTACAACACCCTATTCCCAAAATTCTAAGTCAGCATCTGGAGAAGTCCAAGTGCCTGAAATTTTAACATACAACTGAGATGGCAGGCCACCTTCCTTCTTCAGATGATGCCATTTAAATTTATAGTGATTAGTGTAATTGCCTAAACCCAAGAGCGGCAAGGCAAGGAAAAAACCCCTAACTGCACCTCCCAGTCTTCCTTGTGGGAAATGTAAGCTCCTCTTTAATAACTCTCCAACACATGCTGTAACAGCTGCCCTTCCAGCTCGACCTACTGTCTGTGTACAACTGACTACCTTAATCAGAACTGTGTGTACACTAGAGCCATGAAAAATACAGTTCCTTTGATAGGGTAGGATAGGTCAATTTCTCAATTTCCCAATCTATTCATGCTGTTAAATTATGTGGGTATTAAAATCACTGTTTTAAAATAAAAACATGGGGCGGGTGCTGTGACCTACTGGGTAAAGCTGCCGCCTACAGTGCCAGCATCCCATATGGATACCGGTTCGAGTCCCAGCTGCTCCACTTCTGATCCAGCTCTCTGCTATGGCCAGGCAAAGCAGTAAAAGATGGCCCAAGTCCTTGGACCCCTGTACCCACATGGGAGACCTGGAGGAAGCTCCAGGCTCCTGGCTTCAGATCTGTACAGCTCTGGCCGTTGAGGTCATCTGGGAGTGAACCAGCGGATAGACCTCTCTCTCTATCTCTCTCTCTCTCTCTCTCTCTGTCTCTCTGTAACTCTGCCTCTCAAATAAATAAATAAATAAATGTCTTTAAATAAATAATTAAAAACAACATGGGAGCTGTCATTGTGGCATAGCTGGTGAAGCCACTGCCTTCAGAGCCAGACTCCAATATGAGCGCTGGTTGGAGTATCAGCTCCTCTGCTTCCAGTCCAAGTGTTCATTAATGCCCCCCGGGGAAGCAGCAGAAGATGGTCCAGGAACTTGAACCCCTGCCACCCACAGGGGAGGCTGAAGGAAGCTCCTGGCTCCTGGCTTCAGTTCGGCACAGCTCAGGCTGTTGCGGTCATCTGAGGGAGTGAACCAGTGGATGGAAGATGTCTCTCTCTCTCTCTCTCTCTCTCTCTCTCTCTGCCTCTGCCTCTTTGTAACTCTGACTTTCAAATAAATAAATTAATTTAAAAAATAAAAATAAATAAAAACATGGGAAGCAGTGGAAGATGGTCCAAGAATCTGGATCCCTTTCCACCCACGTGGGGACTTGAATGGAGCTGATGACTCCAGGCTTTGGCCTGGCTCAGCCCCTACATTTGCACCCATTTGGTGAGTGAATCAGAGGATAGGATAGAAGGTCTCTCTGTATCTCTCTCTCTCTCTCTCTCTGTCACCCTTTCAAATAAGTAAAAATAAATCTTAAAAAATGAATAAAAACAAACTTTGCTGCATGACACTGAATTAGATCTAACGCAAAATAAGATACAGAAGTACATATCAAGTATTTCATATTTTTCTGAGGAATAGATTATTTTTCAGTTGCCTTTGAAAAACACAGCAGATTATTCTCTGTGTGTCTGTAACTTCTAAAATGTTTCATCTACTTGGAAGGGAGAAGGGGAGAGAAAGCATGGGCGAGAGAGCAAGCCGGAGAGCATGACAGCACTCTTCCATCTGTGGTTTTACTCCCAAATGCCTGCAACAGTCAGGCAGTGCCAGGCTAAAGCCAGGAGCCAAGAACTCCAACTAGGTCAGTGACCTAGGTGGCAGGAACCCAAGTACTTGGGCCATCATCTGCTGCCTCTTCCTACACTAGTAGGGAGCTGGGTGGGAAGCAGAGCAGCTGAGACTCTAGCCAGTCCTCAGGCAGCGATGCAGGCATCCTTAGCAGCAGTTTAACCCATGTGGCACTATACCTGCCCCTTTTTCCTACTAAATGGCTATTTATTTATTTTTATCTACTTGAAAGGCATAACAACAGTGAGAGACTCTAAGAAACTTTTAGATGCAGCATCAAACTATTTTACTGTCATTTAGTATTTTTCCTAAAACACAGATTGGTTCTTTCACTGGCATAAAGCTCTCTGTAGTCAAAGGGAAGATACCTTACTAAAGACACTACCAGGTTCATAACACAACCTGTGCCACTCTGTGAGAACAACCAATGGATAACTCTCCTATGGAGAAAATGGTGTGTACCAGAATGTGAACACACACAAAACTGGAGTGGTGTGCCAGGAAGTGAACAAAGAAGACCTGCTTAATCCACTCAAGACAGCCAGGTCTTAAAGATCTGATTCAAGACCAAGCCTCTTGAAACCTGATTCCATATGAGATGAAGCAATGAAAAAACAAACAAACAAAAAAACACATATACAAGCAATAACATATAATTTTAAGTCACATTTATAGGCATGTTAATGCACAGAAAAGGAATTGAAATTGCCTACATCAAAAATATGTTTATGCATCAAAAAATAGGGGTCCAGTCTTAACATTTTGATATTTATATTCATTAGTTGTACACACAGAAGTGTTTCTGCACAATCTACAACTTCACCATCAACCACAAATGCCGGTCTTCTCTGACTTTTCCTCCTGGAAGACAAGACTTACATTCTTTTCAGTCACGTGGCATTTTCTGAGTGCCTGACATAGCATATGCTTATTGAATGTCCACAATGCAACTGCTAGGCACCTAAATTATTCAAGGAAGCAATTCTTAGGCTATTTATAAAAGTTCACAAGTCTGAAAAGTTCTTTCCAAACTAAATTTTCAAAAGGTAGATGGTTGGGGAGCAGTGGGTGAGACACCGCTTGAGGTGCCAGCATTCCATATCAAAGTGCCACCCCTAGTCCCAGCTGCTCCACTTCCTATCCAGCTCTCTGCCAATGAGCCTGGGAAAGCAGTGGAAGATGGCTCAAGTGCTTGGGTCCCCGCTATACACAGGGGTGATAGATGGGGCTCCTGCTCCTGGCTTCAGGTCTAACTACTGTGGACATTTGGACAGTGAACAAGTATACAGAGGTCTGTCTCTGATTCTCTTCTCTGTCACTCTGCCTTTGAAATAAATAAATTAATCTTAAAGAAAAAGGCAGATTGTTACAGTGGTTAGAAGTTAGGCGTATAGCCATCAAGTTCTGGTTTTAATTTCAAGTCTGCATAAAGTACTCTAATGCCAAATTCCCTTATCTTCACTTCCCTCCTCTATAAAACACAGATGAGAGTATCCCCCTAGGGAAGTTTAACAGGAACTGTTTATAAATTAAGTAAACCAGTGCCTATTACTCAACCAATGGTAATCATCACAATGCTTTTTATACTCTATCACTAATATTAAGGATATCATTCCATATCATCTTTTGCTAAGCCGAAAACTGTTAATAAACCTAGAGAAAACAAAATCAAACAATCTAGCTAATGTGAGCAACAAAGCTAATAATTTGAAGTCCCTCAGGCCTGTGCAAGTAAAAAAAATAAATAAATAACAAAATTGAACCTGTCAGTTAATCTGGCAGAGTTAACTTCCATACTGATACACACAAACAATGCATTTTTAATGTCCATTCCAGGAAAAGTTTTTTAATCATCTAACTTCACCGGCTGAAAATGTCCATACTTAGTCCATACACATTGTTAAGCTATGTATCACTCTTATTGAGGAATATGCTAACTGCCCAAGTTCTCAATTTACCCACAGTGCTCAACAATGCCTTCTACAGAAAACCAAAAAGAAATCTTGTCCAAAAGAATATAATGAATAAGTTCAGAGTGAAGTTCAGAGGACACCTTGGATAAAGATCTAAAAGGTAATTTTTAAACACTGTTCTGTTGATATCTCTATTTTTTTTTATGAAATGCCAGTCTTTATATTTCACCAAATTATTAACTCAATATAAAATATCATTAGATGAGTTCATCTTATGTCAGATATTCAAAATGTAACATTTAATTTGATAATTAGGAAGCACCTAGTATATTCTAAAAGATTAAAAACCAAGAACTTATTCCCTCAAACAGATAAAGACAGAAATCTCTTCTACACATTAAAAACCAAAGAAGTAGGAGAAAAGTTTACAGAATGAAATGAAACTAACAGGATCTCAGGGCTGGCGCTGTGGCGTAGCGGGTAAAGTTGCTGCCTGCAGTGCTGGCATCCCATATGGGCACCGGTTCAAGTCCCAGCTACTCTACTTCCGATGCAGCTCTCTGCTATGTCCTGGGAAAGCAGTGGAAGATGGCCAAAGTCCTTGGGCCCCTGCACCCATGTGGGAGACCCAGAAGAAGCTCCTGGCTTTGGATGGGCTCAGCTCCATCCGTTGCAGCCAACTGGAGAGTGAACCAGCAGATAGAAGACCTCTCCCTCTCTCTCTCTCTCTGTCTCTCATTCTCTCTCTGTGTAACTCTTTCAAATAAATAAATAAATCTTTAAAAAAAAATTGAAACAGGATCTGTAAAACTTCAACTTCCCAGTATTCTTAAAATATTTTAATTCTCTGCTAACATTTTTGAAATCAACCAAATGCAATAAACCACAAATTCAAGTATATTTATGTATATATGATATTGCAGGACTGTGTGCATGTACGCATTTGTACATACATATACACATGTGTGTATATATGTATACATATGTGTGGACATTTATATCTTATTTGTCTCTAACAAGTCATTTTTTACAAGCATCACATCTGCTCAGAAAAACAAACACACCAACAGAATTGGTAGACTCAAGCAAATATGCTACCTGTGCTCACTCTATAATTTTCATTGCAAAAATAAAAGCAGCACAGCAGGTGCAAAACATGGCCTCTTTCATCAACAGTACTAATGGCTAATTGGCTCTCAAATATTCCCTCATTTAGTTTTATAAGAGATCAACTAATGAATGCTTTTCAAAAGTTAATTTCAACAACTATATTTCCTTAGTCTCTTAAAAAGGCCACAATAGCATCATATTTGATATACACACTTTTTTTTAAAGATTTATTTATTTATTTGAGAAGCAGAGTTATAGACAGAAAGAAGGAGAGTCAGAGAGAAGGGTCTTCCATCTGCTGGTTCATTCCTCAAATGGCCACACTGGCTGGAGTTGGGCCAATCCAAAGCCAGAAGCTTTTCTGGGTCTCCCACATTGGTGCAGGGGCCAAAGCACTTGGGCCATCCTCTACTTCTTTCTCAAGCCATCAGTAGGGAGCTGGGTCAGAAATGGAGCAGCCAGGACTCAAACCAGCACTCACATGGGATGCCAGTGTCGCAGACAGATGCTTAACCTACTATGCCACAGTGCCAGCCCCCAGTCACTTCTCTAGTAGCATAGCGCTGACAAAATCCAACAAAAAGCACTCTTATTTGTTATATTTAATGGAAAACACAACACAAAAGACTATAAGCTATAAGTAAAAATACTAAAAATTCTAACAAAGTTTGTTCTGGTACAATAATCAGAGAACAACAATTTGCAATTACTGTAACAGAGCTTACCTGTTCATTTTTGCAAAGCCACACGCTGTTTCCCCTTAGCACAGTAAAAATTTTGGCTTTATACCCTCTCAATTCAAGATATCCACATTTCTCAGGTGCAGCAACCACTTGAGACTGTGAGGTAAGGGACTGTGTTTTCAGTGCATTTAACAGTATACTGATCCAGTCATTTCTCTCCTCTGAAAACAGGAAAAAAATATAATATTTATATTACATATAAATGGAAATGTCAACAAGGAATCTATTCTCTGCAATCGATCATTCACAGGTTCTTTTCCATACCAGGATCTAAATCTCAGTGTAAGCAACGATGGCCAAAGTCTGAGGGGAAAGGAATACCATTCAGTTGTACCATTAGTATCAGTGGCTTCTCCTAAGAGTCTATTAGAAATGCAAAGTCTCAGGCCCCTTTCAAGATCTGAGGAATCAGAATCTGCGTTAAAAAAAAAAAAAAAAAAAAAAAACAAAAACCTCCAGTTGATCTGTATCCATGTTAATATCTGAGAGGCACTCTTTTATAATAGTCATGAGATTAGATTATCTCTCTTAAACTCATATGGCAACTCAACAATTAACAGACTCTACTTGGCAATTTAGTTTCTCAAATATCCAGAAAATCTTACTCCCTATCAGGCACTTGGCACCTAATGTATTTGAGTATGCCTACTCTCACCACAGTAACCATCAATAGCATCTCTGTTGGCTAATTAAAACCTGGATTTCTACTCCTTCCACAAAAGCAAGTGACCTTCAAGTATGCACAACACACTGTATTATAGGCATAGGAATTTGATCTAGTCCCCAAAGAGCAATCAAAGCTTTAAGTCAAGTTAGAACTGAACACAGAGTCATATTATAAATGTCATACAAATGGCATCAAATAATATATGAATCAATTCAATCAAGGGAAGTGATTTGCTGAAGGTTAAATAGCAAGTTAGTATTAAAATAAGGAGAATCCCATGTTTTAACTCTCCCACAACTGTTCTTGGCACCATTATAAAAGAGGTATTTTATCAGCTCTTGAGGAGCAGAAATTAAAAAAAAAAAAAAAAAAAAAAAACTCATTCTGGGCGTGGGAAGATGAGCCAGGAACAAAGGCAGGGGAAACTGACCAACATGGAGATGAATCTATATATAATTCTTGAACTCACAAGAAAATGGAAGCAAATGTGGCTAATAAATCTATACTGCCTCCTTAAGGAATTTTGGCACAAAGAAGCCATGTCAGGATTCTTAACGAAGAGAATAGTGATTAATATAATCAAGACTATGACAAATATGCCAGACTGCAAGCTTTAAGATTAATAATAAAAGGGACTTAAAGTACAATGAAAATGGACAAATGAACATATGAAGGATCAAGACATTAAGAGGAGTAAAGAAGGAGCTGATGTATTGAATATGCTTGATGGTGTTCATTTAAAAAAAAGCTACTCTAAAGAAAAGGTAGCTTGACAGCATGCACTGGCCATAGGAGATAGGAGGATCCAATTAATCAACAAAACCGCCTCAGATTTCAGTGCCCCAGCATGACCATCTAGGCAGACTGATTGCAACATGTGAACAAAGATAACCCACATGAGAGAAGACACATGGAAGTGGATAAATGTTTAAGGTACAAGGAGAACTGGGCCTACAATGAGATGTTACTAACTATACGAAGCTGGAAGATGCCTACCAAAAAATACGGGAGAGGTGGTTATCAAGGCAAGAACAAACAAAACAATTTTTCTCAGGTGAGAAAAAATTTTAAAGACAGAAGGAGCAGTAAGAGGTAAACACAGTCTAAGCATGAAAAACTGGACAATTTCTCAGATCCTTCAGACAGGTCTACACAGGAGAACTTCATTGTGCAAAGAAATGCCTCTGTGTTAGACTTGCTCACATTCAAACATGAGTCCAGTTATTTTCACAAGTCTTAATTTTAAACTTCATTCTTGCTCCACTTCAATATTATTCACAACGGTTGGTTATATCTTTTACTGACCAAAGCCAAAGTATGTATTAAAAACTCATTCAAGAATGCTTTATGGCAAGTTTCATAATCCCAAGGAACTGGTGCAGGTTACCATATATCAGAAAGAAATATTTACCAAACTTCCTAGCACTGTTGCATATCATCAACTAGAAGATATGAAAATATTCAGGTAGCTAAGTCAATGTCAGCATGCAGCAGCTACTCTACTCTTTTATGTCTGCATAAACAAATCCAGGTGACACTATGATAATGAATTGCATTTTCAGTCACAGCAACAGACCTTCCACCTACCTTGGGTCTTACTTGTGATCACTACTTTCACACAAAATATCTCTGCTAAGTAATTGGTATATAAGGTTTTCATTTGTTGGCTTGTGTCAATTCACATAAATCACCGAGTTTGAAATGTAGTTCACAATTTAATGAACTGGGCCAAAGTGTTTGTGGGTTTCTGATTACCATGAGCATGTATCTCAGGTTCTCATGAAGTGATGTCAAACTGGTAACTATACCTGCTGGACATGGGCATATTGTGGTTGAATGGTTGCATCTCAACACAGCATTTCCTTAAACCCTAGAAGAATTACCTGGCTTCTGAGGGTTTCAGTCACTACCAAGAAGTAAACAGTTAGGAAGAAGAACTAGATTTACTAGTAACATCCAGTTTATGCTTAACTATCCAAGCCAATGCCAAGAGGAAGAAAGAAACAGACAATCCAAACACAATAAGACAGATTCAAAGAGTCATTTATATTAAGCTGTCTGATATGTGCATCCTCAGGCATGGGAAACATGCTTTGGTAAGTCACAAAGTTCAAAACCAAATCATGATTTCCTCTTGGATAAATGTCTTAGGCAAGGCAAGACACTATGCTAGCTTTCCTCTGCTCTTCACACTAAGACATTTCTATCCTCTGCAATAACAACTGCCTACTGCATGTCCACCCTGGTCTTGGACTGAGCTAAGTACTAACCCTTCTGAAAATGGGCTCTGACCTAAATGTACTTTTATTACAAGAATGGCATTCTGGATTGGGAGAAAAAAAAGGAGAGCAGAGGCCGGCACCGCGGCTCACTAGGCTAATCCTCTGCCTCGCGGCGCCAGCACACAGGGTTCTAGTCCCGGTTGGGGCGCCAGATTCCGTCCTGGTTGCCCCTCTTCCAGGCCAGCTCTCTGCTGTGGCCCGGGAGTGCAGTGGAGGATGGCCCAAGTACTTGGGCCCTGCACCCCATGGGAGACCAGGAGAAGCACCTGGCTCCTATCATCTGATCTGTGCGGTGCACCGGCCGCAGCGGCCATAGGAGGATGAACCAAGACCTTTCTCTCTGTCTCTCTCTCTCACTGTCCACTCTGCCTGTCCAAAAAAAAAAAAAAAAAAAAAAAAAAAAAAAAGGAGAGCAGAGGAGATACAGAGCTAAGTGCTTAAACTGCCAGCTTCTTGTGATTATGCTAGAATGTAAACAAAAGACAACAGCATTTTCGTCAAATTTCATACAGTTCTTGAGATTTTCAGGATTGCTAGATTATATTACAAGAATCAAAAAAGGAGGTTAAAAATAAACAGGAAGGGGAGAATATTTTCCAGACTAAGTAGTTTAGTGGTGGCCATATTCATTAGTAACAAAAGATTAATCATACTAGAAATTACTACATAAGGGCCATGTGAATCATCGAAAGCATAATTTAACAGTTTATCTGGCCATTATTTATGATATGACTACAGACCCCTCAATGTAACCCATGATTAATATCAGAGAAGGAAGCGTAACACACCAGTGCTGTTCTTCAAATTGACAGCCACTCATGCATACAAATATTTACTGAATGCCACTATGTTCCAGGACCAATTCTGATACCAGTAATGGGGCAATGAACAAGATATATGAAGCCCTTACTCTCCTGGTGTTTGCACTCTAGTGAAAGGAAGAATGCCATAAGAACTTAGCTACATACTATATTCACAGTGACAGGTGTAATGGGATAATATAAAGCACAAGAGGAGAGTATACTGAGTGCTATTTTATAGAAAGTTGTAGAAAAGACCTCATAAAGGGGAACGGTTAAGCAGAAGCCTCAAGGACATTCAAAAAATAGAGCAAGCCTGGAGGGTGGCCAGGAGAGGAGAATCCCAGAATGGCACACTTCACATATTCAATGAACAAGAGGCTCCTGCAGTTGAAAGGCAATGGATCAGGGAAAGCATGGAAGGAAATGAGGACAAAGACAACAGGGACACACCGTGGAGGGACTCTGGACATCATAAGCACTTTACTCTCAGTAAGATGGAAAGAATGTGGGCTTTTGAAGTGGACTAACATGATCTGACTTTCTTGTTGAATAATAGCTCTGACAACTGTACTGAAAATATGACTGTAGTCAATCAAGAGAAGTGATCAAAATAATTCAGATGGAAGTAACGGCTTGTAGGAGAGTGGAGATGTTGATAATTCATCAGCAACTATACGTATCTTCAAAGTTAAACTGACACGCTTTGCTGATATACCGGATATGAAATGTGACTGAGGGAAAAATTTCAAGAGAGACCCCACAGCTCCTGGCCTCAAAACCTGGGACTTCCACCTACTGAGATGAGGAACACTACAGGGGAGGAAGGTTTAGTGGAGAGAACAGTGCACAGGAATTTGGCTATATAAAGTCTGAGATGCTAAGTAGGTAGCTGAATACACAATTCTGGAATACAGGAAGAGGTCAGAGGTGGAGACACACACTTCAGACAAGTCACCTTAAAACCATAAGCTCTAGCAAGTTCCTGAAATACCTACGTCAGAAACTTCCAGAGCATCGTGATGAAGTCTACAAAGCAGACACTAATGATGAGCAAATCATCACTAAGTAGAGTCAGAAATTAAAGGGATAGTCAATGGCTCACATCCTGCTTCAAAAAACACTGAAGATTTCAAGAGAGGTTTAAGCTTGCTTGCCTAAGACAATGAAGGGGAATCTTCATGTCTCTTTCTGTTATCAGTATCAGAGCTGCCATTACAGGGCTGTACAATTCTATCTAAAAACAGAGTTCAAAGAATGGTACACTGGCCTATTTCCCAAGAGCCTAGAATCCCAGTAAGGTGTATGAAACTATGGAACCTACAGTTAAGAACCAGGATTGAAAATGGAAAGGGGAGACCCACTCCAAAGTGTTAAGCTTTATGCCAATTACAAAAACTGCTCACTTCAAACACCACCTGCTTTTTGAAGCAACTGAGCTCCCTGTGTGACCACTGGTGCCACATGGACAGAGACCAAATGGTACAATCACTAGCTAAGAGGATATTCAGACCAATTCCAACAGCTCTGCCTGAGATGAAGAGGGGTCAGACTCAATTTTCTTCTTAAGGGTCTTTTTCAAATGTTATTATTTCAACATAATTCACTTGGAACTATGAGAATAACTTTTATTAGGAGAACTGGTATCTTAGAGAAGTTTGGGGGAAGGCTTTGGGTATCTGGTGCAGAGGTGAAGACAATGCTTTCAAAGTCCCATCCCATATTGGACAGACTAGATTCGAGCCCAGGCTCTACTTCTAATTCCAGCTTTGTACTAACACACACTGGTAGGCAACAGGCAGTGGGTAAATCTCTAGGCTCCCTGTCATCCACATGGTAGACTAGGATTGAGTTCTGGTCTCCTGGCTTCAGTTAGGCCCAGACCTATCTAGCTGTTGTCAGTAACTAAGGAGCAAATCAGCAGACGGAAGATCAACCTCTGTCTGGCGATCTCTGCTTTTCTATGTCTCTCTGCCTGAAAAATTTTTTTAAATTAAAAATGATTAAGGAAAACTTGTGGAGAAAACATGACACAGTGCAATCCTATCTTAACCATGACAGTAGGTGATGAGCAATTCAGGAAGACATTGGTCTCAGGAAAGACAAAGGGACATGGTTGTATATAAGTCATTCAAAACCTTTCCACCAAAAATGTAGAATTTATCTCTGTTAGGGTACCAAACCACTCTTGTTTTTATTCTATACTGTGATTCTTTTTCTTCATTAGATTGAAACAAATTTAAGTTACCATCATATTTATCAAGCCACTATTATTGATTTCCCAATCCCAACAAAATAAAAATAATCTACTATTTGTGTACTTGGAAGGAAGATCACTTAATATATTTAACACATAACAACACCTTGTTGATATGTTCCATACTAAATATAAAGACACATATACTTAACATACACAAATACATACACACATACCTCTATACACACTTAACTAAAAAATGCATTATTATGGAAAAAAAGTTTCTAATCAAATTAACTTTTTCAGCAATTCCGTGTGGAAGCAGCCTGTTTCAATGAAGTTGCATTTCCACAGTCTCAAAAATTAAAGACTGGTGGCTTATTTTAACAAATAAATTTTTAACAAAGTTGGTGAAATTGTTATACTAAGTTTTCAACATAATAATGAACTATATGCCACAGAAAATTTATTGGTCAGTTGTAATGACACACCCTTAAAATGTTGTGGGTGGGCTGATATAAACTTCAATGTGTCTAACCTTTAAAGCCCAAGTAAGTATGGTTAAACAGATTTTCACACAAGTTGGAAGCCTTTTTCAGTATGTCTGAATTACAATGCAGGCCATGTGGCTTACATGAAATTCACTGTGAGAAGCCAAGGCAATGGGCTGAGCACCTCAAAGAAAGAGGCAGTCACTTTTCAGGTCAGCAGAACCAAAGTCCAAGGAAAGACCACCACGACGGTCAGTCAAGAGAGGCGACCACCATGTGTTTCCAGAAATGCAGAAACAGAGAGAAACTGTAATATCAAAAGGAAAAAGAGAGACCTACACTCTGTATCACAGCTGTGGACAACTTTCTGAATTTCAGCCAATGACAGGAGAGGTGACTCCTCACAAAGCCAACTATAGGCAAAACGCTCAAGGACAGGAATTGGCCAACTTTCTATTAAGGGCCAGAGAATAAATATCTGGGGCTCTATTGACCATTTGACCATTATCTCTCCTACAGCCATGTGATGCTGCCTGAGGCACCAAAGCTGCCAAGAATCAACCTGGAAAGGAGGTGAGGGAGAGTGTTGTACTCTGAGACCAGGTCTAAAAAACAAGCAGCAGACACATTCAGGTTGCAGGCTAAGGTGTTGTGCCCCCTGCTTGAGGGATACAGCTTTCAACATTCCTTTTAAATACCAAGACAAATAGGAAATTTTTCTTTTATATAATACATATGTAATATATGGGGCAGGGGCTTTAAAAAGTTCATGGAAAATGCATATTAAGCTTTATCCCAATTTTCCACCAGCTTTTATGAGCACTCTCATAGACATAGCTAAGTATCCCAATGTAACAGTTTATTGTAAGTGAACACTTTGATGTTTTAAAGTGTATGGCTTTGAAGGTTTCTTTAGTTAAACCACTAGCTTTATCTCACAAATGGGTAGTAATCCACACTGAAAAAAACTGCTCCAGTATACGGGGCAGCTGGGCCATATTTATTTATAAGCAATAATGGAAATTTCCTAGTATTAGCTAATACTTACTGAATGCTTTCTATTTGCCATGTAACTGAACTATGTCCTAGTCATCTAGAAGTTTATAAAAAAAGACATTGTTGCCCCATAATAGTCAACAGTGTAATAGCTTCCAACTAGTGGTAAACACTGTTATCTGTATAACGGGATATTGTAATACTACCTATCTATCTGATAAGATCACTGTGAAAATTACAATTTTAGCAGTGTCTAGCACATTTCATGTAAGCTTTTGACATTATTATTATTCAAATAATTAAGCACCAATAAATACTTTTAAAATCAAGCTTCAGGGTGCACTGTTGTGATCCAGTGTGTTAAGCCATGGCCTACAACACAGGTATCCCAAGTCCAAGTGTCAGTTCTAGTCCCTGCTGCTCTGCTTCCAATTCAGCTTCCTGCTAATGCAACTGGGAAGACGGTGGAAGATGGCCCAAGTGCTTGGGGCCCTGCCACAGATATGAGTTATCCAGAAGTAAATTCTCAGTCCTGGCTTTGACCTTGCACAGCACCTGGTGTTGTGGCCTTTTAGAGGAGTGAACCAGCAGATGGACAATTTCTCTCTGTCACTTTCAAATAAAATAAATCTTTTTAAAAAATTGAGTTTAGGGCCGGCGCCGCGGCTCACTAGGCTAATCCTCCGCCTTGCGGCGCCGGCACACCGGGTTCTAGTCCCAGTCGGGGAACCGGATTCTGTCCCGGTTGCCCCTCTTCCAGGCCAGCTCTCTGCTGTGGCCAGGGAGTGCAGTGGAGGATGGCCCAAGTACTTGGGCCCTGCACCCCATGGGAGACCAGGAGAAGTACCTGGCTCTTGCCATCGGATCAGCGTGGTGCGCCGGCCGTGGCGCACTGGCCGTGGCGGCCACTGGAGAGTGAACCAACGGCAAAAAGGAAGACCTTTCTCTCTGTCTCTCTCTCTCACTGTCCACTCTGCCTGTCCAAAAAAAAAAAAAAAAAAAAAAAAAAAAAAAAAAAAAAAAAAAAAAAAAAATTGAGTTTAATTACACAGCTATACTAAAATAACAGTAGTTTTTAAAATGAAATCCAATTCTTCAACTAAGGAGAGATGACCTTACCCACTTTATTTAAAATTAGGGAGGCTCACAATGACCCATCATGATAAACAAGTAAAACAAACAAGAGAGAACTGTTAACTGCCCTGACTTCTCCAACCCTTGCCAAACAAAACGGAGAAAAGGATTCCTCTGTGCTTCAATCCAGAAGACACATGCCATCTTTAGATCATTTTTTACCACTAAGAAACCTATAGCAAAAGATACAGGTAAAAAGAATTCAAGAAAAATAAAAGGCATTCCAAATATCTATAATTACTCTGCCTGAGCATTTAGCTAAAGTCAGACATAAACTTCCACGGAAATTGTTTAACCATTAGGAAAAATATTGCATACCTAATAACTATTTTGCATATAAGACTAGAAATTCAATGGTAAGTTACATGAGAGCAGAGATCTTTGGTACTTCTCATCGATGTATAAGCAGAACTTAGAAGGGTCCTGGCACCTAAGGGTTTCTTGACATTTTCTAATTTAACAGGTTTCTCAATCTGACTGGTAAGAAATTAACATATTTGGGTACATTTATAGGAAGAAGAAATAATTTTACCTTCTTTTTCTACTCTAAAAACAAAAGTTCTTTGTGTTGTAACAACTTCAAATTTGTTGTCTCCTTGAACTCGTACTGTTGATATGGCAGAAAGGGGAATTATTCCCTTTGAATACATCTCCTGTGTTGGTTAGAGAAAAAAGATAAAGACAACACATTAAAATGAACTTCTTGATCTTATCAAAAATGGAATAGTATTTAAAAGTCCTTCTCTTTCCCAATTTCAATCTAAATTTAAAAAATCATGTACAAATACTATGTACCCTTATTACATTGTTTTAGTAGAAAGGAAGGACTATTAAATGCCCCCTTTAAGTGAGATGTGTTTTCAATTGTTTCCAACTGCAATTAAATAGCAAAGAATCAAATACAAACAATCCTACTATACCAGAGGTATTCAGTTCCAAAGAACAGCAACAAATCCTTTAAGACAAGCTGGTCAAAATGATTTTATGGTGTTTGCAGGCATCTGCTGGCCACAGCAGGTACTGTAACTGAACTTCAAAAATACTGCTACTCTACTCATATACTGAGAACAAAACCAGACATAAGAAACTGGATTTTTATCAATTAACCATATTACACAATGCTCTGGGAGTGAGGATTTTAATCTCACTCTCACGCTGTGTCACTTTACTTTCTGTTTCTCAATGCTTAAAGAGTAAAAAAAAAGATTTGCCTGCTAGTAATTGGTATATACATGACAATTTTGCTCAAAAGCACATTTAAAGATTTTAATCATTTTTTTCAATCTGAGTTCTCTTGGACCCTAGCCAGTCATTGGGCATGATGATCAGCACAGAGTTTTACTCACTTATTAAAGGTTTAATATTTACTGAGCCTTGGATTGAAAAGAAAATTTGGAGTCCTTACACTTTCAAAGAGCCTTAGAATGAAAACCCAGCTAACGTGATGAGAGAAAAGTTCAAAACTCAGAACAAACTAACAGATAAGGGAATACAAAGGCACAGATTTTCAATTCTGCTAAAAGAGCTGAGAAAGTATTTTTGTTTTTGTTTGTTCAGCTTTGTTTTTACAAAGTGACATTTGAGCCTAACTTAAGAAACATTAACCAAATAAAAAAGCAGGTAGGGCTCATTCTGGTAGGGAGCTCTACATAATGGAAGTGTCAAGCAGGCAAATTTGAGAACAGCAATGTAGTGTCAAAAGAGATGAAGCTGAAATTATACAGCAAGACCACAACATGGGGGCCAGCACTGTGGCACAGTGGGCTAAGCTGCTGTATGCAAAGTCGGCATCCCATATGAGTACTAGGTCAAGCCAGGTCATGTTTTGGCTGTTCCAGTTCTGATCTAGCTGCCTAGTAAAAGCAGCAGAAGATGGCCCAAGCACATGGGCCCTTTCCACCCGTGTGGGAGAGCCAGATGGAGTTCCATGCTCCTGGCTTCAGCCAGGCCTAGTCCCAGCTGTTGTAGCCATTTTGGGGAGTGAGCCAGCAGATGGGAGATCTTTGTCTCTCGCCACATTTCCCTCTCCCTCTCTGTCACTCTGCCTTTCAAATAAATAAATAAATCTTAAAAATAATAAAATCACAATACAGAAGTTCTTGAACATGAGAAGAATCTGGATACATGCTTAAGCTGTTTCTTCTCTTTCGTTCCACAATATATCCATGCTGGTTCCAAGTATCTAAAATAAACAGTCAGTAGCAGAATCTGCTAAGTCACTCCACAGAGAGATCAAGTACCAAGTTCACATTCCTACCCTCTGTAAACTCCCGCCTCAGCATGGGGACAGTCATTGTCATCAACATGGCACCCCACTAGGAGGATCATCCTCCTTTGAGAGTTGAGGAGACACAAGACAGACTACATCATCCTGGTATTCTCTCTCAGTTCTCCAAGAGTTTCTTGTCTTTCACTGGCTTGCTCCAATCTCCTAACCCTGACTTTACGCATCCATCCAAATCCTATTAAATATTCAATGATATCTTAAATACCAATGCCATGGAGGCCTGAAGGCTTTTCAATGTCTTCCCATGCAGCCAAAAGTGAATGCGATATCTGAATAGTGATTTTAAAAAAAATTAACGAGCACCCTCATAGAAAAGGGAAAAGGATGTCAAAAAATAAACACTTAGATAATAACCTGTTTCTTCTACTTAGTTTCCATTATTTCTGTTGCACCTTCTCTACACAAAGTCTTTTTTTCTCATTATTTCCAACTACCAGCTTTATGAAGAAAAACTGAAATCTCTCCCCTCTTTCATTATCTACCCATTTCACTCGACACCACGCTCAAACTTCAACTCATCCACAGTGTATGTAACTCCGTTAAGCATCTCAAACTGAAAAACAGATTTCCTTCTACACAAGGCCATTTAAACATCTCTCTTCTAGACAATCAATGTGAAACAGGATGCGATACCTTTTAGAGGTGCTGATGTTTTGCGCCACGTGGCTTGGACTCTCCTGCATCTGCAATGTCCTTTCTTCCCCATGACACCCTGATTCTGAATTCCAGTCACACTGGCCTTCTTGAGGTCCCCTGAACATGGCATGCTTCTGTCCAAACCAATGCTCCTGCACGCACTGCTTGCTCAGCAGGGAAAGTTCTCCGCACTCATCATCATACAGTTACTGCCTCCTCATCCCTCTCACTTCAGCATGAATACACCCTCCTCAGCAAAGCCTCGGCAACCAGTCTCTTCTCTTTGGTCCCCATCCTGACCCTGGCAAGTAATCCTAATTTAGGCTGAGAGCAACCTGTACTTTTCCTTTAGAGCAATTACTAATTATAATTTTTTTTTTGACAGGCAGAGTGGACAGTGAGAGAGAGAGACAGAGAGAAAGGTCTTCCTTTGCCGTTGGTTCACCCTCCAATGGCCGCCGCGGCCAGCGCGCTGCAGCCGGCGCACCGCGCTGATCCGATGGCAGGAGCCAGGTACTTATCCTGGTCTCCCATGGGGTGCAGGGCCCAAGCACCTGGGCCATCCTCCACTGCACTCCCTGGCCACAGCAGAGAGCTAGCCTGGAAGAGGGGCAACCGGGACAGAATCCGGCGCCCCGACCGGGACTAGAACCCGGTGTGCCGGCGCCGCTAGGCGGAGGATTAGCCTAGTGAGCCGCGGCGCCGGCTACTAATTATAATTTAAGTGTTTTTTATATTTATCTGTGTGGTTATTTGGTCAATATCATCTCACCAAATAGCCTTTGAGGTATTTATCTATGGAAATATTTTCTGAATGAATGAATCCCATGTCCAGTCAATCACAATTAGACCAAACCCTGATGACTCACTTTTAATATTTTGAAATTTATTATCACTTCTAGTGAATCTATACAAGGCCTACAACCTGGCTATATCGCTAATGCCTGGCTAATTGCAACACTGTCTTGACTTGCTTCTCGACTCTCAGCTTGTTTTCCTTCTAAAATTCCATGCATACGGTTGTTCAGATATCAGAACACTGGAAAAAATTAGAAAAAGATACATATTCATGGAGGAGGATCCTGACATTTGCACATGATCTTGACAGAAATGAGTTGGGGGGCTGAAAGAACACGGAGGCGAAAATATAGGGAAAGAGCTGCTCAAGTTTCCCACAGTGCATACCCAGACACTGTTACAAAGAAATGTGACACGACTAGCTTCACAAAGGAAGCTCTATGAATGCAAGAATGATAAAATGGCAATATGATCAGTAAGTCCTTTAGGAATTGAGAAGAAGGAGAGAACTTCACCCCACTGTCAGGCAACGTAAGAACATAAGGAGGCAGGAGCAGCCAGAGCATTTTTCACGACAGGGTCAGGACCTCTCTGCTCTAAGTCTGCGGTGGCTGAGATCAAATGGTAGAAAATTCAGAATATCCAAACACATCTACACTTTATCCCCTGGGTGATCTGTCTCTGAATTTTAGCCTGCCTAAGAATGTGAGGAGACTACAAAACGCAACCCTAGAGAGATAATTAACTATTTATTGAATAAATGTTACCCTTAACCCATTTTCCAACAGAGAAAAATCAAGCCAGCACTATATGAAAAAAAAAAAAACAGCAATATAATAAAAGTGGATTATTTTTTCACTAGATCTCTTTAAAATTACTGCGGGGGAGGGAGGCCTTAGAAAACAAAAAGCAATAATAAAAAAAAAAGGGTGAGAACTTTCCACATTGTGACTGAAACACATTTCAGAAGGGCCTCATATAAAACCAAAGTGCCTGGCGTCAAGCCCTGGCTCCAGTTCCAGTTCCAGCTTTCTGCTAATGCATAGCCTGGAGGCTGCAGAAGATGGTTTAGGGATGTAGGTGCTTGCTGCCCAAGCTGGAGACCCAGAAAGAGTTCCTGACTTCTGGCATTGGCTGGGCCCAACTCTGCCATTATGTCCATTTGGGGATTGAAATAGATGATGGAAGATCTCTGTCAGTTTTTCTCTCTCTCTCTCTTCCCCTCTCTTTCTTCCTATAAAACACACTTCAAAAATTATAAATGCCTATAACACTGATAACATAGTTAATAAATAAATACTTCTTGTGGAGTAATGAAAAAAAACAGATTCCCCAGAAGTAATTATATATGCATGTGTATGTGTGTGTGTGTGTGTGTGTGTGTATGAATGAATGAATAAGACAAGCTAAATACCCTGTCACTTTAAACTCAGGAAGTAGTATTTTCTTAAATAGCTCATTTTTATTCTATTATGAGATTCCAAGACAATCTCATCATTTTCAACAATACAGAGTTGATTTTCTATTTTTCTTGTAACAACACAAGATAAAGACAATATAGAAAAAAATACTCAAATAACAACAAGCTCAAAATGCCTGTGTGTTTCGGAGTGTGAAAGTTTCCTTAAAGAGAGACATTTTAAAGAATCCCTTGAGCCTATACCACACAGATATCTAGGTCAAGCTTGTCATTTATCTACCACTTTCAGACAATGAAATGACCACAGGACAATTCTGCCCACAGCTGAGTGAGAATGGAGGTGAGCTGGATTTCTTAGCAGTGGATAAGATACCAAGGCTGTTGGGATGATGCGATTGTGTGTGATATAATGAAGGGGTCCTTCAGAGACAGGGCTGATGGACAGCACTGAGCAAAGTGGAAGAAATCTAGGGAAAATGGGCAACTCTGCACGCCACCTCCCGAGTATCCAACCACATGATCTGCAACTGCACATTTAGACATTAAAAGACCCAATGGCTCTGTTCAGAACCACTAAAATTGCTTACCAAGATAGTAGCTATGGCAGCAGCTATCCATCTCTTTCATCATAAGGGTCAAAACAAAAACTGTATCCTTTTAGGAAACCCTCACAGCGGTGCTTTTGTTTTTTTACTGAGATGTAACCAATCATCTGGACAACACAGGGACGAAATGCTTTAGGAAGCAGCAATTTAAAATTCAGAACTTTTAAAAATATTTGATATTAAGTTAAATAAATTATAACTCATTTTAATATGGACTTTCTATCTTGATTTCCAATCAAGCCTGCACCAGTATCTCAAAACTGAATAGGCCTCATCTCTGCACAGCAGCTGAGATGAGCTTTTAAGGATAAAAAGAACAGAACAGAACACAACCCATTTGTGCACAGTTACTA
The DNA here is from genome assembly GCF_964237555.1 of Oryctolagus cuniculus. Classification (NCBI taxonomy): domain Eukaryota; kingdom Metazoa; phylum Chordata; class Mammalia; order Lagomorpha; family Leporidae; genus Oryctolagus; species Oryctolagus cuniculus. Next base: position 30,437,124 of record NC_091433.1, read on the forward strand.
GAAATTATCCAACGGGAATAAGGATGCCACCACCACCAGAGCCCCGTGGCAATGGAAACCTGTCACACCCCTGAGTGGTCTGTTTCCCCTCTTTCACTCAAACTAGGAAAGGACACTGAAAACAATCAGCTGTCAGATTCCATCCAATATGGAGACCACACTGTGCTCACCCTAGGCAGTCACACTCTACATTCAAATGAACAAAGGAACTAGAAACACTTGCTAAGGGAGAAGGACAGCTTTTAAGAAGTATTCATCTCATCATCTTGGAAACCTCAAAGCGGTGTGCTTAAACCAATTTGATGCTTTATCTAGATCTCTGCAAAGTGAAACCAAACAATTAACACTTCTCTCAACCTACTGTTCTCAGCAGCATAGCACACAGTCTGTGCTCTGTCCTCTCTGAAAGCATACGCTTTTCTGCCCTGCAGCACTGAAGCAGCAGTCTACAGGTCTACCCAAGTCACAACATCACATAATTTGGCACAGGGGATCTCTAAATCATAAAGAAATAAGGTTAGGTTATAAGCTATAAATTAAAGGAATTGGTTAAGTCTTAAAAAATTAGTATATTAAGACAAAGTCTATAGTTAATAAAAAAAAATACCTGATTTACTAACCTAAATATGTGGCATATTTACTAGTTCTAACTTTTTATTAAGGACAGGTTCAACCACAGAGAAGTTAAGAGCACAGTACAACAAATAACCCTATAACCTCCAGCTTCATTTGACAAATTATTCCATCTTCAGAATTGGATTTATCTAACTCTGTATGTGTGCTAATGTATATGTTTGCAGAGATCAATATGGAGAACCATAGTATTTGAAAAACATTCACAAAAAGATACTAGATCCCTAAATATTTCAACCTACATCTCCTATGAATAAAGACATTCTCACACCTATTAAGACATGCTGAGAACTCAGTTTGCTCAAGAACAGACAATGAGGTGACTTCAAAAACTTCATGGAAAACTTATTAAAATGATGTTTTTTTGAGACACAGACTATCCTTTTCCTAATACTCGGAGTGTGGTGTATTCCAAAATAACTATATGTGGACTTTAAATTTTAATTTATCTGTCACTAAAACATTTAATTCCAATTCCCATGAACTTTCTGAAATGTCTTTATTATTGTAGCCATTTTCACATAACAGTATTTTCAAAGCAACCTTATTAGCTTAATCTCTACAAGTCTCCTTCTCATCTAGTCTGCAACTAGAAAAAAAAAAAAAAAAACTGTGTAGTCAAATGTACCATATGAGGGTTTCAAAAGGTCCTAGGAAAAGAGAAATTAAAAAGTAATTTGGCACAATATATTTGAAATCCATGCACAGTTTTTGTTCACAATACACATTTTTCATGAACTTCCTGAAGGCTCCTCATGTGTAGGTACTTCAAAATGTTTTACACCAAAATAAACATATTTTGGTAAACATTTATTTATTTTTATATTTTGAAAGGCAGAGTGATACCAAGGGGGGGAGGAGGAGGGACAGAGAGAGATTAATCTTCCATCTTCTGGTTCACTCTTCGAATGCATATAACAACCAGGACTGGGCCAGGCCGAAGCCAGGAGACAAGAACACCATCTGGGTCACTCATGTGTACATGTAGCAAGACTGCAAGCACCTCAGCCATCATCCACTGCCTTCCCAGGAGGGTGCTTAACATGCTGCTCCACAGCTGCCCCAGTGCACATCTTTTAATTCCATTTTCCACAAACTGAAGTATTCTTGTACATGGCCACACTCTCCCATGTGGGCACCTCCCTGTTCTCTCTGGTTTCTACCTATGCACATTGCCCCTTTCTTCAAGCCCTCTATCAAATTAAATCTCTTGCCAACTCCTCCCATTCCTAGAGTACTAAGCGTCCTCTCCTTGCTTTGCCCCTTCCCACTTACAATATCATGTGTAAACATTCCCCCTGCTCTCTAGGATAACAGCATTTCTTATTCATCTTTATCTTGTTCACAGCAGTTCCTAGAGTTTACAGAAGATACTCTATAAATAATAGTGAAATGTGAATAAAAAAATCTCAACTTTATGCCTCAAGACAGACTTAAATTATAAAAGAATGTTTTATTGTATTCAAATTCTTTTCATGTTGATAATCCAACTCCTATTCTTGAAAATCACACTGCTGGCTCAGTAGTGAAGTACATTTAGTTTGCAGAAAGTAATCTTTGAAAACTGTAAAAATGTACTTACCCTTTCATTATTGTAGTAAGAAATGCTAAGGCCATCAAATTTCACCCATCTCTTCTGAAACATGCGTTTTCTATAAAATATGATGAAATTGTTATTTTACATTTAAGTACCATAGACTTGAGTTTCAAATGGATTTGTTATGTAGCCACATTGAGAACATTCCCATTTGCTATTAAATAACACAGACAACAATACCTTAAGTTAATGGACAGTTTGGCAATGACACACAGGAAAAAGTTTGCATAATGACACTTTCTTGTCAGATGACCAGGGTATTTTAAACAATGACGTTGCTACCCATTTTGCCATACACTCTTGTAAAGGTTCAGTGCAAGGCAACATGATATGTACACTGCACACCAACCCATTTCCATAAATAAAGATAATCTTTTAATGAAGATAATATGCTTATGCAGGCTTTCCTTCCTCATGAAGCTTACACATCTATTCTACCTTAATTTTTGCTTTGAGATATGAACAATATTTGGCTAAAATCACAACATTTTTGTCAACTGGATTTACAGAGGCAATTATCTAATTTTGATTAAATGAGCAAAAAAAAAAGCCTTATCCAAATATAAACATCCATTTTTGATCATTCAAAATATACTGAAACATTAATATTTTGAAATAATATTATATGAAAGGCAATTGCTGTTGGAAGTGTTTACAATATGAAAACCAAAAGCACAACAATATAATAACCCATTTCCTTTATAGGCTTAAAAGAGATTATCTTTCTGACAGTATTTGGGAAGAGTAAAGAACCACTTCTGCTTGGGCTTGTTTTTTGTTTTGTTTTATTCCCCTTTCCTGAAGTCAGAATATCCTACAGCTTGGATATCCTGTTTTCTACATGGCTCTCAGTTCAGACTGATACTATCTAGAATTTTTTAGCCTTTAACACAGATAATATAAGGAAACTCACTTCCTGTTTCAATTTTAGAAAAGATATTTCTAAATGCATAGGTAAACATCAACCACATCTACCCTTTCCTTTCACACTTTTCTGATACACTTAAGGAACTGGTATAATTTCCTGTGACTTTCAGAAGATTTAAAGATAGAAAAAAGAACTTCTAGAAACGCGGGAAACGTGACTTCCAGCTACTTCCCTCAGCCTGACACGGTATATTCAAATGAAATACAGCAAAGCTCCCATATTAATTGTTAGCAAATTTATCCTGCTTAATAAAATTAAACCAAATAGGATGAAATGGAGAAAACTTTGAAAGCTCATCAGTGCAGACACCATTTTCACATATAAGCTCTGAATTATAACTATAACGTAGTAAGATGTAAGGACCTTAACATCATATAGCCAACAAATGACCCCCCACCCTCCTTCCATCTCATTCTTTCATTTCTGTGCTTCTTTATAACTTCTCTTGGCCTGTCTGTAATGTGCTCTTTTCATAGTGCAACATCCAACAGCATTATATGACTCTGTGTTTTCACTTCTTCCAATAACCCAAGGATTCTTCAAATTGCTATCATTAGAGGTTGAAAGACAGGGTTAAATTTGTGGCACAAAGGGTTTAGCTGCTAAGGGTAATACGACCATCCCATATGACAGCCAGTTTAGATCCCAGCAGCTTCACTTCCAATCCAGTTCCCTGCTGATGTGCCTGGGAAAGCAATGAAAGATGGCCCAAATGCTTGGGTCTCTGCCACTCATGTAGGAGACCCAGACGGAGGTCCAGGCTCCTGGTGTGGGCTTGGCCTAGCCCAGCCCTGCCCTGGCCCTTGTGGCCATTTGGGAGTGAACCCGTGAATGGAAGACAGAAGCTGGATATCTCTCTCTCTTCCCCCTCTCCCTTTCTGTAATCCAGCCTTTCAAATAAAATTTTAAAAAATCTTTTTGAAAAAGCTGAAAGGTAAGGAAATATTAAGTAAAATAATTGTACACTGAATAAATTAAGCACTTTGCATTCTTTTTATGTTTCTCTCTGCCACACTTGGCGAAGGCAAATGTACACCTTCCCACACAATCCTGAGGGTAACTCGGCAAAGCCAGATTTTCTTTTGGCCTTCATCCATCTTATATTGTGAATGGTGGACATCTAGGGCTTAGTAGCACAAATAATTTTCCTCTTAAAATAAAAACAGGCAACATCTGTGGAGAGCTACCCACTTCTGCTCCCTGCCCAAACTCCTTATCATTCAGTTGTACTTCAACCACCATCACAGAAATACCTTTTCTGATAACCCAATCAAAAGCACATCTCAAAGCCATTCTTTCTCACAGGAGCCTCTACTTTTCCTCATAGGACATAATACAGGTGCTGTTTATACCCGTATTTGTGTCCTTCCTTATTGTCTCCAACCTGCCCCTAGGCTTCAGAAACAAAGTCCAAGAATGTTCCCTTCTCTGTATCATGTGAGTAGGCACCAAGAAAGAACATGGCTGAGTGAATGAGTGATGGGATTAAGCACACAGGCAGGATGACACAAATAAAGACTTAAACAACCAGCACTCGCATCATCAGACTCTTTTAAAAGAAGGCTGAGAGAAGGCAGGAAAACTTCTAAAAACTCAGAATTAAATTCCATGTTTCAAATCCTGCCAGGCTCCAAGGGCAACTACTTTATGTTACTTAAAACTGTTTAATCACAGTCAGTTCGACTCATGAAGCTTTTTCAGAATCCCATCACCATCTGGACAGTCTGCAACGGGAGGCATCAACCAAGAGCTTAATAGCCATGTCCACGGGAAAATGGGGAGAGGAAGAAAGAGGGCAGATAGCTTGGTATCTGTGAGGCTTACAGATCAAAGATGGCACCATCTGACCAGATCCGCCTTCCCTCTCAGACACTGATACTTTAAAGGACAAACTCTACTCTTGGCTAAGAAAAGCCAAATACAACCTCAGCCCAGGAGAGCCTTAGCTCCTAAGATATTTTCCCAGCACTTTAATTTTCTCAACCACCAGGTAACTACATTCACTTATTGAAAATTCAATGTTTTTTAAAGATTATTAAATCTCTGTAATAATACACAGAGGGAAAGGTAAGTATGAAAAATTCCTAGGCCAGCACTCTGGTGCAGCAGGTTAACACCCTGGCCTGAAGTGCCAGCATCCCATATGAGCGCCAGTTCGAGACTCGGCTTCTCCACTTTCCATCCAGCTCTCTGCTGTGGCCGGGGAGAGCAGCAGAAGATGGCCCAAGTTCTTGGGCCCCCTTCCCGCATGGGAGACCCAGAAGAAGCTCCTGGCTCCTGGCTTTGGATCGGCACAGTACCGGTTGTTGCGGCCAATTGGGGAGTGAACCATCTGATGGAAGACCTCGCTCTCTCTCTCTCCTTCCCTCCCTCTCCTCTACTCTCCTGTCCTCTCTCTGTGTAACTCTGTCCTCTCTCTGTGTATCTCTGACTTTCAAGTAAATAAATAAGTCTTTTTTTTTTAAAAAGAAAAATTCCAGCCAAAAATTAATGGAAGCAAAAGCCACATGGCATAGCAAGTGAAAGAAGATACGTTCTGTGCTTGGGGAGCTATTTTGCAATCTACCACACTTTGCTCTCATTCACAGTCAGCCATCTACAGTCGTGGGCAGCAACTCTGCAGACACTACCTGCCTCTTTTCTCTACACCTGTTTGTGCCTTGTGACCATTCCATCTGCCATTTTCTCTGCTTAGAATGCTCTCTCTGTGCCCCTGGTATGGATGGCTCTTTCTTATCCAGAAGATATCAACTTAAAAGTCATTTGCAGTAACTGCTTATCCCTGCTTACCATACAGATGGTTTAGCTGCTTTGTTTTCTTGCTCCATTTCTTCCTCAGTGAAACTTATCAGAATTTGTGATTATATGCTTATTTTGTTTCATCCATTGTCCATAATAGATCTTGAGATTTTGAATACAGAAACCATTTGCAAGCAAAGCAAAGTAAAATCACTGTGATAGTTGCTAGCTTATCAAACGCACTTACTAAATATGTAGTAAAGGGAGCAGGCATTCAGCCCGGTGGTTAGGATGCCTGCATCCCTAATCGGGGTGTTTGGATTCAATTTTGGGCTCCAGCTCCTGACTCCAACTTCCTGCTACTGCAGAACCTGGGAGGCAGCAGTGATGGCCACACAGCTGGGTCCCTGTCACCTATGGGGGAAACCTGGACTGATCTGAAGCCAGGAGCTTCTTCCGGGTCTCCCACGTGGGTGCAGGGGCCCAAAGACTTGGGCCATCTTCTGCTGCTTTCCCAGACCATAGTAGAGAGCTGGATTGGAAGTGGAGCAGTTGAGTCTTGAACTGGCACCCATATAGGATGTCAGTACTGCAGGCAGAGGCTTCACCCGCTAAGCCACAGCGCCAGCCTCATCAATATTAATTTAAATTTCTATTTAAGCATTTAGAGGCACAGTCCTAGTCAAGCTCTTTCTTTTATAATTTAATTGAAATTTTGATGGATTTGTAGGTTTACCAATATGAAATCCAAGTTTCCAATAGCTAAAAAGTGGGATAATACTGTGAGAAAGGATCTAAGTGCAACTTCTTACCTTTAACTGACCAGCATTTAAAATCCAGTTTCACATTCACACAGAGAAAATAGGTTAACATTTTTAATTAGAAAGGTAGATTATTCAATTTTTATGTAAATTAATATAAGAAGCATCTCTCTTGCATGTTTAAACAGGAAAGTATCAAATGCAGATGTATAGAATTAGTTGTTTTTTCTCCAACTTTACTGAAGTATGATTGACAAAGGTTATATAAAGGTGCGTAGTGTGATGATTTGATACACACTATGAAATAATTCCCACAAACAAGCCAATTAACGTAGCTATCTCATGCTAGGCTATAACACACTATACTGTCCATTCTTCTTACATTCGAATGTCTGCTTCCTTTGATCAGTATCACTAGAAGGCTAACCTCATAGAAACAGATGGTTTCTATAATGGTGATTACCAGGGTCTGAGAGATGGAAGTAATGAGGAGATGTTGATGAAATATCTATTTTCAATTCTAAAACATATTTATAAACCATGTAGGAATTTATGGTGGGTTTTCAAGCATGTTAGTGACTTATTTCTTTAACAACAGGGTAAGTCTATACAGTTTTCATTTTGTTGTGTGAGAAACCTAATCTTTAGTGTTTGAATAAATAAAAAATGAAATTAAGTATAAAGAGTTCCAGTTATGTTTGTTTTCTGTTTATAAAATAACAAATCTGGGGCCAGCACTGTGGCATGGTGTGCTGAGCCTCCGCCTGTGGTGCCAGCATCCCATGTGGGCCCAGTTCCTGTCCTGGCTGCTTCTCTTCCAACCCAGCTACCTGCTCGTGGCCTGGGAAAGCAATGGAAAATGGCCCAGGTGCTTGGGTCCCTGCACCTTTATGGGAGACCCAGAATTAGCTCCTGGCTCTTGGCTTCGGATTGACCCAGCTCTAGCTATTGCGGCTATCTGAGGAGTAAAATGGTGGATGGAATATCTTTCACTCTAATGATGCCTCTCAAATAAATAAATCTTAAAAAGTGCTAATAAAAGTAGCAAAGATTTATTTATGTCATGCTTTTTTTTTATTATTTGACAGGTAGAGTTATAGATAGAGAGAGAGAGAGAGAGAGAGAGAGAGACAGAGAGAAAGGTCTTCCTTCCATTGGTTCACCCCCCAAATGGCTGCTATGGCCGGCGCTGCGTGGATCTGAAGCCAGGAGCCAGGTGCTTATTCCTGGTCTCCCATGCAGGTGCAGGTGACCAAGCACTTGGGCCATCCTCCACTACCCTTCCGGGCCACAGCAGAGAGCTGGACTGGAAGAGGAGAAACTGGGACTAGAACCCAGCGCCCATATGGGATGCTGATGCCGCAGGCGGAGGATTAACCAAGTGAGCCATGGTGCCGGCTCCTATGTCATGCTTAGTTCCAAGTCCTATGCCAAGCCACGCACAAATATTAACTCATTTAAGCCTCCAACCAACCATACATTCCCACTTTACAGATAAACTCACTGAGACACAGGTCAGTTACATACAACTAGCAGAGGGCACAACTGGGAGTCACACTGAGCATTCCCTTCCCAAAGACTATGCTCTTAACCACTCACAAAGCAGACTCTACTACACGTAGCAAAGCGTCCTGGACACTCCCCCAGGAAGTCTTAACATTTGACCTCTACACACTTTATATGTGAGTTCAATTTTACAAAGTGCTTCAGAATCCCTGCAGGAGAAAAAGTTAAAGTAGACAGGAATCACATTAGCCTGGGCTGTATCTTACTTTGCGTTTAGGGTTCTAAAGGGAAACGTTTCTTTAAGACGCTTTTTTAGAATAATTTATAAGGCTTGTGCACCATTACTGAACGGATTTCTATAAACTCTTCCCTTGAGCGCTGGCAGGCCAGGTGGTGTACAGTTGCAACCGCTTTCATAAAAACAGCTTTGCTACCTGTGTCAGTGGCTGTTGTTTCGAAATATGCACCTCAACATTCTTTTATTAACAACAGCATAAACATACCCAATTAAATCTTTATCTGTAAAGTACTTACACATAGGTACCCTATTTAATTTCATTCCTAAGTGACAGTGGAGTTTTTAAAGATTCTTTTTTAAGCTTTAAAGAAAAAAACCCCTCAAAATCTAACATGCATGCTAAACAATTACAATAACTGAAGGTATCAGAGGCTATCAAATTGCCCCCTTTAAAAGTCACACAACTGAAGTGAAACTCAAAGGCACTAAGTCTAATTTACAGCTTTAACTAATCATAGTATTCAAAATCATCAGAAATATTATTTCTCAATTTCACAAACCCTGAAGAAAAGAGCTATCAACAACATGCTATTCCAGATTCATCTGTCTTATGTATGTAAACTAGAAGAATGGCAGCAGACTGGATCTGATTCTCTCCTCTAACCTTAATGAGGCTGAACATTTCTTATATCTATGATAGTCTCCAATAGTACAGATATTTATTTACTTAATGACTCATTTATCTACCTAATTGTTTATTATTTAATTACTTTTATGTTTGAGACATTTAAGCAATGCATTAGCAATGAATAAAGAAAATGTATATAATTGTATATATGCATGTGTATATAGGAATTGCTAAAATACTTCTACAAAGCGTTAACATTTAGCTACTCTAAATCATATGTTTTCAATTTTAAGAAAGCCAAGATATACGAAACATAAGATTATCAACAAGCATGCTTATATAATAAAAAAGACACATTCAAAATGTAAAAGTCCCAAAAAATATCCCTGGAAGCCAAAAGGTGCTATTATTTACCCAAAGCAAGAAGGTGGGCACTGGATAGTGATGTAAGATTTGGTAAAGACAAAATTATAAAAGCCATGGAACCCCCAGATAATGATGAGGGCTCCCCAGGATGCTGATTGTGCATTCGGCCTGGTGCCCAACCAGCCCAAACTAATCAAGTTCTCTTAGGCCTATATTATGATGGAAATCATGGCTTTATATATTTTGGTTACTTCAGACAGTTATATGTCTGAGAAAGAAATTTCAGATGAATGAAAAAGCATATAAAAATTCAGCAAGCAAAAAGATAAGCAATTATTAAGACCAAAACAAAGTAACAATTATTAACTGAAAAGAAAAATTAACTCTATGATGTTACAGGTGTAAGAGTATAAAGCTGAATTATATATAAAATATAAATAGTTTATATAACTGTATTTAGGGGACAACCATTCTGTCTGTGCTAAAGGGAAGGAGGAGAATGGTGATAATGAGTTAATATGATCTTTCGGGGCAGTGACTAAATCATAAAAAATAAAAACCAGAATAAAACAGTATTAAGATATATAAATTAAATAGTAAAAGAAACTACTGTAACAGTTATAAGCGGCTGTCTCTTGAAAAGAAATTGGAGGGCAGGAAAGGCCACCTTTTTTTTTAATAACCCATGTAGAACTTTCTGACACTTAAATTATGTGGTTTTAGAACCAATGAAAACATTGAATTTCAAAAGTTCAAGGTGAACAGATGCTTTTTTTTTACCTTAAACGAGTACATGTCACGGCAAGAACTGACTAGAACTCACGTGCAGTAACGTTATCAAAGGTCACCTGCCATAAAACAGTGTTCCTCTGAGCAGAAGGAAAATTGAGGTTTATTGAGCACCAATTAAATGTCAAGCCTAAAGTTACCTACTTTTCCCAGTGATCCCATAGAGGAAGTCTCACCCTTACACTCTTAGGTGAGCAATGGAGGTTCCGAGACATTCAGCCACCCAGTGCATGAATGATGTTGACAACTCTGATTTCTGTCTGTCTGATCCCGGAGCCCTTATTCAGTTCTCTGCAGCTGGACTGACTGGAAGGAATTAGCCAGGTTATTTTAATGGAGACAAAAAGAAAGAATGTTTTTCTCAAACTAAAAATAAAATTACAAAACTATCTATTCCTTGGCACAATCTTTGCAAGTGACAAGTGATTTTGGAAAGAGGCACCTAATTTTTGGTATAGAAAGATGACTCTTTATCAGGGATTTAAGATTCAATTTGAAGTTCCAGGTGTTCACAGGGAACACCTTGGTCAGACAGAGCTGATTCACTTTCCCACAACATCTGCATTTCAGTGAAAAACTGGCTCTGAACAGCATTAGCAGGAGACTGGCGGCACTCAAACAGCTGAGGACCAGGGAGAGGAATCACTCTACCAAAGCAGCCATAAACACTCTGGAAAATGACTCGACAATCGGTCACTGAAAAAGGTACAAGCAGTATAAGCTCTGAATGCCACCAAATCATGGGCTGCTGGCTCCTGGGTAGTCTGACTCCCAGCCTCTGCCCGGGATTCAATCTTTTCTTGGTATTTGACCTCTGGCTTTTTCATTTTCCCTAGATCTCCATTCAACTTGAACATGAATTTCACTGGCACTTTGCCCCACCTGGTTCTACAGCCCAACTTTTCATCTTTCAGTAAAATAACCCTAACCTCCACCTTGCTCTTGACCTCTGCTCTCCGTTTTATGTTTCAGTACACTCAGATATCACCTACCTCAGTGTCTTTTACTCCCTCTAGCCAGTATAGCGGTGCAGCTAAAAATGCTATTTTAATATTCCAGTTAAAAATGGTGGTAAAAATATTATCCATTTCTTCAAATTAACTGCCACTCTGAGCCTTAGAGTTTTTTCTAAGAAGTACTTTCTCAACCCTCTCAACCTTGCAGTCTTTACTCTACAGACCTTTCTGAACCAATTATTATACCCTGGTCTTTTGGTTTTATTGTTATTTGTATATATTTCTTATTTCCCTAAAACCAGGCAAAGAACACATCTTGCTTAATTTGCATCCTCCATATCCTGAAAAGATATACACATTATATATATATATGTATGTTTGTTATATACAAATTACTGAGTTAACTGAGTGTTTAGCTTCTGCTTTCCCAGGCTCCTATTCCCAAATCGGTCTACCCAATGGTCAAAAAAAATTAAAATGACAGAGAGAGAGAGAGAGATTGACTTAGAGAGATTGACTTAGCTAAATAAGAAATAAACCTGAAACATCCTGTCAAATAAAACAAGAAATTCTCTATATATACGTGTTGCAGTTTTTATGACTACATCCAGTGAGTTACACTGCGCACAGTAATCTTTAGAAAACAATGAGTTAAAAACAGTCACAGGGTTTCCCTGTCACAGAAGCAGAGATCTCAGTTCATGTACCTCCAAAAAGAAGAGTGGAACACTCTACCACAGTCTTTCCTCACAGAAACTGCTAGGACTCTTCCTCTAAGTTACTTATTCAGGAAATATTTGAATAAATTCTACCTGCTTTCTCATACTTGCATCTACACAGCTCTGAAAAGCTTGAGTTTATTAATTACAATTGGGAAAATGTGGAGGAGGGAACATTTTTAAATTCCTGAAATTCAGTGAAAATTTAAATAATTTACTGGTTTATTTGACTAAGTTTATATTTTTTCATATTAGTTTTCATATTAGTTAAATTTTCATATTAGTTAAAATAAATTTATTATTAGTTAAAATAAGTTAGTTTAATAAATTTGTTTTACTAATTTTATGTATTTCATTAGATTTTTACTGGTTTACTTTATTATATTTAAAAGATGGAGAAACAGAGATTTCTCATCCACTGATTCACTCCTTAAATGGCCCAATGGCTGGAACTGAGCCAGGTGGAAGCCAGGAGTCTAGAATTTAGTACAGTGGGTTACAGGACTCAATCAACTAAGCCATTACCTGCTGCTTCCCAGGGTACTCAACAGCAGGATGGAAATGGGAGTACAGTTGGGACTCAAATCCAGGCACTCTGATGTGCAATGTGGGCAACTCAAGTGGAGTCTTAACCATTTTGCCAAACGCCTGCCCTCCTTTGAGCTATTTTAAAAACATATAATATTAGGCTGATTAATATGCTTTGATCTGTTCGAAACACTGGCAATAGATTCAACATGCTTTCAAATTTCATGCAATTTTTAAACCAATACTCTTACTCCTTATTATGCCATTCAAAAATTTATTTTTTCATCTTCTGTGCTTAACTGGAAACTTATTTGATATTATATAGTTACTTTTTAATCAAATCTTAGGAAGTTTTCACATTCTGTGCTTTGACTCAGAACTGGCATTTTTATCTCAAAAGCAGAGAATCAACCATGTGCAGTAAGTTCAGTTCATGAATCTTACTATTTTATTTAACATCACTCATGAGGGAGAGCAGTTTCAAGCACTAATTGTAAAACAGTAAACTGGCATGTGGGGTTTTTTTAAACTTTGTTTTGATAAATCATGTATATGGCTATAAGGATGAAACATCCTTATATAAAACACTGAAGAGTTCACATCTCTGTTAATAAATGTTAGAGCAGTGGCACTTGTATAGAGTTGAGTTCAGCAGTTTGTGGGATAAAGTCCCTAGAAAACTAAAAAGAAAAATATAATAACTAATGCTAAGTTTTGCCCTGATCTATTCGACATAATCCTCCTATGCTAGGCAATGTTCTATTCAGGAAATTGCATTAAATAAAAGCCACAGAGCTGGTCGTCCTCAATGGCGCTTACAAGAAATCAATGAAAAATCTGGCACGTGAGCCCTGCTGATGAAAATTAAGGGCGTGATGGGCATCAGAGGAGAGGGACAGCTGCCACATTAAATCTAGTGGCCAGAGCCTATGCAAAGGGGACACTACAGTAACACTAGAGAAAGGGGAGATTCAAGTCAGGCTGCTTTCTATAGGAAGAGCATTTCAGACACAAAGTCAGTCTAGGGGCTCCCAAGGAGGAAACCTGCTTTTTATTACTCCACATTTAATAGAATAATAGAAAGTGGCTTCTTTAGTTTGTGATCTATTGGGTTATACTTTTCTATTTAGAACCCAGGAGAGCTGGAGTACACTGGCTATAACAGGAGATTTTAGCCAACCATCTAACCTGGTCTATGCCTTTATGACCCATCGCCATAAAGTTTTACTGGAACACAGCCTCATTCACTGGTTTATAAATTATCTATGTCTGTTTTCATACTACAACTGTTCAGCTGAACAGCTTCAACAGAGCCCATATGGCTCTAAAGCTTCCAGTATTTACTATCTGACCTGTTGCAAAAATGTTTACTGGCATCTGCTCTGTGGAATTCAGAATGCTGTCTCAATCAATGCTACTTGCATCAAACAGATGTGGCCTTGAGTTAAGAAAAGTTCTGCAACCTCTTCACAAGGAAGGAGAGCCATTATTTAGTCTTATTAAAAAGCACCTCCAAAACCCTCCCAATAGCCTACAGAAAATAGTGGAAAGGAAAAAATTCAGATTCTACTTCTGAATTAAGTCAAAGCAGTATAATCATGTAGGAGAGTTGTGACATTTCTTGGTGCGATAACAAGCTCATTTGTTTAAAATCTTATCCTGGTATCCAGGAGAAAAACTGTAAGCCAGAAACTAAATGATTTCCCCAATAGGACAAAATACAAATCTAAAAAACTAATATCTAAACTCGGGCAAATTCAGAATAGAAAGGATAGAAACTCAAAGTTCCATTACAAAGAAGAGAACTGTTCTGACCTAATCACAAGGCTTTCTCAGTGTACCTGGATCTCCAGCGCACCAACCCTATGGAGAATGACACCCCCAGGGAACTCAAAGGAACTGCCAGAGACACTGCACTGTGCACCACGGCTCTGCGGATTCTTCCCGTTCCCACTAAGAGCAACTGGCTCTCCCTTAACACTTACATTTTACAGAAATGAAAGATCTGAGCACACTCAAGTTCACTGTTTCATTCCAGCAGTACGTATAGTTGAGGGCTGACTCATGCCTTGGATATTTGAACAGGCATTTACCAATAACACTGAGGACCGATTAAAAACAGACAATACACACAGCATACCATTTTGTCATCCTAGTGTCACCAGAAAGGAGTGACTAAGTAGTCTGTTTCACTTTATTCATGATCTAATTATCTAAAACAGTGCGGCCATTTAAAGTATTAACCACATAATTACTAATCATAAAAGTCTGGGTTTTCTCCCATGGCTTAAGAAGTCCCAACTAGTCATCTGATGCTGTAGTTTTTCTTGCTAGCAAAGTTATTTTAGAGCAAATCAAGGATTTCTAGAAACAACACATTTCAGAGCAACAGTGGAAAAAACCTATAGGGACTCACCACATTAGCTACTTCAACATGAAAAGCTTAGTCCCAAAATAATTTTAAAAATCACAAACAACATTTCAAGTAGAGATTTCAAAAAACTGGAATGCCAGAAAACAATTCTAATTACATATAATTCCTCCCTGAAGTTTTGTCAATAATGTAAAATGCTTAAGGGACACAAGCTTCTTCGTAAATATCTGAAATGATAAATCTGTTTTTAAATGTATAAAATTCAAAGGATTCAGATTGTCTGTAAGACATAAAAAAATCAAAACAATGTATCAGTAACAATGAATGCCTAAATCTAACAATGACATTCTTCTACCTAACTACAATAGCTTTGTATTTTCAAACAGAGCACTGTTATGATATGAGCAAGAGCCAAGCAGAGTGGGCTGAGTAATACCAACTCAGTGTGCTGTGTTTTTCTTTTGCTACACATGGGATACCGCATAGCATATCTTGGTGTGAAGTTAGAAACTAACATTGGGAATCTAGACATGAGGTCATAACTTTTATTTATTCTTCATATCCTTAGTTGCAGCATTATATTACATATATCCTCCCCTGCATCTCAAGAATAGCATTTGTGGGGGCTGGCGCCATGGCTCACTTGGTTAATTCTCCGCCTGCGGCATCAGCATCCCATATGGGCGCCGGGTTCTAGTCCTGGTCTCTCCTCTTCCAGTCCAGCTCTCTACTGTGGCCAGGGAGGGCAGTGGAGGTTGGCCCAAGTGCTTGGGTCCCTGCACCCATATGGGAGACCAGGAGGAAGCACCTGGCTCCTGGCTTCGGATCGGCGCAAAGCGCTGGCCGTAGCGGCCATTTAGGGGGTGAACCAATGGAAGGAAGAGCTTTCTCTCTGTCTCTCTCTCTCTCATGTCTAACTCTGCGTGTCAAAAAAAATATATATATCATTTGCAAAAATGGACTGAGTCACCCTAAAACCAGGAACTCTT
This sequence comes from Oryctolagus cuniculus, assembly GCF_964237555.1. Taxonomy (NCBI): domain Eukaryota; kingdom Metazoa; phylum Chordata; class Mammalia; order Lagomorpha; family Leporidae; genus Oryctolagus; species Oryctolagus cuniculus. The sequence goes on from NC_091433.1 coordinate 30,452,875, forward strand.
GAGGGGAAGGGTTTGGGGAGAGGCAGCAACCTGGCAGACTCAGAAATGAGTGAATCTGAATTTTTTTGAAATAGGCTACTTCTGAAATGAAACAAATGAGTAAATACATACCCTTGAGGAGAAAGCTTATCCAGCCACCCTGACTTGACCTTCTTCGCAGACGTACCATAAAAACAGGCATAGGGAGATATGGCATTTGAGGAAATGCCCGAGGAATCAGCATTTCCACTTGTTGAGCTTAGGGGGTAACTGTGCCTGTTTACTGGGTCCAAGCTCAGTGCTTTCTGTGTCCTCAACCTTGATGCCTTTGAATTTTTTCTTCTTAAACTCTGGAAGCATTCTTCCACGGTTGAGTATTCTGACTCAGAGGCAGACTCTATCATAAGATTGTTTTTATCCTCTCGAGGTATCCAAATGTCTTCTACTTTTTCTTCACTTATTTTCTCCTTCCTGTTATCATATATGCTAAATGAAAGGGAATGGAATTAACATTTTAAAGTTCCAAATGTGATTTAAATAATCAGCCATTTTTTTATTAATTAAAAATAATCACAGAAATTTAAAGCCAGGAGAATCTTAGGAGTCAAATAAACCATCTGATAATTTTAAACTCTTCCAGAAAAATTAAATATAAATCTTTTATTATCCTATGACATATCTGAACAGTACTATGAGTTTTTCTAATGTAGAATTTAATCTGTTCCCTTTTGTTTTGGGTGTTGGGAACAGGTGGTAAGGATGGAGACTGACCATATTACTATCATCAAAAATTAAACATCTTCAACAGCACAATCAAGTAGCCAGTTTAACCATTACTGTCTAGGCAACACTATGAATCACTATCTCATCTGTTTGGAGATCTTATTTTCAACTTGTTGCCCACTGTCTATGTTCCTCTAACTGACTCCATAAATTCCATGTTCTACCATAACGTAATAAAACAGAGAGTATGATTGCTGAGATTTTCAAAATTATTTTGCAATGCTAATGAAGAAAAACACTGCACCACACTACCAGCCAGAAAACAGGAAAGGGTCAGTGTATACTCAGAATGTAAAATCTGCATAATACACAATATTTACTAGAATGCATTCATATTAGCTAAGCACATCCCTGCAGATTTAAGGTTACGACACAATGGATTCAGTCACTGATAAATAAAATAAAACTCATTATTAGGAAGTTTTGGAAAATCAGACATGCTTAAAGGAAAAATTACATCCTCCTGGATATAATATTCTAAAAAATCAGTACTTCTCAAGAAGTAGCCTGGTCTTTCCATGTTTTGCATTATCGATTCATAAATGCTTTCTGAGGTTATTAAATTATTAAGTGGATTTGTTGTTGTTGTTATTATTTGAGAGGCAAAGAGACTCTGAGAGACAGAGACATCCCATCTGCTGGTTAATGCCCTAAATGTGCAATGATTGCTGCTGGGACAGACTGCTGCTAGGAGCCAGGAACTCAACTGATGTCTCGCACATGCGTGGCAGGGACCCAACTACTTGAGCCTCCAGAGTCTGTATTAGTAGGAAACTGGAATCAGGAGCCAGGGCCACAGCTGGGACTTGAACCCAAGTATTCTGATATAGAATGCAAGCATTTTAACTAAGCCAAACATCCTTTCCAATTATATAATCTTAATTTAAGGAAATCTGCATCAGTATTAACCTTATAAAATAAAAGATAATTTAAAATTAAAATAAATGCCAAGTAATGATCCAATATAACAAGCTCCCCAAAAAAATTTAAAGAAAAATACTATTTAAATTGATAACTACAACTTGTTTAACTTCATGTGTGACTGACATAACCAGAAGGTCATCAAGGATCCTATAAAGGCTGACCTGCTAACAAAAAGCATACATTATATTTGCAAAATTCTGCAATTCCCATAGTGATATTCTGCACTCTGCCTTTCTCCTTTATATTAACATAACTTCTTGTCTTTAAGAAAGACACAATTATGGTAACCACATATTTGCCACTCTGAGGAGGGGGTCGTTCATTTCAAACCTACCATGTAGAGAACTGTCACTATCTACCATAATTCAATCCTTAAAATGGATGCTGATGTGGAAGCATACAAACTTTACCAGTGTTTTCTTAGAAATAGTCTTATACTAGGAGCAAGAAGTCAAATTTTTAACATTTTATTCTAAACAATTAATCATAATCAACCATGACTTCATACCTTGATTTGATGCAGAAAGAGTTCCCTGCAGTATTTGCCTCCCCTTTGAGTGTTTCTTCATGGGCCCAAAATTCATTCTTCACACATCTCTTCTAATACAAGAAAAAAAAAAAAACACATATATACACACACACAAAAACATTTAAAATTTTATTTTTAGTTTTGAGATTTTTTTTTTTTAGTCTGGTAACATTCTGCAAAGAACCACAATGCCTGCATTTAGTTTTATTAAACAAATATTTAATTGCTTAGATGAACTTTCAATCTGAACAATTTAATTAGGGAGACTATAAAATAGTAGCATTGTGATACTTTTTAAAATATTTTATTAAAACATTAATAGCTCATAATTTCAACTAAGAGGGGGAAAAAAAGAAGTTAACCAACAATAAAATTCATGGACTTCTCCCCAGCATTATTTTTGTCGTCCAGCTTCCCTTTCATCCAGACAAAGAAATAAACTAGCAAAAGGGCAACAGTGATGAAGTGAAAAGTCTTACTGAACAATTGAAGTCAAAATATATTAATCATTAGAAGTATATTCACACTTAGGAAGTCTACATTTAGATTTAAGGTAAAGCAAAATCTAGAGGAGGGGAATTATGTCTTAAAGGGAGGTTGTTGTTTTTTTTTAATTGAAGTAGCTTCTTTACAACAAATTTTTAAGTCACAAATCAAAATGTGCTTTCATGATATATATTTAAAGATATGGATCTACCATCATTTTATTGAGCAGAAATTTTACTAACTGGAAATCTGATTTTTCTGCATAACACATTCTTCACACTTACAGGAGAATGGAGAGGTATTTGCATGCAGAAGAGTAAAAGACCGATTATGGAAAAATATAGAAGATATGGAACTAACCTTGGAATTTTCCAGTCTCTGGAAGAGGAAGGTCTCTCCATAAGGAAAGATGGAAGATGAAATCTCCTCACTTGAATCTTCTGAAGGAATTATAAGAATAGAAAGATGTGAATAATGTGACATATTTTATATTAAAATTTAAAAACCTTGGGTTTATTTGATAATGATATTACAATTTAATCATTCTATAAGAATCCAAAATTATTCTAATTCTTAATCCCAAATCAACTTTCCAGTGGTCTTCTAGATACAGTACTCACTGTACATATCTCTGACTTAACAAGCATGGCATATGACTGTTTATTAAATTGTAACTGGTCAAAAAAAAAAATTGTAACTGGTCAAATGTTTCCTTGCTAATCTTGAAAATCCGCATTAACTTAACCAGGTGCATACAATGGAAACTGTAATGGTGTCATTCATAATGCCAATTTCTAAATAAGAATACTCTAAATGTCAGCAAATTAATTTTAGCTCTTATAATTTTCAACTGACAACTTTAAGAAGTCTGCCGATATGACAGCTTGCCAGTCACTCAAACTCCCCGAAACCACTGAAGGAAATTCCTCTATTACCAGGCCTACAACCACACCTACAAATAATTTCAAAAGAACTTCCACCATCCTTGAATTACACTGATTTACATGAAATCATTCTCAAAACTTGCATCTCTGCTATGGCAAACTGAGTTTAAGGGTTCAGTAGCCAGGCATTTGCCAGCATATAGTGAAGAAGAAAGTTCCTAAAGTTGTATAAGCTAAAGTTTTCAAAATGAATGAAAAGCCTCTATGTATGATCAATCTACAAAACCATCATCAGCCTGTGCCTGTTACCATGGCAAAATCACTTTCCATATTTCTTAGTTCTATAGCTCAGACTGTCAGAAAACATTTAATTTAGTTAAATGCCTTCGACTGTAGCCAATGATAAATGAAGCCAGATTTTCACATAAGCAAAAGTCTGAGTGTCTTTTATTCACTCACCTTTAAAAGAGTTTGCTGAAGTACAATGAATGCTAGTACATAGGCATTCCCATTACTCCCTACGACAACTAGCAAATGAGTGCTAACTAATTTACAGAAACTTTAAACACACAGACTCACTTTGCCATGCCGCAGATTTTCCAGGTGAGGTAGCAACATTTCTTCTCTCACGGAAATAGCTAAAAGCAAAGGGGAAAACAGTGAAGAGTTACCACATGTAACAAAAGGTTTTCTATACAAACATACTTCTGGGGTGGGGTACAAAAATAAATATGCCACGATGAGTCTGATTTCAAATACAGATACAACGGCCAAATTCTACAGATGTGCTCTTTCTAAAAAGCCTGAAATGAAGAGATTTCTTTGGATTTACAAATGTTTGCATCTCACATCTATAATTCGGATAAGTAAATTAGTCAAAAGCTATTCTGCACATAATTTCAAGACTGTTAACCATTTTAATTTTTGTTATTTTTGCTTTTTTTGTCATTAGCTTCATTAAACAAAATAAAAAATGTGTTTGACTGTATAAACACAATATAAAAGTACATAGAAGACCTTCTTTCAGAGACCCCACAGTCCTGGGAGAGAGAGAGCACAGGTTATTAATTAAAATGCAGCAAGGTAACAGCAATGAGAGGTAAACACTGTAGTCACAAAGGGTAATAAAGTTCTACTATCATAGAAAGAGTTCTATTTCTCCTTCTGAAGATAACTTCTCTTACATATATATATATCTTTCCAAGTAACTAAAATCAAGGAAATAATAAAGAACAAAAATCAATAAAAAAGAACATAGACAAAATTTCAAAAAAATATTACAACCCAAACCTCTTTTTTTGGAAAAAAATCACTAAAACTGACAAAGCCCAACAAAGGAAAATAAGAGAGAGGCAGCAGACAAAAATTAGCAATATCACAAATGAAGAATATTAAAAGATAATTATAGGGGCCGGCGCTGTGGCGCAGCGGGTTAATGACCTGGCCTGAAGCACCAGCATCCCATATGGGCGCTGCTTCACTTCCAATAAAGCTCTCTGCTATGGCCTGGGAAAGCAGTAGAGGATGGCCCAAGTCCTCGGGCCCCTGCACCCATGTGGGAGACCTGAAGGAAGCTCCTGGCTTCTGGCTTCTGATCAGCACAGCTCCGGCCATTATGGCATATTGGGGAGTGAACCAGCAGATGGAAGACCTTTCTCTCTCTGCCTCTCCTCTCTCTGTGTAACTCCAACTTTCAAATAAATAAATAAATCTTAAAAAAAAAGATAATTACAGATTAAGAAAAACTTTATGTCAATAAATTTAACAATTTAGAGGAAACAAATTCCTTGAGACACAAATGACCATATAATGTCAAATAATAAATTTTTAAAAATTTGTAATGAAAGTTAATAATAAAAATTATTTTTAAAAATACCATTTGCAAGGAGAGCTAAAAGAGTACATGTGCTTTGATAAACTGCTAGGCAGCTGCTTTTAAACAATCACCTAAATTAACAGCAAACATACCCCTAGGAAGATACTGAATGGACATGCATACAGAGATGTTACATGAATAAACACCCAAATGCATGCCTACAGGCAAATGGATAAAGAAACATTATTCATCAATATAAAGAACAAACTGACATGAATGTGTCAAAACATGCTGAGGGGTAGGTTTTTGGCACAACTGTTAAGATAACACTTGTGACACTGACATCCCAAGTCAGGGTGCCTGGGTTCAAAAGACTCAGCTCCACTTCTGATTCCAGGATCCTGCTAATACACACCTTGGAAGGCTGCAAGTGATAACCCAAATACTTGGGTCCCTACCACCTACAAGGGAAACTCAGATTTAGTTCCTGGCTCTTGGCTTCATCCTAGCCCAGTGCAAGTTTTGAAGGCATTTGGGGAATAAGCCAGTGGATGGATGACTTTCTCTCTCTCTCTCTCTCTCTCTCTCTCTCTCTCTCCCTCTCTCCATTTCAAATAAATTAAGATTAATAAATTAATTTCCTTAAAAGATCATGGGGAATACAGAAGCAAGATAAAAAACAATGCCTACTCAATGATTCCATTTATATGACATTTTACAGTGAATAAAACTGCGACTTTTTTACCACAAGAGGAATGGCTGCCAGATGCAGCAGAGGAACTTACTGCAAGTGTTACAAGACAACTTGGGAGTGCAGATGGGGAGAGCACTAAGAGGGTTCGATACCCTGATTGCTGTAGTGATCATACGGGTGAACACACACTTGAGGGCTGACATGTTTCAGATTCCAGAATTTCTTGGGTTCTGGGAGATTTATGTGTGCTTTACTGGCTGAGTACTCCTAATCAGAAAATCAAAACCTGAGACCCCAGCAGCTGAAACTCTTGGAGCATTAGGTGGATGAACAAAAAGTTTGAGATTTTGAAGCATCTCCAATTTTAGGACTTCGGCTTAGGGATGCTCAACCTATTTATGTTTGTTAAAATTCATCAACTTATACTTTAAATGAGTCTATGTTATTGCATGTCAATTCTATCTAAAGTTAACCATATACATTACATATGTACACACATATCTATAAGCACATATATACATGTGTGTATATATAAATATGAAGAATATTGAACAATGTTGAAAACATGAAACATTTACCAATAGTAAACAGAGGAAAGTTAAATGGCCAACAGACACATAAAGAAATGCTCGGGATCAGTAGCCATCAGGGAAATTCAAATCAAAACCACAATGAGGTTTCATCTCAACCCAGTTAGAACAGCTCTCATACAGAAATCAACAAACAAATGCAGGCAAGGATGTGGGGAAAAAGGTACCCTAATCCACTGTTGGTGAGAATGTAAACTGGTACAGCCACTGTGGAAGACAGTATGGAGATATCTCATAAATGTGAATATAGACCTAACATTTGACCCAGCAATCCCACTCCTGGGAATTTACTCAAAGAAAAAGAAAAAGAAATCTTAAAGAGTTGCCTGTTCCCCCATGTTTATAGCAGCTCAATCCACAATAATTAAGATATGGAATCAAACCAGATGTCCACAGCTGATGACTGGATAAAGAAATTATGGCATATATACCCCATGGAGTACTATTTAGCTGTACAAAAAAAAATTAGTTTTCTTTTGCACCAAAATGGATGCAACTGGAAACAATTATACTTAGTGAAATAAGCCAGTCCCAAGAAGACAGATATCACTTGCTTTCCCTGATCTAAGGTAACTAACAGTGTACCTAAAATGCAATGTACTGAAGTGAAATGGACATTTTGAGATTCAATGACTGTTTACAGCCCTTATCTCTACTGTTGAGGAACAATGTTTTTTCTTCATACTATTTGCTGAACTTTTCACTTAGTGTATACAGTAAACCTTATGAGTATAAAGTATACTGAAATAGATCTTGTCAAAAATTAAGAGTTGGAATAGGAGAGGGAGGAGGAAGAAGGGTTGCAGCATGTGTGGGAGGGAGGGTAGGGTGGAACAGGAAGTACCACTATGTTCCTAAATCTGTCTATATGAAATACATGAAACTTGTATACCTTAAATAAATTTTTAAAACACTAGTGTTATTATAAAATACATATATTTGCTGATTAGTTAAAAAATACATAAAATGTGCTTCTGAAAAAAAAGAATGCATGGCAGGGTATATTCATACAAGGAAATGCTATAATTGCAAGCACCAACATATATGGGACTCAGTATGCAAAACGACCTGGACTAGAATACACATTACATGACTGCATTTTTTTTTTTTTTGACAGGCAGAGTGGACAGTGAGAGAGACAGAGAGAAACGTCTTCCATCCATTGGTTCACCCCTCAAATGGCCACTACAGCTGGCGTGCTGCAGCCAGCGCTGCGTGGATCTGAAGCCAGGAGCCAGGTGCTTCCTCCTGGTCTCCCAGGGGGTGCAGGGCCCAAGCACTTGGGCCATCCTCCACTGCGTTCCTGGGCCACAGCAGAGAGCTGGACTAGAAGAGGAGCAACCGAGACAGAATCCAGTGCCCGAACCGGGACTAGAACCCAGGGTGCCGGCGCCACAGGAGGAGGATTAGCCTAGTGAGCCGCGGCACCAGCCATGACTGCATTTTTTTAATTTCACAAACAAGGCTGACATTGTGGAGTAGTATGTTGAGCTACCACGTGCAATGCTGGGATACCAGTTCAAGTCCCAGCTGTTCCACTTCCAATCCAGTGGATGGAAGGATGGAAGACCTCTTTCTTTCTCTCTTCCAAATAAGCATTTACTAAATTAAAAATTTACTTAAAAAAAAAAAAGTGGGGCCAGTATTGCGGCATAGCTGGTAATGCTACCACCTGCAATGCTGGCATCCCAACTGCTCTTCTTCTGATCCAGCTGCCTGCTAATAAACATGAGAAAAGCAGTGGAAGATGGCCTAAGTATTTGGGCACCTGCCACACAATGGGAGAGCTGGATGAAGCTCCTGGCTCCTGGATTTGGATTGGACTGGCCCAGCCCTGGCTAATGCCACCATCTGGGAGAGTAAACCAGCAGATAAAAGATCTCTTTCAAATAAATAACTCTTTCAAAGAAATAAACAAATCTCAAAACAATAATTCACAAACAGGCTATAATGTTCAGGAAATACTTTAGAGCTAAAATTTTATTTAAAATCAAGGAAGTGACTATCAGGATAAGACACTGTCATTTGCTGGGGAGAAACAGAGAATTTTACCAAAGGATTAGAAAATAATTCACCCTTTATTTGTTCATAATCTCCAGATTCCTGACATGTTAAATGTCTCCAGTTGTTTCCTCATATTTACATATTATTAGAACAAGTACCCAATAATCACTTGAACCTCTGAGTGGAGCATTACTCAAATTTTATACATCTTTGGCAATTTAAGCTAACAATATTGCTAATTTTTTTTAAAAGATTTATTTATTTATTTATTTGAAAGTCAGAGTTTCACAGAGAGAGGAGAGGCAGAGAGAAAGAGAGATCTTCCATCCGATGGTTCACTCTCCGGATGGCCTCAACAGCCAGTGCTGCACCGATCTGAAGCCAGAAGCCAGGAGCTTCTTCCAGGTCTCCCACATGGGTGCAAGGGCCCAAGGACTTGGGCCATCCTCTACTGCTTTCCCAGGCCATAGCAGAGAGCTGAATAGGAAGAGGAGCAGCCAGGACTAGAACTGGCGTCCATAGGGGATGCTGGCGCTTCAGGCCAGGGCGTTAACCCGCTGTGCCACAGCGCCGGCTCCGGCCACTGATAAATTTTACAGAAAAAAAATATACAGGACACCCAGTTAAATCTGAATTTTAGGCATACAAACACTTCTTTAGTCTAAGTGTGTCCCAAATATTTTGGGCTGTAATATTGCTAATTCTTACTGACCACTTACAAGATCCTATACACAGCATCAGCATTTTACATATACATACAGTATATGTGTATATATATATGTGTGTGTGTGTGTGTATACAATTATATATGTATATATGTACAATTATATATATATACTCATATATACAATCAAAAACATGAAATAAGATCATCTGTATTTTTAAAATAAAAATTAATACACAAAGCAACTAAATAACTTGCCCATGGTCACACATCTCTTAAGTAACTAATCTGGGATTCAACCTAGGTAGTCTAGCCCCATAAACTATTCTAAACCACAACACTTAATTTTAAAAATTCTTGGTTAGAAATTTATATTTTCATTTGTCTAGAAGTGAATTATCACAAGCGGTCTTACATATTTGGCCTAGTGGCTGAAATGCGCATGTCCCACATCAGGAGTATCTTTGTTCCCCTCTCCACCCTCCACTGTGTGGATAATGCAGATCCTTGAAGGCAGCAGTGAAGACTCAAGCAACTGCATTCCTGCCACAAATGGGAAAGGCCCAGATTGTGTCCCTAGCTCCAGCCATCAGAGATGATAGGGAGAAGGAATAGACGGGAGCATGCACTCTCCTTTATTTCTCTCTCTCTCCCACCTCTAGAATAAATTAGTAATTTTTAACATACTGAACATCAATTGTGGCATAAAATACAGGCATCAACAGAACAAATCTCAAAAATAATATTGAGTAAAATACCAAGTTGTAAAAGCGTATCATTTTTACACATCAGAAACATCTACAACAATGTTACAGTATCTGCAGTAAAAGTACAAAAGCATGCATGAGCAGGATAAATACCAATTTCAGAATATTTATTAGCTCTGGTAATGGAAGGAAAAGTGTCGCTCCCCGTCTTCGTGGAGGAACGACACAGGACCCTGCACTGTTCTTTCGTCTGCTCGGCCCTCCCCGGGTTTGCTGCTGGTTCTTCCCGGGTTGGCTACCGACCCTTCCACCTCCGTGGAAGGGCGGTTCCCCCTGCCACATTCCCCACTTCCGCAGGGGAGCGGCACTCCGCCGGCTGGCTCTCTCGGGGGCTGCACAGGTGTTCCTTCAGATAGATGTTCCCCTTAGATGTTCCTGGTGCATGTTGTCTCTCTCCTCCTTTATAGTCCTCTTCCACCAATCCCAACTCTGCTACCCACACGCCGAGTACGCTGCTCTCCTCCAATCAGGAGCAGGTCCCACAGTTTATTGGTTGAACTGGAGGCAGCTGTGTAGAAGCTGTTTCCCTTCTCAGCGCCATATTGTGGGAAAGCAGATGCATAGAATAAATCTTAATTCCAGTAACTTAGTCTAGTCCGAGTTGCTCCCAGTTGCTCCCCACAGAAAAGACAAGAGAGTGAGCTGATTTTTATTATTTTTCAACAAACTAAAATCTAAGACAAGATAGTCATTATTAATGCACATGGTATTATAACTATTTTACATACTTTTCTGTACATTTAAGATTTCCCAAAGTACAAATGATTTAGTCTCAATGTTTTTGTTGTGGTTTTTAAACTATTTCCTAAAGATGACTCAACCTACAGTCACTAACAAGGAAGCCACAGTTACTAGCTTATCTCCAACACCACAAGGTGCCTCCTCATGCACATAAATTCATGAGAAGTATGACCTCAGTCTTCATCTCTGGATCACATTCCCTCCCCTTCCCCTTCAAGGCTGTAGACCAGCACAACATTCAACAAGCTAGGACTTGCTGAAGCCATGTTCCAAACACTGTCAACCTATCTGAGTACATATGTTACTAAAGGCAGATTTAAAAATCATCTAATATGAAAGTGAACTTAAGAAATAAAGTATGTATATCCACAGCTTGAGTTACAAACTTACAAAAATGAGAAATTTAAAAAATAAACCTCATTTTAATAAAGTTCAAATACAGATAAACGTTTCAAAATCAATTAACAATAAAATCTAAAAATTAAAAGATACAAATTATTCTGAGTTTCATTAACTTAGTAATAAATATTTTGTGATTTTCCCATGTTAGTTTTATTTTTTTTAAAACCCAAAATCACTTTTTCCTTAAAACAGGAGGAAACTGCAGGTATTCCGATGGGCTGTATATTTATAGAAGCTTCTATAAATAGCCTTTACCTGTGCAATATGTCTGCAAAACCTTTGCAAATAAATTACTATGTCTTATTCTTTAAATAGAGAATTAAATTTCTGTGCAAGTAAAAAAATAAACAATATTATTATGGACAGAATTTTCTTCTCTCCCAAATTCATATGATGAAGTTCTAAACCACAAAGCTCTCTGTTTGGAGATAAAGTCTTTCTAAGGTAATCACAAATAAATGAGGTCATATTCTAGTATGACTGATGACCTTATAAAAGATCATAACACAGCAGAGATGGCTCTTTCTGAGCCTAAGCATTGAGAAAAAGTCCTAGGAACAGACATCAAGAGGGAAGCACCCCTAAAGCCAGAAAAGAGCCCTCTTCTGAACCCAATGATGGTAGTCTCTTGATCGCAGACTTTTAGTCTCTAAAACTGTGCAAAAATAAATGTCCATTGTTTAACAACCCAGTCCAAGGATCTGTTATGGTAGTCACCACAGGCAAACTAATCTTGGGTATTATAATTAAAATGGTTTTGTTAAAAGAACCTGAATTATAAAATGGAATGAACAACTCTGATTACCAAAGTGAATGGTCAGCATAGATAGAGATGACACTTTCACATTTTTTGAATCATTAAAATTGCCAAGAGAAGCAGTGGCACAAAGGACAGTATCAAAGATCTCCCTTTATGAACTTCACTTTCCTATAACTTAGGCAAGGAAGCTATACTACAAAAAAAAGTTAACAATAATAACCAACTATATACCATATATGGCTCATCATTTCACAGAAACATTTAAAAAAATAAAATATGCAGTTCTCACAAATGATAACAGACCAGAAGTCACTGCATAGTTGAACACAAAAGAAAAGAAAATCATCACAATAATCAGGCAGCAATTGGAAAGCACCCTTAGGTTTTCATAGAATCTAACACACAGCAATCCAAATTCAGAAAACTTGAGATAACTACAGTGTAGACACCAATAATGTGAAATTTACAATACACAGATTTAAAAGTTTTACTCGGTGAAGTTCCAAAAATTGTCCTTTGGATAAGATCATTACAAAAGGACTGGAATACATAAGTCTACATAATTATCACAAAATTCTTTCAATGTACCAGCAAAAATTGAGGTAAGATGAATATTTTTTCAAACAAGATGGAGCTTTTCATTAAAACTAAAGTATAAACATAATGGCATTTTAAGTTGTAAAGAATACTGGGGAAAAAAAGAGTATTGAGCAGATGGCTACCTTCATTCTCTAACAATAAATCTATTGACAATTTAATTTTTAATATAATTATTTATATGTTTGAATTTTATAAATATTAGATTAGCCAGTGCTCTCAATAAAGTCTATTCAAAATCATTTTAAAAGAAAAAAAAATCTCAATTTTAGAATTGCTAAGCATTTTTCTGCTGCAACGTGAAGTGTGACATCTTTCATGAATTTGAAGTAGGCGTAATGAGTTCCTATATTTTTCATATTCACTGCAGAAAAAGACAAAGAAAGAGAAAGAGAGAGCTCCCATCCACCTTTTCACTTGCCAAATTCCCATGATGCCTGAGGCCAAAGCAGGTCTCCCACAGGGATGGCAGGAGCCCAATTACTTGTGCCATCACCTGCTGCCTCCCAGGGTACGCATTAACAACAAACTATAGTCAGGAGTTGGAACCCAGGAAATAAACCCAGTTACCGTGATATGGGAATGCAGACAGACATTTAACCACTAGGCTAAACATAAATAAGATTTTAATTTTTTATAGAAGTTCAAGAAAGACTAGAGGTTCCAGTTTAGATCCCACTTATGTGAAAACTTCCCATCACTTGGCCGGCGCCACGGCTCAATAGGCTAATCCTCCACCTGCGGTGCCAGCACACTGGGTTCTAGTCCCGGTCGGGGCACCGGATAGATTCTGTCCCGGTTGTTCCTCTTCCAGGCCAGCTCTCTGCTGTGGCCCGGGAAGGCAGTGGAGGATGGCCCAAGTGCTTGGGCCCTGCACCCGCATGGGAGACCAGGAGAAGCACCTGGTTCCTGGCTTTGGGGCTTTGGATCAGCGCAGTACGCAGGCTGCAGCGCACCAACACAGTGGCCATTGGAGGGTGAACCAATGGTAAAGGAAGACCTTTCTCTCTATCACTGTCCACTCTGCCTGTCAAAAAAAAAAAAAAAAAACAAAACAAAAAAAAAAACACTTCCCATGAAGTTTTGCATACTATCAGTTCCTTTCCCTCAAAACATTCCAAGGCACTACACCTAAAAGCAAGGGATTTGCAATTTCTGTCAAGGATAAAATAGTTGCATGCACAATGTACAAAAATCATTATACTGTAAAGGAAAAGAAGAAATGTACTGGTTTAGTAACTTCATGACATTTGTCCTTTCTGCCTCATGACATAAGAGTACTCCTCTGAGAAGGACCACAGGACATGACCATAATTCCCATGGCATTGACAAAGTGCTGGACTGGCTTTGCTTAGAAGGCTCCAAGGAACCAGGGAGATCTCAAGGGGAAAGGGATAAGGAAGCTGCTGGTGCAGAAAGTCTGCTTCAGATCTGGCTCTCAAGAGATAGGAGACAAAAAGACCTTAAGGTTCAAGATGCAGCACAGCCCACCCTGCCTAGTCCTCCAAAGAGGAGGAGTGGTTGGAATCCAAGGAAAACCCCAAAGCAAGAACAAAGACAATCCACTTTTGACTTCAGATGCAGTTGTGCCAGATAATCGGCCGGGAGGAAGGGTCCATGTTCAGGAGAGAGGCCCAAAGGCCCTGCATCAGGAAAACACTTACAATCCCTTTAACAGCTGGACGAAATGTTTAATTAGAAATCACATTAAAAGTACTGACCATACGGCACATGCTCACTCGGACTTACCTCCAATGGTGGAACTAGAAATGTGCCAGGGGATTTCAACTCAATCTTATCAAGAAGGCATGTACCAATGCCATCGCACTTGGTAAAGTGATAAGTACATAACCAATCAAAAAGATAGGGTAAGTGTCAAAGAGATTTCACAAATAAGACCAGTGTAAGCAAATAATGAAGGATAGAATTAAAAGGGAGAGAATGATCCTGAGGGGGAAGCAGGACACACAGCAGATTCATAGAATGGCAGACGCCCCAAACAGCACTCCGGCCTCAGAATCGACCCTTGTGGCATTCGGATCTAGCTAAAAGGCCCATGAGAGTCTCACAGGCATGGAAAGCCATGACACGGTGGCAAAAACAACCTAAATGAAAGATCCTGGTGAACAAGACCCCAGCAGAAGGAACAGGCCATCAAGGAGGGAGGAAGGAACCTCCACTGTGATACAGCCTTAACTAAACAAGTTCAGAATTGGTGAACTCAAGGGGCTTCCATAGCCTAGACAGCTCATGGCAAGAGCATCAGGTGATTGCTGATGTCATAAATAAGAGCACCAATTGTTAAATCAACAACGGGAGTCACTGGGTACATGCTCCCCACGTAGGATCTCTGTCCTTAATGTGTTTTACTATGAAACTTAAAGACAACACTACTAGTCGAACAATACCCTATGCCTTGTGCGGTTGTGTGAGTGCAGCCTGTTGAAATCCTTGCTTAGTATATACTAAGTTGATCTTCTGTATATGAAGGTAATTGAAAATAAAAGTTGATGAAGGGCGGGATGGGAGAGGAAGTGGGAGAGGGGAGGACCATGCGAGGGAGGGAGGTTGGGGGGCGGCCACAACAATACAAAGGTTGCACTTTGTAAATTCACATTTATTAAATAAAAAAAAGTGCTGACCATAAAGAAGTATTTTTACTTGGCACATCAGGTTATACATGAAATATTATATGCAGGTATTATTTGAATAAAGAGAAGCTTAGATTACAGAACCCACAGTTTTATTTAAAGTCTTATTATAGCATTCTAAAATCTTGCAATTACTGTTTGCAATAAAAGGGGAGGACCATAAGTAAAAATAGTGATGCCTAATTTACTTGCCATTTTATGATCTGAGCACCGCAAGTGCATAGTTTCCATTTATTACCATAAACAAAGAAAAGAAAAGTTACTGTGGGTAATCTAGCCTAAAAATCACACTGAAAACAGTGCTATATATATATATAGTATTTAATTATCAACTACTAACTTCAATGTTATTACTGTTCTTGTTTTCAAATATGCATAATCACAATATGAAGAATAATTCTTTTATATTATACAAAGCTTACATTTGTGACTAAAGAAGTTAAAAATATACCACTCTGGCTTAAGGACTATTTTGAATTAAAGGCATTTAATTCAAGTGTTGAAAATAACAGGTGCAAAAAGATCAACCCTGACCTAAACGCTGTTTCTTCCAAGCAGGAGATGGCAATTCCCATGTGAAAGGAACAGCATCCTTATCCTCAAGGACAAAAAGTAGAGACTGAAAACAATCTGTACAGGCCTTGGGAAAATAACCCATCTTTTCAAGCCTCCCCCACATAACTTAGCTACTTTTTCACAATACACTACTCTGTCCAATTCAGTACTCAATGTTTCACTCTAACTCCTCCTAAGGGTATTCATCTCATTAGGAAAGTTCCTATGACACACAAAATTGTATTTTTTGTATTAAATAAATATCTGTTTTCCCCTATTAATTTGTCTTAATTTAATTAATGTGTGCGGCCAGACCTTAACAGGAAGGGGTGAAGTTTTGCCACTCAATACAACTAAATAAGCATCAAAATATTCTCCGTAAAATGCATAAAAAATAGTACATATTGTTTGAAGCTTAAATAAAATATTCTTAATTGAAGCTATCCTTATGGATTCCAAAAGAATCTTATTCAGGCAAAGATGTACTTTCAACACATGCATTCACAGTGGTCATTTCTCATATGGCAAAAACTTTTGACATCTTAAAACAATTTTTCACTTTCCTGTAACTGTTCAAATTACTAAACTGTTCATATTATAAACTGTTCATATTACTAAAATAATTGAAAACCAAAGTGTCAAGCAAAAAATTAGTGACATTCTACAATCCCAAACAATAATCCAATCCTTGTATATGAAATCAACATTTTAAAAATATTTTGTAAATCAGTGGTGAAGAAAGTGAGTTCTGGAGTAAAATGTACTGCAATGAATTTCCAGTTCACAACCCAAATTATCAAGTGGAGATTTACCAAGGCTCAGCT
This sequence comes from Oryctolagus cuniculus, assembly GCF_964237555.1. Classification (NCBI taxonomy): domain Eukaryota; kingdom Metazoa; phylum Chordata; class Mammalia; order Lagomorpha; family Leporidae; genus Oryctolagus; species Oryctolagus cuniculus. Next base: position 30,469,525 of record NC_091433.1, read on the forward strand.
TTCTCATAAGTATAATTAGATAAACATTACCTATCTCACAGGGCCACTATGAAGATGAGATAATCCATGGAAAATTGCAATTTAAATAAGCACTTGTTTAATAAATGGCATTCTTACTACTGATTTACTCAATATCAAACCTGGCTATTGGCACTATAGATGTCAACATACAAATTAATTAATCAGCTCTCAAAGTTTATGCTCTAATAGGAGGTACTAAGTTAAGAGTCTTGCAAATTGCCCTGTTTTCTCTTTGAACTACTACACTGTGACCTTTCCTTTGTAAAGACAACTCACACTGCAATCACCAAAGGCCCAAGAATCAGGTGCAGCCACAGTTCAAGGGGGAAGAGGAGAATCGCAGAAACACCATTCTAGGCCGGCGCCGCGGCTCACTAGGCTAATCCTTCGCCTGTGGTGCCGGCACACTGGGTTCTAGTCCCGGTCAGGGCGCGGGATTCTGTCCTGGTTGCTCCTCTTCCAGGCCAGCTCTCTGCTGTGGCCCGGGAAGGCAGTGGAGGATGGCCCAAGTGCTTGGGCCCTGCACCCCATGGGAGACCAGGAGAAGCGCGGTGCGCCAGCTGCAGCGCACCAACCGTGGCGGCTATTGGAGGGTGAACCAACAGTAAAAGGAAGACCTTTCTCTCTGCCTCTCTCACTATCCACTCTGCCTGTCAAAAAAAAAAAAAAACCACTAAGTGGAAAAAGTAATTCTCTACCCCATCCTGGAAAAAAAAAAAAAATCACAACTACGTATGTTAGTGGAACTTTGAGAAACCAATGAAGACTCTTGGCTGGACTCTCACTGTTCAGCTACCAAAAGACACAATAGCCTACCTTTAGTTAGTAGCGGCCATCTTCGGGATATCAGAGTTACTGCTGCACCTGGCCTCTCTGTATACCTGCTACTGTCTTTTGGTGTCTGGCTTTTACACTGGATGCTAGAGTTGCCAGTGGACCTGCTTCATGGTGTACCTGTTACTATCTTTCAACATCTGGCTTCTCCACTAGACTGGAAGCTCTTAGATTCAATCTCTTTACACCCTTTCCACATATCACAGCGACTGGTAACCTAGTTCAATAGATGTTTGTTTATGCCAAGCATTGTGTCAGGAAGTAGAAATGCAAAAACAGAAAATGTGTCCCTTGCCAAAGAACAAGAAATCTAGTGGGGAGAGAATCAGAAATTCATATAGGAGAATTTCACTCACGGAAGACCAGGTGTGAGGGAAGGCAGGGGAAGGAACATTCAGATAGAGTTAGGAGGAAGGATGTTCCTCATACTAAACAGGAGAACGCTAAAAAGTCCTAGGCTGTTATAAGTTGAAAATTCACTCTGAGAAATAATATACAAAACAAATATGAGGGAAAAACATTTTACAAGAGAGTAATGTACAGATTTGTTGAATAGGTAAATAATCAAAGTCCAACTTAGAAAGACTGAAAATATAACTGATAAAAATAACAAAATTGTCACAAATTGAATATTTATAGTTTGTCATAAAAATCCTTACCTTCCTGAAATTCCTTTTGTTGACGCTGGAATCTCTGGTACAGGCCGATGTCTTAGCAGAAAAGAGCGAGATGGTCTCGAAACCAACTTGCTGCGACTTCTCATCGGTGCCAAGTTTGGTGATGACGGTATGTACAAATCATTCACAACCATTTCTCCTTGAAACTGAAAGAATGGGGATGGAGGTGATGCTTCTACTAAGCCATTGGATCCATTTACAGAATTTGCATCTGATGTTGAGGAGCCAAGGGAAGAAAGACATTCAGGGTCAATACTAGGAAGCTTGCTGATAGTCTCCAATATTGAATCAACTTTTTCTGTTTGTTGCTCAATTGTACAATCCACAGTCTTCTTTGCAATCAAAGATTCTATTTTAATATTTTCACTACCAAATGAACTATCATGAGAAGAACCCAAATTCAGGCGTGGTTCTTGATCTGGAACGGGGAAGTCACGTTTAGGAAGAGACAGCTTATCATCTGATTTAAGAGACTGGCTATGTTCCATACCAATGTCATTTTGATGAAGACTTTGTGTAACAGCCTCCAACTGTGTTGAGCTAGGTGTGTGAGTACTATCAGAGTTGGAAATTTCTCTGCAGGTGTTCCGATCAGAAGGTGGAGCATGGCAATCCTTTGAAGTGTCATCATTCTTCTTTGTTTTATGAATATTTGCATATATTGGGATATCTTGCATCTTTGACAAGATTATCTGTAACTGTTTAAGTATTCTCCTACGGTGTCCTGTGGGCGATATTCCAATTTTGTGCAGCACAGTATCATTGATTGTTGTACAGTCCTTCACAGTATAAAAACCAAACTTGTGGAAATGTAAGAGATACTGCTCCAAATTAATACTCATTAGGAAATCTTTGATATCAACATTTATTTCACTGACTGAGGACATAATGGTGGCTTCATTCCTAAGCTGAGTTATCAAAAGTAGCACAGTGAGATACACACACAAGAGGATGCACTTCTCTATTCGTTTTTCTTCTATCACTTGCAACAGAAAAGTTTCTCAAAATGTTATTTTCCACAATGACTACTTTATGTTCTTAAGCCTAGGAAAAAAAATAAAAGTAATTTATTAGGATTTTTTAATTTTTAAAATCTAGTTTTGCCCTATCAACTTTCTCTGAAGAAACAGAAAAGAAACTAGGACAATGCAGTGTTTGGAAGCTGTGCATTGCCTTGCATGCCCTAGAAAGTCAATCCCTGGGCACAGTGTGAATAAACAGGACAGAAACAGTATGGGAATATCAAACTATCATTTTCAAAAGGCTAAATGGTGACTCTCAGGCAACCACAGAATGAACATGTGTCAAACGTGTTATCCAACCAACTAAATAACAGGATCGTAAGGCTGGTTCCACGAGCATTTGTGTAACAGGATTATACTCTCCTTCAGAAAAGCTGTTGTTGCTTCTTTTTTAAGTTTCGGAATCAGATAGCCAGGTTAGTTTTTTTAAAATGGCTAATGTTGGAGTCTGCACTGTGGCACAATGAGTAAAGCCGCTTCCTGCCATGCTGACATCCCATATGGGCACGTGTGAGTCCTGGCTGATCCGCTTCCAATCCAGCTCCCTGTTAATGCACCTGGGAAAGCAATGGAAGACTACCCACATGGCAGAAACACAAGAGGCATTTGGTTCCTGGCTTCAGACTGGCCCAGCTCCAGCTGTTGTGGCCACTTGGGGGAATGAATCAGCAGATGAAGATCTCTCTCTCTCTCTCTCTCTCTCTCCTCTTACCCCTGTAAACTCTGCCTTCCAAATAAACAAATCTTTTTAAAAATGGCTAATGTTCTACTGACGAAGAAAATTATAGCATTCAGATTTATCTTTTCTACTGGACAAAAATCTAAGGCTGGCGCAGCGGCTCAATAGGCTAATCCTCCGCCTGCGGCGCCGGCACACCGGGTTCTAGTCCCGGTCGGGGCGCCAGATGGATTCTGTCCCGGTTGCTCCTCTTCCAGTCCAGCTCTCTGCTGTGGCCTGGGAGTGCAGTGGAGGATGGCCCAAGTTCTTGGACCCTGCACCTGCATGGGAGACCAGGAAAAGGAGCACGTGGCTCCTGGCTTCAGATCAGCACAGTGCGCTGGCCACAGCATACTGGCTGCAGTGGCCATTGGGGGGTGAACCAACGGGAAAAGGAAGACCTTTTTCTCTGTCTCTCTCTCTCTCACTGTCCACTCTGCCTGTCAAAAAAAATTTTTTTTAAAAAGTCTATAAGATAACTTGCCTAGTGTGTAACAAGGCTCAAAGAGTAAGTAGCCAAGATAACCACAGGAATTAGAATTAGAATTATAGGGGCCGAAGCCGTGGCGCAGTAGGTTAATCCTCCACCTGCGGTGCCAGCATCCCATATGGACTCCGGTTCTAGTCCCGGCTGCTCCTCTTCCAAGCCAGCTCTCTGCTGTGGCCTGGGAGAGCAGTAGAGGATGGCCTAAGTCCTTGAGCCCCCACACCTACGTGGTAGACTCCTGGCTCCTGGCTTCGGATCGGCGCAGCTCTGGCCATTGCAGCCATTTAGAGAGTAAACCAACAAACAGAAGAACTTTGTCTCCCTCTCACTGTCTGTAACTCTCTCTCTCAAATAAAATAAATAAAATCTTTAAAAAAAAAGAATTATATATCCTTAGTTTGGGTCTGTTAAAAAAGAGTTCCAACAAGGTACTGAAAGACATTCTTTTGATTTCCAAGTTTTAGTTCATTTTTATTTTAAAAAAGATTTATTGATTGATTTATTTGAAGGCAGAATTACAGAAAAGGAGAGAAAGAGTGAGAGATCTTCCATTCACTGGTTGATTGCCAAAATCACTGTAAAAGCTAGGCTGGGTCAGGTCAAAACCATGAGCTTCATCAGCGTCTCCCACATGGGTGCAGGAGCCCAATCACTTGGACCATCTTCAGCTGCTTTCCCAGCTACATAACAGGGAGATGGACCGTGTGGAGCAGCCAGGAATCGAACTGGCTCCCATGCGGGACACATGTGTTGCAGGTGGTAATCCAAGTCACTATGCCAGAATGCTGGCCACATGAATTTTACTTAAGTAACTAAATATAAATAACTTTGTCCTTCAGTAAACTTTCCTTCAAAGACTCAAAGAGCAGCTAGCACATATTTCTCAGGTTACTATCTTTCTTTACAAAAAGACAGGCAGTATTATAAATAAACAATTAACAGCAATATATGATAAAACTAGTTGAAGGGTTAGTTAATTCTTAAACACATCTCATAATAGGAAACACGCTAATACGAAAGTAAAAGGAAAAACTTCAAAGGTCACAATTTCCTCCATGAAGCAGATTCATGTGGGTTCATTTTTCTGCCAAACAACATAATTAAACTTTTTAAAAAAGTCAACTCATCTAGATGCAGGTTATATGGGTGTGTTTAGTTTATGAGAATGCATATATCCAATTCTCAGTATATCATACTTCAATAAAAGCTAAAAGTACATAACATACATAACACACACTGAAGCAATCAGACACACCCAAATAAGGTAAATGCCTCTCACCGAGCTTCAGTGCAATCGCTCTGGAAATCACATCTTGCAACAGCTCTCCAAAAGGCACTACTAGGACTCTGCGTGTTTTACAGGACAATTGTCCATAAACTATTTCCTCAACTATTTAGAAATATTAGCAAACACTGACAAACAGGTATACAATAAGAGGGAAAACCGACATCTTGTTCAAGTCATGCTGTTGGAGCAGAGAAGCAAAATACAAACAAGAGATGAAAGGCAGGAAACGTCTTGGTGTGGTATCACCTAAACTGCCAAATGTTAAAAAAAAAAAAAAAGTGAAACAACACCATTTGAAGTCCTAATTCTCAGATTCAGACAAACCACTCAAGTTTCAAACAATTCTTTGTAAATAAAAGTACTATTTTTGGAGCACATCACAAACTGATATAGTCACTGTCAACAGAACAATAAGTAGATTCAAGGCATTTCAAATGTTTGTGGTAAATGGAATTAAAGGATGTTTCTTTTGGTGCGAAAATTTTCGAAGTCCATACATACAAGGAGTCATTTATCAAGTTCATAATTACTTAGGAGGGTAAATTTTATGTGCAGTCTTCAAAAAGTTCACGGAAATGGATTTGAAAGATGATCTATAATTAAAGCATGTTATTTTTGGGTAGAACAAGCTACAGAAAATCATATTCTGGCTTACTAACCTTCACAAAATCTTTATTAGGAAAAAATATTTCAATGAAATACAACACCTGCACACTAGAAACCTCCCGGACCTTGTCTACCATCATAGTGGCAGCCTCACTCACTCACTCACCCAAATCTGAAGCCCACAGAGCAATCTCAAGGTCATCCTCACATTCAAGTCAGGAGGCAAGCTCTTGATTTTACTCTTTGCTATGAACAGAACTGTGTTCCTCCAAAATTCATATACAGAAACCATAACCTTCAATGTGACTCTGTTTGGAGAGAGGTTCTCCAAGGAAGTAATTAAGGTAAAATGAGGTCATACAGATGGCACCCTGCTATGATAATACTAATCCTTTATAACAGACACTAGAGAGCTCACTCTCCCCCTACTGTCCTCTGTATGAGGACACAACAAGTTGGCAGCCTTTTGCAAGCTAGGAAGAGGGCCCACTCCAGGAACCAACAACCATCAACTTGATCTTGGACATCTCAGCTTCCAGAATTATGACAAAATATTCGTTTTTGTTTAAGCTAGTCTGTGGTATGCTGTTTTGGCAACTGCACTGTCCAACACACTCCTCCATCCTCATTGTCTTTACCCTGGATCATACTCTCATTGCACCTCTTGCCTAGATGACTGCAATGGCCTCTGACTAAATCTCTCAGGCCAGACTCCAAGTATCAGTAAACTCCCACAAATTTAACCATGGCATGTCACTCACATCCCCAACAGATTTAAAGTCTAAGCTTCTTAGGGCCCACGTCACATTCTGGTCTCTAATAATAACATCAGGTACTTCTGATGAAAAATAGCAATTATGTGCCAGACACCATTTCTGGTTTATATTTCCTACGAGATAGGTGTTCCTATGTACTAACTCCAGGATCACATTCAACTGGTGAATCTATCAACAATCTTCACTCACGTTGGTTATTATCATCATTCTGCTGAGGCAACAAGCTGCCCAATAGCCCCATTCCTTTTACATATGCTATATATGCTTTCCTATACGCCATGTAAAATCTGCAAAGTCAAGTATTACCTCCTGTGTGAAGACTTCCTAATGACCCCTTAAAACAGAATGAATTACTCCTATCTCTATAGGTCAATAACAGTACCTTGGAACTTTGCAAAATATTTGGGACATGTATTAGGGGTTGGAAGAAGTCAGCAGAGGTGGCAGAAGAAGTTGAAATGTCTATGTTGTTGGTTTTTCGTGTGTGTTCTTGTGTCTTAATACACAAAGAGTTTCCCTTCCTAGGGGGAATCTTCATAAACTTCCTGGTGGCAGAGTAAAGGAAAACCATTTCAAATGCTCAATCCAAAACCATCTGTTTCTACTCCCATTCACCATGCTGAACTTGGCTAGTGAGCCTGATTCATTTTTGGAATATGGAAGCAGCTCTTCTTCCATAGGCCACAGAATCCTCTCTATACTTAACTGCCAGCGCTGTCCTCCAATCACATGACTTTTAAATGACCAAGGACATTCCCTAGTCCAGTCTTCTCACAGAGGCTCTACCACCAAGTAGATCATTAGGTACAAAGAAACTGGAATGCCTAACTTGATAAAAAGTCTAAAGGTGCAAATTCTAATATGAAATTATAGTCCTCCACACTTTGACATCCAATTGACTCTCCAAGTGACATTCTATGGATCTGTATATGGTACAGGAACAACAGCAGAGAGCAGTGCCAGTGAATATTTATTTTTATAACCATCGAATAGTAACTGGAATGTTCAACAAATTTTGTAGTTTCAATTCTAAATTATTTACCATCTCCACAAAGAGTCATTACTCTTTTCCCCTTAGATGAAATGCTATTACTAACACAATTGCACATGAGTCTGAAGTCAGCCTAGGTTCAGATCCCACCTTCTCCATTTCCATCCCATGTCCACATTGGTGTCTCCAAATCTTTTCATACAAAATGGAAACAAAATGGAAGGGCGGTTCCCCCTGCCACTTTCCCCACTTCCGCGGGGGAGCGGCACACTCAAAGGTACAGCATCAGTGAAGATTAAATGCAATAACCCATCATTAAGTGTTAAAGCAGTCCTAGCACACACGCACAGTGATGCTTAGCAACATACATTTCTATCACTATATTTTTCAAAACCACAGTCATTCTGTGGTGAAAATTTCTCATGGCTGAAATTTTCTCTATTCTTTGAGGTCTAATGCAAATGCCATTTCCTTCAAAACGTCTCTACTGAGCAACAGATACACATTATCTTCCCCTATTCCTACAACAGTTATTCCTTTATCTGAGCCTATTTGGATTGCTGTAACAAAATACCTTGGACAGGATTTATAAACAATAGAATTATTGCTGGTGGTTCTGAAGATTGGAAAATCAAAGATCAAGGCAATGTCTGGTGGGGGTCAATTCTTCATAGTTCAAGGCTTTTAAGTGTCTTCACATGGCTGAAAGACAAGACAGCTAACAAGCTTCCTCAGGCTTTGTGTAAGGTAACTAATACTATTACTTCATCACCTAATCAATTCCTAAGTGCCTTATATTTTTAAATATTTAAAGAGTTTTATTTATTTTAATTTTATTTGAAAGGCAGAGAGACAACAGGCAGACCTTCCAACCAGTGGTTCACTACTCAAATGACCTCAACAGTTGGTGATGGGTCAGGTCAAGGCTAGGAGCCTAGAATTCAATCTGGGTCTCCAACGTGAGTGGCAGGAACCCAACTGCCATGCCTCCCAGGGTATGCATTTGCAGGAAGCTGATATCAAAGGCAGAGCCAGGGCACTATCCCAGGAACTAAAACACAGGTTGTGGGCTTACTAAGTGGCATCGTCACTACTATGCCAAATTCTTGCCCAGGTCCCACCTCCTAACACCTTTACCTTGGGAGTTTTCAACACATGCATTTTGGGGGAATATATCTAGATATCTAGATACAGATATAGATATATATAGATAGATAAATATAGATATTCAGATCATAATGACTATTTTTAATCATAGCTGCTTCTCCCAAAGCATCGCATGGTAAACAAGACTTAAAGGCAAACAATTTAGGTTAATTCTCAGTTACTCCACACACTAACTTAGTGAGCTTGTGTGAGTATTTAAGCTCTTAGTTTTCTCATCAGGAAAATGGGAGTGTAATAGTATCTACCTCATAAGGGTTGTTCTGAGAATTAAATGAGTTAATATATGAAAAGTACATACAACACCAATTGGCACATGACAAATGCTAAGTATTTATCATTATTATTTTATTACCCACAACATACTCTGCCAAGAATACGACCTGCCCACGTAACTGCCAATAAATGCCAATCAAATTAATTGTTTACATACACAGTGCATGATGCATACCCAATACATGTTTAGAGAATATACAAATAGTTGGAATTGAGATGTGGTTGTGTATATGCCCATTTGATCCTGAGCCATTTCAATTATGAAGTAAAAGGAACAGGAAAGCAATATTCAGGAACATCTGCTATCTACCTCCTTGCCATGTCATTTACTAAATATGATATCATTGAACTCTACCTTCAAATATGTTCCAAATCCCACTGCTTCTCATCTCCTCCCCTGCTCACAACCTAATCCAAGACACCATATTACCTTAAACCACTGCCAATAGTCTACTGGATTGATAGTCCTGATTCTATTTTGGTCCCGTACCTCCCAAACAGAAGATTCTCAATAAAAGAGCCAGAATAATTATTTTTGTAACAAAAGTAATACCATATCTCTCCATGCGACTTCCCAACCTCATCTTCCTCACTTTTTCTTCCATTACTTTACAGCTTATGTGCTGACCTCAATCCTTTACCTAACTCATGGCTTTACCTCTCAGAGCTTCCATCTCTTTCAAGCCCTCTTCTCTAACACATACCCATGCTTCATTCCATCACTTAAGTAGATCTGTACTCAAATGTATCTTCTCCATGCAAACAAATATACCTTGTGATTCACTACCTGATAGCTACCAACTGCCCCAAGAGGGCAGAAATCTTGTCTACTGGTCACTGTTCTAGCTTTTAAGTTTGAACACTGTCAGGCACATAGAAGACACACAATAAATAACCGCTGAATGACTTCTTCCTGGCTTTGAGATGATGTAATGCAAGTAGAAAGCACAAGTAGTATTAAAATTTTGCTTAAGTCACCACAAAGGTAAAGAACAAAAACAAATGCAAAGGCCTATTTCTCTGCTCTATCTAAACATTGAGAGGTCCTGAAATCAGGAGTTGGATAGAGTAGGTTGGCTAGAAATTTACCAAACTATTTGTTGGGTTTTTAAAAAACTAAATAGGTTGGGACAGCCTTCCCTGTCTAATGCCTCAAGTAAGGAAAACCATCACAAGTAGCCCACTCCACTGATTACCAGTGGAGCTTTGTGTTATATCCCTTAGCTGAGCTAGGAAAAGAAACAAATGGCAGCCATGGTCACTTGATTAAGCCACAAGATCATTCAATAGTCAATCCTAATAAGTCTGTAATCACTTTGCCTGATTCTAATATCTTATGAAGGAAAATTAGCATAATACAATGCAATTCAGTCATACAATTAACCTATTCAAAATTAAAAAAATCATCATAATAAAGTCAGAAACAACTTTAGGGATGAAACAATAGGCTTAACAACCAGAGGATCACAGGGCTGAAAATATCTAAAAAAAAAAAAAAAAAAAAAATTGGCTGTTAAATGAATGTTATCACTACAAATCTCACAGATTCTAATAAAATAAAATGAGAGTTTACTGTTATCCAGAGTCATGGGACCCAAGTCCCACAGTTGAACTATGTCACAGGATTATATTCAGAAACATATGAAAACATGTTTTTGGTGGTCTCAACAACTGAGTGGCACTAGTGGACAGGAAAGGTGATTTATGACCCCCTACAATGATATCTATGGTAGAAATCTCAAGTAAAATTTTAACTCCAACTCTCTATAATCAATTGGCTCCCCATATGGTGCCTGGCACTACAGATGATTTAAAAAAAAAAAAAATGTTCCTGCCCTCAATTTAGTATGCAGAAACAGCTAATTCCTTGTAAAATTAAAAGTATCCATATGCATAACATGCTAAAATAATTAGTTCAAGCTACAGATATTACAGAAATCCACCTTTGCCTAATATAAAACATAGTCATGAGAAATAAGTTGCCATTCAAATCAAGCAAAATCATTCTTTAATAATGAGATATTAACTTCAGCAAGTATTCATAAAGACAAAATATTCTTCTTTGACTATTCCCCCACAACCACACAGAAGAGGAAGTGGTTTAGAGAAAATATGCTTGTTTACATATTACTCCATCTCACAATATAGAGCAGATTGCAAAAGGTTGAAGGTCAAGACTCCTACTTTATTGTTCTAGCCTGATTGCTTAGCCCTCAATAAAAGTGTGAAATTGGTCATCTGGTATCCCTCTCATCTACCATCACCTGCCTTATCATGTGGCAACATTATCCCCTCACAGGAAGTTCAGTTCCCTCAATCTGATCATGTCTTTTTAACTGTGGTCACCCACAGGTCTGACCTTCTCTCTCCCCATGTTCTCTACCTTGACCACTACTCCTACTCCTTCCCCATGCACCCTCTTTCATTATTCCACAGACTTATATTGCTAAATTAGCCAGTAGTTGTGATGTGTTCACAAACCATCTCTGAAGGAGCCCATCTAATCCTCACAGCTGCTTTAGAAGAAAACCTCATGCCCAAGGTCACACCACAAAGAAACAGTGGAGCCAGAATTCTAAGATGTGGATTCTACAACCTGTGCTATTACCTGTAATGCCTCCTAATAGCTACACAACTGACTTCATAGAAGAGAAAGATTAAATACATAACGGTTTGTATCTCCTTTGTCAAGCTATGTATAAGCACATGCTTTGTAAATGTCTCACAAGTTCAAATTACAACACCTTTTAGTTTCATTATGGGAGTATGTGTCCAAATAAGTGATTAAAAATTGAAGCTGATATTAATTTACATGAATTTCCTGATATTTAAAAGACAATAACAAATTAATGGGAAACATCTCTGAAATTACTATATCAAGCAACGTTAACATTTAGTTTACTAAATTTTACTTTGCACATATCACTGCCAAGGGCAACTGAATTGAAACTACAGAACATCTGACATACTGCAATAATATGAAGACAAAAGTGAAGAATCAAATATGACAAAAATAAATATCCATCGCCCATGTAAGCTGTCAAGAGTGATGGTAAAAACTACTTCACTAGAAGAGAAAGTACTAATTTAAAAGTATACCTAACCATAATCTTAGAGGTTTAACTCTAAATGTGGTACAAAAGGAGTAGGGTTATGGAAACAACCCAAATCTCCACAGCAGAAGAGTAAACAAAATTAAAACACACACTGGAATATTAAATGAATGCAACTGGAGATCATTATGCTAAGTAAAATAAGCCAGACCCAGAAAGACAAATGCCATGTTTTCTCTTATTTGTGAAAGTAATATAGAGAGAGAATCTAAAAATGGTGTGGATGACATATTATTTGGCATTTCTAAATTTTCGCTTCACTGAATCATACCATGTAAGTGGAAATATACTCTTCTTTCTTCATGTTAAAAAAAAATGGAGATGGAGGGATAGTAAGGACTCTTGAGTTACCAATATTTTGTTCTTTATTTGGGTGTTGATTTTAGGTGTGCTCAGAGGACAAAAAAACTCATTTATCATTATCATGCATTTCTTGGTATACATACCGTATTTCAGTAACATTGTTAAGTGAAAAATAAAAATATTCTATTAGGCCATAACAAAAAAGAAAAGGAAGAAAATCCTGTCATATGCTATGATTTGGAGGAATTCTGACAACATTATGCTAAGCTGAAACAAGCTAGTTACAAAAAAGGAAAATACCAAAGAATTCTATCAGGCACCTAAAGTACTTAAATTCACAGGCGCTAGAAGGGTAATGATCAGGGATGAACAGAGAGGTGGGTGTCAGTCAATAAGTAGAGAATTTCAGCTTCAGGGGCTGGCGCCATGGTATAGTAGGGATGCCTGAGACCCCAGCTGGAGTTCCAGCTCTTCTCATTTCCTATCCATCTGGGGAGTGAACCAGCAAATGGAAGACCTCTCTGTCTCTCCCTCTCTCTCTGTAACTCTGCCTTTCAAATAAATAAATAAATCATAAAAAATAAAAAAAGAATTTCAGTTTTGCAAGATGATAAAGTTGCGGAGATGTATTTCACAACAAAAACATATATAGAACATCACTGCACTGTACATTTAAAATTGTTATGACATTAAATTTTGTGATACATGATTTTTACCATAATAAAAAAGAAATATGGAGCTAGAGTACGCAATTGGCATCAGCCTCAAAGATTTTTTTTTTTTTTTTTGAAGAGGTAGAAGATTTTTTTCAAATTGAAATCCCTGTATGTAGTCTTTTCTTTCCTTTTAGGGGAATTCAAGACTCACAAGTGCAGAACCACCACATCCATGAGGCTTCTTGTTATCTCATCCCTTACTTCATTAATTCCTACCAAGCAGCAGTGTAGCCTGCATGACATTTGAATTCCAACCCAGGTTTCTCCACCTTTTAACTCTGGACCTTGATTAAGTTATTTAAATTCCCTAAAGCACTGTTTAGTCTTTTATAAAATGAGGATGACATACTTCATATTAAAATTTATTTCTCTTAGGACTAAACAAGTGAAATATATAAGACTTATAAAACAGCATCCCACATGAGCTGCAAGTACACAATACATGCTGGTTACTATCTTGAATTCATCTGTTATCTACAATATTAAACTTGATCATACTTATACTTCATTAATACTCTTGATTTGATTGGTATTCTTTGCCTGCAAAGACATGTAATATTCCTTTATATTCGTCCTATAAATTATTTTTCTGATAAACCCACAGAGCACTTAACAAAAAGTAAGCAGAGTTTTATTAATAAAGATATGGATAGAATTTGGAGAATGATGATTTTACCTGCAGCACTAAAGTCTAAAGTCCTAGAACACAGGCCCCAGTAATTACCACAGATCACAGAGTTGCCATGGACTATGATGTATGGGCTTAGGCAAAGCCCTTTCTCTTCCTAAGCTTTATGTTGTCATCTGTAAGCAGGGATGATAACAATGTCTACCTAATAAGGTTTTCTGTAGAATGAAGAGTGATTATGCAAAAAAGATTTTAGAACAGTGTCTGGCAATAAATATTTAATTAGTTACCTGTTGGATGGAGAATAATCGAAATTTGAGCCTAAAATAGCAAAAGCATTTCATGGCTTGGATCAAGGAGAAAGGGTTGTTCTAAGCTACATTTTCATTAGTTTCATTTACTGTGCAATCTGAAAAACACAACTCTCAAAATGCAGAAATTAATATCCATTCCTACATCCAGTGAAGATCAGGAGTGGCCATTCCTGTCCTTGATATGAAAAGTTGTTTAGCACAGCTAATACCTAGGTTTGGGTATTTTAGATAGCATCTTCATAGTTAAGTGCTTAGCATTCTCCCTAACTTCGGTGAGTCTTTTCTCTCGCAAGCTATCCATGTTGAATTTTAAGTTAAGTGGATAAGGTCTGGGACTTACTTTAAATTCTGATGGTGAGATCTCTAAGGTAGAACCACAATTCCTGGGCAAGCAGAGAGATTTCATCTTCCAGAGTTTCTACAAGCACAGATGGAAAGGGGCTCATGGAAAGGCATGACCAGCTGCAGTTCCCCTAAATACATCTATCCAGTGCCAGCTCTCTCTTACCCTCTACCATTTAGCCACACCTATCACCTGAGAGCTGAAGAATATCTAGCACCTTAGAACCCTTGACCTGCCAGCACCGTGGCAATAGGCTAATCCTCCACCTTGCAGCGCTGGCACACCGGGTTCTAGTCCCGGTCGGGGCGCCGGATTCTGTCCCGGTTGCCCCTTTTCCAGGCCAGCTCTCTGCTGTGGCCAGGGAGTGCAGTGGAGGATGGCCCAAGTGCTTGGGCCCTGCACCCCATGGGAGACCAGGAAAAGCACCTGGCTCCTGGCTCCTGCCATCGGATCAGCGCGGTGCGCCGGCTGCAGCGGCGGCCATTGGAGGGTGAACCAACAGCAAAAGGAAGACCTTTCTCTCTGTCTCTCTCTCTCACTGTCCACTCTGCCTGTCAAAAAAAAAAAAAAAAAAAAAAAAAGAACCCTTGACCTGAGCACATATTCTTCAGGATTCCGGTGCAAAGCATCTTCCACACTGGACAACAACTTCAATGTTTAGTTTACTCTAGTCAAAGCTAGAATGATATTGCACTTCAACACAAAGGTTTTTTAATGTGCAATTAAAATAGGTACACACACACACATATAACACTCCAATTTAAACATCGTCACACAAATGTATGTTTCACCATTTCTTTGAATCTAAGAGCCACAGTTTTAGACTAACAACCAGATGTTCACAGCCTACTGTGAACACTTCCTCTCTGCATTTATAAATAGCACCCTGACCTCTTTTCCAACTGAATTTGAGGGCTTATTCCTATTGGTTCATAATTGGTGAAGTCTGTTTTTCTTATGAAAAGAAGGTATCTTAGCAAATATCACCTAAATGATTGCACTATTTATTTACATTCATTCTATCAATAAATACTTAAGGAGTACTATTCTCTCCAAAATAACAATAGGAAATATTTGCAGTTCAAGATAACAGCATCTATTATCTGATTTGAGAACAGTGCTAAGGCCTACAAAGAAAATGAGGATCCAATGTCTGCTCACAAGAGTATAAAATAAAGAGGCAGGTTAGACCTGAGCACACGCAAAGGAAAACAACATACATATCAGCAAACAGTCCTTATTAGGTAAGTGCCAGTAAAGAAAAAAATACAAAAAAAAAAGGAAAAATATGAAACCAAAAAAAGCAAAAAAAAATTGTGACTTTTGACATATACATGTTTTACATTGTAATACAGCTTTATTTTTAACTACACAGGTAAGCTACCCCATCATTCTTCATGGGTGCTTAGAAACTAAAAATCTCAAATCAGTTCCATGAATATACTGAAATACCTGCAATCAGAGTTCTGCAATGGAGGGGCCAGTGAAGGAGCTACAGAAGGTCTCAAAATGTGTAAGAACTGTAGCAGGTGGAGCCATCAGCACCTACAGTCAAAGGAATACATTAGAGGGAACTGACGTGGAGGGAGAAGGTGTTTTGAGACAATAAGGAAGCAGAGTGCCTGCAACAGACCCAAGGTCCAACGAGCAATGACAGATGATGACAGAATGGCAGGCTGCAGCTGGCTGACCAGGGCCCTGACCAGCAGGCCAAGGAATCCACACTTCAGGATACTTTGAGTCTCCTCAAACCGTCTCCTTGTCACCACGTGAAGGGCCCAAACTGCCTCATAACTTCATGGACGCCACACTTCTCTTCTGCCCTTCCCTGATCACCTCTCACCTCAAAACAGATCAAATCATCCTCTCCTCCCCCAAAAGCTAAGTACTGTAACAAGCATAGTCATTATTGGTGAGAACAGTCAAGGTAGACACACTGTCTAATCAACCCTCCCTGAGTATCCTCACCTACCCACAAATCTCTGTATACAAATGGTCCAAGATGGAAAAATACTTCTTCCCATCTCTCCTCCCAAAAATGACTGCCTAACCCAAGTCAGGATTTCTTCATTCCCTCCGAAGCATGGGTAATGTCAGCTAACCCTCAGTCACAACTAACAAAATTTTGCAGGCCAAATTTCTAACTAGAAAGGATTATGTGTATTCTTTCAATTGAGAAAAGAGATTATCAAGCAAAATGGATTAACTATCATTATTTAGCTAATGCAGACAGTACTTTAAAACACACAACTTAAATGATAAACTACAAGGTCCAGAACGTTGCACAAGTAAAAATTAATAGGACATCTCATAAACTATAGTCTTGCATGCACCAGGTTTGATCAAAGCTAAGACATATTTCCAACACCATTAAGAACTTCTCTACGTAAATAATATTTTACAGAGAATTCCAAAAATCCCGATTGTTTAGCATGCAAAGGTTGGGCTCTATAAATGAGTCAATAAATGGGGGGAATTAAAAGCTGTTAAGTGGATGACCATACGCTTGGCATTTTTATAGAGACTTTCACTAAATGGTGTCCAGAGCTGAAAGAGGTAGGTTAGAAAGTCACAAAACAAAACTTCCTCCTCTGATATCCTAAAAGCTATAACCCACAATCCTAAGCGGGTTATAAAACATCACAATTTCAATGTGAGAATACAAAGTTTCTTAAGAAAATTGCAATTCTTTATACTCGGAGTTTTATGCTTAACCACAGTAGGCCAGAGCAGTTGAATCATTTACTGAATACTCATGAGCACATGGCCAGCAACTTGTAGTGATATCAGAAAAAGAATTTATTTTAAAATGTATCATCAGCTTCTCTTTCCACAGACAACACCTATAAAACCTGACATGCTTACACAGGAAGGAAAAAACACAAACACATGCACACCCACTAAGTTTTAACAAGCCATTGAACTTACCCTCTAGGTACATTTTAATTTAAATCTTTGGGTGCTTGCAAACCCTGACTATATAAAGCTTTCTTGGTGTTAGCACCTATTTGAATATGAGTGTGTTAAAAATCTGTATGGTGAGCAGCCAGGGAGAGATTTCCACTTTAGGTTCTAGCCTAGTTCCATGACCCACTTTTTTTTCTTTTTAAAACATTGTGAAATAGTGGAATGTCACAAGAAATTTCCCTCATTTCTCTTGTAAGTTGGAGGAAAATAATGAATAAAAATTTAGGAGTTTATTTTTTTCTCTATTTAAAAAAAAGTTAGTTTCCTTTAAAAAAAAATAAACCTGAACTTCTAATCACTTCTAATCATTTATGGGCAATGTTCCACAAACTCCGGGTGTACTGGGCTTAAGTGCAGAGAAATCAATACTGAGCTTGTAAGTACAATACTATTATTGGTAATAACAATGACATCCGATTAAATGTACTTTTAAAAATAGCTTATTTTCAATACACTTAAAAAAGAAAAGAAAAAACCAAAGGATATAGCCCAGTGAGTAGTCTGCTTCAAGGACAACGTTGGAAAAAAAAAAAAAAAAAAAAAGCTGCTATCACCATACAAACTTGCAACAGCCCAAAATGTCACTAATCCAAACAAACCAGCTTTTCATTCTCTTGTATTTTTCTCCCATTATCAAAGGTTATGGTTCACCATCCAACATTACAAAGCCCTCTCTCCCAAACCAAAACCACCCGTACCTCCGCAAGGAGGTGGGGACGAGTGTTTAAGAAAACTGGCCACAAGGAATGAAAATAAAACTTACTTTACTAAATAAGGCGGACACCAATTCTCCCAAGAGAACTGTCTCCCAAAGTAAAGGCGGTATTCACCGCGGACAGGTTCCCGCGTATGGTGCGGGATTCGGGCAGGTGGAGGCCAAATGGTAGTAATTAAAGTTAATTAACAGGCCTGTCGTCTTAAAGTGCATAACAAGCAGGGTGCAGGGTGCACGGAGAGCAGAGCGAAGTCATTATCTCCACCAAGTAAATAACTTGGTGCCTGAAACTCGCTACGGCTCCTTTATTACTTGGTGGGGTGGGGTGGAAAGCAATGCAGGGGTGTCTAGTTGTCGATCCGGATTGTCACCCTTCGGGGTCAAATCCCAGAAGTGAGTTGAGTTTCTGTTATCACTCCCCGGCTTCTGGTTTCCTTTTAGCCGCCCACACGCGGGAGCGAAATCCAAGGGGCAGAAACGAGAGCCCAGCACTTAGCGCGCTGGAAAATTCACCCACAGACGTAACCGAAAAGCCCCAGCCCATCCCCTCAGCCCCGGGCCCCGCCACGCCGGCCCTGCCCACCCGTGGCCCCGGGTACTCGCCTCGCGCGCGGCCGCCGAGCTGGGAGAGCGAGGCCAGGCAGCGTTGGGGAGCCCCGGCGCCGGCGTCTCTGCCCGCCTGCCTGCCCGCCGCGGCCGCTGGCTCCTCGCCCGTGTGCTTCCCCCCCCGACACCCCCGGCACGGGCCTCCTCCGTCCGGGTCCCCGCTGGCTGCCCGCAGCCGCGTCTGCTGCCGAGAGGCGGCCGCGCGGGCGGCGCTGTTTCGCGGGGCCGCCCGCCGCACCTGGAGGCGGGGAGCGCGGGCCGCGAACCCGCGCGCAGCTCCGGAAGCGTCGCGCCAGGCGGCGCCTGGCCCAGGTGCTCCCTCGCCGCGCCTCAGCCGCTTCCTCTGGGCCGGCGGGGGCGGGGAGCCGGCGCTAGGCGCGGGGGCAGCCGGAGCTTAGCGACGGGGTCGACCGAGCCGGCAGCCCTGGTTCCGCAGCATAGTTGGGCGACTGACTCAGTCCGCCGCGGCTTGGCCGCGCCTGGCACCCGGGCCACCTGGCGCACCTCGGCCCCGAGGCGCACGGAGGGCGCGCCCCCGAGCGCACCGCGGCCCGAGCCTGACCCACCCTCGTGGGAGGAACGCGTCCCCAGCCGCCCCTGGCCAGTAGCTTTGTGCCCAGCAATGGGGGGATTGATTGATTGTCAAATGGGTGGAACCTCGCCACCACTGGTTATTAGGCTTGCACTACTGGGTACTTTTCCTGTTACCGCAACCTTTCCCAAACTTAAAGACTCATCTAGGGCGCTGATTTCCTCAGGCCGCTTTCCTGCATTTGCATTCAATGGGCCAGGGACCTGTATCCTTAACAACCCTGGGTGAGTAGCTTGAGCCCATTATGTGAGATCCTGCCTCAGGTCAGCCCTGTGAGGAGATCAGTATCCCCATTTTCTAGTTGAGAAGTCTTTTTATTAAAGAGTTCAGCTTATGACCAAGTGGCCATGATCTGGGGGTGGGGGAGGCGGTGAATTTCAGTTTAGATCTGAATTCTTTGCTGTGTTTCGAATTTCACCTCTGTTTATCCGCTGGGAGGGGTCGGGAGAACCCCCGTGGTCTAGTCTTTCTTGCGCCTGAAGTGGTAGGATCCTGACCGTTCTCCTTTGAGCTGCACTTTGATGCCCTACTCCCAGAGGTGAAGAGGAAGCGAAGGAAAATATGTTCCTCCAAAACCCTTGGGGACCGCAAAGACTTAAGAGTCCTTAAGTCCCAGTTGTTTTTTAAATGAGTTCTTGGGCCAGGTCCTTGTTTTTATTTCATTATTTATTTATTTATTTTTTTTAATAAACATGTCTCCACAGACTGCACCTGAAATTCTCTTCCCTAAAAGGTGAAATATACCTCGCTTTTCTCCCGGTACCTGTTGATGGAAGTAAAGCAATTAGGGAAAGTGGAGCCCTTATTATGAAAATGAGATAATTGGTGAAGTCCAAAGTGTGGGTGTCTTCCCAGGAGCCCTGGCCCTTGGCAACCTTCAAGTCTGCACCTAAGGCCAAACTGCCTGCCCACCGGAAGGCGCCATCCTTTCCTGGGAGACTAGGACCTGCCACAGAGACCGTAAACCTCCAGTCCTTTTGAAGTAGGTACTCCATAGCCAGCCCTATTTTCACTGGAAAAGTTTTCTTGCCTTTTTTTTTTTTCAAACTTCAAAAATTATATTTTCCTTTGGATTCCTATCATGTTGAAGCAGAAATTTTCCTTATGATTGTTTGCTGGCTTGAGGCTTCTTAGTTCACACTCCTTCCACTCTCCACCCCCAACCAGGAGTTCTGGCATATATCTCATTTATTTTTATCTTTGTAAGCCGTTTTCAATCCCTCTCTGAACAAGGTAGGTTATCAATTTTTAAAAATCCTGGCATCGGTTATGGTACATCTTGCAGATTGGGAATTACTTTGTCCTCAAGTTACTTCTCTTGGTAGATTTCATAATCTTATTGGGACTTGGTGCCTCTTTGCAACAATATCATTAGTGTACTGATGGTTATTGAGTCATTTATTGTTTAAAACCTTTATTGATCATTATTTAGTAAGTGGAAGATACAGTTGGCAGATACAATACCCATACAATCTCTGGATTTAGTATTCTCTAAAGGGAAATAAAGTTAACAGCTGTAAGGGACAATGATGTAAAAATAGCTCTGAGAAGTAAAAGAAAATCAGTGCTCCCTGATTGCCTGTGTAGATTAGTTACAAGATATATTCTGGTTTTATGAATCTTAATAATAGAGAGAAATAATACATATTGGAAGAAATATGGCAAAACTTCCTTTTATTAATTTCTCATTAAGCACCCTGCCAAATACCTAATATATGTGCTGTATGTACCTAGCAACTCTCTGAATTGAAATTCTTCTTCCAATTTTTTTTAAATATAGGCTTAATTGAAATATAAAGAACTTAAATAGTACATGGTAGACAAATTGAAGACATCAAGGCTGTATTTATAGGGAATACATTGCTTATTTAGCAACCTTCACAGTGAGACAATAAGATGAAGGAAAATTCACTTCCTAAGAATTACTGCAAAGGCTACTGAAGTACATATTCTTAGCTTCCATCCAGGCTGGAAATAGTCCAAGATGACTGGCTCCCACTCCTGTATTCTAGATTTTTAATAAGGCCGCAGATAGTCTTTGCCTGTCTTTGTGCCTTTGCTGCTCACATCCCTTGTACCCAGAGAGCATCCCTGGCACTCTGCTGATGAAAGAGGTAATTAGAAAGAGTGGAAATCTCCCTCATCTCCTCCTTCCTCTCTGTTCTCCTCTCTGCCCCTTTTCTTCTTCCTCCTTTTCCTTACCTCACAGAGGTTAACACCCATTGAGCACTTACGTGTGCCTTGCTGTTCCAAGCACTTAACTTGTAGGAGCTCATTTAATTCCCTTAAAAGCTTCTCAAAGAAATAATGTTATTATCCCCCTGATAAGAGAACTTAGGAAAAGGAGGTTGAGTAACTCGCATAAGTCAGCCAATTAAGGCCACAAGGGAAGAAGAATCCTTACCGCATCTTCTCCAGAGTACGGCTTCTACCCTGGATTGTCCCTTTGGGAAACTACACGATGCTAGGCTTTAGAAGGCCTGCACTCAGCATGGACCCAGCTCCTATAACAGGGCATTTTGAACAACTTGGTAACTTATCTGAGACTTAGTTTCCCGACGTGTAAAATAGGAGTCATATATTTATGAGAATTTAATGTCTTTAAATATGTAAGCCACCCAAAAAATGGTAATCCCTCAATGCATTTAATTCTGTTCTCTTTTCTCCAATTATTCTTCAAGATTGGGTTCAAGTCCTACCTACTTCTTAAACCTTTCCATAGCTCTCATAATTAGTTATACAGTAGAATTAAGTAATCTCTTTATTTTCTCTAAAAAAGCTAATATTATTTTTGCCAGATATATCACAGAGGTAGATTAAATAGGAAAATGTTTACTTAAAGTTTAATTCATGTTTAGATATTCATAAAAATAAAATTATATATTTGGAAATACTTTTCCTTTATTTTATTTATTTATTTAAATAGGGACAAAAGGAGAGCTCTCCCATCCACTGTTTCATTCTCCAAATGCCCATAACAGCCCAGGATGGCCCAGACTGAAGTCAGAAGCCAGAAATTCAATCCAGGTCTCACATGTGAGTAACAGGGACCTAAGTACTTGAGCTGTCCCCTGCTGTCTGCCAGGGTGTGCATCAGCAGGGAGCTGGAATGGTGAGCAGAACTTGGATTCCAACCCAAGGACTCCAATATGTGGTTTGGACATCTCAAGCAGTGGCATAACCCTCAGTACCAAATACCCACTACTGAGTCATATTTTAGGAAATTTAACATGTAACTTTGACGTCCATGAGGTATTAAACTGTGCCTTCAGCATTTAGATTATATTTTGAATCACCTGTCACTTATTTTTTGTTTTTCTTAGAACCTTAACTCACCCCTGCCTTTCAATCCTGCTCCTCAAGAGAAAGTGCTCACACAGAGATTTTTATCTCAGGCTATACTTTCTGAGGAACTATGACTAAAAGACATTTCTTTTTCCTGTCATGTTCATTTGTTCATTAGCCATTCTAAATGTTGGATGTAAGCATTTTTAAAATTTTTCCTAGAAGACAGTAAATTCTCTTTAAATTTATTTTTAATGTTGCAAAAATTTGACATATATATATTTATGTATCACATATAGCATGTTTTGAAATATTATACATTGCACAGTGGGTAAATTGAGTTAATACATACATTTATTCACATTCTTAGTTAACTGTGTGAGCACTTAAAATCTATTCTTTTCAAAAATGCAGAACATTGCTGCTAACCATAGTCACCATGTTGTACAACAGATCTCTTGAAATTACTCATTTTATCTAACAGAAATTTTGCATACTTTGACCAACATCTCCACTCCTCACCTCCCATCAACCCCTCATAAAAACCATTCTAGTCTCTATTTTATGAGTTCAACTTTTTAAAAAAAATCCATACGTAAGTATAATTGTGCATTGTTTTTCTTTTATACTTAGATTACTTTACATGGAATAATGTCTTCTAGCTTCATCGGTGTTGTCACAAATGAAAGGGTTCCCTTTTTTATTAAAGCTGATACATATTCCAATGTGTATAATAACACATTTTCTTTATCCATTCATCCATCAGTGAATACCTAGACTTATTTAATATCATAGCTGTTGTGAATAATGCTGGAAAGAACATGGGAGTGTAGATAGCTGTTTGACAAAGTGAATTCATTTATATACCCAGGAGTGGGATTGCTGGATCAGATGGCAGATCTATTTTTAAGTTTTCTAAGGTTCTTCCACCGTGATTATTTTAGTTTGCATTTTCATAACAGTGCATAATGATTCCATTTTCTTCACATCTTCTCCAATGCTTATCTTTTGTCTTTTTTTATAATAGTTCTAACAGGTGCTATCTCATTGTAGTTTTAATTTGCATTTTTCTGATGATTAGTAATGTTGAACATTTTTCCTGTACTTCTTAGCCATTTGTACATATTTTAAGAAATATATATTGAGATGTTTTGCCTGTTTTTAACTAGGTTCTTTGTTTTTCTCACTATTAACTGTTTCAGTTCCTTATATATTTTGGATAATAACTTTTTTTGTATGTATGATATGCAAGAAAATCCAAATATTCTCTAGATTTTCTGTACTCTGTTGATTGTTTCATTTGTTGGGCATAATTTTTTACTTTGATATAATCTCATTTGTCTATTTTTGCTTTTTTGACTTTGCTTTTGGGATCATATCCAAAAGATTACTGACAGGGCCAACAGTGTGGCACAGCAGATTAAGCCACTGCTTGCAGAGCTGACTTCTCCATATCAGAGCTCCACTTCCAATCTAGTTCCTTGCTGGTGGGCCTTGGAAGAGCACTAAATGATGACTTAGATGCTGGGTACCCTGCAACCCATGGTAGGCCCAGTTGGTGATGCAGCTCCTGGCTTCAGCCTGGTCTAGCCCTGGCCATTACAGCCATTTGGGGAGTGAACCAGCAGATAGAAGATTCTGTGTGTGTGTGTGTGTGTGTGTGTGTCTACTTATTTCTATATCACCCTGCCTCTCAAATAAATAAATGTATCTTTAAAATAAAGATAAAACTGGGGCCTGCACTGTGGCATAGCGGGTTAACCGCTGCCTGCAGTGCCAGCATTGCATATGGACGTCAGTTTGAGTCCCGGCTGCTCTACTTCTGATCCAACTCTCTGTTATAGCTTGGGAAAGCAGTAGAAAATGGCCCAAGTCCTTGGGTCCCTGAATCTGTGTGGGAGACCTGGAGGAAGTTCCTGGCTCCTGGCTTTGGATTGGTGTGCAGCTCCGGCTGTTGCAGCCATCTGGGGAGTGAGCTAGCAAATGGAAGACCTAATTCTCTTTCTCTCTCTCTCTCTCTCTCTCTCTGTGTGTGTGTGTGTGTGTGTGTGTCTGCCTCTCTAACTTTCCAATAAATAAATAAATCATTAAAAAATAAATAAAGATAAAGCAAAGACCAAATGTCATAGAGGAGCTTCACTATTATGTTTTCTTGTAGTTTTAACATTTCTGGCCTTACATTTATAGACATCTTTAATCTGTTTTGAACTATTTTTGTATTTGTTGTGAAAATAAGGTAATTTCATTCTTCTGCATGAAGATATCCAGTTGTCCCAACAACATTTAATGAAAAGGCTGTCCTTTCCCCATTGTGTGTTCTAGGAGACTTTGTAGAAAATCAGTCGCCCATAAATACGTGGATTTATTTCTGGACTCTCTATTCCATTTTATTGATTTATATATCTGTTTTTATGTGAGGAGCATGCTGTTTGATTAGTGTAGCTTTGTAGTATATTTTGAACCCAGGCACTGTGATGCTTCTAGCTTTATTGTCTCTGCTGTCATCTGGTTTTTATTGTTATTTTATAGCTGATCGTTTTCACTCTGAATTTTTGGAGACATGTAAATTTCTGGATACCTTCATGATTCTGTCACTACAAATTTTATTACAAACCACAGTTTCCCGTTTTCTATTACAAGAATGGTTTTCTTGGCCAGCGCCATGGCTCACTAGGCTAATCCTACGCCTGTGGCGCCAGCACCCCGGGTTCTAGTTCCGTTCCTGGCGCTGGATTCTGTCACGGTTGCTCCTCTTCCAGTCCAGCTTTCTGCTGTGGCCTGGGAGGGCAGTGGAGGATGGCCCAAGTGCTTGGGCCCTGCACCTGCATGGGAGACCAGGAGGAGGTGCCTGGCTCCTGGCTTCAGATTGGCGCAGTGTGCCAGCTGTAGCAGATATTTGGGGGGTGAACCAACGGAAGGAAGACCTTTCTCTCTGTCTCTCTCTCTCCCACTATCTAACTCTGCCTGTCAAAAAATAAAAATTAAAAAAAAAAGAATGGTTTTCTCATTCATAGTATAAATGTGTGCATTAATGATTTCTGCCAACTTTTAAATGGCTTTATTTTAATTTTTGTTCATTTTATTTGAAAGGCAGAGAGACAGCTAAAGAGAAACCGTTCTACACACTGGTTCACTCCCCAATGTGCCTGCAGCAGCCAGGGCTGAGCAATGCTGAAGCCAGGAGTCAGGATCTCAATTCAGTTCTCCCAAGTTGTATCAAGGACACAATTACTGGAGCCAGGACTCAAACCCAGGAACTCCTACATAGAATATAGGCATCCTAACAGCAGCTTAATGGCTGGGCTCAATGTTTGCTCCCTTTTTAATGACTTTTAAAGCATGCTTACACTAGCAAATAACACTTAAATGTTGAAGTCATGCCCACATAAATGATTTTTAATGTTTTTGCCTCCTTATTTTTAAAATGATTTTTGTTAGAAGACCTCTCTATATATCCAAACCCAAGACTGCTATAGCCTGGGAAAACAGTGGAAGGTGGCCCAAGTCCTTGGGCCCCTGCACCTGTGTGGGAGACCTGGAAGAGGCTCCTGGCTCCTGGCTTCGGATTAGCACATCTCCTGCCGTTGCGGCCAGTTGGGGAGTGAACCAATGGATGAAAGACCTCTCTCTCTTTCTCTCTGCCTCTCCTTCTCTCTGTGTAACTCTGACTTTCAAGAAAATAAATAAATATTTTTAAAAAAAAAAAGTTTTAACTCTTGTTCTCTTGAGAGAACCCTTTAGTGAATGGTACCACAGGTTACCTTAGTCATAGCAACACTACAAATATTCAACCAATTCAATTATTGTGAAAATAATAATTTATTTTAAATGTTTTTCAAAAGATATTAAATAGTACCAAGAAAAGAGCAAATATAATTTTTCATATAAAACTGTTATTTCAGAAACCCATTTTGGAAATAGAGATAAGACTAATTCTTTGATGTTAACAAGTTTATAAATTTTAATATTTCTGAAATGATACTCTTTTTTAAAGAGAGAGATCTTCCATCTGGTGGTTCATTCTTCAAATGGCCGCAACGGCCAGGGCTGGGCCCAGCTGAAGCCAGGACCCAGAAGCTTCTTCCAGGTCTTCCACATGGGTTCATGGGCCCAAGTGCTTGAATCATCTTCAGCAGGTAGCCTGATTGGAAGTGGAGCAGCCAGGACTTGAACTGGCAGCACTGCAGGTGGAACCTTAACCTTCTATGCCACAGCACTGGCTCTGGAGATAAATCTTAATTCTAAGTGTTCAGAGTGTTTTTTTTTTTTTTTCTCAGTAGTGTAGAAAATATTATATTTTTGAGTTGCTGAAATCGATCAGTTTTTGTCATTGCCAACATAAATATCTAATTTTATTTTTCTGTGGTCAAAAGTGCAAGGAAAATCATGGCTAATAGAAACTCTAGAAAAATCAACTGCTTGTTGGCTTTGCATATGAAAGAGGAGGGGTCTTTGAAAAGGTCCCCAGGAAATGGCAAATAGCATATTATGATAGCATATTATGAAAACACTATGTGTGGATTTCAAAATATTTTTGTCCTGGGGCTTGTGGTGGTGTATAGCAGGGAAAGCCACTGCCTACAAATGCCAGCATCTCATGTGAGTAATGGTTAACATCCCAGCTGCTCCTCTTCTGATTCAGCTTCTTGCTGATGGCCTGAGAAAAGCAGCAGAAAATGTCCCAAGTGTTGGGGCCCTGCTACCCATTAAGGAGAGCCAGTTGAACCTCCTGGTTCCTGGCTTTGTTCTGGCCCAGTGCTGACCATTGCAGCCATCTGGAGAGTGTGCAAGCAGATGAAGATCTCAATCTCTCTCTCCTTCTCTCTCGCTTTCTCCCTCTCTCTCTCTGTTTCTCCCTGTCTTAGTGACTCTGACTTTCAAAATTATTTTAAAAAAAATTCCACCAAAATAAGAGTGTTGGTTAATCCTATTATTTCCTGAAAATTTCAAAGTCTCCCTATACATCTACTGGGTGTAAGAACATTGTTCCCACTTTGATATGTCAGTTCTTCTTCTTATTCATTTTTATGTGTTTGAGAGACAGAGATGAGGAAAAACACCCATTGACTGGTTCACTTCCCAAAGGCCAGCAATGGTCCCCAGGGCCTGGACCAACGCCAGGAGTCAGGAACCCAATTGTTGTCACTCACGTGGATGGCAGGGATTTTACTACTGAGCCAACACTTGCTGCTTCCCTGAGTGAGCATTGATACAAAGCTGGAATTGGGAGTGAAGCCAGAACTCAGATCCAGACACATCAATATTGAACGTGGGTCCCAACCACTAGGCCAAATACTTGCCCTCTCCCATGTGTTTCTGTAATTGAGTTTACTAAATACATCCAAAATTCTATGATTCTGTGCTGTAACCAAAACAAAGCACTGTGTATCTCTATTCTTTGCTTTTTTCTTTAAAAACTATATTTATAATAGGTAATTAACTTTGAAATATCTTCTGACATCAAGAAAAAAGAGGGAGGGATTTAAAGAAGCCAAACATTGCAAGGTAGAAATACAAAAGCAACAGCTAGAAATAGATTTCTCATGAAGCAATGAAATTAAACTGTTAAAAAATAGCTCTTGCTTGAATGGAACAGAGCATTATCACTGTAAATGGCTAATGAAAAAGAAGAAAAGGATTAATATAACCTCATACCACAAGACAACTTATCAAAAAAGCAGAGGTCAGAAACTAGCTGCCTGTGGGTAGCATGAAGGCAGGAAGTCCACAGTATGTCCCAGACCACAGAGAGTTCTGCAATTCTTATTAGTCACTGAAATGTAGATTTTACATTAAAATGAGATTTTTTTAGCTTCTCTGTAAAACAATCAGAAAGTCTTAAAGTACTTCCCTGACACTCATGCAAAACATGTCTAAATGGATTGGAAAGTTAGCAGTCCTTCTTTTCTTCTGTTTGCTACAGTCCCTACTTACCCGTTTCTCCTTGAGGTTATGACTCAGGTGCTGTGGTGTGGAAGTTACAACTTTGAGATAGGACCTGAAATTAGGATGAGATTAAGGACAATCAAGGTGGGGGCAGGCAGTGCCTTGGCATAGCAAGTAAAGCTGCCACCTGCAGTGCCAGCATCCCATATGAGTGCCGGTTCCAGTCCCGGCTGCTCTACTTCAGATCCAGCTTTCTACTATGGCCTGGGAAATCAGTAGAAGAAGGCTCAAGTCTTTGGGCTCCTGTACCCATGTGCGAGACCCAGAAGAAGCTCCTGGCTCCTGGCTTCAGCCTGGCCCAGCCTTGGCCAGTTCAGCCAACTGGAGAGTGAACTAGCAGATGGAAGACCTCTCTCTGCCTCTCTTTCTTTCTCTGCCCAACTCTGACTTTCAAATAAATAAATAAATCTTAAAAAAAAAAAAAGACAATCTCTATGGGTGGCCCTTGGGGTAAGTTTATGGATTTCTAAAATGGAAATCTTAAGGGCGTGCCTTTTGGTTTGCAGTTCAGCACTGAGGAGAGAGTGGATGATGGCCCAGGTACTTCCGTTGCTGCCACCCATGTAGGAGACCCAGAAAGAATTCCTGGCTCCTGGCCTCCGCCTGGCCCAACCCTGGCTGCTGTGGGCGTTTGGTGAGTTTACCAGTAGATGGAAGATCTCGGTTTTTCTCTCTGTCTCTCCCTCTGTCTCTGCCACTCTGCCTTTGAATACCTAAAAAAAATAAATCTTTAAAATGGGAGTCTTAAAGAGCAGAACAGATCTAAATTTAGTAACCAACATGTTAGGACTATTTAGCAACAGCAGCAGTATGCTCATCACAATAGCTACTCAAGCATCTGTTGAGTTCTTAAAATAAGTCAAATAACACATTAACACATTACAGATGTTATTCATGCTAATTCATTCAGATAATTTTGTACATGTTAAGATGTTAAGATGCGAACAACCAGCAGAGACATGGAAAGAAGCAAAATAGTCCTACTTCACTGTATTCTTATCACTTACAGTATGACAGTAGAAGCAGATATGACTCAAACAATCATGCAAATTTATTATCTGTGTGTTTACATATATGTGTTCTATGTATTCACACACTACATACAGCATACTACATATATAATACTATTGTACAGATAAACAGAGTACACATATTCCATAGTGTATCCATGTATACATACATATGTACTTTATATTTACATGGGCATAAATTACATAATTGTGTTTAAATAATACAAGTTTGCTGATGGTTATCTATTTCTAACCACAGTAATTGTCACTGCATGTGACTCCAATTAATACAGTTTTGAGAATGGAGAATGGAGGAAATGCTTTTCTCCGTCTCCTAGCCTTTTGTTCATGTGGAGGTAGTTTCTAATCCTCCTGGCATCTTGTTGTAGCACCATCCCCACTCCACACATTGTGCCCTTTGGTGGCAAGTGCCTAATCTATTTAGTGTCTTTGGGAGGAGGCACTGGCCACATCAACCCTGCTCCTTCATCCTCCCTTACTCTTCGTGGAGGTTCCACAGGGAAGCCAAAATCCCATGTTACTCTTCTAAGCTATAAGAATTGTGGGAAGCTTCAACCTGTCCAAAGCTTCCAGAGCCTAGCATGTTTTCTAAAAGTGATATTTAATTCATCATCTGTCTGATTCCTTTTTTTTCATTCATTCAAAATCAGGTACCCCAGCAGTTGTGGTATTAGGAACAAACAACATTCTGTGCTATAGCAAGCAGAGAAAGGGCAATTTTTCATTGGCCAATCAGAAAAATCCTTTGTAAAGAAGAGATATTTGCACTGAGAACAGAGTGCTGAGTGGGAGTGAGCTCTGTGTACTGTGAATAGGGTGGGGCAGGGGAGGGACTGGAAGGGCTGAGATTTATTCCAACCTAAGAAAAGCATTTGTGAAATCTCAGAGGCACAAAAAAACAGGAATTATAGAAGGACTGAAAGAAGGTCTTTTGGCCATACTGTGGATCAAATAGAGTAGAACAAGATGGAGTTGGTCAGACAGGTGGCTATATCACATAGATTCATATAGACTATACTGAGGTTTGGGGTTTTTTCAGAAAGGCAATGGAAAATCATTGAAGGAATATAAGAGGAGAGAACTTAAAGCATTTTAGTTATGTATTTTATACAATTTCCAAACAACCCTTGATGAAACATACTATTATTATGGCCATATTCCAGATGAATAAGTTGAGATTCAGAAAGATTAAATTGCAAATATATTATTTGATAGCAAATAATGATAATTCCCAAGGCTGTCCTTTCACCCACTCTACTGTTCTACGTATTCAAAAGAAGTCCACAATGTAATCTGTAGAAATTCTGTGACATCTGTACATTTGCAGACTGTGACTTACAAATAATATATGTGAGCAAAATTCATCAGGTTTTAAGGTGTTCACAAGTTTTTTTTTTTTTTTTAATTATTCAACACCTCTGCATTTAGGTAAATAGAAGAGACAGTGCTGTGAATTCATCCTATCAGATTCTACAGTATAATTCTAATACTTTATGGAGGATTTAATTTGTTCAATGTGAACTGCCTATTTTGTAACACAGAAATGAATTCAGTATTGTTCCCAAACCAAAGAATTAAAAATAGATTTGGAGGAAAAGGAAAAGAGGATAAGAATGTCTCAGCACATCATGAAAAAGTTTTGGTAGATTTGAGAGTGAAGACACTAATCAAGTTACTTTGCATCTAAAAGAGAAATTAACACATAATTTAAAAATTCATCATTGACTTCATAACAAGTTTGTACACTAGTTACTAGTAACTTGTATGTCAGAAATGTCTGGTATTCTTACTCAGAAAGTTTCATATATCCTGTTTCTTTGAACAACTAGTCTTAAGTTTCTTTAAAACACATTTTGTAGACAATACATATGCCATTTGATTATTTTTCTTTGTGTGAAGTATGACATACCAACTCGGTTATGCTGAATAGCAGGTGCACCTACTTTCAAAGGCCTAACACAAGTTTGCATTTCCTTCGCTCTACATGGCTTTGGTAGCATCCTGTGTAATGGTTTTATATTTTTTCCTGTGGAAACTCTCATACCCACATTACTTCAACTGCAATCTGCTTTAGCAATCAGAAAACATGGTGTCTGCCCAGTAGATTTAGCAAGCATTTTAAGGAAACCGTGGTAGTCATGCTTGATTGAACTGTTCTTTCTTTCACTTGTAAAGGAACCACTGCTCATGAATTCATTCAGCCATGAATGCTTGGCTTTTGCAATACAGTTTCTAGGACACTAAAAAAGGAGATTTTTGTTTGTCATTCATTTCCAGAAAAGAGGAAAGTAAAACACCACAGAATCTGTCCCTTGTCTTCATGCTCTGGGTGGAGACAATTTTTACTAAAATAGAAAGAACAAACAATAAATCCAGTGTAATTCATTTAAGTATCTTCGTAAAGTGCAGAGTACATTTCAAATAAAAAGTGCAACATTTAAACACTTATCAGATGGGTAAATATTTTATTTAAACAGCATAAGTCAATAGGGAACAATTAAATATAGAGAACTTTAGTCGATCTTTGTCCTTTCCAAACTGTGCTTTTCAATCTTTGCTTCTGCCCTGAATGAAATATATGATGGGACTAGTAGATGTTCTGTCCTATGTTAGTGACCAGAACAGTCTAATTTGCATGATGAAAGGGTCTAAGCTGCTCTAGTACACGGGCTTACTCTATGCCAGTTTATTCAGTATAAATCTTACTGTCCTCAATCACTCTTGTCCCACAAGCCTGCTTCAGGTCTGAAATCTGCCTTATGGTGGTGGGGGAAATGGGAGGGGCTAGATGTTTTCTTACACGCCTATCTCCTCTCTCAATCACCAGCTACTGCAGCAAACCCCTCAGGGATCAGATCAAGGGGAAAAGGAGATTGAGAGGAAGGACAGTTTCTTACATAATGCAGCAATAAATCTGGCTCATTTTTTCTCTCCCCTCAATTTCCAGCACACCTACTAACCACTGCTGGACTTTGGCCTGCCTACTGCTCCTGAAATGCTGGGAATACTTCCACAGATGCAGCAGCTGTTGAAGTCCTCTTGGTCCACTTTTTGGAGTATTACATTTCCTCCTTAAATACACTTAGTGCCCCAGTTCTCGCATATCTTCTGCACTGTCTAGCAAAGTTTAGGATATACAACTGGTATTGATTTCATATGTGTGGATTGTTGTCCTACTTTCTTCAGAGTTGAACCTTAAACCTGCCTTACATGCTACATCTAACATGATCAAGAATAATAGATAAGAGCCTTTGGACTAACATATCATTTTGTAAATTGGAATTAAAAACAGAAATATCACTCTATCAGTAAGGCAGTCTTTCATTATTATAGGAATGTGTGCATGCATGTGTGTGTGGATAGCCATACTTACTAAATGCTATATATTTATTAATACTGGACTTATATTTATCAAATGCTACCCACATGCAAGTCCTGCACATAAACTACATTTCCTAATCCTCACAACTCTATGGATTAGATTCTATTAAGCGAGAGTACTTGGAAGTTGAAGAGTTTAAATAACTTGCCCTGTTACCTACTTTGTGAATGGCCAAGCTGGTGCTTAAACATAGTACTACTGTCAGATGCATAGACCTAGCTCATGGTAGTTATATATCAGGTCACCTCTGCATGGAACTGGAGTGTTGTTAGCTTAAGTAGTGACTGGAGGAGTCTATTAAAATGGCTTCTTGCATCCAAAGCTGAAGGTTTACTCGGATAACAGACTTTAACAGCAACTATCATCTCTGTGTTATTGATAGGAATCATTCATGGAATAAGGTGTGTCCCAGGTACAGGCCTGTACATGACCATAATGTTCTTATTAAACAATATGAGAAAGTAACATGATCCAAGTCTTCAAAATTCTCCATCCACTCACTCACACATATTTTTGCATATTTAATCAATAATACACAGTGATGTCCTGACTCAAATTTCTCCTGACACTTAATGAATTTTATAGCTTAGGTAGTTCTGATTTCTAGCAGTCTACCTATGCATTTTGGATTCTAATATAGATTCCTGCATCTATAAGCAGTGAGATTATTTCATTCATAACAGCTTTTGAGAAAAACAATGAGTTCAGTCAATAAAATGACCAGGCAGGTCATCCATAAGCCATGTTGTTATCATGGTGGGTTCTCAGCAAATGGATTTGCTCAGTAGGTTAGATAGTATGTTGAAGTCTTTAAAACACTAGAAGTTTTTTGGATTTTAGGTCTCTGTGATCTTAGTGGCAATGTTCATTTGAAGGGGAAAAAAAAAGAGGAATTGGGCCTGAGGAAGATCCTGAGAATGATCATTATTGTAATGCGTGTCCAATATTACTTTAATGCATATTAATATTTAATAAATATGTATTTAAGGAACAAGACATAGATCCAAGGGAGAACTTGATGGATAGTTCAGTCTGATGGGAAAATTATCTCTATAGAAAACCATGTAGATCTCCAACAACTCTATGTAAGCCACTAACAAAATTAGCATTTCAAAACTAGGGTTTCCTGCTAGGTCTACAGAATGCTATAGGAAAATAAGAGAAACTTGATTAAGTAAGCCTAGAAAATGCTTCAATCTATATTTTCTTCTGGAGATTTAATGACACATATTTACCATATTTAAGTCTTTAAGAAAATCATACAGCAAAGAAACTTTTTTTAATCTTGTTTAATTTAGCATTTCTTAGAGCTCTTTGACCAGGAAACCATCTTTGTGCAATATTTTTAGTCTTCTGAACCAGTTTCAAGAAACCTAATCCAGTGAAATTAGGGAACCACATATCCCATAAGTAAGACTCAGAGAGGATTAGTGAACATTACTTCTTGCAGCGAAGCTATTGAGGATATTTGGCAGCTGATGGGGGAAAGGGGTGTGTGTGGAGATGAGGTAAAAGGAAATGATGCTTAAAATGTTACCAGCATGCAAATATTCTTGATATCTCTTCAGGATCTGCAGATTTTAAACTTGAAATAGCGAGAAACTCAATCAAAGAAAGTGGGGCCTGCTGCATATGGGTCCAGATGTCAGTCCACCTCTTCATGAAAATGAAACAAGGACGTATCTGAGGACCAAGTTATATTCTTACCTAAAAATTAATTAAAAATAATTTCAAATCTGACTCACTTGCAGCCAAAAAATAATTAAGATCAAAAAGGTGTGTGACATTGAAAAGTTTAGCCTAGAATATTTGTAAGTGGATGGTAGCAAATACCAATATATACCTTAAAAAATCTTACTGAAGTATCCATAGCACATGGAACCTGACAAAACATAACTTTCTACCAACAGTGAATGGAAACCATTATACTTAGGGAAATAAGCCAGTCCCAAAAAGACAAATACCATATGTTCTCTCTTATCTATGGTAGCTGATAGAGTATCTAAAAAGTAATGTAGAGCAGTGAAATCAACACTTTGAGATGGGATGAATTTTAACTGCCCTTGTCTTGACTATTGAGGAACAGTGTTTTTTTTTTTTCTTTGTACTATTTCATGAACCCTTTACTTAGTGTAGGGTTAATCCTAATCTTATGAGTATAAAGTTAACTGAAAATAGATCTTTGTAAAAAATAAGAATGGGAATAGGAGAGGGAGGATTAAGACAGGAGAGAAGGTAGGGTGGGAAGAATCACTATGTTCCTGACTCTGTATATATGAAATGCATTAAATTAGTACACCTTAAATAAATTTTTTAAAAATAAATAAAAAACATAGCCTTCAAAGAAATTTTGAGATAGATATTTGTTAAAAATATATCTATATAACCGAAGGAGTTGGCATACTGTTCTAATAATCATAGGTTATGTTTTTGAAGGCTTACTTTGTGTCAAGTTCAGAGGCAATGTTTATGCAATTAATTATCTTAATTCTCACAGTAACTCACATTTCATAAAAGGGAAATAAACCTGAGGCTAACAGACTTTAAGTAATTTTCTTAAATTTAAAAGTTGAGCCAGAAATAAACACTCCATTCACCATCCCAGTATAGGATTCTTACATATCTGGGTTACATAAGTTAGGATATTTGCATGTGGAATCAAAGACCAAAGTAAGAGTTCCCCAAATAACATAGAAGTATATTGTTCTCTCAGTTCATTTATAAGTAGTCCATGACTGGATTGAGTTCTCTCCTGACTGAAAGTGACCTTCTGTCCTCACCCCTGCCATTTTAATGTTAAAATGCTCATACCCAATTTGATGTGATAGTATTGAATGAGCCTGTAGGAGGTGGTTAGATCATAAAGATACAGCTTACATGAATGTGACATATGCCCTTTTAAAAGGGACCCCAGAAGTCTCTCTGGCATTCTTTCCATGATCTGAGATAGAAAGAGAAGATGACACTCTTAACCAGAATTCAGCTATGCTGGCATCCTGAACTCAGACTTCCAGCCTCCAGAATTATAAGATGTAATTTTCTGTTGTTTAATTCATCTGGAATACAGTAATTTCTAATAGCTCAAACTGCCTAAGACACCATCTTTATCAACACACATATCGTATCATACATTCGATGGCCAAATGTAATTTCTCTAGCTCTTATCACATCTGCATTCCAACTAGAGAGAAGGGAAGAAGACAGGTCCATACTTTTATAAGTTGGACCCAGTAGTTGGCCTTTGCATTTACCCATATTCTGTGGGCTACAACTTGAATTACTACATATAGCTTCAAAAGAGCCTGAGAAATTACATCTTTACCCTGGTCATCTACACACTTTGTTAACATTTCAGGGTTCAACTGAAAATCAAGTAAGAGGAGGCTGCTTGTTTAGCAATGTCACATGTTTTTATCATGGAATCACCAGCTACAGGCTAGTTAATTACAAGGTCCCTACCAAATATTTTGATTTATCTTTAAAGTAGTTTACACTGGGTAATACCTTCTGCTGAAAGATTTAGTCAACAAAAATATTTTTTATAAAATATTCTTTTATGATGACTGATTTTTCTTCTATTATGATATGATGGAAGTTATATTCAATCTATTCAAAAGTATTATAAAGTCACCGGACATTATTGTTTAATCCAGATATAGGTCACAAATAGCAACCCTATTGCTATGATACTATTAAGATAATAAGTGTATTAAAGCATAAAGGATAAACAACCTACAAAGATGAGTTCATGAATGACACATGTCTATAAAGGTCAAGGAACGGGCACTAGAGCTGTTGACAGTCTCAAGTATCCTTAATGGGTTAAATGGATATTAATTTAAAAAACTAATTATAAAACAGTTAGCTAATGATTTAACCTAAAACACTCACATCACAGCCAATAAAGAATATTTGTCCTAACTAAATACACATTATGTATATGAAAACACAAGTTGTCCATAAGATTGATTTGGACAACATGTGAGAGAAAAATCTAAGAGCAACTCATTTCAAAATCCATGAAGATAGAATATTTGAAAAGATTCTGTAGAAATTTGTACAAAGATCAATTTTCTTGGGAAAAACTAAGAAAAAATCTTGAAATAACACAGAAATTATGGCAAATGTCATTACATTACAAGTAAACAGCTGAATGTTTGGAGACTGTCTTTCTACATTTTGTTTAACTAAAAGCATCAACTTACAGTGAATTTATCCTTTGACAGAAATAAGTCAGTTAAAAAGAATGCTGTTTTTATATAGCTTACACCTGTATAGAGTTTAGATTTCATTTTATGCATTTTCATCTTACTCTTTTATTTTTTACCTTTTCAAATATTTTTCCAGATATTCACTTTTATTGAGAAATGGACTATATATACCTCATTTTCATTAATACTTGATAGCTTTCAAATCTTTGTAAATTTCATTTACTTCTTAGAACTACTTCGTATTAATGCAAAGTGCAATGTCTTATTAGAATCTCTGAAGTGCATTATATTTTTTAATTTTCTCTTGTTTAACCAGTGAATCCAGGGGTTCTGGTTTATAATCTCTTTTAATTGGTTAGAGTTCTGCTTTTATTCTGGAGTTTTTAAGAAGCACTACTGGCCGCGCCACGGCTCAATGGGCTAATCCTCCGCCTTGTGGCGCTGCACACCGAGTTCTAGTCCCGGTCGGGGCGCTGGATTCTGTCCCGGTTGCCCCTCTTCTAGGCCAGCTCTCTGCTGTGGCCCGGGAGTGCAGTGGAGGATGGCCCAAGTGCTTGGGCCCTGCACCCCATGGAGACCAGGATAAGCACCTGGCTCCTGCCATCGGATCAGCGCGGTGCACTGGCCGCAGCGCGCCGGCCCGGCGGCCATTGGAGGGTGAACCAACGGCAAAAGGAGGACCTTTCTCTCTGTCTCTCTCTCTCACTGTCCACTCCGCCTATCAAAAAAAAAAAAAAAAAAAAAAAGAAGCACTACTAAATCTTTTCTAATAAGCTCTTTGGACCCTCCAATTATAATTTCAAAGAAATGTAGGTTTTGGGTTTCCTCGAAGATCATGTATACACATCAACAATCTTCAACAAATACAGGGGAAATTTATTCTTTTATAAATGTAATAGAACTTGGGAGAAAGTTTTATTCCAAATCATATAGGTTATGGGCCATGTAAATACTTTTTACATTTTTAGTGATGGTCTCAGCTTGAAACTGAGTTCTTTTTAACTCTGCATGTAGGTAAGGTCAAGCATATCTGGAGGATCTATGCTAGTCTTTTTGAAAATATTTTTATGTCATAAAAATCATTTGTTGAAATATAATCTTCAGAGGAAGTAAAAATAAAGTAAATAAGGAAAAATTAATAACAATCTGGTTGAAAAAAGGCAGGGGCAGGAGGGGGGAAATCCTACCCTCTGTGGGGAGGATAATTCCAAATGCTATAGTCTGTCAGTACATAGATGTTCCTTCAGGCCGGCGCTGCGGCTCACTAGGCTAATCCTCCGCCTTGCGGCGCCGGCACACCGGGTTCTGGTCCCGGTCGGGGCACCGGATTCTGTCCCGGTTGCCTCTCTTCCAGGCCAGCTCTCTGCTGTGGCCAGGGAGTGCAGTGGAGGATGGCCCAAGTGCTTGGGCCCTGCACCCCATGGGAGACCAAGAGAAGTACCTGGCTCCTGCCATTGGATCAGCACGGTGTGCCGGCTGTGGTGGCCATTGGAGGGTGAACCAACGGCAAAGGAAGACCTTTCTCTCTCTCTCTCTCTCTCTCTCACTGTCCACTCTGCCTGTCAAAAAAAAAAAAAAAAAAAAAAAAGGAACAGATGTTCCTTCAGCTCAGCCCTGTGACTCTGACCTCTGCCATGGGAAAAGACTTGTAATAAAACAGATTGTAAAAGTGAAAGCTATTCGCTTCAGAACAGAACAGAAAAGCAAAATACAAAGTGTACCAAGAAAGCAGCCTTTGAGTGGACAGGTGATTTCATGACACAGACTTTTGGAGCCAAGAGTGAGAAGAGCAGGTTGAACAGCAGGCCTCTATCTGGCCCACCTCTGATGACTATCAGCAAGAAGTCCTGCCAGTACCTGCAGTTTCAGCAGGAGGAAGCAACACCACTCCTCTCTAAGTTTCATAACTTTCGAGGACTTAGCAGAAGTCACCAGGAACTGGGAATAAGAAGAAAACTGCAGCTATCCCATAGGAGCTAATAGGCTGTTTCTTGAGGACATCTAAGATGTATCATGGAAACACTCATAAATAGTTGAGGGGAAGGCAGAGCCAGGGAAGGGAGGCTAAGCCCCTTTTATATATTAGAAGTCACAAAACAGTGAGGGAATCAGACATGGTCCAGTGAGGAAACAGAATTCATAGGAAGTGTTTGGACAGGGAATATTTGATATAGGGAATGGTAGGACAGATATTGGAGGCCCTGAGAGCCAAAACACAGGAGTAAACTCACAGTTACTAAGAGCAAGTAACCACATGGGAGCAGAAGGGAAGAGATGGAGGTTACTGATGTCACCCCTTGGAGGCGGGGCCTCCAGAGCTGAGGGTCAGACTGTAGTTAGGCCTCCTTCAAGAAGTACCAGAAGAGTAGGAATAAAGGGTCACTCTTGGGGTAAAGGTGGCATAGCCAGGCAATAAAAACAAGAAAGTCAGGTTTTCTTGTCTTCTTTTCTCTGGTGTTTTTGTTGGCAGAATAATAGGATAACTGCTGGCAAAGATGTACTACACAGAAGACTATGGAAGCAGGGATTTGGGGCTGAGCCACAGCAGATAAATGGAGCAAGCACAGAAAGAACTGTGTGTGTTATTATAACCATATATTTTCTTCCAGATTGATGTGACAGCACCCTCGGTGGTACTCTTCCTTTGATCTGTATCATTTGAAATTTAAAGTTGAAGGGGGCCGGCGCTGTGGCACAGTGGGTTAATGCCCTGGCCTGAAGCGCCGGCATCCCATATGGGCAACGGTTCTAGTCCCGGTTGCTCCACTTCTGATCCAGCTCTCTGCTGAGGCCTGGGAAAGCGATGGAGGATGGCCCAAGTGCTTGGGCCCCTCATCCGCGAGGGAAGCCCGGAAGAAGCTCCTGGCTCCTGGCTTCGGATCGGCACAGTTCTGGCCGTTGCGGTCAATTGGGGAGTGAACCATCCAATGGAAGACCTCTCTCTCTCTCTGCCTCTCCTTCTCTCTCTGTGTCTAATTCTGACTTTCAAGTAAATAAATATATCTTAAAAAAATAAATAAATAAATCTTTAAAAAAAAGAAATTTAAAGTTGAAAAGCAAAAGAGATAAATGTCTTGTATAATTTCTCTCAGAAAAATGTTTGATATAAAATATGGTAAAACTATTATTTTTGAAAGATATTTTCTAACAATTTAATATGTTGATATAACAATAGTAAATAATTTCATTAGCATCTTGAAGATTTTTTGCAGCCAACTTTGGATATGTTAACAATAATTTAATATTTGAGGCCTGATTGATAATGCCTGCTCCTGAAGTGTTTGTAGAATAAAATGTTATCCCTTGACTTTTGGGACACAAAAAGCAGGACTTAGTTAGGCATATTTGTAGGTATTCTTATTCTTTTAAGGTTTTTGTACAAAATTTTAACCATCCATGTTTCACACTGAGAA
Source organism: Oryctolagus cuniculus (assembly GCF_964237555.1). Taxonomy (NCBI): domain Eukaryota; kingdom Metazoa; phylum Chordata; class Mammalia; order Lagomorpha; family Leporidae; genus Oryctolagus; species Oryctolagus cuniculus. Next base: position 30,509,950 of record NC_091433.1, read on the forward strand.
ACAGAAGGATGAATCTTTACATTGGGACATTAAAATTTGGGTACTTTACAAATGCAGTAACTCAGTAAGTTCTGGTCATTTTTTTTTTCTGTTTGGTATTTGAAACAAATGAATTCTACTTACTTTAATCCAAAAGACAAGGAATTAGACTCTGAAGCCAGAGTGCATAGAGCTCAATCCCTGGACTGACTCTAAATTTCCCATTTATTCAACAATGTTTATTGAACTGGTTCTATACCAGTCAGGGTTTAGACAGGAAAAATGGGTCACTCTTAGTTGGAAAAGGAAGGACTTGTTATAGGAATTAGACTTTACAGAATGGGAGCTGGGAGGAAGAAAGAGGAAGTTAGAAGATCAGTAAAGAAGTTAGCAAGCAGCCAATCTGAGAAGCCAAGTGTATCCATTCGCCAAGGAAGAACCATAAAGGGGGGCTCATGGTAAGTTGCTTGTTCTGTAGAGACCAACTCTATGAGGCTCAGACAAGTGTCCAGGTCTATGCCTGAGGACACCTTTGAATATCAATGAGAGTAGGCTAGAGAAAGACCTAAGGCTGGAGAAAGACCTGGAGGTAGATGAGCAAAGGATGAACACACCCTAGAACCCACTGGGTACCACCTCATCTGGCCCTCACATCATTGGTATGCTGAACAACTTTCAGAGATTGATCTGCTGTTTCACTTGCAGTTTTCAAGTCTCTTGCAAGTTCTTTTGGCTAACTCTATAGGTAGCAAAACCACACAGGTAAGAGGATTCTGGGAAACAGTTCTTAGTTTAATCAAGATGACATAATAGTCCATCTCAGCCTGTGTGTACAAGAAACTATAGTAAATAGGGGTTGGTGCTGTAGCGTAGTGGATAAAGCTGTTCCCCGAGGCATTGGCGTCACATATGGGCGCCAGTTCTAGTCCCTGCTGCTCTGCTTCTGACCTAGCTCCTTGCCAATGAACCTGGGAAAACAGAAGAAGATGGCTCAAATTTTTGGGCCCTTGCACCCACATGGAGACCCTGAGGAGGCTCCTGGCTCCTGGTTTTGGTCTGGCCCAGCCCTAGCCATGGCAGCCATTTGGGAAGTGAACTAGTAGATAAAAGACTGACCTCTTTCTCTCCCTCCCTCTCTCTCTTTCTATCTCTCTTTCTCTCTCTTTCTCTGCCTCTGCCTCACCCTCTCTGTCACTCTGACTTTCAAATAAATAAATCATCTTTTTAAAAAAAGAAAAGAAATTATAGTAGGTAATTTGCAAAGTGGGGGAAAATAACAGGTGTTTGTGAGAAAGAACTGACATAATGCATGTAAAAATGTTAATAGTGTCTACCACAAGATGAACACTCAAAAAGTGATTTTGTTGCTTAAACTGAAGTAAGACCATGATAGGTACATTGCTTTTGTTGCCATGAAAATGCTCCTGTTAGGTCTTTGACCACAGAGAAAATAATCAAGTGATGGCCCCAGTTGTCAAGCTCTGGAATCTATTGTTTCAGTTGTACTAAGGCCTTGCATATTCTTTGTTCCCCAGCCATTGTTTGAGTTGGGTGCTGTGATGCTAATCAGATGTGTTCCTGGGAGACTTTGGACCCCTCTGACAGTGGAGACCTTGGTTCAAGGCCTCCAAGTCAGCCATGCTGAAATAGACTGGCAAAGCCAATCTACATCATTTCCACCCAAATTTCTTCCTTCCTTCCCTTCCATTCCCTTTTACCGAGGATCAGATAGAGCTTTTCCAGATCCTTCTACTTTCTGAAAGTCCCCCTAATGAATTTCTAGCATGTTTAATCAGGTTCAGATCATTGCTTCCTGGAGGATATGGATGAAGACAATTCCAAAGAAAAACATCGGTGCACTAAGAAAATGAGCCCTAGCACCAGAGGGGGCGGGGGGGCGGGGGAGAGAGAAAATAAGCAGATGATTAATTTAGGAAAAAAAGTGATCTTCACAATTTAATTAGACCACCAATGGCACAAATTATTCAGTTGTTACCTGTAAACTATTTTTTACATAAAGTTTCAAGAGATGACTTTCCTTATACAGGTTGACACCTGTAGTCCACATACCCAGCCCTGTGTCACAAAAGCCAGGCTATCACTGAGGAGGTCTGCAATCAGAAGGGGAAAATTCTGTTGTCTTGAGTTACTGGTGAGGGCTCATGGAAGTCACTCTCAGTCCATGTCTCCTGTCTTCTTGCTCATTTCTACTGGACTCTTGTCTTTGTTTATAATGAAGTTATCACTGGGAGAGGCCTGGTGAAGAATATTAACCTTTCCCATCGTCCAAAAAAAAAAAAAAAAAAAATCCAGCTGGGCATAGGTTTACTTCATCTCACTCTTTACAAAGCAATCATGAATATACTGAAATGCCTGAGTATTTTAGCCCAAAACATACTTGATCAAATATTTGAATAAGACTCTAAGAGATAAGGTAATCTCATTTTTCATTTGCTTTAACCTCTATTCCTGCTTCAATTAGACAATTAGATTAAGTTAATTCACTCTCACCTTACAGAAAGTGCTTTCCCAAGAATGTCTTTTAATGGGCAAATGTTTTTAGCAGATTTGATATAAAAACAATGAAGACCTTTTGAAAGTACTTCAAAGCCTCTTTTAGAAACATTGTTCATCATATCAATGTCCTTCACAAATATTTTGATACTGTAATCCCCTAGATTTTGGCTCCAGGAATGTTTTATAGGTATAAAACTTTCATCTAGAAGTGGGACTGGGCAGGCATGTAGTCTCATGGTTGGGCTGCTGCCTAGATACCCATGTCCCATGTTGGAATACCTTGGCTAAGTATCCACCTCCAGCTCCTCACTTTAGCTTCCACCTAAGGCAAATTGTAGAGGCAGTGGAGTTGGGAGCCTGCCTCCCATGTGTCTCCCATGTGGAGACTCAGAATGAGTTCCTGACTCTTGTCTTTAGCCCAACCTGATCCTGGTCATTGAAGATATTTGGGGAGTGGGCTGGTGGAATGGGAGTGCACTCTCAGCCCTCCCTTCTTGATCTGTATCTAATAAATACTAAATAAATGGTAACAAAATACAAATGAGACTAATACTTCATCTTGTCATTCCCTTGATGGCCAAGAAACTTCACTGCTAAAGTTCAATACTTAAATATGAAATATCTCTCTTATGGTAGTTCTTTTTCTCTTTTACCTTTATACTTTCTGATCTTTCTGATTTTATTGTAATGATCATATTTTTAATATATGTTTATTTTAAGCACTCTGAAATGTTAGCCATCACAAAGCACACTGAACACCAGAGTAAGGGAGAGGGTTTATTGGGGAAAACCCAGCAGACTGGAGGGAGAAGGAGAGTAAGAGAGAAAGAGGAGAGAGAGAGAAGGCTAGAGAGAGAGTGAGCAGGAAAGAAGAGAGGAGCTAAGAGAGCCACGTGTTCAGGAACAGGTCCTTTTAAAACTTTGCCCGAGGGTGGGCAGGGAAGCAGGAGCAGCGACTCCCATTAGGATGGGGGTGGAGCTTGACAGCAGTGGTTGGGCCATGTGGCCACCTGGCTTCCAGCAATGGTGGGGTGGGGGGGTGGGGTGAAGGGGTGGGAGGGGGCTAGAGCTTAGGATGTAAATCAGGGTGTAGATCACGCCATAGATAAAACTGCACCAGTTTCTTAGCATGAAATATTTGGATTTTTTCAGAGAAGATGGGAGTAACTAGGTTTCTATGAGATTTTAAATAAATTATACATGGACATATATAACAATATTTACCCTAATATTTACCCTTCCCAAGCAATGATTACACATCACTTAAGAAAATTTAGAAAGAAATAAGACTTAAGGGACTTGTAAATAATTTAACAGTTTTAATTCAAGCAAGTGTGTGAGTTAAATAGTCTATTATCTTACTTAAAATAAGTGACTTTTTCCCTTTAACCTGGGCCAGATACTGACTGACTGGTTGTAGACCTAGCTCTGAAATAATCAATCTCAGTATATAGACTGCTAGTTTTTCCCTATATTAATTCATAAAATAAGGAATTGGAGTAGGCAAACCTAATGGTTAATTTTCAGCTCTGAAGTTGTGTGATTCCTTCTAAATTTAAGCTTATTTGACTTTCATGGGAGAATACATTGAGAAATAACAATAAGAGGTGGCCTGGCAAGGGGAAGTTTTCAAACTGTTATCTATTTACAAAGGCACCCTCAGGAAATGGATGGTAGTAAACCATTGCCTCTTAAATTAGATTTGAATGTTATATCACATAATGAGGCTTTTGAAGTTCTGAGAACTCAAAATCCATTCAGTGATCTGGCATCATGAACATGGATCCCAAACCAGTCAAAAGAACTAATTCATTATGGAAAAAAATACTAAAAATATCTACAATTTCTTAGTTATTACAGTAGTTTTGTGAAAACACAGTTAGTTTAAAAACACACATTTTTGGTATAGATTGTGTAAGAAAGACAATAAACTTGACAGCAATGCAGAACAGTCTTAGTAACTGTTTGGAAGTTTAGCAATTTGCTTTGGTTCAGGCATAGCTGTTAACAATTACCTTATTCCAGCAGTCAAGATAAACAAAACAATCACAACTAAAGGAATTTGGTATTAACTTCATTGTGAAATATCAGATAATGCTTACATGCTGCAACAGGTTGACAATTGCTCACTTACCTGTAATACTACAATGAACTCCAAACAAAAACATACAATGTGGGTAATGATATGTCATTAGAAATCTGTTTATTTGAGTCTCTCTTACGTAGCTAGGTAGCCACTCCCAGTAGGGTAAATATGAGAAATGAGACTTTTCTCCCCAGTGCCTAAAGAGTAGGCATACAAATGAACATGATAGATGTTTAGTAAGCATTTGTTAAATGGATGAACATGTTTTTAATCTGTATTGCTTAATTAAATGTCTAAAATTGAACTTACTAGAATTCACCAAAATGAATGGACTTTATTTCTCCATAGTGTATGAAATGTATGTTAGACTGTGTGTGTCTAAATGTATATGTATATTGAGATGCCACTGATTTTAGTTATATTTCTGGTGCAAATAGCTGGTTGAAGAGGTTGCTATTGTTTTCATCTGAAAGATTGAAGCAGAACTCTCTATTAGTGGGAATTCTCTTGAGTCTGAGCTTGTGAAGTGCTGTTACCTCTATCTTACCTTGGTACTGAGATTCCCCAGAGGGTCGGTCTATCTGTTTTATGTTGCTGATGAAATCAGTCACAATAAAAAAAAAAAACACACACACTTTACTGAAACCTTGAAAAGAATCCAAATCCTTTAAATCTCAAAATTCAGCTATAAGGGGCTAGAAGTCTCTATCTGATAATGCATATGCCCACTGGTTTTTCCATTTTTCTCCCAGAAAATCATTGGCAGTAAACATATGGAGAAAGTCACAATGCTTAAATTTTCATTCAAACTCACATCCATGAAATCTCTGGGCCAACCAACTTACATTAAGTCCACTTGCCTGAGAAGTTCAGGTATTGAGCAGAATAATGTTACCATTAATAATAACTTAGTATATAACCTGAAACTCTCTCTCTTTCCCTCTCTCTTTCTCTATCTTCCCTTCCCTTTTTTCCTTTCTTCTCTTCCCTCCCTTCCTTCCTTCCTTCCTTCCTTCCTTTCTTTTTTTCTTTCTCTCTCTCTCTCTCTCTCTCTCTTTCCTATTAAAGATGTGACTGCTTCACATTCTTGTTTCTATGGGAACAAGATGTGCTTGGTATAACTATTGTACATGATGAGGAGATAGCAGTCACAATGCTGTGACTGCATCCCTGGGGATGACCTCACTGTTGAAGTTTCTTGATTGCTGCACTTTTGGTTCTTCTGTGGTTCCACTGTTCTTTCTGTAAGTTGCGACTTTGCAAAAGCTTTGAAGTTGCATCTGAAGATGTCTCAACTTATTAATATTTGATATTTGACACCATATTTGTCTGTGTGTGATGCTTGCTTTATTTTTGCCTTTGTAGTCCTTGACTAATCTATTTCATGCATTCTCTTTAAAGCCCTGTTTAACACATGGTTAATTTGCTCCTTTGATTGTAAAATTTCAGTTTCCTTTGATCTTTAGCAAATGCAATGTTAGTCACTCCAACTAAATTTTTTAAAATTTATTTACTTATTTGAAGGATAGGGGGCAGGGACAGGGAGAGAAAGATCCTGTCTACTGGTTCACTTCTCAAATGCCTGCAACAGCCAGGGCTGGGCCAAGTCAAAGGCAGGTACTATGAACTCAGTCTGGAACTTCCATACAGGTAGTAGAGACCCAACTACTTGAGCTATCACCTGCTGCCTCTCAGGGTACATGTAAGCAGGAGGCTAGAGTCAGGAGCAGAGCTGGAACTCAAACCAAGGCACTTGCATATAGGATGCATCTTTTTTTTTTTTTTTTTTTTTTGACAGGCAGAGTGGACAGTGAGAGAGAGAGACAGAGAGAGAAAGGTCTTCCTTTGCCGTTGGTTCACCCTCCAATGGCCGCCGCTGCAGCCGGCGCACCGCGCTGATCCGATGGCAGGAGCCAGGATCCAGGTGCTTTTCCTGGTCTCCCATGGGGTGCAGGGCCCAAGCACCTGGGCCATCCTCCACTGCACTCCCTGGCCATAGCAGAGAGCTGGCCTGGAAGAGGGGCAACCGGGACAGAATCCGGCGCCCCAACCAGGACTAGAACCCGGTGTGCCGGCGCCGCAAGGTGGAGGATTAGCCTATTGAGCCACGGCGCCGGCCCAGGATGCATCTTAAACACTATGCCAAATGCAACTAGATTTTTAGGAACCATAGGGAGAAAAATAATTATTTTAAGCCACCTGTAAGATTAGGATAATGCTTAGCACATAAACTCACAATATGTGTAGACTGGTGGACAAATGGCCTACTGTAATTTCTCTGTAATATGTAGATGTCCTCATTTTTAGTCAGCAAAGATTTAGTGAGAAATACTTTGCTTCTCTGAAATGGATTACTACTGATAATCTTGCCTTGTTCTATTCATGCCTCAGAGGTGATGCTGAATATATTTTCCCCAAATATTTTATTTTTAAAGATTATGTATTTGAAAGTCAGAGTTACAGAGAGAGAGGGAGAAACAAAAAGGGAGAGAGAGACAGGGGAAAGAGAGAGAGAGAGGGAGAGAGAGAATCCATCCACTAATTCACTCCCAACATGATTGCAACAGCCAGGGGGGCCAGGCTAAAGCCAGGAGCCAGGAGCTTCTTCCACATCTCCCACATGTGTCTCAAGTACTTCAACCATCTTCCACTGCCTCTCCCAGGCCATTAATAAGGAGCTGGATTGGAAGTGGAGAACTAGGACACAAACCAGCACCCATATGGGATGCTGGCAGTGCAGGTGGCATCCTCACCCACCATGCCACAGTGCCAATCCCCCCCCCAACATGTTGATTCCAACCAATTATAGGCTCAAATCTCACAGCGAAACTGTAGGTTGGCTGTTACCACTATCACACTAAAGCAGTTAACATTGTATGGAGGCTTAAGCTACTCACACATAGCCCCAAGGTAGACTGCTGACTTTCTCAAGAATTCAACTGCTTGATTCCTTTTTGCATCTTTGTTTTTGCATCATAAAAAAGGTCATTGTCACAGCTTCTGGATTAAGTAATGCCTCAAATTGCTATAAAAACTTACTGTAATCTCTTAGACAAGGAGAAGGAGAAGGGAGGGGAGGGGAGGGCAAGGGAGGGGAGGGGAGGGAGATGTCTTTCATCCACTGCTTAACTCCCCAAATGGCCACAAGGACCAGGGCTGAGCCTCCTCCAGATCTCCCACATGGGAGTAGGGGCCCAAGAACTTGGGCCATCTTCTCTGGGATGCTGGCACTGCAGGCGACATCTTTACCTGCTCTACCACAGCACTGACCCCACGGAAGTCATTTTCTATAAAGAGGCACAGACTTCTACTATCCTGTATAGTCAAGTAAATTCCTAACACCATTACTGAAATGCAATTACATCATTGATCCCTAAGTACCTAGTTTGTTTTTCAGGAGTGATTTTAGGCTTTTGAGAAATACAGACAAATTTAAGGTCAAGAAGGGATTACAACTATACATTTGCATGGAAAGGGTTATGAGAAGAGAGGTGGGAGAAGACAGAGTCAGGTTACCCTGTTTAAACTGGTATCCTCTTGGTTCACCCGAACTTGGAAAAATGGCTCTTATTGTACATTTGTATGCTGTCTGTTTGGGTTTTTGCCTTTTTAAAAATATATTTATTTATTAATTTGAAATCCAAAGCTACATAGAGTGAGAAGCAGAGGCAGAGAGAGAGAGGTCTTCCATCCGCTGGTTCACTCCCCAGATGGCTACAATGGCCGGAGCTCTGCCGATCTGAAGCCAGGAGCTAGGAGCTACTTCTGGGTCTCCCATGTGGGTGCAGGGGCCCAAGGACTTAGGCCATCTTCTACTGCTTTCTCAGGCCATAGCAGAGAGCTGGATCGGAAAAGGAGCCAGGACTTGAATTAGTGCCCACATGGAATGCCAGCACCGCAGGTGGTGGCTTTACCCTCTATGCCACAGCGCCAGCCTCAGGTTTTTGTTAAGACATATTTCCTTTTGTTTTCCAACACCTATATTCTTAAGAAATGACAATATAAAAATTAATGAAAAATTTTCCTAGCTAAAGTGTAGCTCTGACTTTTTAAGACCTAATTTTGAAATGACTCTCTCAGTTCTTTTGTAGGAAACAGCTAAGAATTAAAAATTCCTCTCATCTTGAGGTGTTAGATAACACCACAGAGAGTATTTGCACCTCAGTTTTAGGGCCTGTCTACTAGCTAGACCTATTTAAATTGTGTAACCTGTTTAATGAGCTCCAAAAATAAATGTATATTATAGAGAAAACTAAAGCACACCCACTATTTACAGAGAAGTGACAGAAAGAGGGCATTTCTTCAGTATGTGACCCAAATAACCCACATCAGATTTAATTCAATGTGGGAACCTGGGATTACAGTGACACTGTTTTCTGGGTCTCCCAGTAATTGCAATAACATCTTTAAAATGTAGAACATTCTTGGATTGGCTGTGTCCTAACAAAGGCTGAGTCGTTCATGAGAACAGATATTAATCCATTCTCGTTCTCATTTTCATCACAAGGGGTTACAATATTTTTTTTTTTTGAAAGCAAATGTAGTTTCCATGAAATTTCACAGCTGATTCTGAATTCAGAAATAAACTAGTAAGTAATCGTGTGTTTCTGACAGTACTCAAAAGAAAAATAGAAGAAAAAAGAAAGTCCCTGGTAAGCTGACTGCCTGTGCAAACCAAGCACCCAGGCTTACAGGTACCTGTGAAGACATCCCACAGAAGCTCCAGATTTTACCATTCCAGATTCACTCTTAAAAAATTCAAAGAATGTTGCTGAAGAAAATCACAGTCCTGCCAAGACTCCAGGGTAACTAGGTGACTTTTGGAAGGTGAGGCAAGGCAGCAAGTGCAAAAACAACATGGAAAGTGTGCTGAAAGGAAGAGGTGGGTGGGAAACAGAGCCAGAAAGAAGATGCCATGGTGAATTTCACAATAAATGTGCTTGCCTGGGGCCAGCCACGGCTGTTCTACTCAATCATTGCTCCTCCCTGGTATCCTGGAATGGCCCTGATCCCAAGGAGTAGAGGTGGAGCAAAAAGAAAAATTGATAACTGTTCTTTAATGATTGGGACCATAGTTAATACAAATAATACTAAGAGGAAGTTGATACCTTATGATCAACTATGATGGTTATCAAGTATATGAGAGTAGAATGCTATAGCTCTATTTATAATAAATTTTATTTCTGAGAAACAAAGGCACTTGAAGGTCCAGTGTGTACAGTAGCAACCTCTTACAATGGACATTGAGTCCTGAGGTGCTCTCAGATCACCAAATTTAGACGGATGAGTTCAAGGATTTCTGAAAAGAAGCAAATTCGACATCTCCCTACATCGCCCCCCACTCCAAGAAGACTTTCCATGGTGAGGGTGTAGTTCATGCTGAAGAATGTGTTTCTTGCAAATTTATTTTCGCAGTATGAGGAGTAAGGATATTAATGACAGCTATTTTCAAAGGGATGAGTTTTTGTATGATATGCCTAGGAATAAGTTCTCTAAGAGAAGTCATAGAGTGTAGGTAGAAGGGAGTTTTGTTTGGGGTTAAGACCTAGAAGAGCATAATCATTCCATTGGTGGATTTTGTTATAGTTGTTCAGAAGTAAAGAAACGGGGGGTGAACTTGGAAGAACATGTAAGTGTCTTTTTCTTCTTTTTTATATAAACTTTTTTTTTGTTTTGACAGACAGAGTGGACAGTGAGAGAGAGACAGAGAGAAAGGTCTTCCTTTGCCGTTGGTTCACTCTCCAATGGCCACCACGGCCGGCGCGCTGTGGCCAGCGCACCGCGCTGATCCGATGGCAGGAGCCAGGTACTTATCCTGGTCTCCCATGGGGTGCAGGGCCCAAGGACTTGGGCCATCCTCCAGTGTACTCCCTGGCCACAGCAGAGAGCTGGCCTGGAAGAGGGGCAACAGGGACAGAATCCGGCGCCCTGACCGGGACTAGAACCTGGTATGCTGGCACTGCAAGGCAGAGGATTAGCCTAGTGAGCCGTGGCACCGGCCTTTTTTTTTTTTTTTTTTTGACAGGCAGAGTGGACAGTGAGAGAGAGAGAGAGACAGAGAGAAAGGTCTTCTTTTTCTTCTTTAATAAATTCTCTTTTCTTCTTTTGTGTATTTCTTTCTTCTTGCAGGAACTACTCAAATCTCTGATTATCCTCTGGTAGAACTAATGCAGCGAGGAAGGCATTAAAACAGATTCTGAACACTAAGGAGCCATTGAGTAGACTAGAAATGCCTCTGGCACATTCTCACTTGAAAATCTGTCTCTGAAAATTTTGGCATGGAAGAAAAATGTGTAGTTAATATTTCACATGAAAATTTATTTCACTGGTCTCATATTATAGGCCCACGACTACATAACACATCCTGATCTTTACAAATACAACAATGACTCAACAGAGAACTGTTGCAAAGTTGTAATCCAAAGCACTGATATTAACTTCAGAGGCCATTAATGCTGTTTAAAAGGCTGCTAACCACAATGGGTACCTATAATTATTTTCAATTCTGTTACAGTTCCTGACACCCTGAATAATCTATTTTCTTGACATAGTGACTTTAGAATTTACCAGTAAGAACTTTTAACACCAACTTCCAAGTATAACAAAACAAGTCAAAATCCATAAAAACTATAATTGAGTGTTAAAGATTCAAGAATTTACTTAAACACAAAGGAATGAAAACATCTCAAAATATGTCCATGTTTTTTTTTAAAAATCTAGTGAAACCATTTGAATTAATCCTTTTACTTATTTGTTTCATCAATATAGAAAATGATAAAAATGAAAGATAAGTTGCAAATTGCAAACTAAATTCCCCTATTATCATTTTATGGGGGATGTATTTTTTAAGATTTATTTATTCATTTGAAAGTCAAAGTTACAGAGAAGAGGGGAGAGACAGAGAGAGAAAAAGTGAGAGCGAGTGAGATCATCCATTCATTGGTTCATTCCCCAGATGACTGCAATGGCCAGGGCTGGGCCAGGTGAAAACCAAGAGCCAGGAGCTTCTTCCATGTATCTCACATGAGTGGCAGTGGCCCAAGCTCTTGGGCCATGTTCTGTTACTTTCCCCAAGCCATTAGCAGGAACCTGGATTGGAAGTAGAGCAACTGGGTACAAACTGGCACCCACATGGGATGCTGGTATTGCGTATAGTGGCTTTACAGCTATGCCACAACTCAAGCCCTGGGATGTAATTTTGTAAAATAAGTATTTCCATCTTTTCAATTTGGATGAAAATCATTAACAGGGAATTGGTTGCCTGTGTGGACCTTATTTGGAGCCTGAATTTTTGAAAAATTCTAAAAATACTTATGACTTTTATGAATCAATTTGTTATTTGAGCCCTGACCAAATGTTTGATGATATTGAGATTCTGAGAATCATTTTTTAGGGTTAAGAAAAGTATCATAACTTATCTAAAAAGTGTGGATTTTTATAACTTCTCATCATTGTTGTAACTTAACCATAAAACATTTGTTGACCTGCTACATGTAGAGATCTGTGCTCCAGATGCAGTATTAAATATTGGACTACTACCAGGTAGTAATTACTCCACAACTGTTTGAAGATCTTGCCCAGCCCATTTAACTGTTTTAAATTTAAGCTCATGCTTGAGAACTTGCCACTGAATCCTAAGCATTTTCAAATAATAAATCGTTCTTTAAAAAGTCTATGGAGTATGTGATAGCTGTTCTGAAGTAATCCACTGCATGTGATATGTTGTGTCAACTTTAAGATCATTGCCAAAGGATCTGGAGGGAATGCCTCTTTTAACTTTAGCTCTTTTTTTTTTAACAAGTAATTTAGTTCCTATCAAACATGTAATATACACATTTTTACAAAAGACTCATACAGCATCACAACTTTGAAGGAGAGCAAAAGACCCTGGAACCTTGCACTCCTCTCATGTCAGATATCAAAACATTTCTTAATATCCTCTGGGCAGAGGCTGCCAGAACACCCCTAACTGGACAAGTTGGACTCTTTCATTACCCATTCCAGTAAGAGAGCACTCACATCATAGGAAACCATGGGGTGTTACTCTTAAAGTGTTTGAAAGTGTTTATTATTAGATTTGAGCTTTGGTTGGGTGATTGTGGGAGAAATTTTCTGCTCTGAAAGTGAAGCCATCTAAAGGTTAAACAATGCTGAAATTATTTATTGCAATAATTTTTTTCTATTAGGAGAGTAGACTACAGCAAAATTAAAGGTGTGACTGGTAAGAAACAGTCCTCATGCATATTGGCCAGAAGAGGGGATTGCTAGATATTCTGTGACTTGACAAATCTCATGTCTCTGTGTAGACAGTTATGGAGTGGTCTTCATTCTGTCTGCGTACATCATGATAGTGATGTTCTTTGAGAAGGTTTACATTCAACAGGAGAATGCCAGCATTTAGCTATGAGTGCTGGGCCAGCCTGTGACAGCACCTAGCCTAGTTGATGGTACCCAGCTGGTTCCTATAAGTCAGATGTTGATTTTTTTATTTTTTGCATCTTTCTCCAGAAGCAATTACATTCAAGTTTTAGCAATTTATTCTGGTCCTTGCCTACAAATTCTTTCTTTTAAAAAAAGACTTATTTATTTATTTATTTACTCGAAAGGTAGAGAGAGAGATTTTTTATCATCTGGTTCACTCCCCATATGGCCATTTAAAGCCAGGAGCAAGGGATTCCATCTTGGTCTCATGTGGGTAGCAGGGGACCAAGTACTTGGGCAATCTTCTGCTATCCCAGGTGCATTATCAGGAAGCTAGATTGG